>NC_058093.1:84650000-85292500 GCF_020171115.1 Neogale vison
TCTTCAGTATCCAGTGGATCTCTCATACTTCTGGGGACCTTCAGTTTTCTCCATCTCAATTAATGGTCCTTAAGCTTTTTCTCAGTTGAGGACAGAAACATGGAGTCATTCTTGACTCTTGGTTTTTCTTACAATCTAAATATAATCAGTCAGAAAATTTTGTCTAAATATTTCTAGAATTCCTAGGTTTTCAACATCTCCACTATGCCACACTCATCCGGTATACCATCAGCTTTCACTTGGATATTTCAGTAGCCTCCTAACTCTTCCATTCTTACCCTTGCTGTGCTCTGTGTATATTGAACTTTTTACAGTGGTCCACGAGTCATTCATCCCCCGTTTCATTTCTGGTCTGATGTAACTCTCTGCCACCACTTTGGTCCCTCTATTCCTTTAACACAACAGGCCCACTCTTAAGCTCAGGGCATTGCACTTTGCCTGTAATGCTTTTTCTCCAGTTTATTTTTGTTGCTCATTCCCTGATCTTTCAAATTTTCAGTCAAATATTACTTTCTGAGTGAGACTATCCTATTTAAACTATTTAAACATTTTCAGTTTCTCCTAATCCCAGAATCGCTTCCATACTAATTTTTTCTTCATAACATGTATCACCTCCTAACTACAGTACAACTGGGACACCTGGGTGGCTCAATCAGTTAAGTGTCTGCCTTCAGCTCAGGTCATGATCCCAGCTTTCTGGGAAAGCCCCAAATTGGGTTCCCCACTAAGCAGGCTGCTACTTCCCTCTCCTTTTACCCCTCCCCTCCACTCATGTGCTCATTCTCTCTCTCTCTCAAATAAATAAAATCTTTAAAAAAAATACAGTATAACATACATTTTTATTATCTAACCCCCCCAAAATATAAACTTCCAGTATCAAGGAATTCTTCCTGTTCTATTCACCATTTTATTCCTTACTCCCAAATTAGTGTTTGCATAGAATAGGTGCACAGAAATTATTTCTGAATGAATGCATGTCTGTGGGAACAAATTAAAGAATGGCTCAATAAAGCTACTGTGGGCAAGATGGAGGATTTACCTCTCCAATTTGGATGTTCATCATTCCTGAGGCATCTAAGAAAAGCATCTTGGTTTATAGGAATGAGGTCTAGATTAAGAGGCATAAAAATAAAAACCTTCTGTTGTCTACTCTAGCCCAAACTTTTATTTAATTTTATTTTGCATTTATGCCTTGAAGAGGGCACTTGAAAGACATCAGTTTTAATAAAGAATGTTAGAAAGTTTTAAAAATAATTTAGAGGTTGTTCAATGAAAAAATAAACTTATTTTGAGTAGATTCAGAAAGAACTAGTAGTTATGGATGAAAATTACTGATCTGGTTTCAGGATTTATAACACTATCATCAATATTCTATATAATTACTGTTTAAAATGGTGTGATCTATAATTGTCAGTAGGAAGCTTCCTTTTTGAAGGAGTACTCAAGCAGAGGCTAGATCGTTAACTGCCTAGAAAATTATAGAATGAGATGTGTACAGGGTAGAATGAGAGGCTTGTATATCTCATCTGAATCCTAATGTTCTATAATTTTTACTACTAAGCATAGATTAATGAACAAATATGGCTATGTGAGTAGTCACATATGTGTTTATATAGATTAGGTTTATATAAAAAATTGTGTACATAATTGGCATATATATCTACATATGTATAGATCTATGTACATATATGTGTGTATACACATACACACATACATACAGACATGTATCTCACATAAATATGCCAGTTTTATTTTTACACACATTAATTTTTTCCTGAAATCACCTCATTCATGTAAAACTCATCCACTTTTGCCTGAGCTTGGAGTTCAGATACTACAACCTGCTCCTTCCAGGGTTTTCTCCTCTCTGGGACATAAATTTCCATGTACAAAATCAAAGCCTTTGGATGATAAGCCTGACTTTGTGCCTTTAAAAGATCAAGAGCTGGCCATACTGATAAACATTTTTACCAACTATTACTGATCAAACTACTCCTTTACCCCAATTTATATTGTTCCCATTATAAATTGGTTTTCCACAGAACACAAAATTATAATTACAATTATAATTTAAAAGAGTATTTATAATACTATTTTATAAAACCTATTTCCCTCCTGTAAGTTATTTTTTTGTGTGTGTTTATTTTTTTTTCCAATTTATTTATTTTCAGAAAAACAGTATTCATTATTTTTTTCACCACACCCAGTGCTCCATGCAAGCTGTGCCCTCTATAATACCCACCACCTGGTACCCCAACCTCCCACCCCCCAGCCACTTCAAACCCCTCAGATTGTTTCTCAGAGTCCATAGTCTCTCATGGTTCATCTCCCCTTCCAATTTACCCAAAAGCACATACCCTTCCCAATGTCCATAACCCTACCCCCTTCTCCCAACCCCCCTCCCCCCAGCAACCCACAGTTTGTTTCATGAGATTAAGAGTCACTTATGGTTTGTCTCCCTCCCTATCCCATCTTGTTTCATGGATTCTTCTCCTACCCACTTAAGCCCCCATGTTGCATCACCACTCCCTCATATCAGGGAGATCATTTGATAGTTGTCTTTCTCCGCTTGACTTATTTCGCTAAGCATGATACGCTCTAGTTCCATCCATGTTGTCGCAAATGGCAAGATTTCGTTTCTTTTGATGACTGCATAGTATTCCATTGTGTATATATACCACATCTTCTTGATCCATTCATCTGTTGATGGACATCTAGGTTCTTTCCATAGTTTGGCTATTGTGGACATTGCTGCTATAAACATTCGGGTGCACGTGCCCCTTTGGATCACTACGTTTGTATCTTTAGGGTAAATTCCCAGTAGTGCAATTGCTGGGTCATAGGGCAGTTCTATTTTCAACATTTTGAGGAACCTCCATGCTGTTTTCCAGAGTGGTTGCACCAGCTTGCATTCCTACCAACAGTGTAGGAGGGTTCCCCTTTCTCCGCATCCTCGCCAGCATCTGTCATTTCCTGACTTGTTGATTTTAGCCATTCCGACTGGTGTGAGGTGATATCTCATTGTGGTTTTGATTTGTATTTCCCTGATGCCGAGTGATATGGAGCACTTTTTCATGTGTCTGTTGGCCATCTGGATGTCTTCTTTGCAGAAACGTCTGTTCATGTCCTCTGCCCATTTCTTGATTGGATTATTTGTTCTTTGGGTGTTGAGTTTGTTAAGTTCTTTATAGATTTTGGACACTAGTCCTTTATCTGATATGTCGTTTGCAAATATCTTCTCCCATTCTGTCAGTTGTCTTTTGGTTTTGTTAACTGTTTCCTTTGCTGTGCAAAAGCTTTTGATTTTGATGAAATCCCAAAAGTTCATTTTTGCCCTTGCTTCCCTTGCCTTTGGTGATGTTCCTAGGAAGATGTTGCTGCGGCTGAGGTCGAAGAGGTTGCTGCCTGTGTTCCATGCTCCTGGATTGGAAGAATAAATATTGTGAAAATGTCTATGCTACCTAAAGCAATCTACACATTTAATGCAATTCCTATCAAAGTACCATCCATCTTTTTCAAAGAAATGGAACAAATAATCCGAAAATTTATATGGAACCAGAAAAGACCTCGAATAGCCAAAGGGATATTGAAAAACAAAGCCAAAGTTGGTGGCATCACAATTCCAGACTTCAAGCTTTATTACAAAGCTGTCATCATCAAGACAGCATGGTACTGGCACAAAAACAGACACATAGACCAATGGAACAGAATAGAGAGCCCAGAAATAGACCCTCAACTCTATGGTCAATTAATCTTCGACAAAGCAGGAAAGAATGTCCAATGGAAAAAAGACAGCCTCTTCAATAAATGGTGTTGGGAAAATTGGACAGCCACGTGCAGAAAAATGAAATTGGACCATTTCCTTACACCACACACAAAAATAGATTCAAAATGGATGAAGGACCTCAATGTGAGAAAGGAATCCTGTAAGTTATTTCTTAAACTCATCCACATTCAGGCAGCTTTCTGAAAGTGACAAGCATGAATTAGGCTTACTGGTATGAAGTTTATATATTGACACATGGGGTTATCTTTTACTTACTGAAATAGGTCAAAAGGAATGAGAAGGAAAAAAAAATCAATGATCTGGCAAGATGAGTTAAAGTTCATATTGTCTGTTGTTTTAGAGAGCAGGTGTTACACTTATTATTGCTGTGATGAATGTTGAGAGAAAGTTGGGTGAGAATTTTCAGTTATATTTCAGATAAAATTCCCTTGTGAATGAACTGCTTCCAAAAGTTGATAGCATAGTTGTCAAAGAATTATCTAGTTTATTAGATTTAAATATTCACATATATGTCATGGTTTTCAATAGTAATGATTTTTAAATGACTCCATACCAGGGTTTCTGAAATTTTTAGGAGGCATAAGAATTACCAAAGGAGGAAAATATAAATACAGATACCTGGGCCTGACCTGCAGATAGTCTGATTCTTTAGGTCAAGATAACACAGAAACATGCATATTTAATGAACACGCACCCTTGGCTTCCCTCTACTACATGATTTAGATGATCCATGGACCACTTTACATAACTCTCTAAACCTTTATGTACATGCGTATTTTTAAAAATCAAAGGTATCTTTTTGTATGCCTGATTCATACTATATAGATATGTAATAGAGTAAAAGTCCATTTGTGTTTAAGTCTAGACTTTTGTTTTTTTCCTTCTTACACATGTTTAATCTAACAAGTCCTTTCATCATGTCTTCCCAAATGTATATAGAAGGAAACAACAAAATAATTTTCTTTCCGAGCTGAGGCATCTCACTTTACAGACACATATTTGGGGAGAGAGCACCCTCATGTGGTTATATGATGCTAAAAAGTTCTGAACTATTTTTATGTCTTGGGCAACCTCAAGAAAATAATTGCTAGTCACAGCACCACCCACCCTTTGGATCATTTTATTTCCAAAGAGTTTTTAGAGGAATTTTTTTTTTTTTTTTTTTTTTTTTTTGTGGGGAGTGGGTGGTTAGCTTGCAAAAATGGTCACCTTCCCACTTACATTTTCAGGTTCCCACAACTATGGCTTCCTTTATTGACTCAAGAAACTTTTCTCAGTACTAATGTTAAGTTGTAATGAAATGAAATTAAACTTCTGGGCACCCAAGGCTCATCAATACACAAACACAGTATAATGTCTGTCTGTCTGTCTGTTTGTTTGTTTTCTAAAGATTTTATTTATTTATTTGTCAGAGACAGAGGGAGAGAGAGCGAGCGAGCACAGGCAGACAAAGAGGTAGGCAGAGGCAGAGGGAGAAGCAGGTTCCCTGCCCAGCAAGGAGCTGGATGTGGGACTCAATCCCAGGACCCTGGGATCATGACCTGAGCCAAAGGCAGCTGCTTAACCAACTGAACCACCCAGGCGTCCCTGTTTGTTTGTTTTTTAAGTAGGCTCTACACCCAGCATGGAGCCCAATGCATGGCTTGAACTCACCACCCTGAGATTAAGACCTGAGCTGATGTTAAGAGTTGGGTGGTTATCAGAATGAGCCACCCAGGCACCCCATATTCTGTTAGTAGTTAGTAGTTTTCTTGGGCCATGGGAATAATTTAACTTTGTTCCAAAGTTATAAATGAAATATCGAAAATATTCTGCTCTAGAGAAATTTTTGAATGGACACTAAGTAGTTCAAAAACAACAACAAAAATAACTTTATACAAATGTCCCTGAACTTGAGCAGAAAAATTTTTGGATGACAACATTTTTGTAGAGGACCTATATCCCACTTACTTCTACTGTTGTGTTTAGGGAATGTCAGACACGCTAAAAAAAACACAGTAACTCCAGTCAAAAGAATATCATTAACAACAGTAAACAAAAAAAGATACTGGAGTCAAGAGTCATGTCTTGATTAAGATGTAATATAATGTAAGGGAATAATTTCAAATGGTTGTAGTGAAATTGATAATCATTTAAAATGAAAAGCTTGCCATTCTAGTGCCTTAACTGGCATGATTTTTATTTGGGAAGGTAGTGCGCTTGACATGTGCTTTTCTGACTGAGCCTGTGGTTATCCTGATGTAACACTAAAGTCTCAAAAATTGCATTCTTTTTGTGAAAATATTATTTCCCAAGGGTTTAAAAGCATTTGATTTTTTTTCTTGAATATTCCCCCTGATTTACAAATTGTAACTCAACCCATAATTAAAGTTTTCATCTTTATTGTTTTATAATATAAATTTGCTTTGTATAAATACTTGTTAAACATAATCAAGAAGCATGTACTTGGGACGCCTGGGTGGCTCAGTTGGTTGGACGGCTGCCTTCGGCTCAGGGCGTGATCCTGGAGTCCCGGGATCGAGTCCCGCATCAGGCTCCCAGCTCCATGGGGAGTCTGCTTCGCTCTCTGACCTTCTCCTCGCTCGTGCTCTCTCTCACTGTCTCTCTCTCTCAAATAAATAAATAAAATATTTAAAAAAATAAATAAATAAAAGAAGCATGTACTTAATATGAATAATACAGTAATGCAATAAACATATAAAAAAGAAACTATGTCACCAACACTCTCTCATTCTTACATTTCACAGAAACAAATGTTTTTACCATCTTGGTGTGTTTGAATCCAATGTTTTTATGCACATGAAGAGTATCTTTACAAATAATTATATTGTATATAAAATACATAAGCATATATATACACATATATATCACACATTACAATAATTACATTGTATATGAAAAATATATAAGCCTATATTTCTGTTCATACTTGTGAATACATTGTATATATTGCTTTATAGCTTTTGACCTTAGACAATTATAAACTTTTTGTGTAATCAAATGTTTAATGTTCTAGTAGATGAATATATATATGTATGTATATAAAAATTTAAAAATAAACACACACACACACACACACACATATATATATATATATATTTAGTCATTCTTTATTTGAATGTGTTTCCAATGACTTAACATTATTTTTAACACTGTGGTGAAAATCCTATGTTCCAAAAAGTTTGTGTCCATTCAGAATATTTAGGGGATAAATTCCTGATTAATTTTAAGATTGCTGATATGTTGGCAATTGCAACCCACAAAAATTTTATTAATTTGAACTTTTACTAATAAAAAGTAAAATAAAAGTAATAGTGATAGTAATGATAGTAGTAAAAATGTAGTAACAGTAGTAATATTGAAGAATAACATTGAGCCTTTGGCAGTAGGTTATAAGAAAAATAGAAAAAGAGTATGGAGATAGTGTATAAAAGTAGAGAAAGAATAATTTAGATAATTTACTATAGGAAACTGAAATCAGTTTTAAATTACAAAGTCTGGAGTCATGATTACATCTAAAGAATATAAGCAGTTTGTAAAACAGAAAGTGAGATATAAGACACAAGGAAATAATTTAGGAGAAAAATAATTACTTGGCAGAGCCCTAAAGCTTTTTAGAATAACAAACAGCAGAAATACTTTGGTAATCAGAATCAGTGCTTTAAATGACCAACCAAGAAATCATAAGAAAGCCTAAAGAAAACTATACTAGTGAAAGTAATCCTAGAGAAGATGTACTAAATATTTGAATCAATACAGAAAGGATTTATTTAAGATTTGAATCCACAGGAAAAATGATTGGCATCACCAATCATGAGAATAAAAATATGATAATGACCCAGATCAAGAATATCTACAGTCAATAAGGTGAAAGATTGTACTCTGAGAATTCTAAAGCTTCATAGTATATAAGTGACATAACAAAGCAAGGGAAAGACATTTTCAAATATACAACACTCAGGAATTATACAATCCAGACATTCTTCTAGAAAAATTTACTTGAAAACATCATTCAGACAAATGAAAGGAGAATGAAAATAAGAAGGTATGGATAAAGACTTTGTTAGGGTCAGAGAGGGTGCCATTACATTACTTGTAATATAAATTTATGTAAAAAAAAACTTACAAAAAACAGGCAGCACCATACAAAATTAAAAAAAAATATATAGGAGCAAAAGAAAACATGACTTAAATCAACATAAATAATATCAAATATATCTATTATAACAGAAACATAACAATTATGAGCTTATAAATAAAAGGAAAGATACTTTCAACATGAGTTAAAATATTGACTTCATGATATCCATAAGGCATATATTCAAATTTATGCTTAGTTTATAATAATGTATACAACTTTATCAATTATTTTAACTACAATACATGTTTGACCTTTGGAAGTACTCAGTAAAGTAAGTACTACTGTCTCTATTTTTAGTATGTAAAGATACTGACACTTAAAATTTTTTTTTAGATTTGAGCAAATTCAGTTTTTAAATGATTGCTGGAAATTTGACCTTCTGAATACTAAAATTTGGCATTTTTCCTAGTACATTAAAAAATAATTTTCATTTTATCAGTTTCTAAAATATGCCATTATATTTAGAAAATAAATTATATTTTAAAATCATTTTATAATTATATGAATACTGATCATAGACCATCAGGAAAATATAGACAAAATGGAAACAGAATGAATGAAAGAGCCCCATGTGTTAAACTAATTCAACATCATATAACTGGGTTTAAAGATACCTTATTCTGCTGACTTGCCAAGAGCTTGCTGTTCTTGTCTGCTTTCTGATTTGTAAAATGAGTTAGTATTATTAATTATAGTTATCACTGTAGGATACTTCAGAGAACGAAGTAATGTTTTGTTCTTTCAAGGTTTTATTTAAATTCTAGTTAGTTAACATATAGTCTAATGTTGGTTTCAGGAGTAGAATTTAGTGATTCATCACTGACATATAATACACAGTGCTCTTCCTAACGACTGACCTCCTTAATACCCACCACCCACTTAACCCATCCCACATCTACCTCCCCTCTAGCAACCCTCAGTTTGTTGGCTATAGTTAAGAGTCTTTCATGGTTTACTTCTCTCTCTCTTTCTTTCCCCTTTCAACATTCATCTATTTTGTTTCTTAAATTCCACCTTTGAGTGAAATCACATCATATCTGTCTTTCTCTGACTGACTTGTTTTGCTTAACATAATACACTCTAACTCCATTCATGTCATGCTAATGATCACATTTCATTCTTTTTGATGACTGAGTAATATTCCATTACCAAGACCATTACGCTCTTGCGTAATTTGGTTATTGATGATAATGCCACTATAAACATTGGGGTGTGTGTATTCCTTTGAATCAATGTTTTAATCTAGGCATTAGCATCTACCTGACTTCTAATAAGAATGGAAACCAATATATTATAAACAGTAATGTGATCAGTATAGCTCAAGGTTGCCTGTGGGTCCCAAGTAGGGATCTGCATCTCTTTGGTTCAGTTTTCCATTGCCAGTACTCTACTTAATGCTTGCTGCATACTTGTTATCTAATATACTGTTGTTGAATTAATTAATTGACTACCTACTTAGTCATTTAATTAAAAGAGACATAAACTTTCTAAGTGGAAGGGTCGTTAGGACTTTTGAAAGAGGATTTGTTGAGACAAACTAAAACAACTCTTAAAATTAATTATGTTAATACTATAAAAATTTAACTTAGAAGCATATTAAAAAATTTGAAAACAATTAGATATAATGAGGGTGTGTAGTTGTTAACTACCCATACTTTCTCAAAAAAAGGACAGTCTGCCTAGCTGTTCAGTTTCCCTTCCCTCCCACAGATGAAGGTGAATATTCTGTCCCACCAAGCAGCATGGTTTATATTAGACAGCTATGTCTGTATCTGAATTTATTTATAAATTTCAAGATTCTGAGTCATTGTGCATGCAGCTACTCAAAGAGTAACATTTAAACTACCAGACTAATAAATTGTTATTCAATGGTTCTTGATTTCTGCTTTCATAGGTGACTTATATAAATCATAAGGAAATGGATGACAGTCACACTGTCAGCATTTGCAAAATGTTTTCCAGCTACCTCTGGAACAATTTGATCAAAACACATACACACACTCTAACACAATTTACCACCATCTGACTGCACCTCCTCTAATCCTTAAAATTTTGTTACTCAAGAAGTACTTCTAATATGTCACTCTCTATTTTCTCTGTAGCATAATAATAATGTGTCATCCTCTTTCTACCTGATGCCCATTCATCCCCAGAGAGATGCTTGTGGTTAGACACTATCCATCTTTAGTACCCCGAAAGAGCTTACACATAAGGGCCCCTTCCTCTCAAACCCCTATACACATACGCTTGGGTGTATGCATGAATACAACGCACATGTGCGCTCACACACACACGTTTGGTCGTTACCCAGTTTCTTTTTCCCCAGTTGTCAGCACTACATCTAAGTGTCAGACTGCTTAAACTGTTTGCATGGAAAGTATGGGAGACCAGTGGGTTTTGTAAGTTATGGCAATTTTAGAATATACAATTTTTAGTCTGGATCTAGTTCTTCTTTTATACTACCAATAACCAAAGAAAGGGGGCCCTTCAATTACTTCATCTGCTTTCTACTCCTGATTTACTTGCTTTATGACTCTGAGCAAGTACTCCTTCTTCTGGTCTACAGTTTCATCATCTTTCAAGAATCAGAATTAAACAAATGACCTCAAAAGTCTGTTTCTTCTCTGTAATACACGTCTTAGAGAATTATTAGGTTAAAACATATGAAGACACTTTCTAGGACAAAGTGTTGAATGTTGGGGTTTCATATGATTAGTCTTGGAAACTGGATATCTTGTAAGACTAAAGGTATTATATTCATTCTTGTTTCAAGAGGTGGCATTGCTATTAGATACTTTGAGGATATGTCATTCCTTTCTGTGTTTAGTAGCCTGAGATTCTGCACTCTATTAGAGTACAGTCTCCATTTTTTCAGTATTTTATGCCCTTGTGCCTAGAACAGTGCCTGACAAATACTAGACAAAGTAAATGTTTGCTGAATGAATAGTATTATGACTTAAAATTATTAAATTCTCCAGAATTATAATTATTAATAATGATGATAATCAGACATGTTGAAATATTAGAGTAGATAATACCAAAGGTGAAATTTCTGACAGCTCTGTTAATGGGAAGGTGACAAGTTAATCTTAGTTAAGATAATCAGAGGTGTGGCACAGCAGACAAAGAGGTAAAAGCTGTGTCAGGTTAGTACAAGGCTTAACATAGCTTTATGATCATTGCTTTAAATTATATACATTAAGTAATTATAAATATATGTCTAAAAACATAAAAAATAATGTTTAAAGAAAAATAATCTATAATTACAACCCAGAGAAAAATAATAAAATTGGGGCCATATGTAATACATTCTTATGCCATTATCATTTCCCCATGTCATTAAATATTCTTTGAAAATATTATTTCATAAATTTATTTTTTTTGGTCATACATTATTTTACTTAACATGTATAATGTGATAATTTAATGTATGCATACATTTTGAAATGTTACACAATCAGGTTAATTATATATCCATCTCCTTAGTTACCTGTGTGTGTGTATCTCCTTAGTTACCTGTATGATGAACACTTCATATCTACTCTTCTAGAAAATTTCAAATAGGGAGTAATTTATAGTAATTATTAGGTATAATAACTAATGTTATACATACCTCCAGAACTTATTCACCTTATAATTGAAAGTTTATACCCTTTGATGAACATTTCCCCATCTTTCCCCAGCCTCCCAGGCCCCCAGCCCTTGGCAACAACTGTCTACTCTCTGGTTCTATGAGTTTAACTTTTTAAAGGTGACATAGGTAGGTGAGATTATAGTGTTTGTCCTCCAGTGTGTCACTTAGCATACGTTTTACAAGTTATCCACATTGGAAAAGCAACAGATTTTCCTTCTTTTCTATGGCTGAATAATATTATATCATATGTGTATTTATAAATGTGTATATGTATATATGTACATATATATACATATATACACGTATACACACACACATTTTTTCTTCACTTTTTAAAATTCATCTGATGATGGACACTTAGGTTGTTGCCATATCTTATCGATTGTGAATAACACTGCAATGAACATGGGAGTGCAGATAACTCTTTGAGATACTGATTTCATTTCCTTTTACTATAAATCCAGAAGTGAGATTGCTGGATCATATGATAGCTTTGTTTATTGAGGAAACTTTGTACTAATTTTCATAATAACTATACCAATTTACATTCTTACGAACAGTGCCCAAGGGTTTTCTTTTCTCCACCTCTTCACCAACAATTGTTATTTTTTACTTTTAGATAGGTATTCTGATAGGTAAGAGGTGATATCTCATCGTGGTTTTAGTTTGTGTTTTCCTGATGGCTAGTGATGTTCAGCACATTTTCATCTTCCTATTGACGGTTTCTATGTCTTCTTTGGAAAAAAATGTCAGGTCATATGCTCAATTTTAATTGGATTATTTGATTTTTTGATATTAAGTTGTAAGAGTTTTTTAATATATTTAGGATATTAAACCTTTATTAGATATATGGTTTGCAATTTTTTCCCATTTCATAGGTTGCCTTCTCAATTCATTGACTGTTTCCTTTATTGTACAGAGAACCTTGGTAGACTAAGTCCCACTTGTTAATTTTTGCTTTTGTTGCATTTGCATTTTGGTACCATATCCAGAAAATAACTGACAAGACCAATGTCAAGGAGTTTTTCCCCTAAGATTTTTCCTAGGAGTTTTATGGTTTCAGATCTTGCATTTACTTATGTGAGTGTTATAATTAGAGGGTTTCATTTCTTCTACATGTGGATATTCTGTTTTCTTCTACATGTGGATATTCTGTTTTCTCAACAGCACTTATTGTTTTGGCCAATAGGGTTGTTTGTGTTTCCATATGCCTCCTAGAATGTTTTTTTCCATTTCTATTAAAAACATCACTGAAATTTTGATAAAGATTGCAGTGAATCTGTAGATTGTTTTAATAGTATGGTCATTTTCACAATATTAAATATTTGAATCCAAGAACGTGGTGTATCTTTCATTTATTTGTGTCTACCTCAGTTTCTTTCATCAATGTGTTGTAGTTTCCAGAGTACAGATCTTTCACTGTCTTGGTGTTAAATTTATTCCTAAATATTTTATTATTTTGTTGCTATTGTAAATGGGATTGTTTTCTTAAATTATTTTTCAGATAGTTCCTCGTTGGTATATAGAAATGAAATTGATTTTTGTATATTGATTTTATATCCTGCAACTTTACTTAATTCACTTACTCTAATTTTTGTTTGTGTATTTGTGTGTGGAGTCTTCAGTGTTTTCTATATATAAGATCATGTCATTTGCAAAGAGAGACAATATAACTTTTCTTCTTATGATTGGATGCCATTTATTTCTTTTTCTTGACCTGTTGACCTGTTGCTCTGACTAGGACTTCCAGTACAATGTTGCATAGAAGTGGTGAGACTGACACCCTTGTTTTGTTTCTGATCTTATAGTAAAAAATTTCAGCTTTTCACTATTCAGTATGATGTTAGTTGTGGGCTTGTCATATGTGGCCTTTATTTATTTATTTTAAAAATGTATTTCTTTATCTTTAAATTTTTTTTAAATTTTTGTGTATTTGAGAGAGAGCACACAATCTCAAGGTGGGGTCGGGGGAGGGTCAGAGGGAGAAATAGAATCCCTGCTGAGCAGGGAGTGGAATGCAGGGCTAGATCCCTAGTTCATGACCTGAGCCAAAGGCAGGTGCTAAACCGACTGAGCCACCCAGGTGCCCTGAAATACAATATAATGTTATCTTAGTTTCAGGTGCACAACATAGTTATTCAACATTTATATACATTATGAAATGCTCACCACATTAAGTCCAGCTATTATCTGTCACAATACAGAGTTATTACAATATTATTGACTATATTCCCTGTGCTTCTTTACATCCCAAGACTTACTTATTTTATAAGTGGAAGTTTGTACCTCCTAATCCTCTTCACCTATTTCACCTGTTCTCCCACCCCCTTATCCTCTAGAAACTATCATTTTGTTCTTTGCCTTTGTGAGTCTGTCTGTTTTTTGTTCATTTGTTTTGTTTTTAGATTATATCTATAAATAAAATCATAATGGTATTGATCTTTTTCTTTCTGACTTATTTCAGCATTATACCTTTTAGGTCCCATCCAGGTTACTGCAAATGGAAAGATTTCATTCATTGTTTTTAACGGCTGAATAATATTCCATTATATATATTTGCACCACATTTCCCCCTCATTATTCATTATCATTATTCATTGATATACACTTAGGTTGCCTCCATATCTTGGCTACTATAAATAATGTTGCGATAAACATAGAGGTACATATATCTTTTCAAGTTAGTGTTTTTGTTTTCTCCAGGTAAATATCTAGAATTGGAATTAGTGTATGCCAACAGACACATAAAAGATGCTCAAATAATCATTTTTGAAATACAAATCAAAATCACAATGAGATGTCACCTCATACCTGTCAGAATAGCTGGCCATATATGGCCTTTATCATGTGAAGTCATGTTCATTCTATACATAATTTGTTGAGAGTTTTTATATGAAAAGTTACTGAATTTTGTCAAATGTTTTTCTACATCCGAAATGATCATATGATTTTAAATTTTTATTCTGTTACTATTTTCACAATAAATGAAAGTAATGACTAGTACAATTAACTCACATATTTTCCTCATCCAGATTCAACATTTATTAAGCTTTTACATCATTTGCTTCATCTTTCTTTTTTCTTTGTTGTCATATTTTAAAAAACTAATTCAAGAATTGAGCCACTTATATATATATGTTCTAGAGTTTTCCTTTATGTAATAAGAGCATGTTATATAGCCATAATGCCAACAAAAATTTTAAAGTAAAGCTCTAAGGTCACCTACTACTCATTACAAAATTGAATTGCTCTACCTATCTCAAAAATGTCTTTTTGACAGTCTCTTTGAGTCACAATCCAAATAATAACTGCATATTACTTTTGGTTGTTTGGTCTATTAAAATCTCCCTTAACCTGGAAAATTACTCTTCCTTTATTATCTTGCTATTGACTATTCCAGAAGAGTTAGTTCTTCTTAGTTAGTATTTTGCATTTTGGGTTTATGTGTTTATATCCTTGATATCATTTAACTTTTTTTGATTGTTTGTTTTAGTATAATCTATAAATGGAAGTTAATGTCAGAGGTTTCAGCTTCAGGTTTAACTATTTAAGACTGATTTTCCTATTGAAGTTCTCTATCAACTTTTCATACAATATTTTCTCTGTTGATAATCATTAACTGAAATAATTATTTTATTAGAATTGCAAAATATGGTTTTTATGATTTTATAATTTCTCCCACACTTATTAGCTAGAATTCTTTGGTTAAAACTTCTCACCTTCGACTAGAAGTTATCAGGTATTTTGAAACAAAGTTTGTAAGAGGAAAGGTGAGTTAAATATTTAATGATTCTATTTTACTTGCCATTTTTCAGCTTCAAGAAATCGTATGTTACGTACCTCTGATTCTTATTTCCATTATCTTCTAGTATTATAAATAAGTTTGAAAATGCTGCAGATAATAATTATAATTATAGGGGTGCCTGGGTGGCTCAGGATAAAAATAATTATAATTATAGAGTAAACTTTAAGGTTTATTCCCATTTCTACTTAGGACCTATATTCTTCTAAGCATGTATAGCCATGCTATAAAATCACTTGAACAGTTTTTTGTTTTGGGTTTTTTTTTTGTATAATTAAATTTATTTCCATTTAAAAATTTTAGGTATTTTTTTCTTTTTGTATAATTTTATTTTTGAAAATGTAAATACTTATATTTCTTACGTTTAAACTGTATAGCAAGTTGTATTCAGAGAAGGCTCACTTCTATTCCTATCTCCTATATCTTATTCCCATTCTCTTCATACAATAACCATTATAATCAGTTTTGGTTTATCTTTCTGCTATATTCAAAAATAATATATTTTTTCCTCTTTCTTTTTACAAAGAAATGAGCATTCCATTCATTGTATTCTAAGATTCACTTTTTTTCAGTTAACTATATATCCTGACAATCACTCTTTTTCCAGTGTACAACAGTGGTTCTTAACTGGGGGGAACCTGCCCCATCTCTAGTTGATATCTGGTAATTTCTGAGAAATTTTGGGATGTCACAAGTTGGCTGAGAGAATTGTTATTGACATCTGGTGGGTACAGACCACAGATGATGCTGAATATCCTACAATGCATAAGAAAACCACTCCAACGAGGAGTTATCTGGTTCAAAATGTCACTAGTGCCAAGATGGAGAAATCAAGGTTTATAGTAACCTGTTTTGATGTCCTTGTGTGTCAATTTCAACATCTGTGTCACCAAGAAGTCTCTTTTTATTAAGTAATGTTTTCCTTCATTAGGGAACCATGATTTCCTACTTATTTATATCCTAGTACTTTTACAAATTGTGTACTTGACTGTGTGGCTATTTTGTTACATTGAATATGGAATTATTCTCTTCCTTTAATAGGTGCTGAATGTTTTTCTGGAAGTTGTTTAAGTTGCTTCCTGACTTCATTGATCCTGTCACGATAGGTTTTAGACTGTGTTAGAATTTATCAGTATAATTTTTGTCCTTCGTTCTGTAACACAGCTCTTGATATAGGTTTTGATCCTTACTTCTGAGTTATGACTTTTTAGATTGTAACTAAATTTTCTTGGTTTGACTTCTCCATTCTACCTACCTCACAGCAGCAATATCTTCCAACATTGTACATGCTCTCATATCTTTCTTCAAATTTCTACTTCCCAGTTAGGATGATCAAATTCATCCTGGTTTGTCCAGGACTGTCCCAATTTAAAAACTGAAATCTCCCAAGTTCTGGGAACTTCTTCAGTACTAGGAAAATTGAGATGGTTGGCTATTCTGTTCCCAGGGACTTCCCTCTGTTAGAACTCTAGAGACTGTAATGTATACCTGCACTGTCCAGCCCTCAATCAAGGACATAGGAGAGCTTTCCACTGCAGGTTTCTGGAACCCTTCCCCTGTGCAGCTCCTTTGTTGCTATTCTTCAATAAAAATTCTAGAAACCTCAACAACCCAAACTCGGTAAATTATAGTTACAAATTTTCTAAAACCAGAAAAAGACTCTAACTGACAAATTCAAGAGTCACCACAAAGTTCAAATAGGAAAAAAAGAAAATGAAGAAAAAAGCAAAATAAATCTTTCCCTAGATACATGGTATAATTGTTGAAAATCAAAGGGGGTTTTTGATTCTTTCTTGGCATTTTCATCTCTCTATTTATTGTCTACCTATACTTGCATGTTTCTCACTTCAGCCTTAGAACCTTAGCATATTAGCCATGGTTATTTTATTTTTTTTAAATATTTTATTTATTTATTTGACAGACAGAGGTCACAAGTAGGCAGAGACGCTGGCAGAGAGGCTGGCAGAGAGAAAGAGAGGAGGAAGCAGGCTCCCTGTTGAGCGAAGAGCCCACTGTGGGGCTTGATCCCAGGACCCTGGGATCATGACCTGAGCTGAAGGCAGAGGCTTTAACCCACTGAACCACCCAGGTGATCCAGCCATGGTTATTTTAAATTCTGGGTGTGAAATTTTTAAACTCTACCATATTTGAGTCTTATTCTGTTACTTTCTTTGTCTCTTTAGACCATTTTTATCTCACCTTTTAGTATGCATTATACTTTTTTACTGAAAGCTGGACATGATGTATTAGGTAGTAAGAATGAGAGTAAATAGGCATTTAGTTTTATGTTTATCTTGGTAAGAAAATGGCTTGAGGTAGATGGAGTTTGGTATTTTCCTACCCATAGATTGGTTGGGCTTTGGTAAAGTAATTTCCTCTGAGAGCAGGCAGAAAACAGAATGTTTTGGAAATATCTAAAAAAAAAAAAAAAAGTTACTTCTCCCCTGCCAACACACACCCTTCTAGAGTTATAAAAGGTTCTTTTCCATCTTTTCAGTGACAATTGGGAGATGTTCCTATAGCTAAACCTCAAAAAATGTCCTTCTTACAAAACAACAACAAACAAACAAAAACAAACTTGCCCCTGAAGTGTTTATACTCAAATCTGTAGCAGTTGTTCAATTGCAATTTATATTTTCCTACCAGTTCCTGGCTCTAGCAAATTCTGCTTCTGTTAAGCTTTCATTATTTGTATTTACTTGTCTCTCCAGTGTTCAGAGCATCAGTTTGCTCTATGACCTCAGCTGTCTGATAGATCTAAAAAAAGTTACTGATTTGCACTTTGGTTAGCATTTACTTGTGAGGATGGGAGTGACAACTTCCAAGCTGTTTACATGTCAGAGGCTGGACATGACTTTCTTTACTTTTAGACTTAGTGTTAAGTTGTATTAGAATGGTCTTTTTCTTTTTTGGTGGGGGGTGGGTGGGAGAGTCAAGTCACTTATTTGTCTTTGAAATGAAAATGGAAAATCTGGGTGGAGGAGGGAGAACAAGAGGGGAACCAGCTAGGTGCTTAGATTTTTGTCAAGTCAGAATGAGAACAGCAACTGGTCTCACAACAGGAATCTGGGTCCCCACAACAATGTGGCAACTGAGACTAGACCAGAAGCATCTTATTGAAGCACCATTATTCTACTAAGTCTTATTCGAAGCTAAGCAGACCTAAGCTTATACTGGAAAGTAACACTGTCTGGAATATTTTAAGAGCACAGAGATGAATTGACTCATAGCGAGTCAGTCACAAGGCAAGCAGCATGGGCTAAGATAACATAGGAGCAGAGCTCAGAGGTCAGAAGGCTTCTGTTTCCTTCCTGGACTTGACACAGAATGGGCCTTTTTCAAATTTGCCACTTTACTTAAGATGTGGTCTTACTTCAAAGACACAGACTTTATGGGATTTCAGGTGAAAACCTGGAGTGTTCTCCAAAGATTTTTTACCCTGGCTTGAATTAAATCTCATTGTCTTATCAGTGCTGTATGTCTCTGAAATCTCTGCTTATCTTTTGAGCTTTCCATCTCCTTTAATCCCCGTTTTAGGATTTCCAGAGTTTTTCCCTATGAGTGATTATATCTGTATTATGGGGTGAATTTTGTGTCCCTCAAATTCATATGTCCACATCCCAACCCCCAGCTCTGCAGAATGTGACTGTATTCACAGACATGTTTTTTAAAGAGATGAGTCAGCTAAAATGAGATCTTCAAGGTGTACTCCAATCCAATGACTCAAGTATAGAATAAGATATTTAGGCAGAGACATGTATAGAGGAGAAATGTGAAGGTGAGGAGATGACCATCTGCAAGCTAAGGAGACAGGCTAAGAAATGATCCTTCCCTTATGACTCTCACAAGGAACTAAGTCTGCCATAATTTTAATCTCAGATGTCTAACCTCCTGAACTGTGAAAATAAAGTTTTGATGTTTAAGCCACCCAGACTGTGGTACTTTGTTATGGCAGTCCTTGGAAACTACACGACTAATATGACTTGCTTAATGAAAACCTAAAAAGAAAAGTAAAGAGATAAATTTGTGTGTAATTAGAATACACTAAAACTATATTTTATATATCCCTATATAGGGTTCACATAAAATTATGTATATTGTGATTTATGACAGTTTTTTGTTTAAAAATTACTATATCATTTGTCCCTGTAATCTTAGGGCAATAGATACCAATTAAAATACAGTTGTACTTTATTTTATTTTATCATTATGATAAATCCATAAGTCATATAGTACTATTCCCATTTTATAAATGAGGAAATAAATCCAGAGCATTTGACTTATTGCCCATACTAACAGAATAAATAACTGCCAAAGCTGATATTTCAACCTGAATTTTTCCTAATCCCAGGCTAAATCTTTTAACTGTTACACTTTTCTGAATTATGGCTCCTTTCTTGTTTCTTTCACAGCCAAATTTTAGAAATTACCTCTTTTAATAATCACCTCCACTATTGTTTTCTTTATAATCTAGAATCTAAAGTTCTTTCTCTTTATACTTTTTAGAAGAAAGTATTTTTTTCTAGGCAATTTAAAAGATTTCTATTTTGGTTTTGTCACATTTCATCTTCCTTTGCTATTTGCACTGCTAAGCATAAATTCTTTCCTGAAATTCTTCATCTTTTAAATATTTCCCTTTCTTTTGCATATTTTTAATTGTACCTTTGCTTTTCTTACACTGATATTTCTTTTTAAAAGTTTCAAACATTAACTTTGGAGAAACCTCAAAGCTGAGTCCTCAGTCTCTTCTGTTCTTCCTCTGAACTTATTCCCAAAGAAAGCTTTTCTGACTTCACTACTAATGTTCTGTCCTTTACCCTCAAATATTAAACACCTTATAGAACCCTCTACTTACCTCTATTCTCAATTTCCTATTGACTGTGAGACAGAATATCTTGGAATTCTCTCCTCTGTGTCATTTTAAAGATTATTTTTTAACCAACTTCTGTCACAAACACAATGTTTCTCTAGGTATTTTTGGTTTTAGTCTTGTCATTGTTATATTTTGGCCACATTCTTTTTTTTTTTTTTAAAGATTTTATTTATTTATTTGATAGACGGAAATCCCAAGTAGAGAGAGAGAGAGAGAGAGGAGGAAGCAGGCTCCCCGCTGAGCAGAGAACCCAATGTGGGACTCGATCCCAGGACCTTGAGATCATGACCTGAGCTGAAGGCAGAGGCTTAAACCACTGAGCCACCCAGGTGCCCCTGGCCACATTCTTTATATAACTAGTCTGATAGAAAATGGACAAAACATTTACTATATATTAAGCTCTCTTCTGAGCCCTGGAAATGCAGTGTTGATTAAGTGACAGATACTCTCTGTGGTTACCACTGGCAAATTAGAGATTGGGTCTCTCTGGAGGAGGATAAAATAGAAAAGAAACCCACTACCCCAAGTTGATGTATTACTAAAAACAAAACAAAACAAAGGCCTACCCTGGCAAAAGCTTATCAGATGGATTTCAGCTTCTCCACTTGCCACCTCAGATGTGTGACACTTTGTGGAGCACTACCTTTATAGTCTATTCAGATGTCATTCTTACAGACCCGTGGGCTTTATCTTTCTGGCTCACCATCCTAATCAGTTACCTAATCTTATTTGTTCTTGCTTTTCCAATTTATTTTCCCTTTCTCTCCTGCCATAATATTCTAGTCTTTGTTCTTTCTAGTTCACCTTATCCTATTCTGAGAGACTATTCTAAGAAAATGCTTCTATAAACTTTTTCTATTCTTTATCAAGCCAAACTTCTCAATTTGTCTGTCTTGTCTGATCCTATCTTTACTCTGAAACTCATTTTTCCTGAATCCTTAATTTTGAATTATTCTGAGAATGATCTTCACTCTTTACTAGATTGTCACCCTTTAACCCTGGTGAATCTTTTTATGTTTCTTTTCCATCTGGATGCTCTGCCTTGTTTTCCTGGAATGCTTCCACTTGCCTTGCCCTCCATTATTTCAATCCAATGCACATTTTCTTCGAATGTAGAAGGCAACTCTCTTTGCCCTAAAATTTTCTTTTTCACTTTTTAAAAAATACAGTTCTTATCAGGAATGTTATTTATTTAGAATTACTTTAGACATATAGGGTCTTATTTTCTAGATTTAAAGCATGAGGATATTGTAGATTGTATCTTATTATTCTTTATTGTGGCCTCATTAGTTCAGAGCTCAGCAATTTGTAGGACCCCAGGCATGTACTAAATAAATACCTCTGTTCTGTTTAACTTTCTCAAGTAATACAAAATACATCATAGTTTCCTCATCTAAAAATAAAAAAGAAAATATCCAAATCTCAAAACTTTAAGCCACCAACAAGCTTAGTGAAAATAATGGCTGTTGGGTCTTAATGTCTGCCTAATTCTCTTAATTATGGTCTTGAGGGAGGGCCTGAAACTTCCATAAACAGTGGGATGTACTCAAGTAAATGTAATTGTTGGCACTTGGAGAAGGTGAAAAGGTGAGGGAGTATCAGACCTGAGAACACTATGCATGCCCTCTTTTTCTGACCTCATTCTTGCAGTTTTGTTCTGGGGCCCTATTTCAAACCATCCTCCATGCCCACCAAAACCACCTTCTTCCACCTATGTTCATAGGTGGAAGTGCATATCCCCATACAGGAATGGGGAAAAAGACCAAGAAATACTTGGGATGTTGTGAGTAATGCTCACTTTTGACTAGGGAGAATAGGAGTATGAGATATTGATTTTCATCTTTTCCTTAGCCCTGCTCTACTTAGGTCTCCTAATACACATGTTTGTAGATCCTAGAAAAATGAGGGAAGAAACATGATCACATAAGCATTACACATTGCAGTCCTCAATTTTCTGGACCTTTGTTCCATTTTATTATTCTCAGTATTCAGTGCATAAACTCTTCTCACTATAAAATAAACAGTTAAATTCTAAGTCTATAGAATAAAGCACAGCGTGGTCTGTAAACTCATAGAGACTTGCAGAAATGATTCAATACCCAACCTACTTAAAATTTTATATTGGAGATTTATACAGTTTAATAAGTAATGACAAAGTTCCTTCCAGCTAAAAATTGCCATATAGATAAAATGACAGGGATGGTAGAGGTGATGAGGACAATTATTAATTAATCGAGTTGTTTTAAATTTAACTTAATCATAGCTCTGTGTGCTGTCTCAGGGGTAAAATTATCATACCTCTTTTTGTGTAGTCTTAAACTAGCCTGCTAAAAATATAAAGATGAATGATCTGGAAATTAGTAACTTTATTAGTTTCCTAGGTCTCCCATAACAAATTTCCACAGGCTGGATGAGTTTAAAATGCTGACTCAGCTTTGGAGTCAGAGTAAAATGCAATAGTCGTTAAAAGAACTATGTGACACGGGAGAAATAGACAACAGAGTATATTTGTATATCTTTACTTTTACTCAAATACAGGTAATAGGAAAATAACACATTCATTTTTTTTACACTTTTTCACTTAATGTGACTTTTTCATTGTTTTTTTTTTTGCTTATTGGTGGATAAAATAATATTGCTTTCTTCAAAACAAGAAATAAGTTATACTGTGAAATATTTATTTAAAAAATAAAATGGTATAGAATCTATGTTTTATATAATTTTTATGAACTCTGAAAGTTTTCACTTATATAGCTTCTTTTTTGAAAGCCTGTGTAATAATAGAAGGATACAAAGGTATTAATATAAGTATTGTAGTATATAATATAATTATTTCATATGTATCAGTCTGATATTCTTAGCAACTATATTAAAGAAAGGAGACTTGTAATTTATATACTTAGAACTCTTTCTGTGATATAACAGAATGTTGAGAATAAAATACATGCTCAAGAAAAGCAATAATTTGTCTTTATTTTTAATTACCATTAAAATGTCATTTAACCTTATTTTGTTTGCAAAGAAAACTAAACATCTTACTTAATATTTACTGGTACCTAAAACAAAACATGAGCAATGGGTTGACAACCCACTGTGGTCTCAGTCCCATATTATTTCTCCTCTTCAGCAGATTTGAGAGTAGAACTGAAAACAATTATGTTCATTATCATTATTTAAGGATTTAACACACTGTTTCTAGGTTGGCTTTATTTTGGCTTTTAGGCTTTAAAATAAATAAAATGTCTTTGTCTAACCCTTTCTGAGACGACCATCTATCAGTATTTAATTTGACCGGCCAGAAAAAACATTAACATAACATAAAACAATTTATGAGATTGGCTTAGTCTTGGATTTCCTTATTAAATGTAGTTTAAATTTATCAACAAGAGCATTATGTGTCGTGTTTGTTATCTTAATAATTCTAATTAACTTTTGTAATTGCTGAGAATCTGCAACTGATAGAGTATTTTTATTTTTTATTGTTACAGTTCTCAGCAACCAGCAGAGAAATTAATAAAATAAGCCTATGAAAAATGAAACAATGCAGGCCAAGGAAGTTTTCCTTCTCATTAGAGAATATAAAAATCACTGACAAATATTCTATATATAAATATTTGAAAAGAACCCAGAGTCCCAGCAAAGCTATATGAAAATATGAGATAGCTTTAAAATATTACATATACACATATATATACAAATATGTTTATATGTGTGTGATTTTTTTAGAACTTTTATTTATAATTACTCAGATGTGTGACTCTCCTGATTAATAGGTTTCCTCTCCTTGGTGCTTAATTTACCTTTCTCTAGTCATACAAAATACATATATTATAGTTTCTTCATCTAAAAGTAAAAGAGATAGTGTTAAAATCTCAAAAATTTAAGCCACCAACAAGCTTAGTGAAAATAATGACTGTTAGGTCTTGCTATAATCTTGGCATAATTGGCATGGATTGTAAAGATGCATACACTGAACTGAGCTACATAAATGATTCATATTAATTTCAACTTCAGTCAGTCTCAGAAAGCAATATGGTATTGCTCATTTACTGATTTTGCATGTTACAAAGCCATGATTACAATTAGTTTCTAGTAATATTGGGACTGACAGGTTTTGAAAATAGATATTTTCTGGAAATGACATCTGTGGGCCCTTTGCCACAGTTAATGATATGGAATATAATAGTAAAGAAAAGAAAAAAGCAAGAGATTATCTCTGTGATTCAACTAAAAAAAATTTGATTGTCATATGATTTGCCCTAGAAACATGAGTTATAGCAAATTATTAATTTAAAATAAAAACTTACTAAGTATTTTACATGTTACATGATTTTGTGGATATTGGATAATTTATCAGTTAAATATATATAAAAATGGAAGAACTACTGACCTACCTTATTCTTCAATGTAGGGAAGTAAATTAAATTGACAAACTTTATGATTAGATATTGGCTCAAATTTCAAGTCTGCGCTTATTTAGTCAACTTTATTAACATTTCTGGGACTTGATTTCCATATCTAAAGATTGGTTTTAATGAACTTCACTATATAAGGTTGTTGTCATGATTAAATGGAATACACTATGGAAAGAATCTGGAACAGGAAGTGCCTAATAAATTATGGTAGTGAGAGTTGGCTGTGTTTATTTTTCTCCTTATAGGAATTGGTTGGCTAGTCATTATTTATCTTCTATTTTCAAAGTACACAGCCACTAAGATATGTTTCTTAATGTGCAGAGAAGGAGAGAAAATCCTGGGCCTATGAAAGATAGGGAGATGAAATGCAAACTGCTGTATAAATCTGAGGTATTCAAAGGAAATGATTAAATGAAAAATATCTTAGTCTCTAGATAGAGAAAATATTAAACTCTATTCTGAAAATATGAAATTATATAGTCATTGGACTGAGCAATATATAGGTTTCAATTATTGAGTGTTTACTGTATCCATTTTGTCCATTAATCAGTTATGATAAGGTAATATAAAAAATGGTCTCATGTTCATGATACCATTTGCTCATTTGACATCATTAACACAATAAGAAATACTGAGACATAACCCTTCAAAAACTTCTAGTGTTCCAAAAGAGAAACAACCAATATAAGTTAGATTTTTCTGACAAGATAAACAACAGATTTTCCATACTAATACAATACCTAAGAGATAATAGAATTGATATGTTTAATATAATTAAGATATGAGGAAAATTATAAACCATGAGAAAAGAATGTAAAAAAGAACAGACCTTATTTGAAAATATATCTAGACTCTAGATATGAAAATAAACAGATAAATAGGAAAATAATCCTGAATTCTAGAAATGAAATTTATGGACATTAAATTAAAGAGGAATACTGAAGTTCATCAGAGATACATTGCAAAGTTTTAGCGTAAGTCTGATAGAATTCCACAGGGAAAAAATATAGAGAATGGGAAAGAGAATATAATTAAGGAATTGTGAGAATTTCTACATATTGAAAAGACACAATTCTGAAACAGAAAAGAAGAATCTAGTGCAAGAAGGAATTGATAAACAAATTGTTTTTCTAAACAACTTTGATTTAATAAGATATTATATTTTGATTTAGAACTATATTATGGAATAGAAATAATGACTCCTTTGGAAAGTGTAAATGGGTCACAAAATATTGGACAGCACATGTAGGAGAATATAGTAACAGGCATGCAAATGTTATAATATTGTTCAGTAGGAGTTAGAGGTCTTGATTAACTTTTGACAAGGTTAAATATTCATGTTAAAGATTAAGATTGAATACTACAAGGACATAAATGCAATGTAAAACCTACCAACAAATGGGAGAGAGTAAGCAATATTTGATTAATAAAACAGAAGCTGGGAAACAAAAAAAATGAACAAAGAAAAGTGTGACAAATAGAAAAAACAGAAGAATGAAGTAAATTCATAATTAAGGAACCACAATAAATCCAATGGCATTAAATCCATTAGAGTTTTAAATTTATCAAACTTCAAGTTGAATAAAAACAAAATTCAAGCTTATATTTAGAAAAAAATCAGCTAAAGTATATGTAAAAGTAAAATCAGTATTATGAGATAATGGTCAGTAGTTTGATGCACTTAATAACATAGCTTCCAAATACATAAAAATTTAACATATGCAAAGCAAAACAAAAAGCTAAATAGGCCAAAAAGAGAATCTCAACCATTATAAAATTTTTATTATTGTGAATATGTCATCTTCTAACCATAATTAAATAAAATTAAAAAAAGAAAAACAGGAAAAATTAAAGGACTTTTTATGATTCAATAATTTATTTATCAGTTGGATAATTAAATTTAAAACTGCAGCATGTTGTAAAGCTAGAAAGTAAGGAAATGTTTAAAAATTATGATGGGTGTTTGTCGGGGGATACATGAGCCAACTGAAAGAGCTCCCAATAGCCAAAGGTGGAACAATTTGAGCAAGTTTAAGTATACAAAATAAGTACTGTTAAATTATAACACAAATATAACAAATATCCATGCATCCAAACAGTTGTTATACATAAATGATTGAATAAATAAATTAATGGAGGAAAATGGTTAAATCTCTCATGTAGAAAAGTTACAAATAACTGTATAGATACTTCTTTATGAAGGTAAAACATGACTTCCCATTTCTTAATGATGAGATATATGCAGTGACTTCCCTCCACAGTACAGAAGGGAAAGGGAGAAAACAAACAAACTTAGCAGTAGAGAAACTTGATAAACATCATCGCAGTCCATTGATCATATTAACATCATCAGTGATAAATCATGTTCATGTTATGTATTTTTAATATATGATGAGAATATCATTGGATCTTGCTTATTATTAATTCTGACATTTTCTGTCTTTTAAGTAGAATGTTTTGTACATTAGCATTTAGTGCAATATTAGACATTGTTAGATTCAGTCTGTAATTTTATCATTTATGTTTATCCTCTCAGTTTTATTTATTCACTTTTCTGTTTCTCCTTTTCTGCCTTCTTCCTAGAATATTTAATTTAAAAATAATTATTTTAGTTCATATGTTGGCTTTTTAGCTATACCAATTTGCTTATGTTTTAATATTGCTTTGAGTCCTTTCAAAGACTGAAGGGTCTATAATTTTCCCCACTTTGCAAGCTAACAAATTAGCTTGCTGCAGTTTCATGGATACTTGCAGAAGACATGAAACTCCTGGGTCAGAGATAAAGAGTTTTTTATTACTTATAGTAGTAGCAGCCAGTGTATCAATAATATCTTCATGGCTTCTTAGGGTCATTTCTCAAAAGGCAACATAAGAGAACCAGGTGACATCTATATACACAGTGATCTGCACAACAGATGATGACCTCTCAGCCCAGGGAACCTGATTATTTTGTAATAGTCTATAAATATGCCTGCCCTTTGCTTTGGAGGCTACCTTATTTTCATTAGACTACAGTTTATTATGACTCCCTGGTGCTCCAAAAGGAAATAATATATATTCCAATCCTACTTGCTCTACAAATATATCCTTGAAAAGATAGACTAGAACAAAGGTCGATGGCACCTCAGCTTGCAATATGTGCAGTAATGTGAGACACCCAGAAAGAATTGCTTTCCAATGATGTATATTCTTCATGTCTATTCATGAGGATATGTTCCCTTGAATACACTACACCATTGGCTACTCTGATTAATCTGACAGAGACTGGGACAGAATTTACTCGATTAGTTTCATAAAGCACTTAATTACATTTACTGTGAAGAAACAAGATGAGTCCTTTTGCAATATTAACCTTGACCATGTCCACAAACAACTGGATAAATTTCCTACACCATTTGGGTCTACATTAGAAAGCCAGATGGCTTACTTCTTAAGTTTTTGTATTGGCTTTCCCACTTAGCTGGAGGTATTAATCTAGCAGGATGTATTATTGATTGCACAGTTTCTACTTGGCTTGTAAGGTATAGATCTAGGGCCATTCTAGCACCCATTACAACCATGACCAGTAAGTTGAGACAGACTTGAAAAAATTTTAAGACCAAGTTTTATCCTTGATAACTTAAGCAAAAGTTGGGGAGAAATTCTTTATCACCTTTTCTAGATGAATTCCTCCCATTATAGGGATAACTGCCCTCAGAAAATACATACATGACCAGTAATTCATCCCCCTGGGAAGCTTATTTTGGAGATATCTCTCAGTCATTTGAGGGCTACATTTTATACAGGAGTTTTGTTGTTTTTTGTTTTGTTTTGTTTTTTAAGTGAGAAGGCATGAGTGGGGAGTTGGGGGTGGGAAGATAGGGATGGACAGAAGGAGACAGAGAGAATCTTAAGCAGGCTCTATGCCTGGCATGGAGCCCAAAATGGGTCTTGTTATCACAACCCTGAGATCATGAGCTCAACTGAAATCAAGAGTCAACTGATTGAGCCCTTACAGGGTTGTTCTTATAAACACTTGAAAATAGTTTGTGAGCACCCCTAAGATGCACAGTTACTATATTTTCAGGAGGAAGGCAGTTTAATGCTTGGTTTCCACAGCAACAATATAGTTCCAGGGATGCACATGGAAGGAAACTGTTGTTAATAACTGTTTGGAACTGCACAATGTGAAAATGATAATTTAGGGATGCGGGATTACAGTATGGCATCTTGGTTGGTAGGCAAACCTTAGGGGTTCTGAATTTGTTTCCAGTTGTTGAGCCAAGTTGGTTGTTATTTGTTGTTTGGAGAGAGTGGTAATCTAACGTGTGCTGTTTATCCACACAGCCAGATGATATTCACTTGTCCCTTGGAATAACTGAGTGGTGGCTATGGAAATGCAGAGGGGAATACATTCAGAAATGTTTATAGGTGTTTTTTCTTTTGTTCTGTTTTTTGAGATTGTGTGTGTGTGTGTGTGTGTGTGTGTTTATTTTTTCTGTAAAATATGTGGGAGCTGGAACCAACAGAAATTGCTGTTTCTGATAGACTTCTAAGAGAATGACAATCATATCATGGTCAAAATCATCCATTGGTGGATGGTAGACCTAGTGGCTACAGTTTGATACAATTTGGAAGAGATTTCTCCATCATGTAGAAATGTCCATAAGTCACTCTTTGAAGCAAAGATTTTTGGTGTCTCTTTGTCCTTTCATACCTATTGAATCGAGAAGGGATTCCCTCTCTGTGTGTCAAGATTGTAGTTCTTACACCGCCACACAGTCTTGAGAGTCCCATCCCAGTAGCTATAAACTTACCTTTTGTCCAGTCATCTCCTACTAACCTTCAGGCCTTTAATCCAGAAATGTAAGTTAAGCATGGCTATTTAAGAAGAATGTCTGTGAAATAGGAGTTCTATTGAATCAGCAGCTTTGCTTCCTGTAAAAGAGTAGAGGATAAAGCTTCCTCCCAAAAGATAGTTGCCACTTTTCTTATAAAGCCAAGATGTTTTGAGGGCCAAGCTGGCTTCACTCTTGAATATACCACTTTCCTTTGACAAATAAGGCTAATTAGGTCCTTCTTATCTTGTTAGGTTTTCAGTCCCAGTTGGCCTTCTCCAAAAGAGGTTATCAGGCTGAGGAATCACAATGTTCCCACATGTCACACAGTTTCCACAAGAGCACAGTGGCAACCTAATAGCTGAGCCACATCAGGAAGACAATGGGTCAAAGTGCTGCCTCTGGGTGGAGGTTACCTCACTTCGTTAGAGTTTCCAATTGGTAATATCATCAGTGATGGAGACTGAAGGCTCAAAAAAGTTATTAGTTTTGTGGCATCCCACAGGTACTTTAGCATGAGTTTACATGTGGCTCTTCCCAATCAAAATGATATCATTCATTATTATGAGTATGTACAGTAAAGGCATGTAAAATAGCAATAGTGTTTTCATATTTAGTAGTTGAAGCCACAACTATATGTATATTAAATCAACCCAAAAGGTTTCATCCATAAGGTTATATTAACTTCCTTTCCTATTGTGAATTCTGCACAAATCCTTTTGCCAAATTCTGGGTATTCACAATGTGTGATACTGGTAAGATGTCAGCTTGGGAACCTGAATCCAAAGGAGTTTGAGTGCTCTGTCCCCTACATCTCCCCAGGATACCGTGATGTGTGAATAGCCTTTGGTCTTCTTTGAGGAAAGGAGATCTCAGTATCACTACTTAATCTTTCCCCTTAAAGCTGCCAAAGTCACATTAGATGTTTTGGAAAGTGTCAGAGAGGGTGGAGAGAGAGCATAGCTCCATTCCAGTAAATAATGGCCATTTAGTTTCAGTATCAAGTGCTCAGACAGCTGCTCACAGCTTAAATCGTATCAATTTCTGAATGTTCTATTCACTCAAATCTCTATATTATCATTGCTGACAGAACTTATTTCCACTCTGAGGATTTTTTTGACTCACAAGCAGGTCTGGAACTAGATTGAGGTAGTGTTGTACTTACTTTGGGCAAAGGATTTGAGAAGGTGCCAAAAGACTGAGAAGTTGAGTAATATTTTAAAGCAATGGAAAGTTGGAGAATTAATGTGAAATTCCATGGTGAACAAAATATCAAAACTTGAGACACTATATGATCCCATACATGCATGATTCATCTCTCCTGCCCCACTCTCACTGACTTCAAGTATACTGACAGAAGACATGAGACTCCTAGGTGAGAAACCAAAACCTTGTTCACTCAAATAGCATGAGCTTTATGTTTGCACCCCAGGTCCATGAGGGTGATGTGAAGGGGCCCAGGTGGGTGCTACACTTGTAGTAGACAGTGTTTGACACAGCTAAGGAAACTTGAGGCTAGAGAACCTGAATCTTTTATATTGGGCAGGAAGCACATCTGACTTTTGTGTCAAAGGAGGACGGGACTTTTATTGCACTGGGTAGAAAATGAACTTGCCACTTATTCCAGAGGGAGACACTATCTGTATCTAGAAGCTGTGTACTGTACAAACATCCTAAACATAACAGTCTGAGATAGAGGTCCCACTTACAGGACATGTAGGAATGCAGGGGATCCATGGAAAGTTGCCACCAAAAATACCCAATAAAATACTAGAGTGGCTAACTTCTGAATCTGTATATGAAAAAAGTAGGCACAAAGAAACTGATTCTATTCAGTGCAATTGAAGAAGAGAAAAAACATTCAAGAAAAACATATTGCCAGTAGGAAGGAGAAATCTTAGAAAGAATTTAAAGATGTAGTTAATCCCAAAGAGTATGGCCAGATAAGTTTTGTGAGAGTGAGATATTCTTAAGTTGTTAAAAAATCCAACTATATTCTCTTTGAAAGACAGAAACTTCCTTTTGTTCTTTCCTTATGGTTTCTAATACCTATTTTTATTTAACAAACACATAACACTTATTATTTCCCTGGCACAGTTCAAGGTGCTTTACAAATAAAAATTAATTCTTATGACAATCAAAACAGGTTATACTGCTACTATTGCCCATTTGTCAGTGAAGGAAAATGAGATACAAAGAGGTTAAATCAATTTCCCAAGGGCACCTGATAGTAGATGATGAAGACAAAGTTGGAATCCTGACATTCTGGCTACAGGATCCTTTTGCTTCATACTCTGCAGCTTCTGCAATTTTTCTAAACATACCGTTCCCATCCCCCATCCCTTCCAAGGCCTCCCCCAGTTTCTCCAAAACCGTTCTATTATCTTAAAGACCTGAACTATTAATGTTGCTGGAGCACTGAAAATTGAAGAATTTGAGAGTTTCACCTGAGAACATTAATCACAAAGGACCAAGAGTAGCTATGTGCATATCAGATAAAATAGACTTGAGTACAGATCAAATCAAAATTAAACAATCTCTCAGGAGTAGGATAAATCATATTAAAAACTTACCAATAGAACATAAATTTTCTTTTTTTTTTAAAGATTTTATTTATTTATTTGACAGAGAGAGATCACAAGTAGGCAGAGAGGCAGGCAGAGAGAGAGAGAGGAGGAAGCAGGCTCCCTGCTGAGCAGAGAGCCCGATGCGGGACTCGATCCCAGGACCCTGAGATCATGACCTGAGCCGAAGGCAGCGGCTTAACCCACTGAGCCACCCAGGTGCCCTAGAACATAAATTTTCTGAAGCTACACACAGAGTAATAATAATCCTCAAGATACATAATAATAATCCTCAAGATACATAAAGCAAAACCTAACCAAATTATTTGGTGAAATATTCAAATTATTTGCCAAATAGGAAAATCTAAGACTATCATGGAAGTTGTTAAACTTGAATTTAGAGATTGAGGAATGCAGCTTCTTGATGCTGATTTTGTATTCCTCCATGATGCAGTAAATGGTTAAGTACTGAACTTCCCAACATAGGAAAAAACAAAACACTATGAAACTTTGCAAAATATATAAGCAAACTGTTTAACTGTGTGCAGGCAGGAACTAACCAGTGCACAAGTCTGCCATCCCTGAGATAGAAAATTCACAACGTAAACCTGATGATCCTTCAGTTCTTTGTAGGAAGTGAGGGTTGCGGGAAAAATTTCCCAAACGCAGAAAGCTATTATCCTTGCCAGCATGGGAATCCTGCTGAGTGAAGGAGACAATAATTGAGGTTCAGGGAAAAGAGAGATTGGGGTAGAAAAACATATTTGAAAAAAAAATGTGGCCATGACCCTTCCAAATATGATGATGAAAAATATCTACTTACATATCTAGGTGGCACAGTGACTCTCAAGTAGTAAATGAAACAATAAATAAGTAAATAAAAAATATTTAGGAACAGAATAGTCAAACTGCTAAAAATCAAAGTTACAGACAAAATCTTTTAAATGCTCAAAGAGTAAAAGAGGCACTGACCACATGATAACAGGAATAAGTGAGAATCACTAAACTTCTCAGAAAGAATGTGGGCTAGAAAATAATGAAATAATGAAAAAAAATTTTTTAAATATTCTGTATCCGGTGATAATATTCCTGATCTGAGAATAAAATAAATACATTTTCAGATAAATAAAAATTGACAGAACTCATCCCTAGGTATGTAAGGGAAATGATACAAGGTAGAATTCAATAAAGAAGGGCACCAAAAATGTTACAAAGTAAGTCTGTAAAAAAGAGGTATAACTTTAAAATAATGCCAAATGCACAATTTCATACAGGTCATGATATCATAAAATTTAGTTAATAAAGAAATCAATAACAAAAATAATCCACTAAATATCACAGTATATAAATTAAAGAAAACATTCCAAATAATTTGTGGCTGAGCAAAGAAATCGTAATTATAGATAGAATGTACTTAAAACTTAATAATTAGCATAGTACATTTCAAAACCAGAGATCTAGCTAAAGTTATAGAAATTTATATCCTTAAGTTCATAAACTGAATAAAAGCACAGATTGAGAGGATAGAAATTCAACCTAAAGTTAATGCATAAAACCAAAATAATGCTAATCAAAATTCCAAATATTTGTCATATCACATATTAATGTTAATTAAAGAGCTATAGTACTTAAAATAGTGGTACTGTCAAGAAAGAGAAAACATAATTTTATGGATAAGAAATCCTACCTGCATTAAGAAACGTGACATGACAGGCAGCAATATAAAATTAACTTTTTAACTTAATTAACTTAAGTAAATAGCTTTTAACTTTTGAGTAAATAGCACAGGAAAATTTACTGAGTGTGTGAGAAATAAAATCTGACCCTGTCTATCATAGAGGTAGCTCAAGAACACCAAGATTTAGGAAGGAAATAGGGAGAAGGCAATTGAGGTTGGAAGATGAAGCTTCAGTGCTTTAAATGTATTTTTATGTTTTTGTTTTTGATTTAAAAAAGTGAAAGCCCTGAAGTAAATAAAGCAAATATTAATATATGTCAAATATTCATGATATAAACATAGGTAATTTATAAATTTGGATTTTTTTGTATTTAAAATTATAAAGTAAAAATAAAAGTCATAATATGTATTGGATAGTTTCAGTTGTACACTATAGCTTTAAAAGAGAAATTTACTTGGTTGCCTGGGTGGCTCAGTTGGTTAAGTGTCTGACTCTTGATTTTGGCTCAGGTTGTGATCTCAGTGGTTCTGGATTCAGCTCCATGTCGGTCTCTGTGCTCAGCACAGTCTGCCTGTCCTTCTCCCTCCGCCCCTCCCGTTCTCCTGCTCGCTCTTTCTCAAATAAATAAATAAAATCTTTAAAAAATAAAAGAGAAATTTATTTCTAAGTTTTTCATACATTTCAAGCATAGAAACAAACTGAACTGTGTGGAAAGAGAATAGTAGGGTCAGGGATAGACTAAAAAATGGGGAATGAATGGAGCATTTTTAGCTTGGACAAATGAAGATAGCAAGATAGCTTTCTTTAGGTATTTGAAAAATTGTCATTTGAGAGAAAATTTAGATTCATTCACTGTGGCCATGTATAATAGATTTAGGGCAAAGACATCAACTTATTACTTTAATATTTTTATATTTAATATTTAAGTATTTAATATTTTTGATACCTTAAGTCTGGATACTGGTCTTGGCACCACTAATAAGATGTCGAACAAGGAAGATGAGTTTCCTGTTCTCATGAAACTCACATTTTAGTGGCATGAGAAGGATAAAATGTAAGGGCATGAACAAACAAGCAAAAATATTACCTAGTGACAAGTGCTTATTCTGAGAAATAAAATATGACACTGCGACATTCAGTGAAAAGATGTGCGAGATGTGGGAGAAGATTATCTTTTTTTTTCTTAAAAGATTTATTTATTTATTTATTTGACAGAGAGAAATCACAAGTAGATGGAGAGGCAGGTAGAGAGAGAAAGAGGGAACAGGCTCCCTGCTGAGCAGAGAGCCTGATGTGGGACTCGATTCCAGTACCCTGAGATCATGACCTGAGCCGAAGGCAGCGGCTTAACCCACTGAGCCACCCAGGCACCCCTGGGAGAAGATTATCTTAACTGGAAGATCGGAAGAGGTAACTGAAACTTACAGTCATGATGTGCTCAGGAGAAGGAGTTTTCCTCCCACTGATAGAAAACTGGGAAAACTCTACAAACTGTAAAGAAGCTTATTTTTTTGAGGAAGGAAAGTAGGTCAGTGTGGCTGGGGAATACTGGGTGAGGAAAATAGTCCTATGGGGCAAGATTAGAGAGACATGAGTGTTAAAGAATGTGTTTGCACGCCCAACTGTCAACTCCAGTGACATTGAATGTTTATTTTCTCACTCATATATGAAGTCTGCCCCCTAGTTAAGCTGAAAGTTTGTGATTGATTGATGTATATGTTTTTAGGATTTTTTGGAGACACTTAAATTTATGTATTCACTATTTTCCTATGGGAACCCAGGAGTCTTGATTTAAACTTTGTAATAGATAATTATAATCACTAAGTGTTGAAATGTGGGGAATGATGCTGACAAAATGGGGAGGCTTAGAAAGCATGGATACCAAAATTTCATTGTCAACTAAGTGAAAGAATGGACATTATCAAATCTCACCTTTAACTGAGTGAAACAAAATGGAGGATTTTATTCACCAGAATTCCAGTGTCATAACTACTAATAAGGATAAGAATCTGAAGGGGAGTTGGTTGAAACTTAGGGCTACCTATAGTGAGGAAACACACATGTTAAAGATCCAGCTTTTCAAAAGGGATTGTCACTAAGTGGTGTGCGCCTTTGGTCAAGAAGTGAACAAGGAAACATTCTGGACATGAACAGAGGGAGTAGTAGAGAGGAAGAGATGTTTATCATCTCAGGAGTATGAGGCGAAAATCCAATGTTTCACCAAGTTGTATTGTGAGATATTTTGTGTAAATCACTGCATCACCATTCAAAAACACCTGCAGTAAACAGTTACATTGTTTTTTTACAAAATGATTGTCAGATTTGCATTTCAGGATGCCTGGTGGCTCCGTCGGTGAAATGTCTGCCTTTGGCTCAGGTCATGATCCCAGGTTCCTGGGATAGAGTACCACTTTGGGGTCCCTGCTCTGTGAGGAGCCTGCTTTTCCCTTTCCCTCTGATGCTTCCCTGCTTGTTCTCCTCTCTCTCTCTCTCTCTCTCTCTCTCTCTCTCTGTTTGTAAAATAAATAAAATCTAAAAAGTTTGCATTTCAAAATTTAAATATTTCACTGTTCTGAGGCAAAATTTTAGGGAATTCAGCTATCTCTGGATTAGTAAGAAATAACTGTTTTCATATGAAATTCTCCCAAAACAAAGAAGGAGTTTTATAGAGTTTATAATCAACACACTTAATTGTTTTGGTTTGGGGAAAATAGGTGAATATAATTATCCTTAAGGAAACTTCTGATGAAAAATCTTATTTTTTGTAGCAGGTAATATTTCTTTGCCCTTTCTCATTTCAATGATAAAGGAAACAAGATTGTAATTGATAAGCATACAAAGTATCAACAGAGAGTGGGAGATACTGATAGCAACCTTATAAGTATTACAGTGACATTAAATAACCTGAAAAAAAACCATGAATTTTGAGAGTCTATTCATTGAATAAATTCACTAAATACATTCTTTCCTAAAGACTCTATGTCCGAATATCATTACAATAGGGGTTAGGGGAAGCAAACGTTTAGTTCCTAACAGTCTCACAACAAAACCCACCTGCACCAGGTACAAATCCTTTAGCACAAAAAACAAAATAACAAATATTTCTCAAAATCTCATACTACTTTCCATCTACTGCCCTATTTTTCCCTTCCTTTTATTTTTCGAATGTCCTATAACTTGAAAACATTCACAGTCCCTACTCATGCACTCAGGCATCCCTTTCATTTGCTCCTAGGCCAGTCTGGCTTGATCTCCGTCTAAGCCACCAGTGACCTTCATGTTGCTATGTCCACATTCTTCAGTCTTCCTTTGACTTAATCACTTTTTCTATCTTGAAACACTTACTTCCTGTGGCTTTTGTAATACCAGACAAAACCTATTCTTCTCCCTCTATGTCCCAGATGATTCTTTGTTTTTGAGATTAAGAAGCAGTTTTATTAAACTATAGCATGTGTACATATGCAGGCATATAAAACCACAGTTAACCTGATTCCTTTATTTGTCTCACTTTTTTATGTGTGTCACAGGACTCTTTCCCTGAGTCATTTTCAGTTCTTTAAAACCACTTTGCTAAAGGGGCATCTGGGGTGATTCACTTGTTTGAGTGTCTGACTTTGGCTGAGTTCATGATCCTAGGGTTCTGGGATCGAGCCCCACATCGGGCTCCCTGCTCAGTAGGGAGGCTGGTTCTCCCTCTCCCTCTGGTCTCCCCTTGCTCTCGTTCTCTTAAATAAACAAATAAAATCTTAAAAAAAAAAAAAAGAACACTTTGCTGAAGTATAATTGAACATGTAAAAAACTGTATATATTTAATGTACACAACTCAGCTGAGTTTGAGGTTAAGTATAAACCCATGAAACATGGTGAGGATGGGGTCAGTGCCCTTATAAGAAGTGCAAGAGAGGCTAGAGTTTGCTCCATCTTTTCACCATATAAAGATAAAGCAAGAAGACAGCTGTCTGCAAGCAAGAAGATGGCCCTCCCCAACAATTAAATCTGGTACCTTGATCTTGGCTTCTCAGCCTCCAAAACTGTGAGGAAAAAAACTACTAATGTTTAAGCAAAAAAGTAAATAAATAAATTAGTTGAAAGTTGTGTGAGGAATGATAGAAATTGTGAAAATTAAATAATATTCTGACAAATATTTATCAGTGCCTAAAATGTGCTAGGCCACTGCATATAAATAAAAGAAACATAAATATGAGATTCTTTGAAAAATTCTTAGTGTCTTACCAACCAGAGAAGTTCAGAGTCACTGTTATACTGTGATGCTGACTTTTTTAAAAATAGGAGAATGTAGCAGTACATATCTACCTAAATTTACCATTTCCTCTTCTTGTCCCTATCCTCTAAGAATCTGTAAACATAAAATGCCTGAAATATAGATAGGTAAAGTCATATTATAGGTAAATATATATAGGTAAATATAGCAGGTAAAGTCAAGCAGCAGAGAAATGTTAAACAGCTTTCACAAGACCTGAGACTGCTTATATACTAACCCAGTACATCCAAATATGTAGAATATGTACCCAGGTCAATGTACTAAAAGACCCGCATGTAATGTGGAAAGGAAATATTAGAACTTCTGTCTATGTGTATTATATACGAAAGAAATAAAGCTTTACCAATGTCCAATTTACGAATCGACAAGCATATATCTATGAAATACACATATATGAGAGTGTATGCTCAAATACATTTTTGAAGGAGGTTAATAACATTTAGACTGTTAGGAGTCTATTGCTGTAAACTACTGTACTCATCAAGTGAAGGGGGAAAACACCCTTTCATTTTCATTTTTAGTTTGATTTATTAGAGAAGAAACTGTTGGGGCCATGAAGAGTAGATTATAGTTTATAGTTCAGATAATGATGATCAAATCAGCCTAATATTCCATAGTAGAGAGAATTCAAGTGTGGATAGTAAGTTAAGACTTGGCACAAATATTGTCACAAAGGTGACACATTCTCAAATTTATTTCCACCTCTAGTATCTGCAGAGAAAGATATTTGTTAATGGTATTTTGAGTGACTTCCATTAAGTAAGTTACTTCCTTTTGTTGCACTTAGAGTTCCAATTTCCTATGGCTCAAAGAGTATGTTGACTGGTTTGGGAGCTATGTTAAATAACGTAAGGACCTCCATTGTGCTTTAATTTTTTTTTTCCCCTCAGCAACCTGGTTTTAAATACTCCCATCCCTCCACTTCAGGGAGTGAAGAGCTAATCTTAAAAGGAGAGCTGAGTAGATTTTTTACATGGAGGTGATGTGAAGTGACTTCCATTTTCTTAAGTACTGTATTGATAATATCACACAGCGACTTTAAAATATATGTATGCTGTATCTGTTGCTACTGTCTACATGTTCTACGGGAAATATAATTATTGCTTTTCTTAGTTGATATTTTTTCTTGATCATCTGTTTATATACATTAAGTGATATATAGAATGCCTTCTTTAAGGAATGGATTTTGGAAGAAGACAGGTGTTCTTCCTAGATGCTTTAGATTTTACTTTTCTCCAAATATATTTAGACTGCATGATAAACATTGAGTAGTAAATAAAAATGCAAAATAAATTTGTTTGTTCTTAGGATCTAAATCTAATTGTTTTAACAATGTATCTGTGCCAATAGATTGCAATACAAGATTATAAACTGATGGTTAGATGTTAATAACAGTAACACAAAACATTAAGGCAAGTGACATTTACATAAGTATCTGGATCTTAATACATGTAATTTACATATGAAAATTTAATCATCATAGAGATAAACAGCTGCAAAGTTTAATTAAACTCTCCACACAAAATCAGCCTGCAAGAAGTAGTTTGTCACTGCTAATTCATCACAATTCTCTTAAGTATTCTTTAAAATAAAAATGCAAAATAAATGACTCTTATTGATAATTTAACTTCTGGTTACTTTGTATTTTAATTGTATCATCAAAGCTTGTTGAGAATATATAAAGATTGTAGGTTTATTTTCACTCTGTTTAGAAGGCAAATCATAAACATATAGAGAGCAAATGTATTTGTTTTCAAACTTGTAAGGGTCACCAGCACAATAGCACTGATGTCTAATTTAAGAAATTTTAAATTAAGAAATTAAATTTAAATAAAGAAATTTTAATGCCAAAATAAGTTGTCGGTAATGAAGGGATGTAAAATTCTTTCTCAGTGGAGCTTTTAAAAACAGAGTGAATTATACACAGAAATTAATGCCAACATTAGTCAGAAAAAGTGTAACTAACAATTGCTAGTGTGGATAGATAAAACTGAAAAATCTTAATTGAATTTAAGATCACAGAAACCCTACACAGAAAAGAGAATGTTTAATACATAAATACTGTAGGAAGTCTCCTTTGGGAAATGGCAGGTTTTGTTTTCGTGTATTTTATTTGTTTAAACAAATGCATTTATTCATTCATTTACTTAGAAAACTAAGTACCTACTGTATGCCAGGGATTATGGTATGCACTAGAATAAAATACTGACCACAGTTAGCTTTTGTAATGACATTCATATTGGTTGCAACCTTTTCTTCATAGACACAGACCAAAATGTAGAAATAGGAGACAATGGATATATTCATGGTAAAGCAAAAGGCATCCAGTATTCAGGACTATGCTTTTTTTGTTTTTGTTTTTTTTTTACCTAAGTTCAGATGGCTGGACAACATTATAAATAGAATGCATGACATCCATTTAAGTGACAAAAAAATTATATTGAACTTTGAAAATTGAACATTGTCGATGAGTTAGTTCCTTAGATATACTTTTAATGTTAGGGCATCCAGGTTCCATCCCAATTATTTTTCCAAATAATTAAGTCCATAACAGTTGTCCAGAAGAAATAATAGCTATAATCTCCAAGTATACCAATAACATAGTATTAATTATATTATTAATTTCCGTAATTTTAGTTACAGTTAAACTGATCTTTTATCATAAATTAATAGCATAAAGGTATTTTATTGTCTCAGATGTATGAAGAAATGAAGCCAAGACTCCCAAATTGTAAGAATAAACTCTGTCATGGAGTGAGCTGGAGGCCATAACAACTGAACAACCCATAAGAGGAAAGAAACTCTTATATGCTCTATAGTTTTCTTCATGTTTCCTAGAGGTGATTAATTTAGAAACTGGGGTAGCTCAGTTTCTCTCGTACAAAATGAATGACTTGACATAGACAACCCAAAATTTTATGTATTTAATTCTTTAACTTTATTTGAAATATTTAAATATTCTAATTTGGAAAAACTAATAGACTGAGACAAATATTCTTTCCCTTTAAATTATTTGGGCAAATAAATATATTTGATTATGAAGTCTTGAAAATAATGCATGATTAAACACTTTATAATTGTGTGTGTGTGTGTGTGTGTGGTGTGAGAGAAAAATCTATATTTAATTATCTACTCTCTATATCTCTACCCATATATCTAAATTGAATCCTTCTTATTAGAACCTGAAAGTGGTTAGTTAGCTAAAAATCAGGAGGCATAAAAAATGATACCTAATACCTTAAACATTTTAATTTATTTCAAAATGGGAACATCCATTCAGCTGTCTTTTGATTTAGGGCCCAAGTCCTTTCTTGAAGATTGAACTTGCTGATTGGGACTGACATTAACTTTCTTGCATAAAAAAAAGTGCAATGCTAAATGTTTTATGGTTTATAGTTTACTTCTCTTTAAGGGGGACACAAATTCAAATATACTTGTAGTATACTACAAATGAAACAGTCTCTTGATTTTTTTCCCCCAAACTTTTGTACTTGTCTCTCTCATACTTAAATATATTTACACCCATAGTGTATCAGTTTTTTCATGTTTAATTAATTATCCATGGCAAAACGAGACACATCTGATAGAAGCCAGTATGTGTATGCACATGTTTCGATTGGTGGGACCAGAAGTGTGTACGAACTTCATTGGTGATATATCAGTTCACTGGAAATTGTTATCACTTCTATTGTTGTATTTTACTTAATCTTCAAAACAGTCTCATAGGGATTAAGGGATTCATATTATATTGTGAAATTATTTTTGCTTTCATAAAAATATCAGGGATATTAAATGACTCATGTGAGGTTACAAAATTTTTAGGAAACAAGCTCTGAACAAAAACTGCAAGAACATAGAGCTATTTATTATTCTGTAATGAAGTATTTCCAAGTAAAATTAATAGCTTGGATTTTCAAATCTGTTGAAATGAGCATGAGTCTAGAATAATCTTTTCATTGACCTGAAATTTTTTGCTTAGTTATATCTATTTAAAATGCAGAATCTCCTTTAGACAGCCCATCACTAATTTTGTGGTACTTTAGCAGTCTAGTCTTTCCTGGCTTCTTCTTCTTATCAACAATTAAAGGTATTGATTATTCTATTAGTATTGATGTGTTAGTGGGTTGTGATGATTGTACCAGAATTTTCTCACAACTAAAGATACAGCTTTAGGTATAAATGCTGTGTTTTAAGAGTTGGGTGTTTTTTTGTTTGTTTGTTTGTTTTTGTTTGTTTGTTTGTTTGTTTAACCTTGTATTTAGGTGCTGATGCCCCATACAGGTGCTTGTGGTTACCTTTATAGAATTTTTCTCCCTTATTTCCTTAATATTTTTTATAGATTTTACTTTTTCTTCTCACTTCGATACATTGATATTTTATCATGAAGAACACATGATCCATTTCAGATTCTTCCTTGTTTCTATCATTTAATTGTTCTAGAGGGTAAGCACAAATCTTTAGGGAATAGTTTTAAATGAGATGAATTGGATTGGATTAAATGCCAAGTTGCTTATTTTATGTTCTCATAGTATAAGTTACTTTAATGAGAGACACAAGTCTCAAATGAGGGCGCCTGGGTTGCTCAGTAGGTTAAGCCGCTGCCTTCGGCTCAGGTCATGATCTCAGGGTCCTGGGATCGAGTCCCGCATCGGGCTCTCTGCTCAGCAGGGAGCCTGCTTCCTTCTCTCTCTCTCTCTGCGTGCCTCTCTGCCTACTTGTGACCTCTATCTGTCAAATAAATAAATAAAATCTTTAAAAAAAAAAAAAGAGTCTCAAATGAGGCAGAATATTTATGTTACAAAGGAGTTTTTGAGATCTAAAATAATTTGTAGAGACCAGTGTTCTATATTATATATTTTGAAAACTTAAGGTATTATTTCATATTTATTTATGTATTTGCCTAGGACTGTTGAGTCTGTAATGGTCCAAACAATGATTTTGCCAAGAGAAACTCACTGTAAAGATAAGCTTTATATAGAGTATGAAATTAATAAACTTTAGATTGTAAATTCTTGCCTTTCTTAGGTAAACTTTCACCTTCCGTTTCTCTTGGATTTGGTTGAACACATTTAAACATTCTTTGTTATGTGTCTGAAATTGGTGTTCCTGGTGGAGTAGACTAAGTACTGGCTATCATACTAGAAATTTTGGCAATTGAAGTAATTATAAATACTCTATCTTTGTTTTTCAATTGAGATAAATATAATTAGTGGAGAGAGATTTTTTTGTAAGAAAAGAAATATAGTTTAGCTTACCTTTTCTTTTCTGGATTAGTGAGCCAAACACTACAGCTGCCCATGTTGTCAAAATGCCATAGGAGAATTTATTAGAAGAGAAGCCAATAATGTAGTCAGCTTCTGACACTTAAATAAATGTTTTTGCTGTTCCATCAAAATTAATGATTAACTTCAGCATTAGAGGCATTTATTTCAATAGGAGAGGGAAATTTTCCCACCATCACCTCAGAGCCGAAGTAACCCTCCAGCGTTATAAATATATATTTCAGACTAAGAGAAAAGATTGATCCCACAGGATATCTCTCTTCTCCATCCATTGATGATGTCAGTGAGTGTCTGATTAGCTGCTGACATTTGAAATTATGGTGGGTCAGCAGGTTAATGAAAGCCTTCTTTATATAGCTATGTCCCTATTGCCTCTGTGCCTTCCTAGGCTTTTGGCTTGTTTGCTGACCTCAAAATGCAAGGCAAAAATAAAAGTACACATCAAAAGAAGTATAGTTGGAGCACTCATCTTTGGTGATTTCTAATGCTGCTATTTAACAAGAAAGAGAAAGGTTAATGAATAGCAGCAACTTAACTTATTTGGGAATGGTTGAGTACAGAGTGTCTAGTTAATAACCTGATGACCTTATTGAGGATAAACTCTGTGTAGATGAAAACATTTCAGTAGAATTGTCTGGGCCACAATTTTTCGGCCTTTAAGTGACAGAGTTACATAAATTTCCCATTTTATAATATTGAGTCATCTTCAGTTGAGGCAAGGAGAAAGTATAAAACTGAATTAGGTTTCCTGACCAATCAATCATAGTGTCTTAGAGCTGGAGAGGGCCCTTGAGACCTAGTTTGGTGTTTTTTTTTTTTTAAGCTGTGTTCTGTGGTACTTTCAGATCCCTCAGAGTGACCTTGCAAGCTGCCGTAGGGAAAAAGCAGTATGTGGGGCCTTCATTCCTAGTCACAGTTATGGTACCACCTAACATGTCATGTAATAAAAGGCTCTGTGACAAAGTTTGAAAACCACTGAGCTGCAACTAACACTCTCAATTTACACTTAAGGAAATTGAGGTATAGGTGATAAAGTGAAATTGCTAAGATACTGCAGCTATTCTATATCACAATAAATGTGATAAAAAAAATTGTAGCACTTGGGGTGCCCAGGTGGCTCAGTGGGTTGAGCCACTGCCTTCGGCTCAGGTCATGATCTCAGGGTCCTGGGATCGAGTCCCGCATTGGGCTCTCTGCTCAGCAGGGAGCCTGCTTCCCTCTCTCTCTCTGCCTGCCTCTCAGTCTACTTGTGATTTCTCTCTGTCAAATAAATAAATAAAATCTTTAAAAAAAAAATTGTAGCACTTGACATATAGTGCTCTTCAGTATTTTTTTTTTTTTTCGGGGAAAAGAGTACAAAAGCAAAAATAATATTCTGGGTCTAATCTTATTTCAGAAAGCTCTGAATCCTAACAGGAGGTCAGATGAGGAATGTCTGGCTGATCCCCAGCCATCTCCCTGCTCATTTTGTCTGTACGAGTTGAGAGCTGGTTTCCAGTGTAGTCTGTGTTAGATGTTTAATTTCCTTTATATGTCAGTTGAGAGGATGGACATTGACTCTGGAATTTTAGGAACATCGAGTGTCTCCAGGAAGGATCATCTGGTTCTGGATTTTTGCATGTCCTCAATGACAGGTATTAAGACCAAATTTCTGCCTCTGATGGTGACACAAGTGCAATTCTGATTAAACTCTAGTGTTGGGTGCTTAAAACGCTGGGGGTAGTGCAGGCTAAAATGTAAAAAAGAAACCATTAGATAGCCATATGTAGTTGTTTTAATCTAAAAACATTAATTCATCATTTCTGTATAGCCTGACATGACGGCGAGTTAGTAGATTAGAAGTCTGTCTTTAGAGGTGGAGAGGGAGTCGCAGGAGGAAATCTTGGTGGTCTCTCTCTGTCTGCCTTCCACCAAGCTCATCTAGTCTCATCTTATTACAACCAGTTACGGTATCATGTGCCAGTTGTAAAGGATTTGGGGTTTTGTTTTTCACAAAATCTTTATATTACCATGTGAAGATTGAGAGTGACTATGGAAATCTTTATTCCATCCAGTAGTTCTTTGCCATTTCATAACCAGGTGTGTAAAGGGGTTTTCAAAGCTAAATTTGAGTTTTTCACAGAAAATTTTTTTTAAATTTGCAGTAATTTTTTGGGATGAGGGATGATCATGGCCTTTAGTACGATAGTGTATAGAAGATACTTTTAGAACACACACACATGAATGCACACACAGTCACATCCTGTCCCTTATACTTTACTATTCCTTCAAGTTACAATACATGACTGACAAAGGGACAACTTCCAAAACAGAGAAACAAACAAACAAAAAACCCAATGATATGGAGAGTTATTATAAGTCTAGAAATGCTGGGGAAAATGCTCTGTCACCTATAAAAGCTTATATGTGTGTGTCTTCATGTGTAAATAAAGATTAGAGATAATACCTATTTCATGACTGTACTATGAGGAACAAATGAAGGTACAATAGAAAAAATTGAAACTGCCTGATATTGGGATAATTTCAACTATTATTAGTTATGGTGATGATCATTATTAAATACTTGGAAACTTAAACCATTTAAAAACCTGCCAAATGAAGAATTTTAAAGAATACTGATTAATTTTTTTATAATATAAAATTATATGTTAAATAATATATATAACATATAATGTAATTTCCAATTTGCTTTTCAAGAAAGAAATGAATGACATCAAGAAGAGAAGAAATTTACTAGATAAATTTAAACAAATAACCTTTGTGTAATTGGTGAGTGACTGAAAAATGGGTATAAATACTGATGCATTTCTTTAATGTCTATCTACATATTCTTGAAAGCTATGCTTTTAAGCTATGTGATCCATTAAAACCAATGATTGAAATAAATCAAGAATTGCTTGTAATTTTAGGGTTAAAGAATATCTTCACAAATAATATAATGAATTTAGTCACATTACTTTCACTAAAAGAGGGTTAGCAGTATTTTTTGTGAAGACATACAGTTGTATACAGTTAGCAGAAAATTAAAACAGAATCATAAAATAGTGTTTACTTTGTCATCTAATCCTTTAAAAATGTCTAGGTTTGTATATATTTTATAATATACAAGTCACAATTAGAGTAATAATTTACAAATAAGTTATTATTATTTAATAATAATAGTCTGTTCCAAAAAGTTGGAAGAGTATGAGATGTGAGTTATTTAAGATGTGATGATCTGAGAGGAAAGATGAAGCTGGTTCTAAGAAATGAGGTAGTGAAGAAACATTAGCAGTTTTAGTCAGAATTTGTGAAATGTTAGTAAGTAGAAGTGAACAGAGTCATCTTTCTTGCTAGGCTTGGTTGGATTCTGAAGTAGAGACATCCAGGGTAGAGCTAAGCTCAGTGTACATTGAGGAAGGAGTGGAGAAGCACTCTCATCCACATGGGAATTCTGTTAATTAAGAAGAGCTTCTGGATATTTATCTGATGAAAACAAAAACACGGATTCAAAAAGTCATGAGGATGTTCATTGAGGCATTATTTGTAATACCTAACATGTGGATACAAGTCAAGTGTCCATCAATGGAGGAATAGATAAAGAAATTGTGTGTGTGCGTAATATATATAAAATATGTAGAATTCTCAACAAATATGAATTGAACTCTGAGATAGTTTTCCTTTGTATCTTATTGGAAATAGTTGTGTTTTTGTGTTCATATATTTATCTGCTTAATGAAACAGTGGTATTAAAGATACTCAAGATTTTGTATCCCATATAGAATCTTTGGAGTACAAGCAAACTTCTTGTTTTACTGCAGTTATAGTCAGACCATTTCTAGAGGTGAGCCTCCTAGATTTTCTATTTCCTTTTTTTCCCCTTTAATGTACATCTCTAATGGGTTTTTTCTTGAAAAATAAATCTGACAGATTTATTCAATGTGAATTAGTATTTTTTCCTACAAAGGAAAAAGAGTTAGTACAGAAGACCTGCAAAAAATAAAATTAAAGTTTGATTGACAGCTGAATATGGTAGCAAACTGAAATAAATAATTTGTCAAACATGCAAACGAGAAGTAGGGTTCCATGAAGGTTACTGCTGAGCCCTCTGCCCAGCACAATATGTCAGATAATTAATTGTGACAGATGATTTTGAAATGAGACACAACCAAATAAAATACATGTGTCATTTTTTTTCCATATTTGGGGCTTGTATAATAAGGCCTTTGTCACTAGCAGTTAAATTGGTACAGTAGTTTTACTTTCTCAGGAAATATAAGAATGATATTTCATTTTATAATCCATCTCCAGCTGTTGCATGGAGAGTTCGTTAAGAATGAATTTCATACCCAAAAAAAGAATTTCATACCCTATAACAACTTGATAGGGAAGACCAATATAATCAATTAGCAGTATTTGCCATAAACATTTTTGGGTAAGTGATGGCATTCATTTTACATCCCTCTATGAGACAGTTTATTAATTGGAACCATTTATAACATCTAATTTTTAAAAACACAGATAAAATATCTGTTTATACTTTTAAATGCAAATAAGTGTATTTTTTGATGGTGGCATTGGTGGATTTTGTTTTGCTTTTGGTTGAAGAAGTTAGTTCATGGACTAAGAGGTAGGGAACTAGTTTTTGTTGTTGTTTGTTTGTTTTTAAAGATTTTATTTATTTATTTGACAGAGAGAAAGAGATCTCAAGTAGGCAGAGAGGCAGGAAGAGAGAGAGAGGGGGAAGCAGACTCCCTGCTGAGCAGAGAGGTTGATGCAGGATCCTAAGATCATGACCTGAGCCGAAGGCAGAGGCTTAACCCACTGAGCCACCAGGAACCCTGGGAACTAGGTATTGATGAAACATGGAACTTACAACATTTTTGTGTTGGATTCTTTCTCCCTGTCCTACTTAGATTTTATTATTGATATATACAAATTTTATTTACAGATATGAAATGACTTTTTGGAATAATGATGCTTGAGGAATTCCCCTACATTTTAGTCACGTAGCAAATTCATGTCTGCAGTGGAATGAGTGAAACTGAAAGTGCCAAGGCAGAGATTCTGACTATGGAAATATTTTATCTGGTGGGTAAAAATTTATATCTTGTGAACCTAATTTTGAATCAAATGGAATTTGATAACAATTCATGTACTATTGGACATTTTGTGGACTTGGTGTTACACTGCTTATTTGGTTGGGAAAGAAGGAAACAGAATATGACTATTTCTCTGTCTAGGCTCCACTAATTACTAACTCAGTGATTTGACCTCAGCTTTATCACCAGTAAAATGGGATAACAATAGCAAGATTAGTTTTGATAATTGAATGAATTAATACACGTAAGGCTATAGGTTAATCTGTCACAAAGTGTTGAATAGAATGTTTTTAGTATTTTTTCATATATAGCTGGCATTTTTCCCAGGGAAAAAGGATCTCATTCCTCAGGTTTCTGATTGAGGGAATGAGGAAAAGCACATTATATGATTATGGAGTATCATGAAATCTTGAAGGAAGTCAAGGGTATGATGATGATGATATTTGAGCATCAGTTAGAAAAAGTATAGTAAAAATTTGGTTAACAATACTTTACCCTAATTATAGTGTTTTCCATGACTTTTGAAACATAAAAAAGAAAAAGCTGGGTAGACTCTAAGTAGAGAAGAAAGAAAGGCTGATTATATTGATCTTTCCCACCAAGCCTCATAGAGTATCAGATCCTCAAAAATTCTCATGCAGTAACATTTGGGCATGGAGAGCAAGCTTAAATGTATCCCTCATTTTTAGTTTAATTAAACTTTATTATATGCAAATTTCCTGAGACGGGAAGTATAATATACTGATTTCTTGACATTTGCAGTAGCTGAATGCCCTGTGGTCTTGAGGGAACAGTACATGGGGCTCTTTTATGCTTTCAGTTTGCCAGCCCTGTTATTTTAGTTATGATGATGTGGGCATTTGCTCCTTAATGGTTAAGACTCTTTTCTCACCAGATGTGGTCTTTTGGAAAAGAGTTCAAACTGCTTGGCAGGTCAGTGAAAGGGAAGTGAGCATTGTCACTGCAAGTGCACTGCCTATTTTGTGAATAAATGGATGACTAAACTTTCCAAGGTTGTCAGTCTTTCATAAGAGCTTACATTTAAATCATAATAATGATGCTACTTAAACTCCAGTTCATTCTGCCAGTATTTGATTAGCAAGCTGGCTGAATGCAGTGATAGAGAGGATGGCAAATCTTCATTTCATCTAGAGTATCATTATAGCTTAAACCGGCTCTCATATTACCATTATTGTGATTAATTGTTACTTGGTGGGGAGGGGGCTGATGGAATTCCTACCATTATCCTCAATGGGGAAGATGACATGGTCCCCTTCCTAGGTCTTCATGATCAAAATTAATGGACATAGATATTATCGCACCTCAGAAAGGGATGACAAACCTTCAATTCTGTGATTTCATGTATAAAGTCACAATTTGTTTAAATTACCTTTGAAAATTAAGCTCGAAGTCATTAATAGTGGCATTTTTGCATTCATAATCTTGTATATGTATTGGAATTTATATATATATATGCATATGGATATGCATATGGATATCTATGGATAGGCACCTGGATATCTAACCATTATACCTGTGTTGTTATACTTTTAATAGGCAGGAGTTTCAAATCAAAAACCTATGCACTATGCAACACTGACTACATAGGGACATCACTTGTACACTTTCCTGCCATACATGTGAGGACTGTCTGCATTCAGTGCTCACTGTGCATAAGATTTCAGTTTTTGTCTTTAATCATTGTAGATGGAACTGGGTAAAAATAAGCCTTTTAGGGTTTACTGGGTGAAGAAGAATCACAAATTTATCTTTTCATCTTTCACTCTGAGTAGCTACATGAACATTTTATGGGCTTGTTGATTCAGAGGATAGTAATCCTCTTTACTAATTCTGTAAAAAATAAGGTTCACAGAAAGTTTAAAGTAACTTGAGCTACATATTTTCTGACATGAATGTACTTTTTAAATTAATGGACTATTTTTGCAGTTTTAGGCTTAGAGAATAATTGAGCAAAGGACAGGGAGTTCCCATATATCCCCTCACCCTGCCCTCACACCACTTTCTCCCATAGCTAACATCTTATCTTAGTATCGTACATTTGTTATAGTTGACTGGCTGATATTGATACATTATTAACTAAAGTCCACAGATATATTAGGGTTCATCATTTGTACTATACATTGATTATATGGGTTTTGACAAATGTATTATAATATATCTACTGATATTGTATCATACAGAATAATTTCATTGCTTTAAAAATCCCCTAAGCTATAATGTTTCTTCTCTTCTTCTCCCCAAACATCTGTGAACACTGATATTTTTTGCCATCTTCATAGTCTTGCCTTTATCAGAATCTCATACAGTTGTAGCCTTTTTAGTTTGACTTCTTTCACTTAGTATTATACATTTAAGAATCCTTCATGTCAGTTAATATCCAAACTTTATAAACAACTTACACAACTCAACACCAAAAAACCCAAATAGTCTAATTTAAAAAGAGGACTGATGACTTGAATAAACATTTTCCCAAAGAAGACACTCACATAGCCAATAGACACATGAAAGGATGTTCAACATCTCTTCTCATCAGGGTAACAGAAACTAAAGCCATAATGGGATATCATGTTATACTTGTCAGAACAGCTAAAATCAAACCCACAAGTAATAGCAAGTGTTGTATGTTGTAGAGATAAAGGAACCCTCATACACTGTTGGTAGGGATGAAAGCTGGTATAGCTATTGTGGAAAACAGTATGGAGGTCCTCAGAAAATTAAAAGAAGAACTACCATATGATCCACTATTCTACTACTGGGTATTTACCCAAAGAAAATAAAAATATATATGCACCCCTATGTTTATAATAGCATTATATACAATAAGTAATATGATGGAAGCAACACAAGTGTCCATTAAAGATGAACGGATACAGAATAAACACAAGGGAATATTATTCAGCTGTAAAAAGAATGAAATATTGCCATTTGCATCAACATAGATGGACCTAGTGTATAATGCTAGGTGAAATAAGATAGTTAAAGTCACATATGACTTCATTCATATGTGGAATTTAAGAAACAAAACAAATGAACAAGGAAAAAAATAAATAAATAGACACAAATACAGAGAACAAACTGCTCTCCGTATTTAAACAAACTTCCCTTCCATAGGGAAGATGGGGATGGGTGTGTGAAATAGATAAAGGGATTAAGAGCACACTTATCTTGATGAGCACTGAGAAACGTATAGAATTGTTGAATCATTATATTGTACACCTGAAACTAATATAATACTGTAAGTTAATTATACCTAACTAAAAATGAATTTTCCATGTCTTTTTGTGGCTTGATTATGGATTTTCTTTTTATTGCCAATTAATATTTCATTTATGGTTCTACCACAGTTTTTTTTTTTATCTATGCATCTTTTGAAGGACATCTTGTTTTATCCAAGTTGGGGCAATTACGAATGAAGCTGTTATAAACATTTGTGTGCAGGTTTTATGTAGATATAAGTTTCCAACTCATTTGCTAAACACCAAGGAATTTGATTGCTGGATTATATGGTAAGAGTATGTTTACTTTTGTAAGAAACTACCAAACTGTCTTCAAGGTGGCTCTATCATTTGTATTTCTAACAGTAGTGAATGAAAGTTTCTATTGTTCTACATCCTCATTAGCCATTGATATCGTCAGGATTTTGAGTTTTAGACATTCTCATTGGGTACGTATATGGTGATACCTCACTGGTATTTTTAAGTGCCAATTCCCTAATTACATATGATGTTAAACATCTTTTATGTGCTTTTTTTCCACCTGTTTATCTTCTTTGTTGTCTGTTTAGAGCTATTGCTTACTGTTTTATTCGGTTGCTTTATTATTGTCCAGTTTTAACAGCTTTTTCTTTTTTATTATGTTAGTCATTATACAGTACATCATTAATTTTTGATAAAGTTCTTTATATATTTTGGGTAAAAGTACTTTACCAGGTAAGCATTTTGCAAAGATTTTTCTCCCAGTCTGGGCTTGTCTTTTCATTCTCTTAACAGTGTTTCTTATGAAACAGAAAATTTTAATTTCAGAAAAAAAAAAAAGAAAATTTTAATTTCAGTGAATCCAACTCATTAATTTTTTATTTTCTGGTATGTATTTTAATGTTGTACCCAAGATATCATAACCAAATCCAAAATCACCTGGATTTTCTATTGTTTCTCTTATAGGAATTTTGTGCAGTTGTATTTCACATTAGGTCTATGATTATTTTGAGTTCATTTTTGTTCATGGTTGCATTTTGACATGCAAAAATTCATGCTGATATTATGTTCCAATTCCTTGTTTCCAAAAAAGTATTAAATTATCTTGGGGAAGCCTTCTTAGTCAGTTGAGAGTGTGTGTATGATACTGCAAAGAGTAGAACAAAATTCTAGTTTCATGATTACCCATTCCATTAACTGGAAGCCTGTACCTCCCACTCCCCTTCACCCATTTTGGCCATCCCCTCACTGCCCCCCTCTGGAAACCACTGTTTGTTCTCTATTTATAAGTCTGTATTTTTATTTTTGTTTGTGTGTTCATGTTCTTTAGATGACACATATGAATAAAATCCTGTGATATTTTATCTTTCTCAGTTGACTTATTTCACTTAGCGTATTACCCTCCTGGTCCATATGTATGTAGGTTCCATGCTAAGCCTATTGTGCATCTTGAGCTCATGACTCTGAGATCAAGACCTGACTGAGATGAAATCAAGAGTCAACCAGACAGGTACACTGATCTCTTCTTTTTAAAGGCTATGTAATATTCCTCTCTCTATATGTGCCTGTGTGTGTGTGTATGTATGCCACATTTTCCTTATCACTTTGCTTATCAAATAGGATTATTTGTTGAGTGATTTGTCCTAATCTCTGTTTGGATACTTATGAAACCAGTTAGCTGTGAGTCACTATATTGTGTTTCTGTACATATTTTTTTGTTGTTTCTGTACATATTTATTTTTCCCCAGTTTTATTGAAATATAATTGATGTACATAACTGTGCATTTAAGATGTACATCATAATGATTTAACTTTCAGATATTGTGAAATGATCGCCACAGTAGGTTTAGTTTGTATCCATCATTTCATATACATACAATAAAAAGAAAAAGAAAAAAAAAAGATTCTAGTTCCAAGTGGACCATCTAAGAGTCAAGTGACTTCAATAACCTCAGTTCTATCATATATAAAATAAGAATAACATATGTCCAACTTCCACATGGGTATTTTTGTAAGGATCAAATTAGATGAACTATATTGGAAGCATCTTACAAATGCTAAAGAGCAAGCAGCAAAATCAAAAGGCTCATTAGTAGGAATCCTAAATATCCTCAGATATTTATTCTCAGATCAACACAGAAATATTAAAATTGAACTGACAACATGTAAGTGATAGCAAGAAAACCAAAACAAGAAATAATGTCCTAATGACTTTCAACACGGGACTGAAATATGTTGATAACTAAACTTAATGTCACAAAGGTTTAAGTCGATGACTACTACTGAAGACAAAGATAAATTAGTATGAAATAATTATGACTTCATTTTCTTGATGCTCTAGTCATATCTGATTGTTATTGAATGACAAGATTATAGAGATATAACTTGAATGGAAATAGATGTAGTTCTGGAAACTTAAAAAATCAAGTGACTTTCACATAATAGAATAGACAAACTGTGAGAGGGATAGACATTTTTAAATTTCTTTTTGGATTTGGAAAATTTTTGCTATATTTTTTACATAATAGGTTCAATTATTTAATGTGGGTCCTAGTGATGATTACATTGTATTGAGAAGCATTAACAAAATAGAAAAAATCTAAATCCTGTTCAGTTGTTGAAAAAGGGACTTTCCAACCTTATAAATTTAAACTGAGGTTATTTAAAAACTCACATTTAGATGAGAATCACCATTTTTTGATATGATTATATGTTTTGTGCGTGTTGAGTTTGAGGAGTTCTTTATAGATCCTGGATATTAACCTTTTGTCTGTACTGTCATTTGCAAATATCTTCTCCCATTCCGTGGGTTGCTTCTTTGTTTTCTTGACTGTTTCCTTTGCTGTGCAGAAGCTTTTGATTTTGATATAGTCCCAAAAGTTTATTTTCGCTTTTGTTTCCTTTGCCTTTGGAGACATATCTTGAAAGAAGTTGCTGTGGCTGATATCGAAGAGATTACTGCCTATATTCTCCTCTAGGATTCTGATGGATTTGTGTCTCACGTTGAGGTCTTTTATCCATTTTGAGTTTATCTTTGTGTACGGTGTAAGAGAATGGTCGAGTTTCATTCTTCTACATATAGCTGTCCAGCTTTCCCAGCACCATTTATTGAAGAGACTGTCTTTTTTCCACTGTATATTTTTTCCTGTTTTGTTGAAGATTATTTGACCATAGAGTTGAGGGTCTATATCTGGGCTCTCTACTCTGTTCCAATGGTCTATGTGTCTGTTTTTATGCCAGTACCATGCTGTCTTGGAAACTCAATAAGCAATGAAACAAGGTAGAGATGGCATCGTGAATATTTGAAGATAACCCTTGGCTTTAGAATGGGTGACTCTTCAGGCATGACTAGGTATAAATGATTCCATGGTGGGAATAAAGCCAAGATTTTCCCCTTCCCCTTCTATTTTTCTTCCATCTCTTTCTCTTTATTTTTTTTCCTCTTCTTCATCCAGTGGTAATTCATTCTCTCTTTTCTATCTCTGTTTATCTGCCTTTTCCCCCCACCCTCCAAGTACACACACCAACAATATGAACATAGGATTGAATAATTTTATCAGCATGTCAAAACATGATTTAGAACACATAACTACAAATACAAATTCATAAATACAATTACATGAGCCAATAGTTGCACTTCTTTTGCAAGTATCAATAATTCATTTCTGTTTATTGCTCAGTAGTATTCAATGGTATGTGTATACCACAGTTCGTTTAATCTTGACCCACTAAAGGACACTAGCATTTTTTCTAGTTTTGGACTGTTACAAATAAAGCTGCTGTGAACTTTTGTGTATAGTGTTTTTAGGAACATAAGTTTTCATTTCTCTAGGATAAATGTCCAGGATTAAGATTTATGAGTCATAGAGTAAGTGTATACCTTTTTGATAATAGCCATTCTAACAGATGTGAGATGGTATCTCATTGGGCCTTGATTTTCATTTCCCTAATGAATAGTGATGTTGATCACCTTTTCATGTACTTACTGAATATTTCTATGTCTTTTTTGGAAAATGTTTATTCAGGTCCTTTGCCCATTTTTAAATTGGATTATTATTAATATTGCTATTGATTTTATTAGTTTTTATATATTTTGATTGTTAATCTTATATCAGATCTATGGCTTACAGATATTTTCTCCCATTCCATAGGTACCTTTTAATTTTGTTGACTGTTACCTATACTTGGCAGACACTTTTTAGCCTTGATGTAGTCTTACCTGTTTATTTTTTCTTTTATTGTTTCAGCTTTTGATGTCTTGTCCAAAAAATCATTGCTAAGATCAATGCCAAGGAGATTTCTCCTTGTGTTTTCTTCTGGGAGTTTTATGTTTTTTGATCTTATGTTAAAATCTTTAATCTATTTCAAGTTAATTTTTGTGAGTGGTGTACAATAGGGGTCCAGTTTCTTTTCTTTTCTTTTCTTTTTTATTTTTTTGCATGTGGATATCCAGTTTTCCCAACACTATTTATTGAGGAAACTGTCTTTTCCCCCATTGAATATTCTTTGTGTGAGGTTTTATTTTGGGGCTCTGTATTCAATTTCATTCATCTATGTTCATCTATGTGCTTGTTTTTATACCAAGACCATATTACTTTGATTATTGGTGCTTTGTAATATAGTTTGATATCCAGAAATGAAATGCCTCAAATTTTGATCTTTTTTAATATTGGAGTCTATATGAGTTTTAGGATTATTTATTTCTTTGAAAAATTCAATTGGAATTTTGGTAGGGATTGCATTAAAGTTATAGTGACTTTGGGTAGTATAGACATTTTAACAATATTAATTCTTCTGATCCATGAACATGGGATATCCTTATTTGTGTCATCTTTAATTTTTTTTCATTAGTGTCTTACAGTTTTCAGTATATAGAGATCTTTCACTTCTTTGGTTAAATTTATTCCCAGGTATTTTATTACTTTTGATGCTGTTGTAAATGTGATTGATTTATTTCATTTTCAGAAAATTCATTGTTTTTGTATGGAAATGCAACTGAAACTTTACTGAATTTGTTCATTTATTCTAACAGTTTTTGGTGGAGTCTTTGCCCTGATATCAGGTGCATATATATTACAATTATTATATCCTCTTGATATATTGACCCCCTTAACATTATATGATGACACTTTGGTCTCTTGTTACAATTTTTGACTTTATTTTGTCTGATAGAAGTATGGCCACCTCTGCTCTATTTTTGTTTCTGTTTGTGTGAGATATCTTTTCTCATCATTTCACTTTGAGTCAATGTGTGTCCTAAAAGTGGAAGTGAATCTCCTGTAGGCAACAGATAGCTGAATCTTGTTTATAATCCATTTAGCCACTCTGAAGCTTTTGATGGGTGTATTTAATTCATTCACATTTAGAGTAATTATTAATCAGTAAGTACTTACTCATATGATGGTATGGTTTCCTGGCTGTTTTGTAGTTCCTTTCTTCCTCTCTTACTATCTTCTTCTGTGAATTGATGATGTTTTATAGTTGTATACTTTGATTTTTTTCTCTTCATCTTGTGTATATCTAATATATATTTTTGCTTGTGGTTCCCTGAGGCTTACATAAAACATATAGATATGAAAGTCTGTTTTAGCTGATAACAACTTCAACTACATATAAATACTCTACTCTTTTATTTCTATACCATTTTATATTTTTGATATCACAATTTACATCTTTTTATGTTGTATATTCATTAAGAAATTATTGATACTACAGTTATTTTTAACACTTTTGTCCTTTAATTTTTATACTATACTTTGGTGGGTTAACACACCCTATTTTACAATATAGAAGTATTCTGAATTTTAGTATATACTTACCTTTCTCTTTATTGATTCTATAGACTATTTTTTGCCAAAAACAAAGGAGCAAACTTTGTCCAATCTTTGGAGTAGAGCACTAAACATAGTGAATCATCCTAGTCTTGCCTTGAATTAATCTAAAGTCTTCTTCAACTATATTATATTTTTGGTTTATAGGTATCTAAGCTGATAAATTCCAAGTGTTCTAAACAATTTTTTATGTGATGTTGCTAATGGGAATTCAACTTAGCATTGACATTTATTGGGCACTTTAAAGGCAAAAGTGTGAAGAACTGCAATTGCATCCATCACACTAAAACAAGTGTACATGACAAAATATTAATGCACTACCTAGGCTGGTCAGGAACTGCAAAGTTATCCTGCTGATATGGAAGGTAGAGTGTTAGTGTCATAATATGTAAGATGATTGGTAGGTTTAGAGGTCATAGAGGTACTGTACTTGCATCTTTCCCTATATGGAAGCTGTCCTAAGCCTGCTGCTTCATTTTTGCTCTGCCCATATTCACAGGTGCCACCCACCTGTATTAACACTGGCTTAGTGCCTGCAGCAATTCACAGAGGAAAGGTGGTTCAGGGTGGAGGGTAATGAAAGAGCCACAACTGGTATTTTGCTCTAATATAATTTAAGCAAAGTCAAGATGGGTTTCTGAAGAAGAGTTGTTTTCATTCTGTAAAGGTCCTATGCCCAATCATGTTTTAACAAGATTCCCAATTTGCATTATGAAAAGCTGGCAGACTTTTCTTCATAAGGCTATTTACTACATTTGCCCTTTTGGTAACATTACTATGTGTTTGTACTAAAGCCTATTATTAAATGAATAAATAGCAGGAAATGCAATATTAGATTAAAGAAAATGTTGGGCTTTCAAATGGCAAACAAATGTGTTAAAAATTCTCATTCTTTAAATGTGGATCCATAGGCTTCTGAAAGACAATTAAAAATGGCAGAAAAAACCTGTGAAGCATGGAAAGATATTTTCATTATGTGGCTACATGGTTCTCATAAACAATCCATAGAAACATGGCACAAGGTTTTTTTTTGTTGTTGTTGTTTGTTTGTTTTGGTTTTGTTCTCTTTTGTCAGGTGCAAAATTACTTACAACATTTTAATGTATTTCTTTCTACAAAAGAAGCTGCTGTTGGGAGTCAGCTTGGCACTCAAGACCTTCTAGAAACAATTACCAATGCCTCGATTGCCCTTTTATCTCCCTATCAGTATAAGGTTTTCAATTCTTCCATCTTTTTTTAATGAACCATATGCCTTTTGATAATCCATAAACTGTAAACTTTCCTATAAAAATAACACTGAACTACTGTGTGGTTTAATAAATAAGAGAAAGAAGGATGCTAAAGACTTTCCTCCAAGTCTTCTTGGCTATTTGCCATTCTCTGAATGGTGGCTGATACAAAATCAGGGCCCAATTTTATGCCGATTTTGTGCCCCAGTTAGCAGTGCTAATTGGGGCACACAAGTAAATTGCACTCTGCCCTGTGGAAATTTTCAGTTAGTCTACTAAATCAGAAAATCATTGAGAGTACTAATCCATTACTCAGTCTCTATTTAATTAGGTGCAAAATCTGTGGTCCCTCCAGGAAGGACAAAGTTCAGACATAGGATCTCAGTGGTCAGTTGTTTGGAATTTGATCTGTCTTTTATCTTTTGTTATAATCTGAGTTGAAAAAATAAGTATGTCTGCTTTTGAGGAGTAGGGCATAGGACATTTTAGTGAGAATTAACAGTCCAAGTATTATTCAAGTAGACAGGAATAAAGGTCATTTTGTTTCCCTCACACTTGCAAGACATAGATTTTCTGAAGGAGGAAAAAAAAAGATTTTTAGACATACAGAGCATAAATACACTGGTAAGTTTAACAGCAAATGATCCACATTTCATAAGGTCAAGTTAGAATTTGGGTTCAGCCTCATTGTCTGAACTGCAACCATGTTTAATGAGAGAGCAGAGATCTTTTTTCTCTTTTGTTCATTGATGCATCTGAAATGTACAATAAACATTTTTAAAAGAATGAATGGAGAGACACATGATGCTTAGGCAAGAAAATAAATGAAAAATATTATATTTACATGATATGATGAGCTAAAAATAGTATTTTTGATGTGTTGGGTATAGTTTTTATAGTACTTAAAGAATATTATGTCTCTGGTAAAATGTTTCAGTTATTCTAGGTGAGATCATGACCTCTAAAGTATTTTTACTTTTCTAGAATACAAAAGTTTGAAAATTTTGTCCCAGTTCTTCTGAAAATTTTTAGGTACAATAAAAATTAGTTTAAAGGCGGGCAAATATTGTTCTAAAATTAGAATTATATCTTAAAATCAATGTCTTAATTTTTTTTCTCCCTTGATTGAATATATAGATTTTTTTATTGTAATGTGTAAATTATTTTTAGTTCTTAGAATAGCTAAAATCTTAAGGAACCTAACTTTGTCAAGAATCTTTGCTAGAACTAAGCCACATATTCTTTCAGTGATTTTAAGTTTCTAAAAAAAATTAAACAGGCCCATTTACTTAAAATTTTTGATGAAACATAATTGACATAATTGAATTTTAGAAAGAAATTTAAATTAGAGCCTGAAGATCCAATTACAACATTGCGGAAATCGATATTGATTCATGTTTTGAAAAAAGGACCTCTGCACTCATACTGTATTGACCCTCTTCCAACCTCTCTCTACTTCCCACTATATTTCTTTGCTGGATCTTCTTCCTTTTATTCTTTTCCTAAATCTTTTTACTCTTTTTCCTTAAGGAAGTCACATACTGTAATCCTTCATCTCTCACCTGTATTCTGAAATTTCAGTTCTGAAATTCCAGATGCTGATTGAACATTTCCAAACTCATGTCCACGTCAACCTCTCAATATTAAGAAATATTATTCTATATCTTCCCCTTTTCTCTTCAAAACTTACTTTTACTCTTACCATTCCACTTTCTGTTCATTGTGATTTTTCTCTGTCATTCACTCTCAGCTTAAAACCTTTTGTTTCTTCCTTTTGCCCCTCACGTTCGTGAAGAGTTGTCAGTCCTATTAATTTCTTGTTCTTTCCTCCACAGATTTCCTATGCATCCATTTATTTCCCAAGATTTCCCCTATTTTAAGTTATGAACTGTTTAGACCAGGCTTATTGCTAGGTTATTCTAACAGGTTTCTCTACTTCTAATGTCTTACCTTCTACAATAATTCCATGCCAAACTAATTTTCCTAAAATATACTTAAGACCATGTCACACTCTTACCAAGAGACTGACCACTATCTATAGATATATTCAAAAAAATTTTTTCTAGTTCCTTATATTTCACATTCTGTCTATACCTACATTTCTTGCCATAGGACTTACAGTCTATAAACAAATAAGCAAAGTCTTAATATGAGCTACTGGACATTACCCAAAACAATGAACTTTGTGACCTTCATATCTTTGTTCATGTACTCAATTTCTATCTTAATCTGTTTGGGCTGCTCTAATACAGTACCATAGACTGGGTGACTTATAAACAGCCAAAAATTGTTTCTCACGGTTACAGACGCTGGGAGGTCCAAGAGCAAAGTGCCAGCAGATTCAGTGTCTGAACTCCTACTGATGACTGTTTTTCTGCTATATTTTTACTTGGTAGAAGTTAAGGAGCAACCTGGGGTTTCTTTTATGGGGGCACTAATCCCCCTCCTGAGGATACCATCTCATGACTTAATACCTTTCTAATCACCCCCAAATACTATCACATTGGGGATTAGATTTCAACATACAAATTTTAGGAGGACATAGACAGTCAGTCTATAGCAGCTGGTTACCATCTCTGCTTATGAAAATCTTATTCTTTCTTGAGAATTTATGGAAACATTTCCTGTTCTGAGCTATACCATAATTGGAATAATTGGATATTTTAAGGGGTTTAGTGATGAGTGGTATGAGGAGAGAAACTCTTCCGCTATTCAGCCCCCACATTATTTAACTAGCCCTTTGTAGAAGACAGTAAAAAAAAAAAAAAAAAAAAAAAAAAAACAGAGTGCCAAAAAACAGACATTATTCAGAAAGACTTAAAAATTACTAAGTTTTAACTTAAGATAATCTTCAGTTATAATCAGATATTGCACTATTACTTCATCTCTCTGATAGTTATTTCTCTTTGAACAGTTTCAGAAAGCTAGGCAAGAGTGGTTGACCACTATGTTCACTATGCTTTCCGTTGGAGGTGGCTTGTGTCTCTTCTCTTATCCAAGATGATTGACAGTGAATTCTAATCACCTTCCCTTCTTCACTTGGGGCCCAGTGTAGAGGGTTTTTTCTAGTTAGTTTGACAGAAATTACCAAAGAGCAGAACTCTTATAACATAGCCCAAGGCATAAAGTTTATAGAGCATCTTATCTTGTGCCTTTGTCTTAACTTTCATCGTACCTTTCATTACCTTTCATAGTTTAATCACTCTATCAAATTCAGCCCAGATCTTTCTGTAAGCTGTCCTTTTGGTGACAGTATTGCAAGTCTACATGTCTCACATGTTAAGTGAAGTCCAGGTGTTTACAGTTCGACACATAGAAAATGGTCAAGAAAACCCTTTGGTGAGTAAGCAGGATTGTTCAATGGTTTTTGGTATGTTAGCTCTATAAAAGGTTTTACCCTCTCCCTGCACAATTCTGTAATATTCATTGGAGATTTATCACATACTGTTTATTTTATAGGTACTTGTGTACATGGTGTTTTCCAAAACTGTATTATAAATTGTTGGAGACTAGAGATCAAATATGATACATCAGAACATTTAGAACAATTATTAAACATGCTGAAAGAATAGATGAAGAGACACTTCCATGAAATTAAAACACCTTCTTGTGTTTTCTTTGCCCACTTAAATGGCCATTGTGTTTTAGCCAGATGAAATCTGAACTTGGAATTAATAAATCTGGGTTTGAATCTCATCCCCACCCCTGTCTAGCTTTTAGAGCTTGGATAAGTTTAGGAATCTCTCAGAACTTGAGAAATATATATGTATTTAATTTTCCTCATCTGTAAAATGGAAATAATTTTACCTCTATCATAAGTAGATCAGTAAGATTCTACTGAGTGGTCATATGACAACTTCCCTGGCTTTTTGAGCATTGTAAATCTAAGTCCCCTTCCTAAGGATCAGTGATGATTTTATTAATGTCTTGTGTCTTACACCCAAACATCTCTCTTATGTCCTCAAACCTTATCATCAACAAATCTGAGTTGAGATTTTTTTATGCCTTCTCCTTCATTTGTTGTATTTATTACTGCCTCCATGATTAGTTTATGTTAACTTCTACCTCAGTGAATAAATTCCCATTTCTTTGACAAATAATGTAACTCTCAAGTTACCTACCTCAGTTCTGCTCCTCTGATGTGTATGATTAGCTCTTCTGTATGAGTTTTAGAGGAAAACCTCTTATACACCTTAATAAGAGAATATATACCATCATATATTATTCTCTAAGTTTTTCATGAGTGTTTTTCGAAAGTTGTAAAATTTTGTTTTGGAGGCTGGTAGGAATAATGAGCCTGGGAAGGAGCCAAATTCATGCTTTCCTTATATCCCTAGCATGAATGAACACAGTAGAGTACCATACAGGTGTTCAACAAATATTCATTAGCTATTGATATTAAATTCTGAGATTTAAAATTCTCTAGCTTCATATATCTCCTCTATCTTTGCTATCTCAATTTTATTTGCTGTTAGAGACCATTGATAGCCTTCAGTGAACTGTACCTGATATTCATACTGTTGCTTGGAGCTTGCCACTGAATGTGGGCTGGTGCTGAAACTACCTGCTTTAGCGAACAGAAATCAGCACAGGTGATGGTATGCCCAGTTTAGGTCTAAGCTTTATAAAGACTGTAAATTTTGATTTTTATATTCTTAGAAGCTGGTTATCATGTAAGAAGTTCTATTGCTCTGACACCACCATGCTGTGAGGAAGCATTAGCTAGTTTTGTGGAGAGGCCATGTGGAAGGAGCCAAGAGATCCAGCTAACAAACAAAGTGAGGGCTACATTCTATAGACTCAGCTGAGCTCCCAGCCAGTGTCAATTTATCACCTGTGTAACTAAACCAGATTGAAGGTGGACTTCTAGCCCTAGGCCAGCTGTTTCACCTGATGTTATCGGAAGATAACTGTTTTCTTTGGGCCCTGTCCAAATTACAGAGTTCTGACCAAGTAAGTATTTACTGTTATTTTAAGTCAGCATTAGACAACTAACACAGGTTTCTTTTAAAAAAATGCAAAATTTAAAAAAAAATGCAAAATTAAGACTGAAAGAGACCCATGACATAATGGTTAAAAGTGCAGCTTCTGTAGTAGGCTGCCAAAATTGGAATTTTGACCTTGACAGCTAAGAGCTTGATGACTTTGGCAAGTTCTTTAATCTTTTGGTTCCTCAATTTTTTTTGTTGTTTATACATGAGGAAAATAATATCTATATAATAGAATTACTTTAGGTGTTGAAACTGTTTATTTATTAGACTCTTAAAAAGGTGCTTAGCGTATGCCGAACATCCAGTAAATATTAACTATTATTATTAATATAATCATTTCTTGAATATAGATCTCTTACAGTAGGCTGTTTCATAAGGGAATTAAACACTTCTGCATGTATATGGGTGTGTTTATCTTCCTATGTCCAATGCCTACAATACAGAAAGAACTCAGTAGATAGTAGTTGCATGAATGGCTGTTGTATAGGTGGTGCACTGTATGATATCTTAGATTCATTGGTGATAGTAAAAGATGTTGAATGCAATGATGATAAAAACCTTTGCCTAGGTTTTAAATTTTGGTGTCAGATATAAGTGTTTAGATGATTGATCTTGTCTACTTGATAATTGTTACCTATTACAAAAATTACCACTGAGTTTGCCATCAGTGATAATATGGAGTTATTGAATATGTATAAGTATAAAGCATTCTTTTTTTGCTGTGTGTTGGAACATACAGGTTTTTAAAAAATATATTTTCTTTATTTATTAGAAAGAGAGAGAGAGTGAGAGAGAACAGGAGCAGGGAGAAGGGGCAGAGAGAGAGAGAGAGAAGTAGACTCCCCACTAAACAGGGAACCAGATGAAGGGCTTGATTCCAGGACTCTGAGGTTATGAACTGAGCCCAAGGTGGATGCTTAACCATCTAAGCCACTCGGGCATCCAGGAATATACAGTTTTATTACCTAATACTCAATATCAAGAAAATTTCAATCTAGTTGGAGAAATAGAATATGAAGAGAAAAGAGAGCCAACAGTGTATATGGCTCATACTCTCAGGTTCACCTTAGCTGAAGCGTGATAGAGAGGTTGATAACAGTTAGACCCTTAATCACAGGTGAATGGTACAATACAGAGGAGAAAGAGGAACTTTTCAATAGGAGTGATATCAAATGCAGACACAAGAAAATGAATAGATTTTATGGAAAGGGAATGTGGTCTTATTTGTTCAGCATAAAATGTTCTTAAGGTAACATTTCCTTAGAATGTGGTGCTCAAATTCTAAATGTAAATTTGATTCTAAAGAGAATATTAATTCTAAACAGTATTTTCCAAGTTGTAGAAAGTATAAATAATGTTGGAAAAGTAGATTGTTAGGTTGGAACATAGTTTTGTATAAACTGACTTTGAAATGATGGCCAGATGGATAAACACATGTGTACTTAAGGCAAAGAGAAAAACGTTGGTGAGTAGATACCAGTAATTATTTACATGTGTGTCGCTTATATAGCAGTGATTGTTTAAGTCCCAGTAGCAAGAAAAGTCAAGGACCACAGACACTGACTTGATCTACTTGTAAAGGATAGAGGTGAAACTGAAGATGACAAAAAAGAGGAAATTAAGGAAAGCTTGTTTTCATAGAAACCAAGAAAAGTGAGTTTTTAAAATTTGGCAAATTTTTTTCAAGATTTTATTTGTTTATTTGATAGAGCACAAACAGGTGGAATGGCAGGCAGAAGGAGAGGTAGGGATAGAGGAAGAAGCAGCCTCTCTGCTGAGCAAGGAGCCCACTGCAGGGCTCTAAGCAGGGCTGGATGGGAGCTGGATCCTAGGCTTTACACCCAGGGATCATGACCAACTGGAAAGCAGATGCTTAATGGACTGAACGACTCAGGCGCCCCATAAAACTTGACAATTTTTTAAAAAAATTTTATTTTTTTATATAAACATATAATATATTTTTATTCCCAGGGGTACAGGTCTGAATCGCCAGGTTTACACACTTCACAGCACTCACCATAGCACATACCCTCCCCAATGTCCATAACCCCACCCCCCTTCTCCCAACTCCCCTCCCCCCAGCAACCCTCAGTTTGTTTTGTGAGATTAAGAGTCACTTATGGTTTGTCTCCCTCCCAATCCCATCTTGTTTCATTTATTCTTCTCCTACTCCCTTAACCCCCCATGTTGCATCTCCACTTCCTCATATCAGGGAGATCATATGATAGTTGTATTTTTTAAAATGTTGAATTTAGTATTCTGGAGTTCATTGATAATATGAAATAAAATGATTTTATGGTAACAGAGTATAGATACTTAAGTAAACTATGATAGAAATTGAAATAGGTTTTTAACGTCTACATTAGACTAGTTTAATTCTTTATGAGTTGAAAATGAAGAAACTATTTGTGATTATCCAGGTTTGAATATATCGGTTGTTATAGTATGTGCCAAGGGTTTTATGTAATGGAAGAGCAGGGTTGAATATATACGCACTATGTTCCCTTAATTTCCATCCTATTTTCAATGCCAGATTTCTTCAAAACAAAGAATGTAAGGTGACTGTATCCCATCTTTTGCCAAGGTGAATTTTAGATTACCCAATTGTTACTTGTAATATATCCTTTAAATTATTAACTATTATATAATGCTCATCATTATTAAACAGCTGTGATAAAATCTTATTCTTTTGAGACAAGATAAAGGAGTTTCATATATTTTTTTTAACATTCCACTACCTTAATTTCATTAGCTTTATTGTTTTCTGTTGTATTGCTCAATAATCTATGACCAGAATTATTTGCTTAAAGAAAACACTGTTGGGATGCCTGGGTGGTTCAGCTGGTTAAGCAACTGCCTTCGGCTCAGGTCATGACCCCAGTGTCCTGGGATCAAGTCCTACACTGGGCTCCTTGCTCAGCAGGGAGCCTGCTTCTCCCTCTGCCTCTGCCTGCTACTCTGTCTGCCTGTGCTTGCTCTCTCTGACAAATAAATAAATAAAATCTTAAAAAAGAAAGAAAGAAAGAAAGAAAACACTGTCATTTTAGACTTTTGCAGGTGACCTTGATTTTTTTTTTTTCCATTTTCAAAACAGTCTTAAAAGAGAGAAAAGTATTTTTGTGGTCACTTATTTGTAAGAAGTCTTCATTTATAAGAAGAAATGACAAAATAAGAATTTTTTTCTTTTAATTGGAAAACATAACCAGTTGTTTCCTTCAAGGTGGACCTGTCAGTAGTTTAATGTACCCTCAAAGGAAAATCCTGGAAAGTTTCAAAGGCAAAGGTACAGTGATGTCCTGCTGCTTTTGTCTCCTTAGATTTTACTTGCTGTCACCAAAGAAGCCCACTAGATGGTGTTAAACCACAAGCTACCTACTTTGATTTTATTTAAAAAAAAAAAGCTCCAAAGGAGTGTGCTTACAAGGTTTTTCTCCATTTTTTGTTAAATGGAGAAGAAGCCAGAAAAAAGCAAAATAGATAAAAAATAAAATAGGTATTTTCCATGCAACGTAATTGTAGTTACGAAGTAGACTACTGTTTGCCCCTGAATTATTAATTCCAGTGAGCTTCTTTCAAAATTAAGCTGTTTTGTCAGGATAAATATCAAGTAAAATGATTATGAATCATCATGGCAAGTTTTAATACAAATCAGAAAGTAAATTAATCCAACTCTGACTCATCATGCTTTTTTTTCCTCAGATACAAATGAAGAGTAAACAATGTTTTGGCAATTTTTAGGTTAATCATGTAGAACTGATTACTCAAGAAGAATGCTATTAACATTTAGTCAATTTATACCCTACAATATGACAAATTAAAATTAATGTTGCTGTTTTAAAGATATCGAATGGGTTATGATTTTAAGAAAAATGAGAACTGCTGTAGAAAACTAATAATTTTGTCTCTGGGCCTAGTGACTAGTTACTTTTTAAAAACCCACTGAAACCCCTCAAGAAAACAGTACAAGTAATTAAGTAAAAAAAACTCTGATTTAGGTACAGTGTGTCCTTAAACAGATCTTCTAAGAAGTGTAACGAGGAATAATAATCAATTGTGAACAATTCCCTGTGGAATAGCTATGGTTAAATCTTGCCAATAGCTTAATAACAAGAGAAAGATTTTCTTTTTAGATTGAGTGTATTCTCCCGATGAAGCTCTATTTGATAATTTTTTCAATGTTTATAATCAGTTCCCTTTAGTATTCATTTAATTAGCTCATTTCAATACACTTCCTTGATGGCATATGTATGTAAATATATATTTTAAATCATCTCCTTTATAGTCAAAGTAATTGATGTAATGAAAATATGTAACTATTAACTTTTGAATCAGGTCTAAAACAATGCATACTATATATTATAATATAAATTACCTTATAAGAGAGATGGCTTTTAAAAAATTTACACATTAAACATATCCATAAGTATTTACTTGGTGTCTTTCTATATGTACGTTTACCAAGTATTCTCAAGCTCCCTTTGAGCTTCATATCATTAAAAGACATTTAATAATAATAATGAGCGTCATGTAAGAGTCATAGGGTGACAGCCAATGACCCTTTCTACATTGTCAGTAATATAACACATCCTGGCTGAGACCATTTAAAAATTCTGCTTCCCTTTCATATTGGTGTACACATTTCCTATGATGTTACTTGAGCATTATCCATATGTTGCCACTTTGAGAGGTGAATTTATCCATCTCTGATAGCATGACAGTATTTTAATTGGCTTAGGTAATTTTAAAGACTTGTCTATGGTTACTCTTGAACTTAGCAGGAAGAAAGCTGGGAATCCTCTTTGATTTAAGGGATGGTTAAAGCTCTTTAAGCAAAGACTTTGTTGACATACAGACCTACCAATTCTGAGAGTATCTTCTTTTAAAGTTGCCTTACCCTGCCCAAGCTCTGTTACTTCTCAACAGTGAAGCAACATCTAGGTTAAATCCTAGGGATTAGGCCTTTTTGCTCTCTCCTTAAAGACTTCCCTCTGTTTTCTGTTCTAACTTGACATTACAGTAGTAGTGAGATTGTCATTGGCTAGATGTTCAAATACCATCTTACCCCTGGACTTTTTAAGCAGCTGTATTAAAATACAATTTTAAGAACATAAAATCGACTTTTTAAAGTGTATTATTTCAGTGTTTTTGATATACTCAAAAATTGTGCAGCCAGGATGCCTGGGTGGCTCAGTGGGTTAAAGCCTCTGCTCAGGTCATGGTCCCAGGGTCATGGCCCCAGGTTCCTGGGATCAAGCCCTGCATCAGGCTCTTTGCTCAGCAGGGAACCTGCTTCCCCCTCCCTCTCTACCTGCCTCTCTGCCTACTTGTGATCTCTCTCTATCAAATAAATAAAAATCTTAAAAAAAAAATTGTGCAACCATTACCTCAATTTTAGTTGATGAACTAAATTTGAATTGATGAAGTTTAGATGAACGTGTCATTCATCATCGCCTAAAGAAATCTTATACATATTAGCAGTCACTCCCTATTTCTCCCAAACCCCTAGAATGAGGGTACTTTCTATCCCTATGGATTTGCCTCTTCTTAATATTTTACATGAATGGAATCATACACTTTATGATCTTTTGTGACTGCCTTGTTTCACTTCATGTAATGCATTCAAGTTCTCCATCTTGTAGTTTGTATCAGTACTTCATTCTTTTTTATTGCTAAATAATATTCCATTGTATGGATATACCACATTTATTAATCTGTTCATCAGTTAATAGATATTTGGGTTGTTCATTTTTTGGCTATTATTAATAATGCTTCCATAAATAACTATGTACAAGTTTTTATGTGGATGTACATATTTTTATGTCTTCATTTCTCAGTTATATACTGAGGAGTAGAATAGCTAGATCATATGATAACTCCATCTTTAACATTTTCAGGAAGTGCCAGATAATCTTTATAAGCAGCTACAACATTTTACATTCCCATCAACAATGGAAGAGGGTTCCAATTTTTCCACATTTTTGCCAACACTTATCATGTTGTCTGTCTTATTAACTGTAGCCATCTTAATGCATGTGAAGTGGTATCTCACTGTGGTTTTGTTTTATATTTCCCTCATGGCTAATAATATTTAACATATTTTTATGTATTTATTGACACCTGTATATCTTATTTGGAGAAATGTCTACTCAAATTGCTCATTTTTCAATTGAGTTGCCTTTTTTATTGGTGAGTTTTAAGAGTTTTTTATTCTTGATACAACTCTGCTATAAGATATACGATTTGTAAACATTTTCTCCCATTCTCTGGGTTTTTTTTTTTTTTTTTTCACTTTTTGATGATGTCCTTTTAAGAACAGAAGCTTTTTAATTTTGGCAAAGCTTAATTTACCTGTTTTTGGGGAGGGTTGGTTATGTTTTTGTTTTAATATCTAAGAAGACTGCGTAATCCTAGATCACAAGAATTTATTCCTGTGTTTTCTTCTTCTGCTGCTGCTTCTGCCTCTGCTTCTTCTTCTTCTTCTTCTTCTTCTTTTTAAGATTTTATTTATTTATTTGACAAAGAGAGACACAGTGAGAGAGGGAACACAAGCAGGTTGAGTGAGAGAGGAAGAAGCGGGCTTCATGCAGAGCAGGGAGCCCGATGCAGGGCTTGATTCCAGGGTCCTGGGATCATGCCCTGAGTCAAAGGCAGATGCTTAATGACTGAACCACCCAGGTGTCCCTCCTACCTTTTCTTCTAAGAGTTACATTCTTTTAGATTTTCCATCTACATCTAAGATCTGTTTTGAATAAAGTTTTGTGTTCACTCCAAAACCAATTTTATTCTACTTTCTTTCCATAGAAGAGTGAAGTTTGATGTTTCCTAAAAGACTATGTGTTCTTATTAGATGGTAAGTGGAGATAGAAATTTTAAAGCAGACAATATCTTAATATCAGCATTCTTTTCTTCTTATTTTACATAGTGGGTTTATGGTCTCTCATTATATATTTTTAAAATCAATGAATTGAATAAACCATCAAAAACATATTTAATATTTATTAGAGAGATTAAGGGTATTAAACAGAATATAATTGTATTGTTTTTCTTTTTTAGAAACACTGTTTGACTAGGTATGGTTGAATTTAGCTCAAGACTTCCAGGGCTAAGGAGGAGGTACTATAGGTCATAAGATGCCAATTTTTCCACAGAAAAGTAATAAAGCCACTTGAGAGAAACACATAAGATAGATAACTCCATATTATGAAAAAGCCTGTACTTAAAGATTTCTTTCTCCTATATCTCATTATAAACTCTTGATTCTTATGGTGTATGGTTTATTACAATTGGAAGAGGGTATGGAATGCAAAATAATTTTCAAATGTGATGAAATGCATGTCCTAGCTGCTGCTTTGAGATGGATTTGAAATGCAGCCCTGCCAGCTCCTCTGATATCAGCAAGCATCATTAAATCAATACTGATTTTCCAGATTATGAAAATTAAAACAGTCTCTATCATGTCAAAAGTATACCAGGACTCCACATGGGCTCTAGGAACTAGGCAGACATACTGGCAATGATCACATACAACCTTTTCATTTCTGGCTGCCACAAATTATTTGTCCATTATTTATTACCAAGGGACTTAGATTCACTATAAAAATCAAGCATTGCCTTTTCTCAAAAATTAATTTAAAAATTTGGTGTTTTTTTCTAAGAAAATCATGTTAATACTTTTATTGCACATTATACATTATATGTATATATAAAATATGTGTATGTATAATATCCAAATAAAATAAATTATAAAGCATGGCATTTTTACTCAATAATTTAAAATAATTATTGAGTAAAAATGCCGTGCTTTATTATACATTTATGTGGAAGGATGAGCAAAATTAAATATGACAATGTCATATAGTTTGGGGAAATATAATTCAAGGGTTAGCTAAAGGGAGGCACGAAGTCTCTTGTTGACTCTTAATCCAAAATAAAGACAAAGTGAGATTATGATATTGCTGGATGCACAGTGGAATGTCTTCCAGGAGAGGAGCCCATCTCTTCAGCGGTCTTATGGTATAAGAGCGAGAACAGCCTTGGAAACAGGATATAAAAAGATAGCACTTAGGCAGCAGATACTTTTTATGAGAATTCCAGCTGTACAGGAAATTATCTCAGGATGCTGGTGGCTAGCACCTGGTGATTCTGGGATAAATTTGACTCAGATTTTTGGGGAAAGTAGGTCCTTGCACCAGCCAGGCAACCTGAATCATTGGGGTCTTTTATTAGAAAATTCTTTGTATTGTGTCCCAATATAAAAATCAATGCTAATAAAAATAGCTTATCAAGAACTGCTTGCTAAATAAAATACACAGTGCTCACATATGTAAAATAAGAAAGGATACTTTATTTCTTTCCATTCACCCAAATATGAGACCAGAACTTTAGTTATTTTCACATTTCCTATGTAGCATGTAATTTGATGTTAAACTTCATAATAATTTGTTATTTTGGTATTATTATAACCATATACTGAGGTTTAATTAGAGGTTAAATAAATTGTCCAATGTTTCTTGATTAATTAGAAAATCTACAGTTTGAACCCAAATATATCTGAATCCAAAGCCCATGTTCTCATTTTGTTTATCAGGTGATAATTTTATAAAATTAAATGTAGCTGTGCTCAATTGTACCTCTTTTCATGCATTAACATTATTATTTTTTTGAACAGTGCAGTTCTTCATTTCTGTCCCACCAGTTCTCCACTGTTAAACAAACATAGCTTTTCTCATACTCAGTTACCAAACTCAAGATTATAGGATTGGTAGAGTGGTAAATAGACCTGGACAAGGCAGGGAATTAAGAGATTTTCTATTCCATTCTATTTAGAGAGAATTTGTAATCTGAATCAGAGTTGAAGTGAAGGAAGGGGTACAGAATACAGTGGATAAGATCTCTTAACTTTTGAGGAAAGTGGTTTCAGGAAACCCCATAAACCAGAATACTAGGAGAAGTTCACATGAAAGGGATTCACCGACATGGAAGAAACTTGTTTCAGTTAATGTATATTGATCTGTAAACTGAATAATGAAAAAGATTTATGGTATGGTGGTTTTTGGACTCTTTTTAGCCAAGAAATTCTTGATTCAAGCCACTTGTTACTTAAATATGCAGTAATACAATGAAATATAACTGCTTTGTTTTTGTTCCTGTTATTATTGTCATTGTTGTTGTTGTTAGTTGGGGAGTATATGTGATGTCTTATTTTCATAATTTTTTCTTCCTTGGATATCTTCAAGTCAGTGATTTAGTATATATGTTTAATGTTTGTAATTATGTTTTGAATTAAATTTTATGACCCTTGAAGCCTAAGGCCATGTTTTGACCTTCTCCATGGCTTTACTCAGAGCCCAAGAAACAGCGGTATGTATATAATAACTGCTCATTGTGTTGACCAAAAGCTATTGATTGACTATCTGCTGAGGAAAGAAGAATGTACAATAACATGTATGCCTTATTTCTGGATCTAACTTTGACTTCTGCCCTTATTTAGTATAGTTGGCTTATTTATTATTATATCTAAAGTATCTTCTTCAATACCTGAAATCTAGCACACTCAGAATAACTATGCTGGATAAAAGGACTTTTTAGGTGCTATCTACAGATTGGGTTCTATCAGGTTATCAAACTGATTTTTATGGCATTTTGTGAATTTCAGCAGCATCCGTGCTTGACACTGAGCCTGGAAACCAGTAAGCTCTCTGTGAAGCCAGACTTCCTGGGTTGAAATTTTGGCTTTGCCTCCTCTTAGTAAGTTGACTGTGGAAACATATCTTAATTTCTCTATCCCTCAAATACTGTATCTGTGTACCAGAGATAATACCAGTCTGTTTCATTTTATTATTTTGAAGATGAAATGTGCTGGAAAGACAGAAAGAAAGAAACTTTAATTGAGTTTTACTAATAATAAACTATTTTATTTTTATTAATTTTGTAAAGATATTTTATTAATATTTAGAGAGACTGGAGATTCCTTCTGGCAGATAATATGTAAATTAATCTTTTGAAAGCAAAGGTGTTTAGATCTCTTCGGAGGGAAAAAAAAAGGACACTCAAGAAGCACAGTTGTCCAAGAAACAAGAAAAGACATTTTAGTCATAGTTAAGTAAATCAATTAAGAGTAGAGACTATTTAAGCATCAAGAAGGGACTTCTATAAATATACACACTCTTTTATTTTTTTTCTCCATATACCCAGATGATGCACTGTACAACATAAACACATATGACCTCCTAAGCCTAGGCCTGATCTTCTGGAATGGTGAAAAAAGTGAGGTTTGAAGAGTTGTGTTTATCCATTATCAATCATAATTGTTGGCCTTATTGAACACTTACACATAGCAAGTACCTCCCAATCTAAGTGCCTTAAGTTATTAACTTAACGAATCATTATAGCACCCCTATGAAATAAGTATAGTTAATATCCTATTTTACAAATGAGGAAACTGAAGCAAAGATAGGTATCCAAGTTCACATAGTCAGTAAATGGCTGGGGATCAGAACTTAAGAATCTGGCTCCAGGGGCGCCTGGGTGGCTCAGTGGGTTAAGCCGCTGCCTTCGGCTCGGGTCATGATCCCGGGGTCCTGGGATCGAGTCCCACATGGGGCTCTCTGCTCAGCGGGGGCCCTGCTTCCCTCTCTCTCTCTGCCTGCCTCTCTACTTGTGATCTCTGTCTGTCAAATAAACAAAATCTTTAAAAAAAAAAAAAAAAAAAGAATCTGGCTCCAGAAAGTATTGCCTAAAAAAAAAAAAAAAAAAAATGTCCTGCAAAATAAATTTTTAACTATTATGTTTTTTGACCCTTTAGATTAGGTTAATCTCTACCCTGTTTAGAGACCCATAACATTTCCTACTTGGTCAAACATCTTCTGTTTCAAACAGTCTTTGAGGTTTCTTGAAGCTTCACATTGACTGACTTATTTGGCTAGGTTACTGATAGACTTTTACCTGGACCTCTGGAGCAGGTGTATTTCTCATTTCTATTTGCATATCTGGACCTCCTGAGAACTGATGTCTGGCTTTTTATTGTCAAGTTATGCATCACCATTTTATTCAACTATAGACTACCTAAATAGTCATCATCTGCTAATACTTTTTCTATCCGTCCTTCTATCTGTTGTAGAATAGCTGCTACTTCACTCCCTTTCCTGGACTCTGCACAATATTTACAGGCTCAATAGTGAAAACCAAGGTGAATGGACTTCTGGCCAGTATCAGTATGAGTTATTTATGCATTTTTAAGCTAATGCCTTTTATCCTCTTGTTGCTAAATGACAAGGGAGGACTAAATTAAAAAAAGATATTACATTTCCTATAAGGAAGGTCATGTTATGATACACAGGCAAAAAAATATATTTATTTTATTTTATTTATTTGAAAGAGGAGAGAGAGATCAAGAGGCATAAATGGGAGTGGGAACAGAAGTGGAGAAGAGGGAGAAGCAGGCTCCTTGCTGAGTGGGGAACCTGATGTGGGGGCTTGATCCCAGGACCCTGGGATCATGACCTGAGCTAAAGGTAGACACTTCACTGACTGAGCCACTCAGGTGCCCCCAAAATATATGTTGAAACAATATTTTTGACTGCCACATCAGTAATAAAATTGTACATTTGAACTATTTTCAGTTTAAAATTTTGCAAAATTTTCAAATTTGTTTCTGGCAACAAGCCCAGTTAATAGTGTAATTATGGTCATCAGTAATTAAGAATAATGGTAGAGGGTCTCTAAAGAACCTCAAAGCAAGGGAAATATTCTTTTTTCTTCAAGTATTAGTCTTTAAAATCAGCATTTATTAAATAAGTGAAAAGATGAGCACATACAACTCAAATTTGATAGAGTATGTCTCTATACTTAAGAAATAGTGTCAAAATGGGGATAGATCAGTCATGAAAATAGAAAGAATTATTCATAGAGGACAGTGTTGGAAATAGATATTATTCTAAGCACTGTCCAGGAGAGAGCCTTAAAAAAATAGACTTGAATTATTACAATCCTATGGGGAAGCTCAAGCCTTGTTATTATGACATTAAAACATAAGGCTGTGTGAGTCTGATACCATTAACACTTCAGTTTAGCTAATTCATTTTTGTCCTGCTTCCACATTCACCAAACAAGCTAATTATGACTTGGCTTCCTCTGTAGATCTGCCTACAGGAGGAACAGGACTGACTGTCAAGCTTCAAGTATGCTGGGGAATGGAATTGTTATATTAGTTGAATACTTTGGGTTGCAAGGAACAGAAACCTGCTTGTGCTAGCTTCAACAACAACAACAAAAATCAAATAAATGCAAATATGTGAATTGGTAATGAATATGTGCTGCAGGAAATAGTGTCTTGGAGTTTGTGGGAATGCATGCAGACAGGTCTCAGAAGTGGGCTATAATGAGAAACTGGAAGACACATAGAACCCGTTAAACCTTCTCTCTCCAGCTTTCATTTTTCTTCTCCATATGGAAGTTTCCTTTTTCATTTTCTATAAACAATTTCTTCTGTTCCTGTAGACTTCATGGGAATTGCAACATTACTACTTTGTATTTCCTTAACATAAGTGTTTTTATGTTTAACCATACAAATAAAAATTTCTATTTCCTTTCTTTTGTATTATTGAGGTATAATTGATTTATACTTAGTACTCCTAGTTCTTTGGGCCCAGGGCCCTTTCCTCTTTTGTACCCTTAGATGAGATTTCCACAGAACTTACCAAAACCTCATTCTTTTTGGTTTGAATAGACCAAACCATCCTTAGCCTAGGAACTCTAAGCACTCCACCCAGGGACCCTAATAAAGGTGTCGGCTCCAGATCTTGTTACCTTTTCTGCCTTCGTCTTGCCTTGACCTTCCCATGTGGCTGCTTAAGGTATGTGTGTATCTGTGAGTCCAAGAAATATTTTTCTGTTTTAATTTTCTTTCAGTCATTTGTTGAATCATTGCTCACCATTAGACCTTAGGACTCTTCTTAATGAGTATTAATTTAGCAAAGTCACAACCTGTGTGAATTTTAGAATCTCTTATCAATTTCTACAAAGAAAACCGTCTTGAATATTAGAATTACTTTGAAATTATACCTCAGTCTGGGGGACTTAGCATCTTGAAAACTTTGAAGCTTCTGTCCAATGAGTAAGATCTACCTCTCTTTTTCTCTGGGTCTTTTAAAAACTTTTTTCAGTAAGGGGTGCCTGTGTGGCTCAGTGGGTTAAAGCCTCTGCCTTCAGCTCAGGTCATGATCCCAGGGTCTTGGGATCAAGCCTGCATCAGGCTCTCTGTTCAGTGGGGAGCCTGCTTCCCCTCCTCTCTCTCTGTGGGTTGCTCTGCCTACTTGTGATCTTTGTCTGTCAAATAAATTAATTAATTAATTTAAAAAAAAAAAAAAAACTTTTTTCAGTAAAATTTTGTAGCTTTTAATATAAATAACTGCACATTTTCAACCACATTTATCCCTGCCTATGATATACTTTAGGATCTACTGTAAATGGTATTTTCTACTCCAATTTTTAGTTATTTGTTGTTAGCATGCAGAAAGTTGGTTTTGTATATTGGTCTTATATCCTTTAATTCTTACTAAATAGTTACAATGACTTTGGGGTATATTCTCCTACATTTTCTTCATAGAGAATAATGTTATTTGTGAATAAAGACAATTTTAATTGTCTTTTCTTATTGGATGCCTCTTATTCCTCTTACTTTTGTTATTACATTGGCTAGAAATTCCACTAGAGTTTTGAAAAGAAATGCTGAGAGTGGACCTTCTTTTCTTCTTCCTGATTGCATTCAGTCTTCCAGTATTAAGTATAATATTAACTGTAGGCTTTCTTCCTTCTTCTTTCCTTCCGCCCTCCCTTCTTCCCTCCCCCCCTTCTTTCTTCCTTCCTTCCTTCTTATGCTCTTTAGCAGGGTTAGGACATTCTCTTTTGTTCTTACTTTTCTCAGAAGTTTTACCAAGGTGAATACTGACTGGATTTTGTCAAATGCTTCTTCTAATGAGATGATCACATGTTTTTGTTGGTGTGGATGGTGTTTTTAGTTTGGTATTATGTTGAATTATAATGATTTGTTTTCTAATGTTAAACTAACCTTGGATTCCAGAGATATACCACTTAACAGTGATAGATTATCCTTTTTATACATTGTTGAATCTGAATTCCAAGTATTTTTAAAAATATTTATGCATATTTGTTCATGAGGCGTATTAGTCTATGGTTTTCTTTCTTGTAAAATACCTTTGGTTTCGATACCAGGATAATGCCTCTGGAATAATTTGGGAAGAATTGAATTTTTTGTATGCTGTTGTAATGGAACTGTTTTTTTAATTTCCTTTTCAGCTTGTTTATTGCTAGTGATTTTTGCATTTTATCTTGTACCCTGGATTCGTTTATGAGCTCTAATAGCTAATATATGATCATACCATCTGTAAAGAGATAACTTCTCTGGTTTGAATGCCTTCTATTACTTTCTATTGCATTATTTCTTTTGCTAGAACTTCCAGTACAAAGTTTAACAGCAGTAGCATGGGAAATATCTTTTTTGTTATTTCTCATCTTAGGGGAAAAGCTTTCAGTTTTTTACTACTAAGTATAATTGCTACCTGTGTTTTTCTGTTTTGTTTTGTTTATAAATTCCCTCTATGATGTTGAACAAATTTACTTCTATTCCTTGTGTTCTAAGTGTTGTTTTTTTTTTTTTTTCATGAATGAGTTTGGTTTTCTCAAATTCTTTCACTGCTTGAATGGAGATGATCTTTTTTTCCCCCTTCATTCTAATTTGATGTATTACCTTGATTGATTTTCATATGTTTAACCACATTTGCTTTTGGGGATAAATCCCACTTTTTCACAGTCCATGCCCCTTTCAGTGTGTCATTGGATTCAGTTTGCTAGCATTTTTTTGAGGATGTTTTCCATCTCTATTCATAAGGGATATTGGTCTGTAGTTTTATTTTTGTGAGATAGTCTTTATTTGACATTGGTATCAAGATAATGCTAGTCTCATAGAATTAATTACAAAACCTTCCTTTTTTTCTATTTTTTGACAGTGTTTGAGAAGGATTGGTCTTAATTGCTCTTTACATGTTTGGTGGAATTCATGATTGAGGTCATCTGGTCCTGAGCTTTGGTTTGTTAGAAGGCTCTACCCCAATCCCAATTCAATCTGTCTCATTGTTATAGGTCTGTTTAGATTTTCTATTTCTTCTTTAGTCCATTTTCGTGTTTTGTGTATTTCTAAGAATTTTTTTTTCCATTTTATGCAATTTGTCTCATTGGCATACAATTCCCTTACAATCTTTTTATTTCTATAATGTTAGAGGGGGTAAAGTAAACCCCCTTTCATTTCTAATTTTAGTTATTTGCATCTTTTCTCTTTTTTATTAGTCAGCCTAGTTTAAAGTTTGTTAAAAATCTTTTTGATCTTTTTAAAGAATAAACTTTTAGTTTCATTGATTCTTTCCATTTTCTTGTTATCTTTTTTGTTTGTTTGTTTATATCTACTCTAATCTTTATTCTATCCTTTTGGTAGTTTTGTGTTTCACCTGCTCTTCTTTCTCTAGATAATTTAGGTGTAAATTTTTTCTAATGACTTAGGTGCAAAATTTTGCTATTTATTTGAGATCTTCTTTTTATATGTTGACATTCATCCCTATAAGTTTTCCTCTAAGCACTGTTTTCTTTGGATTCCATGTATTTTTGTATGTTGTATTTTCATTTGTCTTAAAGTAATTTCTAATTTAAGAAATTACTTCTTTGTTAAATTTTTTGTTCACAAATGTGTTACTTAATTTCCATATATTTGTCATTACTCCTTTTTACTGTCTGTTATTGATTTAGTTTCATTTCATTATGATTGGAGACAAGAAACTTCCATTATTTCAGCCTTCTTATATTAAAACTTGTTTTGTGACCCAGCATATGGTCTGTCCTGAAGAATGTCTCTTGTGTGTTTGAGAAAAATGTATATTCTGTACATATATTATTATTGCCTCTATTTTTGCTTTATGCAGTCACCTTTAAGAGAAACTTTAAAAATAACTTTATATTTATCTTCATTTATGGTCATTCTTGGACTTCCATTTTTTATATGTAGATCCAAATTTATTTCTGCCTTATATCATGCTTCTTCCTGAATAACTGCTTTTAACATTCCATATAATACAGGTGTTTTGGCTTTGAATACACTTTTTAATTCTTTTTTTTTTTTTTTTTTTTTTTTTTTACCTGAGAAGGTTTTTCTCTCTCTTTCATTTTTTGAAAGATTTATTTATTTGAGAGAGAGCATGCATGTTTGAGCCGGGGGAAGGACAGAGGAAGAGGGAGAGGGAGAGAATCCCAAGCAGACTCTGCACTGAGCACGGATGGAGGGCTCAGTTTCACAACCTTGAGATCATAACCTGAGCTGAAACTAAGAGTCAGAGGCTTAAGAGACTGAGCCACCCAGGTGCCCCTCTCTTTTGTTCTTCAAAGATAATTTTTCTATGTGTAGATTTTTTTGGTTGACTTATTGATTTATTTATCTTTTAGCACTTTGAGGATGTAACTCTATTGTCTTTTGGCATGTGTGGTTTGTGCAATAAGAAATCAGTTTGTTTTTAGTAATAATCACAAATAATGACATAACTAAGCATTAATGTGGTGTTTACTATATTTAGGCACAATTGTAGTACCTTTCAAATATTATTTATTTTTTTAAATTTACATGTTGTTATAAAAATTTGTTTAACAAAGTGAATTTAACTGCTTTGTACTCTTCTTGAAGAAGTGAACATACATCCATACATATTTCCATGCATACATATATACATGTTAAGAAGAAGAGTGATAAATGACTAGTGTCAGAAGTAACAAAGAGCTCTACCCTAAAGACTAAAGATTGTTTATTTTACTTGGAAAATGAGAGATTATTGATGTTCCTAGTTAATTTTTTTTGTACAATATTTATAAGGCTGAAGTCAGATTATAGTGGGTTTCAGATTTAAAGGCTATTAGAAAGGAGATAAGGCAAAATTAAGTTAGTCTTTTGAAAATTTTGCATGAGAAAGTGGAAAAGTGTGAAAAAGAATAATGGAAATAGTTATAAAATTTATTACAATGAAAGTATATACAACACTAAATGTAAACATTTATTATTTGTTTATATGACAAGGGCTTTACATATATCATTTTAGTTAATTTGCTCCAGTCTTAGAATAGTATTTTGAAGGAGATTATATTAATTATCTCAGTTGTGCAAATAAGAAAACTGAGGCATAAAAAGATTGAGTTACTTATCTATATTTAGAGAGTTTTGTTTTTTAAAAAAATGAAGTCTCTCTCTCTCTCCCCTCCTTGGAAATACTGTAATGGAACATGAGTACTTCTTTGTCTTGTTCGAAATACATAGGCATGACAACTTTTGTTAATTTTTTTAACATATAGAAATCAAATGTAAAGTACTTTTACCTTGTTTTAACTGCTACATGAAATATTAATAGTAAAGCCAATTTGGAACATGGTTTGGCAATATCTACTGAAATTTAAATGCTCATTTCCTTTCATTGTAGATGGGATTTTTCCAAAATATGGCTGCTTCAGTGTCATGATGACATCTTCCTTCAAAAGTAAGGTTATAGGGAGGAGTCAAGATGGCAGAGTAGTAGCAGGATGAGACTACTTCAGCTAGCAGGAGATCAGCTAGATAGCTTATCTAAAGATTGTAAACACCTACAAATCCAATGGGAGATAGAAGAGAAGAAGAACAGCAATTATAAAAAACAGAAAATGAGCCACTTTCTGAAAAGTAGGACTGGCGGAGAAGTGAATCCAAAGCCACAGGAATATAGACCCCGGGGGGAGGGGCCGGCTCCTGGCAAGCAGTGGAGCAATGGAGCACAAAATTGGGACTTTTAAAAGTCTGTTCGGCTGAGGGACATTACTCCAGAGGCCAAATCAGGGTGAAGTCCATGCAGGGTAAGCATGGCCTTAGGTCCCGCAGGGTCACAGAGGGATCAGGGATGTCTGAGTGTCGCAGAGCTTGCAGGTATTAGAACGGGGAAGCCGGCTACAGAGACAGAGCCGAGGAGTGAGCTCACAGCTCAGGGTTACCTTGAACCAGTTGCAGGCTCAGTGAGCTCGGAGCGCGGCCAGAGGTCAGGGAAATGGGAGTAATTGGGTGCTGTTCTCTGAAGGCACACTGAGGAGTGGGGCCCCAGGCTCTCGGCTCCTCTGGGCCAGAGACTGGGAGGCCACCATTTTCATTCCCGTCCTCTGGAACTCTACGGAAAGCGCTCAGGAGATTAAAGCTCCCGAAAGCAAACCCGAATGGATTACTTACCCCGGCTCCTGGTAAGGGCAGTGCAATTCCACCTGGGGCAAAGACACTTGTGAATCACTACAACAGGCTCCTCCCCCAGAAGATCAAAAAGAAATCCAGCCAGGACCAAGTTCACCTACCAAGGAGTGCAGTTTCAAAACCAAGGAGAGTGGCGGAATTCCAGAGGAGGAGAAAGCAAAGCACGGAACTCATGGCTTTCTCTCCATGATTCTTTAGTCTTGCAGATAATTTAATATTTTTTTCTTTTTCAATTTTTTTCTCTTCTTCTGCTAAATTTTTTTTTAACTTTTACCCTTTTCTGTTTTAACGTTTTTTAACTAGTTTATCTAATATATATATATATATTTTTTTCTTTTTTATATTTTTTCTTTATTCATTTTCTTTTTTAATTGTTTCTTTTCTTTTTTCTTTCTTTATTTTTTTTCTTTCTGAACCTCTTTTTACCCCTTTTCTCCCCCCTCAGGATTTGGGATCTCTTCTGACGTGGTTAAAGCATATTTTCCTGGGGTTATTGCCACCCATTTAGTATTTTACTTGCTCCTTCATATACTCTTATCTGGACAAAATGACAAGGTGGAAAAATTCACCACACAAAAAAAGAACAAGAGGCAGTACCAAAGGCTAGGGACCTAATCAATATTGACATTGGTAATATGTCAGATCTAGAGTTCAGAATGACAATTCTCAAGGTTCTAGCCAGGCTCGAAAAAGGCATGGAAGATATTAGAAAAACCCTCTCGGGAGATATAAAAGCCCTTTCTGGAGAAATAAAAGAACTAAAATCTAACCAACTTGAAATCAAAAAAAGCTATTAATGAGGTGCAATAAAAAATGGAGACTCTCACTGCTAGGATAAATGAGGCAGAAGAAAGAATTAGCGATAAAGAAGACCAAATGACAGCAAATAAAGAAGCTGAGCAAAAGAAGGACAAACAGCTACTGGACCACGAGGGGAGAATTCGAGAGATAAGTGACACCATAAAATGAAACAACATTAGAATAATTGGGATTCCAGAAGAAGAAGAAAGAGAGAGGGGAGCAGAAAGTATATTGGAGAGAATTATTGGAGAGAATTTCCCTAATATGGCAAAGGGAACAAACATCAACATCCAGGAGGTGCAGAGAACGCCCCTCAAAATCAGTAAGAATAGGCCCACAACCCATCACCAAGTAGTAAAATTTACAAGTCTTAGTGACAAAGAGAAAATCCTGAAAGTGGCCCGGGAAAAGAAGTCTGTAATATACAATGGTAAAAATATTAGATTGGCAGCTGACTTATCCACAGAGACCTGGCAGGCCAGAAAGAGCTGGCATGATATATTCAGAGCATTAAACGAGAAAAACATGCAGCCAAGAATACTATATCCAGCTAGGCTATCATTGAAAATTGAAGGAGAGATTAAAAGCTTCCAGGACAAACAAAAACTGAAAGAATATGCAAACACCAAACCAGCTCTACAGGACATATTGAAAGGGGTCTTCTAAGCAAAGAGAGAGCCTAAAAGTCGTAGATCGGAAAGAAACAGAGACAATATACAGTAACAGTCACCTTACAGGCATTACAATGGCAGTAAATTCATATGTCTCAATAGTTACCCTGAATGTTAATGGGCTAAATGCCCCAATCAAAAGACACAGGGTATCAGAATGGATAAAAAAACAAAATCCATCTATATGTTGCCTACAAGAAACTCATTTTAAACCCGAAGACACCTCCAGACTTAAAGTGAGGGGGTGGAAAAGAATTTACCATGCTAATGGACATCAGAAGAAAGCAGGAGTGGCAATCCTTATATCAGATCAATTAGATTTTAAGCCAAAGACTATAATAAGAGATGAGGAAGGACACTATATCATACTCAAAGGATCTGTCCAACAAGAAGACCTAACAATTTTAAATATCTATGCACCTAACATGGGAGCAGCCAACTATATAAACCAATTAATAACAAAATCAAAGAAACACATCAACAATAATACAATAATAGTAGGGGACTTTAACACTCCCCTCACTGAAATGGATAGATCATCCAAGCAAAAGATCAACAAGGAAATTAAGGCCTTAAATGACACACTGGACCAGATGGACATCACAGATATATTCAGAACATTTCATCCCAAAGCAACAGAATACACATTCTTCTCTAGTGCATTCTAGTCCATCTATTCTGGAACATTTTCCAGAATAGATCACATCCTCGGTCCTAAATCAGGCCTCAACCAGTATCAAAAGATTGGGATCATTCCCTGCATATTTTCAGACCACAATGCTCTGAAGCTAGAACTCAATCACAAAAGGAAGTTTGGAAAGAACCCAAATACATGGAGACTAAACAGCATCCTTCTAAAGAATGAGTGGGTCAACCAGGAAATTAAAGAAGAATTGAAAAAATTCATGGAAACAACATGGTAATGAAAACACAAAGGTTCAAAATCTGTGGGATACAGCAAAGGCAGTCCTGAGAAGAAAATATATAGTGGTTCAGGCCTTTCTCAAGAAACAAGAAAGGTCTCAGGTACACAGCCTAACGCTACACCTAAAGGAGCTGGAGAAAGAACAAGAAAGCAACCCTAAACCTAGCAGGAGAAGAGAAATCATAAAGATCAGAGCAGAAATCAATGAAATAGAAACCAAAAAATCAATAGAACAAATCAACGAAATTTAAGAGCTGGTTCTTTGAAAGAATTAATAAGATTGATAAACCCCTGGCCAGACTTATCAAAAAGAAAAGAGAAAGGACCCAAATAAATAGAATCATGAATGAAAGAGGAGAGATCACAACTAACACCAAAGAAATACAGACAATTCTAAGAACATACTATGAGCAACTCTACGCCAACAAACGACAATCTGGAAGAAATGGATGCATTCCTAGAGACATATAAACTACCACAACTGAACCAGGAAGAAATAGAAAGCCTGAACAGACCCATAACCAGTAAGGAGATTGAAACAGTCATCAAAAATCTCCAAACAAACAAAAGCCCAGGGCCAGACGGCTTCCCAGGGGAATTCTACCAAACATTTAAAGAAGAACTAATTCCTATTCTCCTGAAACTGTTCCAAAAAATAGAAATGGAAGGAAAACTTCCAAACTCATTTTATGAGGCCAGCATCACCTTGATCCCAAAACCAGACAAGGATCCCATCAAAAAAGAGAACTACAGACCAATATCCTTGATGAACACAGATGCGAAAATTCTCACTAAAATACTAGCCAGTAGGATTCAACAGTACATTAAAAGGATTATTCACCATGACCAAGTGGGATTTATTCCAGGGCTGCAAGGTTGGTTCAACATCCGCAAATTAATCAATGTGATACAACACATTAATAAAAGAAAGAACAAGAACCATACGATACTCTCAATAGATGCTGAAAAAGCATTTGACAAAGTACAGCATCCCTTCCTGCTCAGAACTCTTCAAAGTGCAGGGATAGAGGGCACATACCTCAATATTATCAAAGCCATCTATGAAAAACCCACTGCAAATATCATTTTCAATGGAGAAAAACTGAAAGCTTTTTCGCTAAGGTCAGGAACACAGCAGGGATGTCCATTATCACCACTGCTATTCAACATCGTACTAGAAGTCGTAGCCTCAGCAATCAGACAACAAAAGGAAATTAAAGGCATCCAAATCGGCAAAGAAGAAGTCAAACTATCTCTCTTCGCAGAAGATATGATACTATACATGGAAAACCCAAAAGACTCCACTCCAAAACTCCTAGAACTTGTACAGGAATTCAGTAAAGTGTCAGGATATAAAATCAATGCACAGAAATCAGTTGCATTTCTCTACACCAACAACAAGACAGAAGAAAGAGAAATTTACAATTGCACCCAAAACTGTAAGATACCTAGGAATAAACCGAACCAAAGAGGCTAAGAATCTATATTCAGAAAACTATAAAGTACTCATGAAAGAAATTGAGGAAAACACAAAGAAATGGAAAAATGTTCCATGCTCCTGGGTTGGAAGAATAAATATTGTGAAAATGTCTATGCTACCTAAAGCAATCTACACATTTAATGCAATTCCTATCAAGGAACCATCCATTTTCTTCAAAGAAATGGAACAAATAATCCTAAAATTTATATGGAACCAGAAAAGATCTCAAATAGCCAAAAGAATATTGAAAAAGAAAGCCAAAGTTGGTGGCATCACAAGTCCGGACTTCAAGCTCTATTACAAAGCTGTCATCATCAAGACAGCATGGTACTGGCACAAAAACAGACACATAGATCAATGGAACAGAATAGAGAGCCCAGAAATAGGCCCTCAACTCTATGGTCAACTAATCTTCGACAAAGCAGATAAGAATGTCCAATGGAAAAAGGACAGCCTCTTCAATAAATGGTGTTGGGAAAATTGGACAGCCACATGCAGAAAAATGAAATTGGACCATTTCCTTACACCACACACAAAAATAGACTCAAAATGGATGAAGGACCTCAATGTGAGAAAGGAATCCATCAAAATCCTTGAGGAGAACACAGGCAGCAACCTCTTCGACCTCAGCCGCAGCAACATCTTCCTAGGAACATCGCCAAAGGCAAGGGAAGCAAGGGCAAAAATGAACTTTTGGGATTTCATCAAAATCAAAAGCTTTTGCACAGCAAAGGAAACAGTTAACAAAATCAAAAGACAACTGACAGAATGGGAGAAGATATTTGCAAATGCCATATCAGATAAAGGACTAGTGTCCAAAATCTATAAAGAACTTAACAAACTCAACACCCAAAGAACAAATAATCCAATCAAGAAATGGGCAGAGGACATGAACAGACATTTCTTCAAAGAAGACATCCAGATGGCCAACAGACACATGAAAAAGTGCTCCATATCACTCGGCATCAGGGAAATACAAATCAAAACCACAATGAGATATCACCTCACACCAGTCAGAATGGCTAAAATCAACAGGTCAGGATATGACAGATGCTGGCGAGGATGCGGAGAAAGGGGAACCCTCCTACACTGTTGGTAGGAATGCAAGCTGGTGCAACCACTCTGGAAAACAGCATGGAGGTTCCTCAAAATGTTGAAAATAGAACTACCCTATGACCCAGCAATTGCGCTACTGGGTATTTACCCTAAAGATACAAACGTAGTGATCTGAAGGGGCACGTGCACCCGAATGTTTATAGCAGCAATGTCTACAATAGCAAACTATGGAAAGAACCTAGACGTCCATCAACGGATGAATGCATAAAGAAGAAGTGGTATATATACACAATGGAATACTATGCAGCCATCAAAAGAAATGAAATCTTGCCATTTGCGACGATGTGGATGGAACTAGAGGGTATTATGCTTAGCGAAATAAGTCAGTCAGAGAAAGACATCTATCATATGATCTCCATGATATGAGGAAGTGGAGATGCAACATGGGGGGTTAAGGGGGTAGGAGAAGAATAAATGAAACAAGATGGGATAGGGAGGGAGACAAACCATAAGTGACTCTTAATCTCACAAAACAAACTGAGGGTTGTTGGGGGGAGGGGAGTTGGGAGAAGTGGGGGGTGGGGTTATGGACATTGGGGAGGGTATGTGCTATGGTGAGTGCTGTGAAGTGTGTAAACCTAGCGATTCACAGACCTGTACCCCTGGGGATAAAAATATATTATATGTTTATTAAAAAAAATGTAAGGTTATGTGTATTTCCTTTGAAACTAGATAGATCTGTTTGAATATCTGAACCCTTAAAATGTAATGAAAGTGATGATATGTGGCTTTTCAGACTAGGTTGTAATAAGTAATATGGCTTCCTTCTGACCTTTTCCCTGCCTTGAACAGCTTGTTCTGGAAACCCTGCTACTATGTTGTAAAGAAGTCCAGCTGACACAGAGAGGTCATGCATAGATATTCCACTGACAGAGTGGGCCAAGCTTGTAGCTGACAATTAGCCACAACCATCAGATGGACTTGAGCTCTTGACTTTGATCTTGCAGCTGAGGTCTTAGACATCATAGTGCAGCACAGGCCATCCCCATTGTGCCCTGTTTGAATATTTGACGCAAAGAAACCATCAGAGGGCGCCTGAGTGGCTCAGTTGGTTGAGCGACTGCTTTCCGCTCAGGTCATGATTCCGGACTTCCAGGATGGAGTCCCGCATCAGCAGGCTCCCAGCTCTTTGGGGAGTCTGCTTCTCCCTCTGATCTTCTACTCTCTCATGCTCTCTCTCACTCATTCTCTCTCAAATAAATAAATAAAATTAAAAAAAAAAAGAAACCATCAGAAATAATAAATAATTACTGTGTATATTATGTATAGCCACAAGCCTTTGAAATAACTTGCTACCCAACCATAGATGACTGAAATGTGTTTGTTTCAGTAATCCATGTTTGGTATGTACTCAGGAATTGTTATACAATAAGGTATATGAAAAATGTTTGTTGAGTCATAATTTGTAAAGGCAAGAAACTTTAAAAATCTAGAAATAAATGTCTAAAAATTAGACACTGATTAGATAATCTTAGACAATATATAATATGAAGCACAATTCCATAGTTAAAAAAAATTTATTTATGGGGAGTTTTTAAATACATACTGATGGATTAAAAAACAGCAAAGTACAAAAGGGAACATAACATTTATGTAAAACACATACATACCCCAAAATATTATTACATATTTTCTACTGGAATATAAAAGTCGGTCAAAACTTGTGTGATAAAGTGCACCTAATCTAATGCATAAGTGAAGGTAAGAATAATACAAATTTAACCATACCTGAGTTACACAGAAACTGGGGTTTGGGGTTCTGTTCTGTGCAAGTTATTGAACTATGAGTCTCTTTGTTGTTATTTTATTTATATCTCATAATAATCTATACATTATTGCCATGTTTTTTAAGAAAAGATAAATAATTGTAAGGATATTTAAAACATGGTATAGAACATAATCATGCTTAGCCAACTATACAATTAATTTTTGACTGCTTAGTACATAAGGGCCTCTTTAAATGTACATACTGCTTTTGAAATTTATCTTTAATAAAATAATTTGTTAAACCTACCTAGCCTTATTTTTCTCAGATAGAGCACCAAGGGGCTAACCAGATGAATTACATGATTTGTTTAACTCTGAAATTCTGAAAGCACATTGTAGTTTAAATCAAACCATGGATATAACTTAGTGGCCTCTCAGGTCATTTTTTTGCTTCCTTTATTTCAGTAGACATTTGTATTATACCAATCATTCAGAGTTCTCTGGTGTTTGAGGACTACGGAGAATGAAGCAGAAAGTTTCCATGCCTGTTCTGAAAACAATTGCCAAATGATATTTTTATGAAGCTTGCTTATTCATTGATACCAACTCCACAGGTATATCCACAGATCATCCAGCTGAATGCAAGTGGAGTTTGGGTAACACTTGATTCAAATCAAATTACTATATATGAAGGAACTGGACCTTCCTTCCTCTGTGATGACCTCATAAAAACCTTTCTCAGGGGGCGCCTGGGTGGCTCAGTGGTTTAAGCCTCTGCCTTCGGCTCAGGTCATGATCCCCGGGTCCTGGGATCGAGCCCCGCATTGGGCTCTCTGCTCAGCATGGAGCCTGCTTCCGCCTCTCTCTCTGCCTGCTTCTCTGCCTACTTGTGATCTCTGTCTCTCAAATAAATAAATTAATTAATTAATTTAAAAAAAAAAAACAAAAAACAACAACAAACAACAAAAAAACACTTTCCCAGTCACTTGACTATGCTTCAGTTCTATAAGAAATGGCCTTGTTATCATGTGTGACATCCACATTTTGGCTTAAGTTAGTTCTAGTTTGGTATCTTTTTCACTGCAAAGCAAGTATTTTTGGAAGAACAAGATCTATGCTAGTCCTAAGTTAGTAGAGCAAGGAAGAGTAACAGAAGCAAAGCAGTTTTAAGTACAGGCTACTAGAAAAACAAAAGTCCAGTGATATGCAAGAGTACAAGGTAGTCAAGAAACTGTCAGTGGTCAGATTGACTGGCTCATCTACGTGTGTGTGTGTGTGCATTGTGTGTGTTAGATGCATATAGACAAATATGCAACAGGAGAATATGCAGGGGAATGGGTAGAGGAATAAGCAGAAAGTAATAAGATTATTTCTTAGAACGGGAACCAGGTAATATAGGCCTAAGGCATTAAGAATTTGTTATATTCAGCTTCCTGGTAATGTGTTGATTCATCTTAATTCGTAACTCCATTTCTCTTAAATAGATTTTAATCACCATAAACGTTCAGGTACTTCAGTTTATCATCTTATGTCAATGCTATTCATCTTGTGTATATAGTGCTGTGCTTTGTCACTTGGCCATTATACTACCCATTAGTTTCCTTGAATATATTCTTTTCTATAATAACGAGTCAGTGTCAAGAAATCTTATGCCAAGATCTTGATATATTTTTAACTGGAGGACTCCTTTAAAAAATGAGTCAATGATGAAGGATTATCTTGTAGTGAAGGGGAAAAAAAAAGTAGAAAGGTAATGAATCTGGACTTTGACATGTCATATATCTTATGCAGGGACACCTAAGAATTGTTGGAGAATGTTGGAAATATTCCAGGAATTGACATGGCAAAATGGTAGCCAGGTTGATGATGATGCATTGTCATTTTACTTTTAGAAAATCCTGTGAGGCTTGCTATGGTGTCTGGCAATAGCAATTACAATTACTGTACTTCATTTTATTCACTTGGGCAAAATAATGTCATTCCACTTAAAACATACAAAATTACAAACTAATAATAAAGCTCTCTTAATGGCCCTTAGAGCGAGGAGTTAACCTTGATGATAAAGTGATGTAAGGCTTAATAAACCTTGTTTCTTGCCAAGTCTCAGGGAGAATGAATTCTGTGTGATTTAGCTGGGTGGAATCAATAATAACTGACTGCTGCCTAGCACTTGTTAAATATGAGGACTGAGCACAGTGCTCGCACAGCAATGGCATTTGCCCAGGCTTTCTCTGCCTGCCCTCACAGTGCTTCCCTTTTGCTTTTTTTGTAATCAAATGACTCTCCTCTGTCATGTGAGCCTCAAGTGCTTTGGCCTGTGTTTGACCATGGGTCCCCAGCAAGGATAGTCTCACTAATGGAATCAATATAAGCACAGTTAGTTGTTTCAGATATGTATGTGCTAAATAATAATAAACCTTGGGTAAATATTTTAAACAGCCAATAACAAGCTTTTTAGTGAATTGGGTAAATACACTGGCATTATACTCAGAGATCATTTATAAAAGAAAGTTGTTTAGCAGCTCCACTTAGAGCTGTCACTTTAAAAATTTACAAAGCCTGGATATTAGTAGAATGCATTGTAGACCAGGAGAATTCATATTGCAGAATTTTGAAGAAAGTGTACCTGGACAAATTCCCTGTGTAAGAAGACATTTACCTGACTAAATTTACTACTTTCTTAGTCTTGTGGACTCAAGAAAAAAAGAAAACTTTCTTATGAGTGTCCTGATAGACCCTAGAACTGAGGATGTAAAATTATCTAAGTAAAAGTCTTGAGAATATGATGTATAAAATATGCAGCTATATTCGTATACAATAAAATATATGGGTATCTACCATTTTATTCCCTGTACCATTCAAAAAGTAGCTCTCTGGAACATTATTTAAGTGAGTCTAAATTAACATAGGGGTAATTAGTTGCATGTTATAAATGAGTAATTGCCTCATGCTGTAATATTTGAGACAGATGAGTTTCTTAAAGTAGCTTAACAGGGATACATTCCCATGGCCAGTGCTGAGTAGCATCTTCCCTCTGCAAGCTGACCCACGGACACTGTCATTGTCTATTATTGCTCCTTCAGTTTGACCAGTTTGATTGATATATATATTTCATTTTCATATTAGTTTTATATAGATAGTAACAGAAATAGATTTATAATATAATCACAGTGGTTGGAATGCAGTGAAATCTGAGTCAGTTTACATGCTGAGAATTTAAAGGTATTTGTAGGACTTGCAGGCATAGACTGAGGGTCTCTGGAGAGAGGTTTTATGCTCAGAGTTCCAGGTTGAATTCCAGGGGTAGGAATAAACCTCAGGGTAATTTTGTGAATTGTGGGGAATAGAAGAGCCATGTGATCCACTTCCTATATGGAACACTGGGAAAGTAGACAAGGGAATTTTTCGATTACTGTTTAAATGAAGAAGAATACAACATTTTCAGGATGTCAGAAAGAGTATGAGGGTGTTGGCCAGGGCCCTAGAAGGTATTGAGTTGGACGATGTAGTTGGACACTAGTTGAGACTGCGTCCCTGACAGCAACCAGTGTGAAAAAGCTGGGAAACTGAAAAAGGTTACAACTCAGTAAGGCTATCATGGACAGAAACTAACCTCTAGGACTGTCTGAATTTTTCTCTTGAGGTCATTGTTAGTTTAAGCCTGGATACCTGGATACCTGAATTACCCAGCACATGGAAAAAGGAAGAAAAGAAGGAGAAATCTTTTTTTTTTTTTTTAAAGATTTTATTTATATATTTGACAGAGAGAGATCACAAGTAGGCAGAGAGGCAGGCAGAGAGAGAGAGAGAGGAGGAAGCAGGCTCCTTGATGAGCAGAGAGCCCGATGCGGGACTCGATCCCAGGACCCTGAGATCATGACCTGAGCCGAAGGCAGCGGCTTAACCACTGAGCCACCCAGGCGCCCCAAGAAGGAGAAATCTTAATTGGCTGAGTTTAAACTTGAAATGGGTTAAAAATATACTGGAGTGATCAAGTTTATCTGATGTTAACTAGATTGATTGATTGATTGATGATTGATTGATTTTATTTATTTATTTATTTTTTTTGCCACTAGTCAGGAAAGAGTCTCAAAGTAAGATGAAGTTAATTAAAAAAAAAAAAAAAAAAAAGTCAAGTTAAATTTTGCCAGTCAGAATTTGTGGCTTGAGAAGACACATCTGCTTTTTGTTTGTATGTATGTATAAGTGGTTGTAGGGCTTATACTGGGATTTAAAGCATTTAGAACATTATAAAAAAGATGGGTTGTTGAGGTTTTTTAAGAGATAGAGAATTCGGGTAGCTATAATTCAAATTTATAAAACAACTGTTCACAAATATTTCAATATTATTGGTTTAATGACAACAGATACTCTGTCTTGATACAATTTTATGATGAGATTTGTATTCTAGAATTAATGTTATTGACTTTGCTGTTAGGTTTCTTTAAAAATTCTGTTTATTAAGTGTGTAATGTTTTAATGATAGCATGTGGAGAAGAGGAATTGGGACATTCCTGACCAAATTTTGAGCTATAGTGGCCTCAAGATAGCTTTAACTTCTTTATTTCTCTTATACAGCAATTTATACTAATTACAACAATTCATTTTAGCTAACACATGTGGAAACATAAAAATGTGGAACCATACATAATGAAATTGAAAGTGATCATAAAATTTTAAAATAAATTTTAATATGAGTAGTTCTATGCAGCTGCATATTCAGAATTCTTTTATCTATTTAGTTCCCCAAATAGTTCATTGGTCTTTGTTATTTCATGATCAGAATGAATGCCATAGCCCAAACAATTTTGAACAATAAGTAAAACAGGAGAAATTCATTATCATATAAACTTCTTAGAAATAATATTGAGTTCCTAATCATTAGAAATAGTAATAACCAAAGTATATGCTATCAGACTTTTCTAATACAAAAATATATGTTTCTCCATTCTATTACTTGAATACTTGAGCAATTAGATGCCATCAGCAATGTTAGATTTGATTAGGGAGTTTTGGCTTACTGCTTAATAAACTTAGCTATGAATATTAGCTCACTATCTTTTAGATCTAGAAAAAAAGTCAGAGTATTACAAATGAGTTGGATTCCCTTAAAAAAAAAAAAAACTTATTTGATTTTAAAAGACCAGTAATCACAGGATTGTGAAAGTACTAATAGTAGCAGAAATTAACGAATTTGCATATAGCAGAGGTGGGGATGGGTTGAGTGGAACAAATATAGTAGAAAACACATAGGTATAGGTATAGGAGGTATAGGAATCTGAAAAAAAATGTTTATATAAAGTGTTTCCCATCATTCAGTATGTCTATCATATCGGCGTGAAAAGGAAAAAGCTTTGGATGGCTGGAGAAGTATACAAGATCATATTATGGAGAGCCTTAATTTCCAAGCACTGACTTAGGACATTATGCTGGTCATTTCTAATGGATATTTCACAGAGCCATAAGGTTACCTTAATCACTGTGACTGCCATTTTCTTGAGGAAGAAAGAGAAAGGAAATTGGGGTTGATTATGAGGCATGAAGGGAATGTTGATCATAAATAATAGCCAATGAGGAAAATGGGAATGTGTGTAACAAATAATCAGGAAAAGGTTTATAGAATGGCACTGGTGTTGAACTAAGATCATGTGTTAGAACATTGTGATGTTGCCCGTTGATAATTTTATCCAAGTGTGCTAAGCAATGATGATATGAAAACAGAAATGCAAAAAAGGAAAAGTGATCAGAGGTGTTACCATATAGAATAAGTCATTAGAGTATAAAGTAATTTAAGAACAGGAAGTTTTCCTGTTGTCCAATAAACAAAGAAAATCAACCTTCAAATTCAGTGTGTTAGACAAATGATGATTGATTTCTAGCTCTCATGACCAATGCAGGTTGAGTAGTGTAAAGGTTGAACTGTATCCCCCAGAAGATATGGCGAAGATCTGACTCCTAGGAACTAAGAATGTAAACTTATTTTGAATTAAGTTCTTCACAGATGTAGTCATTAGAGTGGGCCCTAATGTAGTTTAACCAGTCTCTTTATAAAATGGTGAAATGTGGGCACAGATACAGATGCATGCAGAGGGAAGATAATATGAAGAGACACAGAAAGAATAAGCTATTTACAAGCCAAGCTACCAGAACCTAAGACAAAGATGTGGAACAGATTTTTCCCTAGAGCCTTCAGAGAGAGCACAGACCTATTGACACCTGATTACAGAGTTCCAGCCTCCCGAACTGTGAGACAATATATTTATATATTGAAGCCACTTAGTTTAAGGTACTTTATAACAGCAGCCCTAGGCCACCAATACACTAATTTTACCTTTTTGTAATTTCACCATCTGAAAGATACCTTCAAACTAGCCTTGACAGAGAGAAGCATGGAGGTTGCACACTGTTTCTTAAGTGCCTTGGTGAAAAGTTATGTTTCCATTCATAGTTCAATGGCTAGAAATAGACATATGGCCTCAATTTAACTGCAGAAGAGCCCAGAAAGTGTTTTTAGTATTTGGTGTACAAACACTATTTCTTTTGCAACAGCTACTGAAGTAGATGTATCTGGCCTCTTTTTAGTTGTTGTTGTTCATTTGTTTTTAAGGGGGAGAGAAAGAGAAAGAGAGTGAAAAAGAAAGAGAGAGAGTAGGGGGGAGGGGCAAAGGGAGAGAGAGAGAGTCTTTAGCAGGCTCTGATTTGGTTGGGCATGGAACCCCATGCTAGACTCCATCTCATGACCCTGTGATCATGACCTAAGCCAAAAATCAAGAGTCAGACACTTAAGCGACTGAACCACCTGGGTGATCCAGTTTATCTGGCTTCTTAATTCACTGTCTGCCTCTTAATGGTAGTGGGAAAATTGTTCCTAACTTAAACATTAATTTTTAGATAGGAGTAATTCTACTCTTAAATAAGAGTAATCTTATCTAGTTGATATGAAGCATCTGGCATAGAGAATAATAATAATAATAGAGGCCATTTTTATTAAGAATTAAAGGATTTTTGTAGAATGAGTTCTCCCAGAGGATATGAGTACTGGGAAGGTCCGTGTCCTGGTGGTATTTCCTTTTAAAAGTTTGAAGATATCTTGAAATATTTTAGATCTTTCTTATTATAAAAACATTGTTTTTTATATTAGTTGGTTAAGAATTCAACAATTGGGGAAACACCAACCTAGTCACTCTACTTCTTTACTTTCACTGATTCATTTTACTATTCAAATGTGAATTGATGTGTATTGTATATGATAACTTGCTAAAAATAAGGCTGTAAAATTAACTTTACATTTTTATCACTCACTAAGGAAAAATAGAAAAAGTTAAGTATATAAGAGAACATGTAAGCAATCAACCAATAATTTGTCTTGGATAAACATCATTTTACTTGACATTTTTTTATATATACCTTCTTAAATAAAAATAAATATAAATATAAATACCAGACATATTTTGTTATACTGAAAATTTTAGATGAAGAAATTCTGATTCTATTTATCATTAAGTGAAATCACAGAAATTTATGTTTTCAAATAAGTTTTTATTTGAAACAAAACAATTGTATAATGTTATATGGTAAACGAAAAGCAGAAAATGTTCTGCAGTCTTTGTCCATTTACCTTACAGACATAATATTTATTTGTGTATTTAAAGAATTTTGACTGAAATAAAGCTGTCAGGAAATAACTACAAGGAGAAGCATTTGGTCTTTTTTTTTTTTTTTTTTTTTTTTACTTATTCTTGATGATTCCTGTCTTAATAAAATTTCCACATTTAGTGTAGTGTGGCTTATACTAATGAACTCAGATAAATAATGATATTATCCGTAACAGAAGCACATGACAAAAAGGATTCCATTTGCAAGGTGTTTTAATCTTGCAAATGATTCAAAGACTAAGGGAAGACTGTACAAATAATTGCAAAAGAGCTAAGAAGAGGCATAGAGAATCAGTTGAAGGTTTGCATGATTTGGCAGTCAAAAAGTACAGTCAAAACAATAACACAAATAATTATAATATTATAATAATCTGTTACGACTACTAGGTATGATTTTTGTTGCTGTTGTTAAATCAAGGGATAATTCCACCTTCTGTATTGCCACAGAAAGTGCATGGGAAACATAGTTTGCCACCCAGAAAGTATGAAAATTACAGAGAATAATAATGGTAATGACAATGATTAAAGAGAAAGACCTATTAAAGAATAAAGCAAATGAATTTTTGATATTGCCAAGTGATTAATAGAACTTCAGAAAGTCATTGATTCTATGCCACACTATACATTTATCATGGGGTGATAAAAGAAGAACAGGGTCAGGTATGACAAACTATGGCCTAAGTCTTCTGCAGACCATTTTTTAATATATGCTGTCAATTATGAAGTCTTCTCCATCCTGAGAGTCCTTGGTGATATCCTAATGCAGTGAACAGCCTGTTTTTTCAGAATTGATGGTTTGGAGTTCTCTACTCCCTCTGATAACATTCTGTCTTGCTGTTCATGCCTGCTTCCCGTCATATCAGGCACCTTCTTGGAGTAGAAAACAAGTGAACTCATAATTCATGAGGCTGCAATTTGACTGTTTCCTACGTGCCTGGGGTTTTGCCCCAAAAGTAGATTGATAGGAGCAAGTCACTATAAACCACCTCTTAAAACCCTGATCATGATACTCCAACAGAGGCTGGCATTTTAGCCTGACCAGATATATCAAAGAAAGGTAAAGCCAAGAAGTTATGACTAGGTAAAGACGGGAATATCGTACTGTTAAGCGATAGGATAAAGCAGCATGTAGTAGTGGTCAGAATCCTGAAACGTCATACTAGTTTTGTTTGTGAAAACTAGAAATTTGACAAGCCTAGTTAGAGAATGGTAATTATTTTCTTTTTCTTTTTCGTGTATTTTCAAGTATATGACAGGAATAAAACACGATTTTCTAAGTGACCTTTCAAAAATTTAAAGCATTATTTAATACCTCATATTAGATGGATTGCCCACTTCCTTTTGTGTCACTGTACTCTCCCCTGATGTTTCCAGTTTCCCTTAACATGTTTTCCAAACATGGGTGAAAGAGTAACATTCACACCTATTATTTAATTGAGTATTACTATATGCTAAACACTGACTGAGATTTGTTAAATTATTGGTCTTCTTAGGTAAGCACTGTTATTATTTACGTTTACCAATGTATAAACTGAGGCTGAGAAAGGGTGGGTGACTTTCCCTGGGTCATATACATATAGAGCAATTTATGCCCTGATGCAGATTTAGACAGTGTGGCTCCAGAGTTTGTCCTCTCAATGTCTGCCTTATACTTGGCTACAGTAGAAGCATCCTCCTTCCCTATCTGTCTTGGGCAATCTCACAGTTAAGAAGTGAAAGAAAGAGAAGAAGCCTTACTCAATCAGTGCCTCGCCAATTTTATATTCCTCAGAATCACCTGGAGGCTTGTTAAAACATTTTTCTGAGCCCCTCTCCCCGCTGTTGGGGCCTACCAGTTTGCATTCGAACAAGTACCCAGTGCTTCTGGAGCTTCCTTTTGAGTTTCACAGCATTCGGTTGTATTTAAGTAAATCATAAGCTATTCCCTATTTACATGCTGACTGTGTATCTTCAAGAACCTCAGAATGTGGCTCTTCTTCTAACCTGTACCTGAGTTAATAAGGACATAAAAGCTGGGCCCCCTATGGGAATAGAAGTTTGTTCATGTAGACTACATCATTGACACTTGTAGTTTCTTAGTTGTGGGGAAATCTTTCCTGTGAACAGATGGCAGCAAGAGAGATTTAGGTTAGTGTTCAGCAGGAATTTTCAAAGATACTTTTTCGTGTCGTAAGAACAAGATTTGAGCGGGATTAAAATTAATTCAGTTCTGGTCCCAAGATGTTGACCTTTCTAATCAGCTAGGAACATTTTGTTAGATGAAGAAGAAACTTTATTTTGAATCAATTGTTGATGAAATCATTTCTCTATTTTCTTTCTGATCTGTGTATTTCATCACATAAAAATTATCAGCCATTAAGTTAGTAACAGAAGCATAAATGAAAAGATAGTAGAGTAGTTCTTTCAGAGGAATTATTTTTTATTTTGACATTGTCATTTTTCCTCTGTCGCATTTTTGCCCATAACATTTACTTTGCTAAAATATTTTCCAAAGAAATAAAGTAAGTAATGCATCTGTTAAAGAGAAAAGAAAAATATTTTTTTTTCCTTTCTTTTTTTTTTTTTTTTTTTTTTTTTTTTTTCTGTCTCACTCCACTCAGGCCTAAATAATTTTTACCCCTTTGGAAAGAGACATTTTAATATGTCACGTTTCAGTTCCAGCTCAATAAACAGCCATTTATTTACAATTTTAAAACAATCTTAAGCCTAGTCAGGTAAGAATTATTTCAAAAGAATAAAAACATTTTCATTTCCCATCACTGCCAAAAAAGAAAAGAACATGAGTTATGAGTCTTGCTATGTTGTCTTAAGTTGATTACTATGGAATGATTAAAAAACTAGCTGTGCTGTCAGTGCAGAGGAGTACATTATAAGTGTAATAACAGCTTAGGGATACAATCCATCAATGCCGCACTTGGAAGAGGAAAAAAAGTTGATCTATTTCTTTGGTCATCATTTTCAGCATATTAGATGACAAATAATTGTACATTCATCAATAACAATAGATTAAAGTTGAAATGATTTATTGCTATTACACTGCTGTTATGATGGAGCACCGGGTCAGTCAAGCATCAGCGGGGTCTGTATTTAATTTTCATGGGTCTCTTAACAGAAATAATAGACAGAGAGTAAACCACCTGAAACAAGGTAGATCAAAGTTGTTGACAAGTGATTTGTAGGTTGGTTCTTCATGAGTGGTGGAAGAGAGGCAAGAGGACCTCTCTGGCGGGCTTGTTGAACCACTAAATCAAGCGGACCTTAAGGAGCTCAGGCTAACATGCAGCCAGGCAGCACATGGAAATATGAAAGCTGCACAAGTATAAACTTCATTTAATGTTACCCAAAGGTAATGGAATGCAGTACATGTTTCTGGGGCCAAACCAAGCAATTTAAATAATCTGCAAAGCCCAGGGAGGGTAGGCTAATGAGTAGTCTAATTGTTTTTATAGCCACTGACTATCAAAAAGTTGTGTGATCCTGGAAAACTGCATGATATATTAATTTTAATATTTTTATTATGTCGTCTTAAGCAAGGTGAGGATTACTTATATTCAATGTATTTGAACATTAAATTTCAATTCAATAAGAATTTACAAAGCAGCGCATTGATTAGGTTTTCTCAAAGTGTGCTCTATGGACTATATCAGAGTCACCTGGGGTTCTTGCAAAAACTCATTACTGGACTCCATCCAGACATACCTAGTGAGAATTTCTGGAATAAAGGCTAAAAACTGCATTTCTACTAAGTTTCCTGGGTGATTATGCTGGAATCTAAACTTTAAGAATGAATATGTTAGGACCAGATATTGTGGACAAGCAATAATAATTATACGGTGTCAGTGGGTTTCAGGAAAACCTGCCCACCTTGGGGTTTAGGCATTCCCAGAGAAAATTCAATATAGCTTATAAGAATTCCACTATGCATGGATCCTTATTATCCTTAACCTTAGGTTTTTAAGTGATTTCTTTACATTTTAAAGGATGAAATCCAATTTTACTGGATTTCTCCAGTGAAACATTGTGATACGATCCCTTGTTTGCTAGACTATGAAATAATTTTGTGCCTCATGTCACCCAATATGCATCTTTATTGATTTATCTTACGTTTACTTATCTCTTTGTGTGTTTTTTTTTAAAGATTTTATTTATTTATTTGACAGGCAGAGATAACAAGTAGGCAGAGAGGTGGGCAGAAAGAGAGAGGAAGGGAAGCAGGCTCCCTGCTGAGCAAAGAGTCTGATGTGGGGCTCAATCCCAGGACCCTGGGATCATGACCTGAGCTGAAGGCAGAGGCTTTAACCCACTGAGCCACCCAGCGCCCCTCTTTTTGTGTTTTTTAATTTATTGTCCATTTTCTGTTTTTGCATACTCTTCAGTATACAATTCATAGTGAACTATAAAAGGATTTAGCAAAAGCTGGTAAACAGTAGAATTTCTTAAGATAAAATGTTTGATGATATTTTGAACTGTTTTCAATTAAATAGTTTTTCCTGTTATTAAAAACAGAGACATCAGTTCTGGAATTCAAGAATAAGTAATTTCTTCCTACTCAAAGTGATGGAAAAATTGTCATTCTGAGGTTTTTTTTTTCAGTAGGGATTTGTCAATAAAAGTGAGAGGGAAGACTTTATAAGGTATGTTTCATCTAATTCGTAAATAAAAGACCTTGGATTGTGTCAGGCCAAAAGAAAGTCTCAAAATAATTTGGCCTTATAATTAATCATAGCGAAATGACCAGTTTAGAATGGAAGGAAGTAAACTAATAAATCAATGCTTCGTTTATTGCCGCTGAAATAGAAATCAGGCTATATAGTGTTGCCACCACCAACTGCTGGGTTGGCAGAGAAATCCCATTTCATGGGCAGCAGTGGTGATTGGTAATATCTACCCAGAGCACCATGTTTAGAAGTTGCCCCAAAAGTAGACCCAGAGAAAAGTAGCATATTTGGCAAATGAAGTAAGAAAGAGAAGCGGGGAAAGTTAACAGTGGTGTGGTTAATGTGAAGCTATTGCTGTAGGTGGTTAGCAATCACTCCCACTGGAGACTCCTTAAAATATCGTGTAGAGAAAATATGCTCAGGGTTGATGAGTCAGGGTATTAACACCAACTTTCATTACACAATGAGAGAGGATTGCTCCTCTGGCATGCTTTTGGGATTCAACACTTGGCCCTTCTCATTCATCCCATGCACTGCTCAAATAGACTCCATCAAAAGGAATAGGTGCTTGAGGTCAGAAAGCCTTAGGTAAGTACTGGAACTGTCCATAGAATTGCAAACTGACCTCTAAGGTGGGCGTGGGCCAGGGAGGTTTGGACAGGGCACTGATGGTGTCTGCTTAAAAAAGATTCTTAGGTTAAATCTGGACTTAACGAATGAAAATATATTCATATACGTATTAGATGTCTCTGCTGGTTTTTCCATCCTTTAACTTATTACAATCCGCATGATTGCATTTCATGGAAACTAAATCTCATCATATTTTTCTGTGATATATAAATGTTCCCTCTGTATGGTTGATTGACATAGAAATAAATGTGGGAGTGCCACATACATGCCCTTAATGTCTTTAATTAGCAGTAGCCCTAGGGACATAGAAATGACTTTCACAGTGGAAGAATAAAGACCAACAACATTCCTATCGTTTGATGATGCTGTTAGGGTGGTGAAGGCTGAGTTCTCAAATTTAATTTGGTAAACATAGTTTTGTGTGAGGTGGTTGTCACAATACTGAAAATATTTGAAATCATGTCATTACATTTCCTAATTTAAAGCTTTTTAAAAAGACATATTTAATGGTCTTAGCTGTGAAGGCAACAATGTCTAACAAGAAATTTGTCTACTGATGTTTGTAATTTACAACCGTATCCCTGTATAGAGCAGTGTACTAACAATCACAGATAGTATTAATTATTCCTTTCAGTTTAAGAAGAAAATGAGAAGTGCTTAATAATCAATCTCAAGTTTATTAAGAGCTAAATTCCATTGGATGTGAGAAGCAGTTTTGCAGTAAGAATGCCAGAAGAGCACATCCAGTGGCCTGGAGCCCTGATGAAATTAAAATCATTAGAAAACAATTAACATATGTGGATTTAGCAAACCAGAAAACTGGCTAAATTCAGCTTTGAAAAATCCCACACCTGTCAATAGTTATCATCAGCAAAGTAGGATGTATAGTTAAAAAAAAAGAAAAAAGAAAAAAAGCTTTAATTTTCTGTCCAGTCAAATCTAAGTGTATCACAATTTTCCTTCCTTAGTAATCTAAATAATTTCCCACCTTGCTCATGATGAATGTCTTGCCAGTTCCTACTCAGTTCCTCCACTTTACACGACCTAATTAAAGAAAACATTCCATGATTGCCTATTTTTTCTCATGCATGACAACCTATTATTTTTTCTACCACCTGATTAGGGCTTTATTACCCTTGGATTTAGATTGATTTGCTGAGCACTTTAATAAAACACTACTTAGTTTGATTTAAAGGGCTACAGGTTTCCTTCATTCATACAATTATTCTTATAACCATCTTACATTCTAAGTACACTATATTCCCCCCCAAAATGCAGTTTTAGATTGCCAATGAACAAGGTTATAAAATAAGAATCACAGGTGACATTCCTGTTGAATATGGGCAATGCGGTTTCCATTGTGGGCAGTCATGAGAGGACATTTTGCAATATAATTTGTCAAGAGTGATAAATCTATTTCATCATATCTGTCAGAATGGCTCCTGTGTATTAAAGCCACTATAAAGTTTGCTCAAGATAAACCAAAACTTTCATATGATTAAATAATAATACGTTTATGATGACAAATTACATTTACTGTGTTATCTACAATGAGCCAAAATTAGATAGTTAGAGTTCAAATGGATGATGATGCATTTGATTTCATATCTAGTGAATTTTTATTAAATGAATGTGCAACATTTATAAAACTGTCTTTTATTTTGGACCTTTGGGTAGAGAGTTGTATCCTACTTGTAAAAAAGGTACACACATGTCCACGTTGAATAACTTACTAATTGAATAAATTTCCAATAAAAAAGATAAAGAAAATATTTAAATATTTACTGGAGAACACATTTAGCTTTTTGGAGGCTAGGCAGTTACAGGCGGAAAGAAATTCCAGTCCTAGGAACAAGTTATAAATCCTACTCTATAGTGGTGGAAGACAGGTGGTGTTCATTAGTAGGCTAGAAAAGATAGCCTCGTGAACCCCACTGTGGTCCAGGGACTAAAGAAATATTGACAGAAGCTTCAATTGTACATAATCTAATCAGAGATTCAATCATTTATTTATTTACTAAGTGCATGCTCTGTGAAAGATTCAGAACAAAATGTTTTCCACAATTTTAAAGAACCTCAAGGGGCTTGCAATCTCATTGGAGTAACTGGGTTTATTTGTCAAAGGGAGTTTAAGGAGGACAGGCTTGGAATATGCCCTATAGGTGTTAAGGAGCTGTATGAATCCCAACTACTTGATTTTAGGATTCTGTGCTGAAAGAATTCAAATGGGAAGTTGTTTTTGGCCAAATGGGTATTTCTGTGACTTTTAATACCACAAGCAGGTGTGTACCTGTGTGCACATGCACATGCGTGCACACACACACACACACACACACACTTTTTTTATACTTGTGAAATAGAATTAAGAGTTTTCCAAACTTGGTAGCATTCTCAAATCATATAAAGACATTTTAGTATCTGTTTCATATCAGGCAAATTGGGATTTTTTCCTAAGGATTTCTGTGTAGCAGTCTATCCTCTACCAATCAGCCTGTGGAAATCTGGGAATCAGTAGGTAGTCACTTCCTAATTTGGTCAGTGAGAAAATTCAGTGTAAACATCACCTGTCTGAATAGACAGGATCAATGAATGTGAGTGTTGTTAAGAGTTTTGATTTCTGTAGAGCGTGAGGTTAGGAAAAATCTAGACAGGTATTTTGGGATATATATAACAGAAGGATTGAGAATATGGTAGGTGTAGAGTGAACACATAATATATTACCCAAATTGGAACAATTTTGAAAGTAATAGTGGATGCTGGTAATAGACTGCTGTTATGGTCATGACTCAGGATAGTCCCAGGCTAGCAAGATATGTGTTTGCCCTAGGCGTATTCCTCCATGTTTCCCATTGCGTTTTCTCCTGATTTCATCCTCAAATCCTACAAGACATGGATCAAAAACAACATCGGTGTTACTTATGCTCAGATCATCATCTCTATCACTCATCTACTTTGTGGCTTCCATGTTTTCCTCTTTATGTTAATCTCTTTTATTATTGAAACTTAGCTGCTATGTCAATTCATTTTTTTACCCCCTATCTCTACTCTTTGTCATCTATGGCAGTAGCATCCATGTGGATGTCGCAGTCAACTGCCTGGTCCCTCTGTTCCTGAGTTCACTTGGTAAAGATCTCTCAACTTCTCTGGTTGATTCCAACACACTCAGCTGTTCATTGCCAGGTATCCACATTCTAAACATTGTCAACAACAATAACTGCATTACTCTCAAAATCTTGGTGTCTAGCATTTTATTTTCTAACCATCAAATTTTATTTTTTTTACTTCCTTACTCTGTCTATTGTAGCAACCTAAGAATTCCAATTTATTCACATCAGTATTTCATTATTTGTCACTGTCTGTCTCCTTCCGTATTTATTGCTTCACTCACTTTAGAGATGACATACTATCATGATCACCTATGTTGAAAATGCCCTAAAAAATTTACTCCATGCTTTCTGCTCTATATTCCTTGACCAAGCCAAATTTAAATTCTGTTACCTACATTTCCACACCTACAGCAGAATAACTGAAAATTTTAAGTGGAAAAAAAAATCACTCTGCAAAGAAATTCCTTTCTTTTCTTTCATATCAATCAATTAAAACATAGTCATAAACCACATAAACCCACAGTGTCATAGTGTGCACCGGAAGTATTGGCCAAGGGCTGATTTTATTAAGCCTTAAATGGGCGCTTAATCCTTTTGTATTTCTGAGGTAAGATCACTTCCTCCTCTTTGAGAAAACTCTACATTCCTCTTTCTTGCCAATTTTTCCCCCACTTTTACCTTTACCTAATTGCACTTGATCGAGAAAATAGAAGTAATGAGGTACAAATTACCTCCTCTTCTTACTAGAAACATAACATCTGCATTCTTAGTACTACTCTGGATTCCGTGCCTTCTCGCCTTTCAGTAACTCCCTCTTTTTTCCTTCATCAATTTCTCCCTCTTTTTTCTCTCTTTCTCTCTTTCCCTCTCCCTCTCCTTCCCTCCATACCTCCCACCCCTTGCTACCTCACCAGGCAAAATAATTTTAATTTTTTTTTTTTTTTTTTTTTTTTAAGATTTAAGACAGGAAGAGTGCACAAATAGGAGTAGGAGCAGAGGGAGAGGGGAAGCAGACTCCCCTCGCTGAGCATGGAGCCCAACTTGGGCTTCATCCCAGGTTATGAGACAAAACCAAGAGTCAGACGCTCAATCATCTGAGCCAACCAGGCACCCCCAGGATCATTTTTTTGAGTTCTAGCTATTGATTATTGGCTCTTCATTAAGTGCATGGACCTTCTCATAGTGGACTGCTGCTTAGTCTTGCAAGGCATTGTTCTTGAGAGGACATTTTAGCTGAGCCTTCAACATGTAATCCCACTATTATATCAGGGCAGCCATGTACATGGTCAGGGCTGAGGAGAAAATGATTTTCTCATTATATGCTTTTGTAGTAAAAAGAGTTCCGTAGTCTAAGGAAACACTGTATATGATAACATGACAATGGATTGAGCCCTTAGATGCTGCTAGAAGAGGTATTTAGCAGGGAAACTGAACCTTAAGCACATCACTCTCTATTCTGTTGTTCTCTATTCTGTCAGGCAGCTGCTTCTGGGTGAAGGAATATATATACTCAAAGAGCCAAGAAAATAACTACAGAGCCAAGAAAATAACTACAGAGTGGATCTGCATACCCTCTGAAGTTAATAAGAGATGGACTCAGTCCAGCATTCATGTGGCTCCTGATCAAAGGAGGAGCTTGATGTATTTCAGAACTTTCTGCACAACATCAATTCGGATCCTGTATCTTTTTTTTTTTTTTTTTTAAGATTTTATTGATTTATTTGAGAGAGAGAGCAAGAGAGGGCACAAGCAAGGCGGAGAGGGAGAAGAAGGCTCCTCACTGAACAGGGAGCCTCATGTGGAGCTGGATCCCAAGATCCCGAGATTGTGACTTGAGCTGAAGGCAGCTGCTTAACTGACTAAGTCACCCAGGTGCCCTTCAGACCCTGTGTCCTTTTTTTTTTTTAAAGATTTTATTTATTTATTTATTTGACAAACGGAAATCACAAGTAGGCAGAGAGAGAGGAAGGGAAGCAGGCTCCCTGCTGAGCAGAAAGTCTGATGCAGGGTTCGATCCCAGGACTCTGGGATCATGACCTGAGCCAAAGGCAGAGGCTTTAACCCACTGAGCCACCCAGACACCCCTAGATCCTGTGTCTTAACAGACCTTGGAAAGTCCAGGTATTCCCTTTTCTGTAGTGCATGGTTACTTTGGTAAAATAAACTCAGATTCTTTGGGGAAAACATTATAGTGCTGAATTTAGTCTATTCTGTATTTGCAAATTGCAAATTCTCAAGGGGAATCCTATCTTTCCTTCAATTAGTGGGCTCAGGATATGAAAACTGACTTAGATCTGAAAACTGAATGAAGATGTGATTTTCCTTTGAGGTAAGCCTTCTCTTCACCATCTCTTCTATTATAATTAAGATTATCCTTATGATTATTCAAATAGAACACATTCTAGTTGGCTGTTCATCTATAATGCCCTTCATAACACTGTGATATACTGTCATTGTCATAATTCTCTATAGTTCAAAATATTCTGATTGCTTCTATTTATTAAGATGACTACATGAGGACTTGCTATTTGTTAAGCCACTTTCATCTACCTCTCTTTTTTCCTTTACATTCCTCCCACTGGTCGCTGGCCCTCTGAAGTTCTATATTCAGATTCCATGGTGGCATCTCCTACTATCACACCTAGACTGGAGGTGGATGAAAGCCATACCAGATTTCTCAAAGATGTCACTGCTCCTCCTCATAGATACATTCCTTATTGACCTAGCAAAGACAGAGTCCTCTGGCCCCATAGAGAAAACAGCCAGGTTTTTTGATATCAGGCCTTATGTAATAAATGGTTTCATATATTTCATCTTATAGCTAACAAATGACATATTACTGTCCGAGAGCAATCTTCTCTGACAACCTTGTGTAAAGAAGTTTTTCTGCTGCTGCTTTATTATACTTCTGTATTTATTTCCTTCAGAATACTTCAGGAGAATCTGGAAGTTACTTTTTTTAGGTAGTTGATTTTTTTATTATTGTCTGATTCCCCAGTCAAATGTGAACATTTCAGTAACAGTAATATTGCTTGTCCTACCATATGTTTAGCTCTTAGGAACTAAAAAGAAATTTATATATTCGGGAAAAGTGAAATTTTTGATTTCTAGAAAGTTTACACCTTCTTCTTATGTGCAGAAAGTGCTTTGATGCATAGAAGGTAGAAGGTATCTGCTGGGGTTTAGGCTTATTTAGTGACACTAATTTTTCTGGTTCACACATGATTACTCAACTGAACAAATCTTTGTATGTTAAGAAAAGTTAATTTTATTTTTTGTATGTATCTGAAATATTATTATATTGTGCCCTTTTCTATTACATAAAAATGCAAAGGACTGTATTTTATATCAAATAATACTTTTATGGTAGATATTATGGCATATAAGTAAAGAGAATACCCACATTGAATCAAATAACAGTATTTTGAGACTTCTGATATTTTATACTGTGGCCAGAGATAGTGACAAAAATGTGCTTCCTTTAAAATAACTTATAGAATGGTGCCTGGGTGTCTCAGTAGTTAAGCATCTGCCTTTGGCTCAGGTTGTGATCCCAGGAACCTGAGATGGCACTTGGATAGGGCTCCCTGATTGGTAGGAAGCCCTGCTTCTTTTTCTCCTACTCCCCCTGCTTGTGTTATCTCTCTCGCTGTCTCTCTCTTTCTCTGTCAAATAAATAAATAATTTTTTTAAAATTAAAATAAAATATCTTATAGATTATAGATTATGTGTTCTGTTTTTTTTTTAACTGCTAATACTCTTTCTAAAATTCAAACTTACAAAAACATATGCACATTAATTGGGAGGGTAAAAAGAGAGAAAAAGATCATAATCCAATAAAAATTCTGGGATAGGAATTCTGAAATTTTACTGTAGTCAGAAGACTCATATAGATGTATTTAATATGCAAAAGTTCATTGTAGGAGTTAATTCAGTTCTTATGTAGAAGAACTCATTTGTTAAGGAAACATCTCAGTAGAATAAGAACTTTTAAGAAAGATTTAGCACCTAGGGCGCCTGGGTGACTCAGTCTGCTAAGGAAAGACTTAGCACCATGCTTTCTCCTTTCTATGGGAAAAATAGGCAGAGATAATGCCCTTAGAAAGAATAAAGAAACTATGAATTAGGGTATGTTATTTACTTTCCATAGAAATGACGAAATTACTGATTTTCAATTAACACTTCATTTTTGCAGTCTTTCCTAGTGAATATTTTCCCTCTTAGACATATGGAGCCATACTTTGTCAAGGGTATATGACTCAATCTATCTAAACCTACTTAAGTCTGTTTAAATTAGCTTTAAAATACGGAATCTGGGAATTCACAATGTGGTTTAAACTGGGAACCTGTAGGATCTTTATAATTGTATACCTAGATAAATTGATCAGATATTTGTATGAGATTTTTTAAATTCCAGAAACAATAAATTGATACATAAGTAAGTTCTACAAAAGCCCAGTTTTATAATTTTGAACAAGATAGGGAGACAAAGTATTAATAGGATGAGAGTATGGAAGATTTTTAGTATGGAGCAAACTTTTTAAAAATTTTCAGATAGTAGTTTGCTTGCTAATATTGCCAATTGACTAGAGCAAAAAACTTTGGAAGGGAAAATTTACAGGAACATTTTTTAAAAACTCAGTGTCAGGGGTGCCTGTGTGGCTCAGTGGGTTAAAGTCTCGGCCTTCAGCTCAGGTCATGATCCCAGGATTCTGGGATTGAGCCCCGTGTCAGGCTCTCTACTCAGCAGGGAGCCTGCTTCCTCCTCTGTCTGCCTGCCTCTCTGCCTACTTGTGATCTCTGTCTGTCAATAAATAAATAAAATCCTTAAAAAAATAAAAATAAAACTCATTGTCATTTTTTAATTCTTGGGAATGTTGGTTTAGTGCATCAGCAGAATCTTTTAAATTTGTGTAATTGTGAGAAAGATGTATATTGTTTTTGCTATTGATATTCATGAACCAAAGTAAGGCAAGATTTTGTATATGTATTTTACTTCCAAGATATTATATAGGTGTATGACATTAGACGAATAGGAAGTCTTTGGTCAACAGGTGGTCAAGACAAGAGGTCAGGTCATAGACCCAGTCAAAGAGTGTGTGCAATTGTTTTGCAGCTAAGTGATAAGCATGTGGACTCTTTTATTTTTATTTCTCCTATTATTGGTAACTCTATTTTAACAAGGTTGTTCTCTCTCTGGCCCTATAGTACAGATAATCCAGTCTTCAGAAAGGGAACAGGGACATTTTCACAAGTATATTCCAATGCTCAAGTACAAATACAAAACATACAAGTAGGTGAGTATTGTTTTTTATTATAGTATTGTTTTAATAGTAGTTAATCATTCTTACTTTATGAAATAATTCCATGAACAATAAAGTTGGGTATCTCAGTGAACCTATAAAGTGCAAAAATATCTCTAATTGAATTTTTATGCCTCAATTTCCCCTTTTTGGATAAATGGCAATAAATAAGGGTTTTATCTAGTGCATTTTGATTTCCAACATAATATTTGAAAAGTTTGTAGTCTTGACAGCAAAAGGAACTTGCAAGGAAGAGCTTCAGGCTGATGAGATTGTAGGTTTGCATGATTCTGTTGATTTATGACTGAGGGGGTAGCTTACTTACCATCCCAGTTTGTGTGTATTCATTAAGAAGAATGAAGAAACTGACATATGGGAAATACACCATTTCAGTTCCAGACACTCTGACATATTTTAAAGCTTAATAGATGGAGTTATTCAAATGCAAAACAACTACATTCAAGTCAGTACACAAAAACATGTTGAAATTTTCCTCATCAAAATATGAGGCAAGGCCTGCCCAGGTTCAAAACAATTACTCTTTTTGGTGGATAAACATCAAAAATAATTTTCTGCATTTGTTGGTGTTAAGATAAGGTGCTTTATCAGTGTAATAGTTGAGAATGATATGCTCTAGTAATATTTTGATGAATTACATGATTATAGTTAAAATGAACAATTTCATCATGCTTGAATTAATAATGGTACTATGATTTGGCAAGCACTCCTGCAACATTCTCTAACTCATTACTTCAGAAGACAGACCTATACAGTCCATCCATTGTTTTAGAAAATGTGAGTTGATATAGTTTCAAAAAAAGAAGGGACAGGGAATCCTGTCAGCTATAGAAACTAATACATGCCCAGATTTTCATAACATCATTGCTTGATTACATTACTTCTTACTTCTCATTTTAATCTCTTGTATAACTAATGGTAATTCAGCATAAAGGGGCATTTTTGAATATTTCATTATTTACCAAATTTAATTGAAAATGATACACACCTCAAGGTACTCCTGATACACAGACATTGTATGTGTATATGCGTTATTTTACATTTAGATTTAAGAGGATTAAGAAGAATAATATATAATCAATGCAACATTCATTTGGGTATCAATCAAGTAAAACACACACACAGAGCCGAACTTTACATAATTTCAGTCATAAAGAGTACAAATTGTGAACTGATTTAATATATTCATAACTAAGTATTCTCCTTTAATGTAATTCACAATTTGTTTCACAAAATTATTCTGTTCATTTTCTTTCAAACCTTACATGCCTGGATATATCTTCTTAAAAGATACATATAAAGGCACTCTTTTAAGGATTTATACTTACACACTGCATTGTAGATCAGAAGTAGTCAAAATTAACATTTTAAATACATCCTTTTTTCACAGATATATTTGGATGTAGTTAAATCACAAATAGATTATTATTCTTTCTTGAAATAATGTGTAGAAATTTTAATAAATATTACTATAATATAATGAATTCGTAACAAATCTATACTCATCATTTATGTGGGGGGTTTTTGTACATTTTAAATGGATTTCTTTTTATTTTTTTTTAAAGATTTTCTATTTATTTGACAGAGAGAGAGAGATCACAAGTAGGCAGGGAGGCAGGCAGAGAGAGAAGGGGGGAAGCAGACTCCCCGCTGAGCAGAGAGCCCGATGTGGGACTCGATCCCAGGACCCTGGGATCATGACCCAAGCCGAAGGCAGAGGCTTTAACCCACTGAGCCACCCAGGTGACTCTTAAATGGATTTCTTAAGTGACATGTGGCATTTATTTCATTTTTCTTGAGTTAGAAGTAGCTTGAAATTGTGTATCCATTTTTCATTTTTTTTTTTAGCAATCTCAAAATCTATCTGTATTCTGAAATGTTTTATCTAAAATTATTTAGGTGGTATCAATAGGGCAAAGCCTCCTATACATTGCAGAGTAGAGTATTTCAAAACTGGTGTGTCATTAAAATTGATGTTATCTTTTTATCTTGATGATCTTTAATATATGTGTTGTTTTGGAGTTGAATTGTGAAGTTAAACTAAAAAATCCTATGTATAATTTTTATCAAAGATGTTTACATAAAAGGTTGTATTTTTATCTCATTCTATATAAAACTAAGCAATTGTTCTTTTCTCCATCCTTAAAAGGCTTTCCATACATAGTGGAAAGGGAAGATTTAATATCATTTGGTTAATTTGATTGCTTTATGCAAATTAGATACTTCATACCTTGGAAGTGCATGTGGCGTCTTAGAACGCTATAGTTGACAAGAAGTTTACTTCTCATATTGGGATAAAACTAGAAGTTAAAGAAAAAGCAATCAGTACCATATTTTCTAGGATCATCTGTTTTAATCAAAAGAAATGAGCTTTGTGTTCTTAGAAGTTGTATTTATCTATAACCATAAGTAAGTGACATCAAACAGCTTCCACTTTTTTTTGAAAATCAACTTTGTGTCATTCATGAACTCAGGAAGCATGTCATATTTAAGCTTAATGGATGGTTGAAAATTGTATGTACACTTCGAGAGCTTCATGGTATAAGTAAGGTACTCATCATATTTATAATCAGAGCGTATTACTCTGGCAGGAAGAAATTGTGTCTGTATTAGTGCCTCACAGACCAGGTGCTAATCATAAGTCCTCGGAAGACTGAAGAGTTAACTTAAAAATGTTAATATTTTTTGTTTATTAATATGTTTGCTTTTTATACTCCTTCAGTAAAACCCAATAATTTTTCACAAGTTAGTTAAAATTCTTGTGGACTGTGTTTTTATAATCACTTGATTATCCTTAGTTGCATTTTCTGCTGCTTTGAACTATTTAAAACATATGGCTTTAAAATGACCTATGTGAAGACTTCCCCTTCTCAAAATGACATACTGGGTAAAAATTGAGCAAACTTCTTACTGAGGAAAATAGAATTGGATAGAGTGTTGAGAATGGTGGTAGGTCTAATGCATGCATTTGTTTGAGGGCATCAGAGAGCTAAAAGTTGTGAAGTATTTCTAATTTAATATTGAGGACAAGATGAAAATCCATGGAAGTGGGGTGCTTTTCCCCAAGTAACATTCACAAATTCCCAAATAGGTGACTGAAAGTATGAGTAGTTCTTTTGATCCTTTCATGGTTCAGGGCCGCAATTTAGAGTAGCGGGCTCACAGTAATGGTCATCCTGGTATATCCTTTTATCATCTAATCAGCACACAAAATGACTCTACCCAGAAGTAAAGATGAACTGGAAGCAAACAGGTCTCACACAGACTTTAGCCCATCTACTAGCTATTTAAGTGACACAGAAAATTATTGCTCCAATTGGATTAAGGTATTCTGGATGTTAGTTTTCCCCAGGTGCCTGACCTGAGGAAAACAATATCCTAGACCTCAAAATATATCTACAAGTAAGTTAACGATACAGTGTCAAACAAATCAAAGATATCCGAGGAGACAAAGAAATATAAATGATAACCAATAACAAAAAAGGAGAATATTGAAAGAGAGCTATAGGGGCTTCTTATATTGGAACTATAAAGTATAAACTTAAAAAAAACAATGCTTACTATATTTAAGGTCATTTTAAAAACATACAAGGTTAATAATCTTGATGAATAATTTAAAATGATGAAAAATTAGAAGGCTCAAACAAATACAAATTATAGAATTATAACTTATAAGAAACAAGATAAAGATGTCTGTGGATGGTTTTAACAGTAGAATGATATGAATAAAAGAGAACTTACAGGGGCGCCTGGGTGGCTCAGTGGGTTAAGCCTCTGCTTTTGGCTTAGGTCATGATCTCAGGGTCTTGGAACAGAGCCCTGCATGGGTCTCTCTGCTCACCGGGGGCCTGCTTCCCCCTCCCCCTCTGCTTGCCTCTCTGCCTACTTGTGATCTCTCGCTCTCTCTCTGTGTCAAATAAATAAATAAAATCTCAAAAAAAAAAAAAAAAAGACTTGAAAAAGAAAGAGAGAGAGAGAGAACTACAGATGTCTAAAAGAGATCAGAAAAAAATACCAAAGTGGATGGAGAGAGAACAAGACAGAAAACAAGGATAAGAACTGAGAACTTATGATGATTAGACCTAGCATACTTTTATTTAGAGTCCACATTTCAAGTGATGATTGCTGAGAATTTTCTAAAACTTACTAAAAGAAGTATTTCTAGATTCAAGAGTCCATGCAAATCCTAAGCAAGATCCTAAACAGAACTTCATACTTAAATAACTCATAGAAAAATTGCAGAAAAACAAAGACAAGGAGAAAAATCTTAAAAGCATTTGGAGGAAAAAAAAAAAAGAAGAAGAGATTACTTAAGTGGGGAAAAAGAAAAAAGTGATTTTAGAGGACTTCTAAATAGACTCAGTAAAAACAAGAGCAAACTTTTTAATGTGATGAAGACTAGATAATCCAAAAGTTGTAAGGCCACTGCAGATTTACATCTACAGTAAAGATGAAATAAAGATTTTTTTTGACCAAAAAAAAACAAGAAAAAACTTGAGGAGAAAAAGAAAAATAATAACCTGAATATTTGGTTCCCCTTATCAACCAAGGCTTTCAAAGGTATAAATAGTATTATATTTATACATAGTTTTACTTATATGTTTTGTATATCATAAATATAAAGAGTATTAAAGAAATTATAGATTGTTTTGAGTTAATCTTAAGGCTCCACTGGATTTCTAATATGTGTATTTATCCTATATAATACAGTTATGATCATATAATGTATATTACAGAGTATGATAGAGAAATATAGAGTCAGAAATGAGAAAATCTGCTATATAAAAATATATTTTGTTGGACTCCTAACTTATATCATTCACAAATATTAACTTGAAATGGGACAATGACTTAAATATAGACCTGAAACTATAAAACTTCTATAAGAAAACATAAGGAAAAATTTTCCAGCATTGGTAATGCTGAGGATTTTGAGGATATGGCACAAAAGAACAAGTATCAAAAGCAAAAAAATCAACAAGTAGGGCTACCTCAAGCTAAAAACTTTCTGCACAGCAGAAGAAACAATCAACAAAATGAAAATGCAATTTACTGAATGGGAGACAATATTTATAAACCACACATTTGATAAGGGATTAATATCCAGCATGTATAAAGAACTACTGCAACTCAATAGCAAAACAAAAACAAAAGCCCCAAATAATCCAATTAAAAATGGGCAAAAGATCTGAATAGACATTTTACAAAGAAGACATACACACAACAAACAAGTACATGAAAGTGCTCAACATCACCAAATCTTGGGGAAATGTAAATTAAAACTACAGTGAAATATTACCTCACACCTTTTAGATGACTATTATCAAAAAGAAAAGAGATAACAATACATGGAATATTATTCAGCCATAAAAAAGGAGAAAATCCTGACATTTACAACAATAGATGGACTTTGAGGTGATTATGTTCTGTGAAATAAACCAGACACAGAAAGACAAATACTGTATGATCCCACTTATATTTGGCATCTAAAAATGCTAAACTCATATTAGAGTAGATTGGCAGTTGTTATGGGCTGGGGGTATGAATGGGGGAGGGGAGAAACATAGAGTTGTTGGTCAAAGGGGATAAACTTGTGGTTTTAAGAGGGATGAGCTCTGGGGGTTTAATGCACAGCATCATGACCTATAGTTAACAATACTATATTGCATATGTAATGCAATAACAATTGAAGTTGCTATGAGAGTAAATTTTAAATGTTCTCACCATAACAACAACAACAAAGCAGTAATTATGTGAGGTGAAGATATATCAGCTAATCTTTTTGTGGTAAACACTTCACAATATATGTGCCTCAAATCATTACACTGTACACCTTAAACTTTAACAATGTTATATGTTAACATATATATAACATGTTACATGTTACATTTATACCACAATAAAGCTAGAAAATAAAATAATCTCATATATATGTGTGTATTTCAACTGAATTTGGAAAGATGAGCTGAGTGGATGACATGAAATGGGACTTTAATGTCATATTAGGTGTTATGATCAATATATTGGGTTCATGTGTCCTATTCTTGTGTATTCTTATATAATAAAAAAGGGGAACATAAATTCTCCCCAGAATCTGTTATTATTTATTAAATGTCTACTATCAGCAAAGCAGCCTGCTGGATATTACCAAGGGGAATGTGAAGGGAGCAAAGATGATTAGGACATGTCTTCATCCTGGGGGAAGCTTTCTAACTAGTGGAAGTGAATTTGTTATTGGGTGGTCATGCATGAAAAAGACATCAGAAGTGAACAAATGTGGGTGGAGTAAATGCCACATATGGACCAAGAATGGAAATCTCAAGCTTTCCAAAGGGAAAGTTTTTCATGCTCCTTTCTCTGAGTGTAGGTTTTTAGGGATGCTGCTTCTCAGTTTAAAAATTTTTACCACTTAGCATGTAAGTTTATATCCTCTGAAACTTTGAATCCACTTATTATTTTCAGAATCTCAGAATATTTTGAGGCTACTCGAATAAATCTTGCCTCTTTCTAGAAGATTCCCTTGAATCCTCATCTCAGAACTTCAGTGATATTACTTTCTAACTTTATATTCAGTTTTCATATTACAGTCACTTAAAATCCATGGGTTGGTTTATTTACTCATTAAGTCATCCAAAAATGTTTGATTTTCATGGATATTATTAGTATCTGGGATTGAGAGAAGATGAATGATATAGATTTTATATAAAGGTTTGGCTCATCTTGCTTACATGTCTCTGCTCCTTTTTGATTAATATTATGTTGAGCTATTTAAATAAAGACTGCTCTCTCTTGTGAGTAGAAAATTGATGTATTTTGTTGTTGTTTTCAGATGTAATGTATGTCCTATAGTTCCACCATGGTTCTACTGAGTGAACCATCTGTGGACACCCTATGTCAGGGTACATAAACTAATAGTTCAAATTATGAGACCTTAATGAATCCCTTGAAAATAATGTTCATAGAGTATTCAGATTCAAAGTAATTGGGGGGAAAAAAACTGCTCTTTTTAATGGTAGAGGCATGATGAAAAGCCAGATATTCTTTTTTTTTTTTTTTAAGATTTTATTTGTTTATTTGACAGACAAAGATCACAAGTAGGCAGAGAGGCAGGCAGAGAGAGAGGGGGAAGCAGGCTCCCTGCAGAGGAGAGAGCCCGATGTGGGGCTCGATTCCAGGAAGCTGAGATCATGACCTGAGCCGAAGGCAGAGGCTTTAACTCACTGAGCCACCCGGGCGCCCTGAAAAGCCAGATATTCTTCTATATAATTCTTTTTACAGATGAATCAAAACAATCTGAAAATTATATTAAGTACTGTGTTATAAAGTATGCTTGGTCTTATAATCTTCATGGCTATGTTTTAAATTTATAAGTTAATTTGTCTACTCTCTGTGGTAAATAATTATGATTATATTGAACATTTAAAAATTCTAGATGCTTAAATAGTATTTAGTTTTTTTTTTAAATTTTCAGAATACTATTATATGTTCACTGTGGGGAGAAATAGAGACTACTCTAAAGCAAATAGAGGTTAATTTAAAAATACTGATTATCCCACCCATCAGAGATAAATTTAGTATATTTTTTCCTACCAATATATGTGTGGGTATATTTATGAAAATGAGATTATGTTATAATGGGGATAATATCTCATAGGGCTGCCAGTAGGATTAAATGAGAGCATATAGCAGAGTGCCTGTTATTGAGCACAAGTGCTCAATAATTTAGCTATATAAGGTAGTATTTACAGTTTTTAAACCTGCTTTTATCACTAGACTGAACCAAATGAACATTTGTTGTGAATAGATATTTTTTTACAACTCCTATTCCTTTAAAATGATTGAACTAATTTTGCTTGCGTGGATAAATCTTATTTTCCCTATTACTGGAAATAAATTATTTCTAATTTTTTATAATAATGTACAACATGGCAAAACTCCTTGTTTTTTTTTTATCTTGTTTGCTTTGTTTTGTTTCTTGATTTAAAAAAAAAAAAACTTTCAGTGATACCTTCTTTAATTTTTATAACCTGACAACATGAATCTCTGCTATGTTGCAGTCTACTTTAATTTAAAAATTTACCATTCCCCTATAAAACAAGTACCTCACATAAATTTAGTTGTTTATAATCCTCTCATCTTTTATGCTGTGATAGTCATGTTTGATATTATACAAAATATTGTTATTTTATATGCCAGTTTTAAATTTGTTACCCACCTCTCAGCTCCAAATCTACACTGCATTGCTTTTCTTTGTGTTATGGGAGTTGGACCTGAAAACATTTCTCCTTTGCCAGTTGGTTCAATGTTGGGCTCTGCAGTAGAGGCACTGAAGGGACACTGCAACAAGGAGCAAAGAATAGACTTATCTTCCTGGTCTGACTGGGCTTTTCTTTTTGTTGTTTAAGGCAGGGCTTCCAGCAGCAAATGGGATAAAATCTGTTGTTCTGAAGCTTCAGAGTTTCAGCAGGGATTAAGCAATTTGCTGTTCACCATTCCCAGTCCACTACGTATGGACCAACTCTGTCCTGTGGACATATGGACCCACAGAACTTTTTCATCTTCCAGTAGACCACCGTGTTACCCCTTCGACAAGGTCTGAATCTCAGGCTGGTGGTGGTGGTGGCAAGCAGGGGCACAGGGTCTTTCCAAGTATATTACTTTCTTGGGTAGCCTTCCTCAGCCTTTGAGGTAGAAGATTCTTTCACTGGCTATCCTATATTTTTTAAAGTTCTCTTAACTCCTTTTAGTAGTTAACCATCTTTTACTAATTAATAATTTTTATAATTTGTTTGGGTCTGAAAACATCTTTATTTTACCATCATCTTTAAAGCAAATTTCCAGTACATACACACTTGTAGATTAACAGCTGTCTTTTTCACATTTAGTAATTTAAATATTTCAATCTAGTTTCTTCTAGTTGCCAAAATTGGTTGATATTCAGCTATCAGTATATGGCTTCAGTGGAAGTAAAATGACATTTTGCTTCTATCTCATTAGAATTTTATCTTTGTGTATGATTCTTAGCAATTTGACTACAAGTAATTTTCTTTGTGTTTTTCCTATAGGATTCTCTAAGATTCTTGAATCTGTGGGTTGATTCATTGGATTATTCCATTTTTTTCTCTATATCATTCTCATCCTCTTGTTCTAGAAGGCTAAATAAATTCTGTCCAATCTTTCAGTTGAGTCTCAACTGCTCTTCTCATCTGTCTTGATTTTCTTCTCCAGTTAATTTTCTCTCTGTTCTTCACTTCAGATATTTTCTGTTAACATCTTTTGAATTCACTAATCCTCCCTTCTGCTGTGTGCAGTTAAGTATTAAATCCAATACATGAGGTTACCTTCAAACTTGAAATAAGGTTCTTAGCATTTTTTTATTAAGGCATAATCTATGTGCAGTGTACAATGCAATGATTATTGGTGAATGTGTATACCTTGGTACAAAAACAGGTAAGATATAACTAATTCTCATCATCTGAGACATTTCCTTCAAGTCCACTATCAGTCAGTTTGCACACCTCCTAAGTAAAGATTCTTCTCATTTCTATAATCATAGACTGATTATCTCTGTTCTTGCATGTCATATAAATGGAATCACACAGTATGTACTCTTATATGTCTACCTGCTTTCATTCAACATGTTTGAGATTTACTCGTAGTTTCAGGACGTAGTATTTTACTACTTCTCTTCCCTTCTCCTCCTCCATTTCCTCCTACTATGGGGTAATATTACACTGTATGAATATATCAAAATTCATTACATATTATCTTATTGATGAACATTTGGTTGTTTCTAGTTTATAAATAGTATAAAAGAATTGCCACTCAAATATTGTACAGTTTTTTTCTTGTGCATGTATAAGTTTTCATTTATCTTGGAAAAATATTTAGGGATAGAATAACTGGGTATGTGGTATGTTTATAATTAAATGTATAAGGAAATTCTAATTTTCCAATTGGTTGAACCATTTCATACTCCCACAGTAATTAATGAGAGTTCCAGTGGCTTCACATTTTCACCAACATTTGGTGTTGTCAGTCATTTTATTATTATTATTTTTTGAACATTTAAAATTATTTAATGTCATTTTATTTTTTAACCAATCTAGGGAAAGTATTTTTACAAGCTTAGGATAAACAAAAATGGGGTTTATTCTTTATTACTGATAAAAATTTATTTATTATGCTGGTTTAGGAGGAGGTTTAGATAATTATGCATTTTAAATACTGAGAGCCAGGCATTAATTTCTGAGCTAAAAAATTAAAGCTAAGTGCAACATAATCTATAACCTTATAAACATGTGATTAGGATGATTACTAATTCTGTTTAACAATGTCCTTTCACATCTCTAAACATATTGAAATGCAAGAATATTATCTTATATATTTACTTCTAGTTTTCCTTGGTTTTCTTGAACCTTATAAATACTTATAACTATTTTTATGGGGGTATCTATCTATCTATCTAAATATATATCATTAATCCATTAAATACTCCCTATCATCTCTTTTTTTATTCTTTTTGTATTTTTAGGATACGAAACTTGATCCTTTCACTTCTATCCCCATTCATTTATTATCACTCTCCCTTTTTAATCCTTCTGCATGAGTAATGAGCTTCAATCTTATTTTCCTTTTCACTAATTAGTTCTTCAGTTGTGTCTATTTGAAGTATATATTGAGTTTTCTGCTTTAACCGTGATATTTTCACACCCAGAATCCTTAGTTGTTATATTTTATTATATTTTGTTTCTTTTTCAAGTTTAGAATATTTTCCTTTGACTATCTGACATTTAGCATGCTCACTTAAATGTTTGTTAAATCAGCTTTGACATAGAAGTTTGCAGTTGGTTGTCTTCCTCTTATATTTGTTGAGCTCACAAGGTATCTTTTTACTTTTCCTTGTGAGTTTCTATTGTCTTTGGAATTAATCATATTTACTGGGTTGTGTACTTAGGGATGGGACAAAAAAAAAAAAAAATCCATGTCCTGATCTTTATCCCTCTTGGTGACTTTAGGAGCAAGGGGACATGCCAGAAAACAAAGAAACATCATGGTATTATTTGTACATTCACCCTGACACTGTTCTTTTTAAAGAAGCATTTCCTCCCTTTCCCTTATCTAGCCAGTGGTATTCCTACAAAGGGCAAAGTGAGAGAAAGAAAAGGGCACATACCTCTACCAAAACTTATGGGTATTTTAATTAAATCAGTACTATCTAATATGCCTCTATTCCAGGTTTTTCTGCTTTTTATTCCCTCCACTTCTATCTCTATTTCCTACACAGTCCTAACCATCATCTTTTACCCCCACAGACCTCCAACCATTCTATGACTTTTGCTGGATGATAGGTCTATTAATCTTTCTCTCTGGAAAGTCTTTATATAGAAGGAGCCAGAAGAACATATTATTTTACCATCCAAAGAGACTATGTGGAATTGTGGAGGCAAAAAATTTTAATAAATAAATAAATAAATAAAAGCATCTTAAATTTTTTTTACCACTGTATTATCTCAGAAGTTAAATAGTATGCCAAAATTAAATGAACAACCTATTTCCTAGAGCTCTTTGAGGACAGATAATGGAATGTGTATTTTTCTTTGTATTTCCCTATATCAGGATTTTGCTCCAAGTAGGACATCCATTAATGTTGTTAAGTCACCTGCCAATAAATTTTTATATAATAATGTTACTGAATTTGAAAGATGTGGGACACCTGGGTGGCTCAGTCAGTTAAGCATCTGCCTTCAGCTCAGGTCATGATCTTAGGGTCCTGGGATCAAGTCCTGCATCAGCCTTCTTGCTCAACAGGGAGCCTGTTTCTCCCTCTACTTGCTTTTCCCCTTGCTTGTGAACTTTCTCTCTTCCTGTCAAATAGATAAATAAAATCTTTAAAACATTTGAAAGATCTATGATCAAATAGATTGGAATAGCTAAGAAACCAAAACAATATAGTACACTTTTTGAGGATTCCATAATAACAAAAATTGAAAATTTGTTAATAAAAATTACTATCTGCACTATACATCCTTCATTCTTAACTGTAGTATACAGCCAAGACTTCAATATGTGCCACCACACATACAAAAGCTGATGTTTTAATCGTTTCTTAAATAGTGATTTTTGTATTTATTAATCTGATATGTCTGTCAATCTTTGTAAGTTAATATCAAACAAATAAGTAAGAAGTATAAGATGTGAGGATTTCTATGAACTTGGTCAACACTTCTAAAAAGAAATACAATCTCATAGTAATTTTGTTTGATTTTGTCCAATTCTATACGGCTAAAAAAGGAGGGGGGAATTCAGTGAGAAGAGATCGCATTCACCCATCCATTTAAAATCAGTGCTTTATTTCCACGGACTAAAAGAGTTACAGTTGCACTGTTCATTACTTTGGAAGTGTCACATTTCCTAGTATGACAAGATGTATTATGGATGGGGGGTTTTACAGATGTGGAGAAATCACTTTCCAAGTTTTTTATTTGACTTTCTCCTCTTATGCTTCTTTGTACTTTAGCGGCCAACCTTGGGATAATGGGATTACTTTATGCCTTCCACATCAGGCTCTGGATGAGTGCACAGAGGCCAGTGGCAAGAGAAATAAGATGGCTGTAAAAATGCAAACATTGGAAGTTAAAAAAGGTGCACCCAATAACTTGCCCTTAAATTTAAAGGGAACTAAATGAGGAACTTCTGGACAATTTATCTTGCTGTTTACTGATAACAAGTCACTTTGTTTTTATGTGCTCAGTCTAGTATTCCATAATTTATTTGAAAGAAGATGAGAAATAATGTAGATAAATGATGAAGTGTCAGGGTCTGACGCTCTTAAATGAAGCTATTATGGTCAAAGAGAAAACGTAAAACCTGCGGCTCATTATGAGAGCGTTCTACTTGTCAGTTAAGTGAAAAGGCCTGGAATGATTTCCAGTTTATTTGTCATTGCAGTTATTAAAGCTGTCTTTTTGGTGCCATGAAAATGAATTGAAGACTTTATTCGAAGTAAATTTGTACTAAAGCTTTCAGATGTATCTTATGTGAGCTCAGTGAGGCAGAGAAGCAGCTTAAAAGCTGAAATATTACAAGGAGACAACTTTGTCTCTTTTGAAACATACCAGGATATATAAATGGCAATAAATAAAGTATTTTTTCTTGACTAAGGAACAAACTTTTTGACTGACACAATAGAATAAGATTGGTAATGGGATATAGCACATGCTAACTGTTGGGATATATTTTATTCCTATGAGGAAAAAATTGCCTATATTTCTACCAGAGTATCTTTCCTAAGACTGATTTCCAAGAAAAGTAAAAGAATGTATCATTTTAAATAGTATCTACTTATAAAAATGTAGTGAGAATTAACAAAACAGGTATGTCAAAGAAACAGAAAAGTTTAGTTCTTTTTGAATAACAAAAACTGCTGGGGTATAACAACAACCTCTTCTAAAATTTACAAGGTAAGAAGTTCAGAAAACCTGAGTTGCATAATCTATTTTCCTAATTGAATTATTGGACTGCAAAAGGCTATGTCTCAGTTTGAGGAATGAATATATTGACATTTTTATCTCATATGCTCTTCTTAAAATACTTTACATCCTTGCCGAGGTGTGAGAATAGCTTACATTTTATCTCATGTTAGAAGATCAAATCAGATGGACTATTGATATGGTTGAGATGGAACTTTTTTTTTTAAGCACTAAAAAAAATTTACTCCTTTGTGTTTTTTATTCCATGACCTAGATGGAGGTTTTTGGTGTTCCTTGTACTATGTACTAGTCTGGCAGTTAAAAATACTTTTTTTGCATAGCTTAGCTGTGCTTTTTGATGAGCAGCAATTAATAGATAGAGATAAAGGACAATTGAAAGACATTCTCTGCATCAGTTTCCACCCGATTGCATGAAAGCAGACTCACTAAACTGAATGTTTTATTTCAAGCCTAAGAAATCTCCCAGTCATGTCTTTGAACTCTTTATTGTGGATATTACAAATGTTTGGCACATCTTCAGGGTCAGTTTAAAAACAAAATGGATCCTACATCCCCCTCAGAGGTAGTCCCTCTTGGAGGTAATCTTTCAGGGTTTCTGTCAGAGTTTATAGCCATTTTCTGTGATATTGTCAAAGTAAAAAAATCTACCAAGCTCTTTATTATATGCCTTATTTTTAGGCATTTAAATGTGCAACAAAACCTTCCTTTGAAATAGAATTCAGTGTTATATTTGGGATATTTCAAATATTTCTGTAACTTTTATATGCTAATAACTACAAGTCCCAGTGATTTAAAAATAAATGTTTTACAAACTCATAGCTGTGATGTGACAGTGGAGAAAGCTACATCATAGTAATTGCCAGTTAAAGGTGTAGAGTTTAAATTAGATTCACACTGATTCAGATTTACACTGTGTTTAAGTGCCAGGGAAGACTTGTAAACAAACAAAATGGTTGAATTCTTTGGATAAGCAGTTATTTGGGGGGAATTTTTTTTTTTTGAATATTCATGTATTAATTTTTGTGCTTATAGAACTGCCTTTTGCGTGTAGATATACCCATATGTAGATATATAGGTCCTTATGTTGGGTCCCCCAATAATGGCTCCATGATTAAAGGAGCGAGACTGATACAAAGCGAAGGTCAAGCAAAGCTTTATTTCTCTCCAAGCATTAAGAATCAAACTGAATGTTCCGGGCTGTGCCTCTTACAGAGAGGGCAACCCCTCCTGTTTCACAGACTACTTTTACTTGTCTTTTTTTTTTTTTTTTTTTTAAAGATTTTATTTATTTATTTGACAGAGAGAGATCACAAGTAGTCAGAGAGGCAGAGAGAGAGAGAGGGAAGCAGGCTCCCTGCTGAGCAGAGAGCCCGATGTGGGACTCGATCCCAGGACTCCGAGATCATGACCTGAGCCGAAGGCAGCGGCTTAACCACTGAGCCACCCAGGCGCCCCTTTTTTTTTTTTTTTAAAGACTTTATTTATTTATTTGACAGACAGAGATCACAAGTAGGCAGAGAGGCAGGCAGAGAGAGAAGGGGAAGCAGACTCCTTTCTGAGCAGAGAGCCTGATGTGGGGCTTGATCCCAGGACCCTGAGATCATGACCTGAGCTAAAGGCAGAGGCTTTAACCCACTGAGCCACCCAGGCGCCCCTTCACAGACTACTTTTAAGGGCAAAGGCCATGTGGTTGGGCCTGGCCACGCAGAAGTGGCCAATGAAATTGTAACACACAGAGAAAGCTGCACAGTCATGTTAGGTCACACATAAGTGACCAATTGAATTACAATTTACCCTAATAGATATTGGAACCAGCCTATCACCTTGGTCAGAATTGGCACCCAAAAGGTGCCCAAAGGGCGGGATCCATACTCCTTGGTAACTAGGGAGACAGTATGCACGCTTTACTGATTGGATGTCTCCACCTGACCTGACCCACCCTTGTATTTGGGCTTTGTTACCTGGGACTGGTTTCCAGACTTGCTTTTAAGTAAGTTCCCCTGGGGGAAGGGGGGCTAGGGTCAATTTAAGTTTTACTGCATAAACAACAAAATGGCAGTTCAACCGGGTGGGGCCACTCTGGCTGAATAGGTCCTTACACTTATGTTTTTGAATATACTCTAGTTTTTATTTAAGGTTAATTTACTTTGGGTGGTCTGTCAGATATATTTTATCCCATTTTACTTATTTAATAAACAGATGTCAGGCACTAACTTAGTTGGATTATAAAATTAACAGGTTTTCTTGAGATCATGGAATAGAGGAGGCAGAATCATAGAATAAGATATATATACATAGATAAGCAAGGCTTCATAAATGGGGAAGATTCCTGACCTTGAATACTGAAGAGACAGAAAAATTAACTCATTAGGACTAGGTAAAAAATATCTTATTATCATGGTTATATGACCAACAGTCTGGCTGGCTGATTTCTTGCCTACCTATAACACTAGGCCAATTACCTTTGATAAAAAAAACCACTTGGCTTTTTCTTCCCAGAAAAATACCTAGAGTCCATGTGGCACTCTATCCATATTAACCATAGGGAGTTTGAAATCTTTTAGGTTAGCTACTGGGGACTAGAGCCAGTATATTTTACTATAAATTTTCATAGATTAAAATTATACTCATTCTCCTACCTTATTTTTATAAATATGTGTTTACAGTGTCCACATAGAGATGTAGTCAACATGTATTTATTTATTAAAGATTAACAAATAAAAACAATAAAGAAATTTGTGAACATGCATAATCTTTTCCTACATAAATTTATAATCAACAAACTTAGAAATAAAAGAATATCATTTTTTAAATGTTCCAGTAGGATTTCTAAAATTTTTAGTTTTCCATTTTTCTCTAAAAACATGAGAAGTAAGTTTTCTTTTTTAAAGATTTTATTTATTTAAGAGAGAACAAAAGTGAGAGAGAGCACAGAGGGAGAGGGAGAAGCAGGCTTGCCGTAAGCAGGAAGTCTGCTCCCTCTCCCTCTGCTTCTCCCTCTGCTTGCTCTCTCTCTCTCTCAAATAAATAGGTATTTTTTTTTTTTTAATTTCCTTACAGTTACCACATGCTTGTTGCTATGTGTTGAACTTTGGCCTCACAATATTCAAATATTGAAGCTTAACCCCCAATGTGATTATATTTTGAGATAGGGTGTTTAAATAGATAAATTAAGACAAATGAAGTCATAAGTGTGGAGCCCTAATCTGAAAGGATTAGCTGTCCTTTCAAGAAAAGGAAGAAGTATCAGGGATGTGTGTGCACAACAGAATGACCGTGTGTAGACAAAGCAACAAGCTGGGCAGTTGCAAACCAAGGAGAAAGGCTTCAAGAGAAACCAACCCTGCCAGTGCCTTGATTCTTGAAATTCTACCCTCCAGAATTTGAGAAAATACATTTTTAATCCATCCAGTCTGTAGTGCTTTCTTATGGCAACCACAATAGACTAATATGATGCTTTATTCACTAGACTATTTATGTGGTATTAAATATAACTATTTTCTATGAGAACTAAAGGTGGTATCTTATAATTTATATAAATTCAAATCCAGTTGATGATAATGACTTCAATGTGCAGGTAGGTTAGAAGAAACTAGAAAAAATAACAATAGCACCAAAATATTTACTATAAACTGTCTTAAACTCTTAGCTCATTCCTTTGTCCTTATCAGAATGTCTTTTTTTTTTAATCAGTTTACCCTCTTTTCTCGCTTCTCAATATGAGTTTTCTCCATTTCCTGAACTGAAGCAAGGAGTAATTTCTTGTTTATTTCAACTACCTCTCAGAGAAACTACCACTAGTTTTAAAGAACCTGACTCCATTGGACAGCTGGTCCTGTTTCTTCATCCCACTTTGCATTTCTTCTGGCTAAATCTACTCACCAGAATGTGTTAAATTGAAAGGACAATTTGAATCACAGTCTTGTCTTACTAAGGCTTTGTTCAGCAACATCTATTTGTGTTTCTACATCAAGCTTAGCAATAGACTAAATATGACAGACATGCAACCACTGTTTAGGGTTGAATTCATTGAGGAAGCCAGATCCTGGCTTGGTCAGTTATATTTTGTTTTTCCTTTAAGAATGGTGGCGTAATCTTGATGAAAAGAACATAAGTAAATATGACCAAAAAGTCATTAATTTTATCTTGTTAATACTCTCAGAAAGGGGTGCCTGGGTGGCTCAGTTGGTTAAAGCCTCTGCCTTCAGCTCAGGGTCATGGGAGCCCACATGGGGCTCTCTGCTCAGTGGGGAGCCTGTTTCCCCCTCTCTCTCTGCCTGCCTCTCTGCCTACTTGTGATCTCTGTCAAATAAATAAATAAAATCTTTAAATATATATATATATATTCTCAGAAAAAATGTATTAAAACATTCTGACTAAATTCCTAATATTTCTGACATGCAACACATAACTGGAGACACTGTTACTTTCCCTTGTCTTTGCTTTCTTTCTCTGTATTCTTTTCTTACTTCCTTTCTGATTTCCCATATACTCCCTTTTTTAAAAAATAAGACCATTTAGGTTCATCCCTCATTTACAGTTTATGATTTCAAAGCTTTTCTGGCAACTTTTCCACATGATAAAAACATAAAGGCTGATTATGGAAATATCTTATAGACATCTTATATACTGTTTTTTGTGGCCCAGAAAAGGAGAGTCAGCCACCACCATTAACTAATATTTGTTACATGATGGGCATATGCTTATTCATTTAGGTCATTTCTTGGAGCCTCCCCTCCACGTCTAAATTATCAAGATTAAGCCATATGTAAATTAAATTACCTATACCAATTATCTATACCAATAGATAGGAATAGCAATATTTTTGTATGTTTATCTTTTCTATAATTTATAGTTAAAATCAACTTTCAATCTTAATTACACTGATCGTATTGAGGTGGTGAGAATATAGTTTTCCTGGTCCCATATGTTAGATGCATATAGTGAACCTACAGGAATTCAAATGACTTCTTCAATATAACCCAAGAGCCTTTGGAGTAGTCTAACTCCCGGAATTATTTATTTATTTATTTATTTGTCACATGGCTGTAGAAAACTCATACCTGATCTCAAGTGTATTTTTCTAAATAAAGGGTAATCAACAGTCAGACACACAGTAAATATATTTGGCTGCGGCTGTTATTCTGATGTGTTCTTATTTGGGGCTTATGAATAGGAAATGTAAAGTAATCTCACAAGGAATTTCATTCTAGTGTTCTTTCAAAGAATGAAAGCTTTCTTTGAAAGGAGTTAGGATGACAAAAACCCGAGATCATTAGATACCTGGTAGTAGATCATTCCTTGGCAAGATTAGGGTGAGTTATTACCAGTAAGTGGTAATCAGAGTTCATTCATTTTCCTTTTGTGAGTTGAACTTCTAGGAACAGTTGCCAAAGGCTTTGTGGTATATCATTCTGTCACAATGCTTTGGGTTAGAGAAATATGGAACCTTTCTAGACTTGCCAACTAGTGTCCTACAACTAGTCCCTCTACCTGAGCTAAACCTTAGATGTTTTGACTGTTAAAATTCTAATGTAGCTACATGTTGGTGGAGAAATTTAAATCTTATTTTTCATCATTGTGGTAGGCTGTTTTCTAAGAAACTATATAGGCATTAAAATGTCTCTTCTATACACAATATAAAAATTCTTAATATATTATACAATTTATACTTGGTTATGTCAAACATTATCTTCCCTGGGGTGATAACCTTATTGACTGTTTGTGAAACCTGTCTTATTATTTCTAGATACTAATTTTTGTAACTTGATTTAAGAAACCACAATAACAAGTATTCAAGAAATAGACTCACAGTGTCCGACTCTTGATTTCGGCTCAGGTCATGATCTCAGGGTCCTAGGAATGAGCCCTGTGTTGGGCTCCATGCCCAGCTGGGAGTTTGCTTGAAGATACTTCTTTCCTCACTGTGCCCCTCCAATCTCTCTCAAATAAATCTTTGAAAAATAAAGACTCATGTATAAATGTTTTCTACTCTTTCTGGCTTCCTTATGAATAAAGAACTTTTCTACTGTAGAGATTCTATGTGCTTTTAACAGAAAGAAATTATCTCTCTCATGACATATGTTCTCCCTTAAAGTATCTTTGTTGACCAAATCCCAAAGGTATCGTTTGATTTCCTTATGATTGCACTACTTTCTCCCATTCATTAATGGATAATGTAACCTTTACTTCCTAAGATATGAGACATTGACTTTTCATAATCAAAATATATATCATAATATATCATTGAAAATGAAATGAAGAATTTAGGGATGATAAAATCACTTCCTAAATACAGCTTTATTTTGATCTTGGTGTGAGAAGTCTAGCAAGGAAAAGAAAACTTGCATGCCCTAAATTTAAGATGGGCAGAAGAATGAAGAAATCATATATAGAATTCTTCAAATATATTTTAACAGAGTGAATATTTTGAGTCAGTTCATGTAATAAAACTTGATGCATCTCATACTCAAAGATGTTTTCCATCTTTTACTGGCACAATTTTGGTCCTAGAATACCTACATATAACAAAGTGGGCATGTTTATTCATTTATAGAAAGGAATTTGATAAGAAATTATTAATATTTCCTCTGTTAAAATTTGTTGTAAAGACCACTTTCCTTATTTTGAAGCCTAGATTCTTACTTAAGGGTTTCTTTATGATACTGACTCCAGTGAATACAGTTTTACATATTTTATATAGCACTTATATAATTATAGTTATAATTATATATTAGTTAAGTTTCTTAGAATTATAATTAGCTAGATACACATCTAAAAATAGACAAATCAATCAAACAAACAAATCCACAACTGTAGCTAACTTTTAGAATGCAGGAAGTATGAGAAAAACCCCAGAATCCAGATCCAGGAACCTCAGCTAGAAGCTTTCACAGACCTTCTGTTGAAAATACTGTAATAAAATTGACACAGTTTTAAAGATTTTTAGAAATTTGACCCCCCAATTACAAATGTCCAGTTTCTAATGAGACAGGGATTAGCATGGCCACTATACAAGGACGACTTGCCAATTCATGAAATGTTCCATATTTTTCTGAGATGATAGGTTTTCTATTACCACCTGCAAGCAGAGGGACTCCAAGGTTATGAAGAAAAATACAGTGAGAAGAACAAGGATCAAAAGGTTGTGGCTTCCTGTCCAACCATCTTCCCCTTAGCCTGTGTCATACTATGGTGGTGTGTCCTCCTGTAGTACTCACAGGTTCCACCACCAATGACATCCCTTTTCTCTGAGTCTTGGTGCTTCCTTCTCCTCAGAATGCCTCTCCTTCTGGGTCACTCCTGGCAGTGAAGGTGTTCCTCTTCCCAGTGTTTTGAACTCCTGTGGGGCTCACCTCAAATTATTAAAAGTAGCTTTGTAATAAACAAACAAATACACAAATTTCCAATTTCTAAGGAGGAAAAAAATCTGATTTTCTTCGCTTGACTATGTTGCCTACCTAAGCATGAGAGATAAGTTTCTGTATTATTGTTGTACTTATGTGTTAGTGAGGGTAAGGCAGTTTTTAATAAGAGAAATTTCCAGAGCAAAGGGTTGGTCAGTATGAGCTTGGAAGCCCTTTCAAATGCTGAATAAGTCAAATCCAAACAAGTCACATTAAGGATTATGGTGGATATTAAGTAGTGTGAGATCATATGAGTATGAGACTCTGTCTTCGAAGAAATTATCTAATTTATTATGGCAACATAATAATAAGGCTGATAGAAAATAAGAACAAATTATTTAAATAATCACTTAAAATAAAATAATACCCCAAAGTAGAGCATACTTTAATGCTGTATAAATTATGCAGAGATTAACAGGGAACAAGTCAGAAAGATTACTTTCTGTCAAATGGCTATTGGAAGTTGTGTTGTTGACACGAGATATACATTGTTCTTATAAAGCTGAGTTCTTCGAAAGGCAAAAATTTGTTCAGAAAGCATTTTATTTATTTGCTTTATTATGTTTTTAATTGAAGAGTAGTTGATAATATTAGTTCAAGATGTACAATATAGTGATTCCACAATTATATACATTGCTAAATGCTCACTGTAATTGTAGTTACCATCTGTCACCATACAAAGTTATAATATTATTGACTATATCCCCTATGCTGTTCATTTTATCCCTGTGACTTGTTTATTTTATAACTGGGAAGTTTGTACCTCTTAATCCCCTTCACCTATTTCACCAATCTCATCACCTCCCTCCCTTCTGGCAACCTTTTTAGTTTGTTCTCTATATTTATGAGTCTTTCTCTTTTTTATTGCCATTTATTGTGTTTTTTAGAGACCATATATTAGTGAAGTCAGATGATATTTGTCTTTCTCTTTCCAACTTATTTCATTCAGTATGATATCCTCTAGTTCCATCCATGTCACAAATGGCAAGATTTCATTCTTTTTTATGGCTGAGTAATCATCCATTGTGTATATATACTACGTTTTGTTTATTTTTCTATCAGTGGTTGCTTCTACATCATGGCTATTGTAAATAACACTGTGATAAACATTGGGATGCATATATCTTTGAAAATAACTAGTTTTGTTTTCTTCAGGTAAATACCCAGAAGGGGAATTACTAGGTCAGATGGTATTTCTATTTTTAGTTCTTTAATGAGCCTAGCTAGTGTTTTCCAATTTACATTTCCACCAACAGTGCACAAAGGTTCTCTTTCCACCAAATCTCTGTCAACACTTGTTATTTCTGTCTTTTTGATACTGGTCATTCTAACTGGTATGAAATGGTATTTCATTATGGCTTCATTGTGTTTTAGGTGGAGGAAATATACTGAGGAATATGTATCATTCCTTTTCTTTGACAAAAACAATAAAAGTTTGAGTGGAAGTTATTAGGCTGGAAGACTTTATACAATGCCCATTTATGAATAATGTCTGTTGGGGAGGAATATTTTTTCTTTACCCCTCTTGATTCTTTGGCTAATCTAATAATCAAATTAATACAGGGCAGATTAATAGGATTAAAAACAAATTTAATTACATTCTTATGGGGCTCCACAGAGATAATGATACACAAAGGCATATCGGGCAGTTGAGGTTTATGTGCCATCCTGAGCTAAAACATGGGGTAGAGGCCCAGGGCTTCAAAGAGGCTGAAGATAACTCAAAGGACAATAGAAAGAACAGATGTTTGGTAATGAGATGTTTGCTCTGCCATACAAATAGGTCATTCGGAGCTCTCTTTCTGAGCAAGGCCTCCTATCTAAATTCCTTTAAATAGTTAAGAGAGGGGTAAAAGTTTTCCTTGCATCTGGGTCTTGATTGCTATCAACTCAAATAATCCAATGACTGAGTGGCATATTTTGGGGTCATATATTCTTGCTGCTCTTCACCTTATAGATTTTATTGTATACAGTCTTCCAAGTTGGGTAAAGTTGTGTACATGTATTTGATTTCTAAAACTATCATATAGAAAATAGTTTCAGGATAATTGTCTTAAGATTTTTGTGTTAATAATCTCCTTAGTTTATATATGTAAAACATTCCTTCATTGGACATTAAAAATAAAATGGAAATTGGATACTGATAATAGGAATTTGATCATTTAGGAAAATACTTGCTTTGCGTATTTTAATATGATTTATTTTGTTATAAAGATACTTTATCTCAATTTTTGTCACTTTGCCCAAAGGAAGTAAAGCGTCAACATAGTACTTGATTTCTTTGTATATATGTATGTATTTTTCTGGTAATAGGGGTCTCTTCATATTGGGTTGTTGTTTCATGTGATATGTGCTATTTCTTGAAATATTTATTTACAAATAAGGTGATAATAGAGATAGCTAACATTTTTTTCAGGCAATATAATCATGTTTAGATAAAGAACAATAATTCTGTCCTGATAAAACAACCACTTTGTATCAGGCACTGTGCTAAACTAACACCCACAAAGTACAAACTAATAGAGCCTACATACTTCTGAAATTACATATATATGTAGAAACATACTACCAGTTGAAAAAAAAATATTTTGTGACATTTGACAAAAAGTTTTAACTACTCTGAAAAATATCTTAATGGACTTAAATAAACTGTTAATGTTAAAGATAAAGATACATCTTAACATCAAACAGACATGAAATTAGTGAGGTCTTTTAAAAACAAACATTTTTTTCTAGAAATTAGAAAAAAATATACATCTTAACAGTTTAAGAAGTGTTCTACCAAAGGGCTTATAAAAAACTATTTCGTAGAAAAAAAACAAAAAACAAAACAAAACAACAACAACAAAAAAAAAACCTATTGAATATCCAAAGCAGTGTTTTATAACATTTTTCATATTTTGAAATTTTTGGTATGGGACAGGAATCCTGAGAGGCAACAAAGATTGTGGACTGGGCGTATTTCTAAGTCTAAAGTAATATACTTAGTAAATAGTTGAGACAGCCTATGTTGGATATTACAAATGAGCTTCATATGGTAGGATTCCAGAGGTGTTACATGGATTTTTTTTCAGTCAAGTAGATGAACGCTTTGACATGTTACCTTCTGCATTCTGACAGAAAAGCTTTCATTCTGTCATTTGGCCATTGAAATAATTTAGCAAAAAATATTATCTTAATGTAACTGAATATGTTCTTTGTATAGCTACAAAATGTTCTCTTGGAGAAAAATATTTCAAAGTTTTTTATTGTGATAGAGTAAGCAAATGACTATATTCTGCTTCATCCTCTGAAAAACATTCTGTGACGCCATATTTGAAGGTTTTACCAGGTTTCACAACCTTGTCACTGAAACATCTTCTGTAAAATTGAATCTATAGTCTCTTTACTGCAATAAGTTCTCAAATACTTAAACTATTACATTATTGTGTGACTCTTTACCCCCAAATAAACTACTTAATGTTCTTTGTCATTCTTTAAAAGCAACACAGGCCCTGTGCCCAACGCTAAGCTAGGTAAGGTTTACGCTGGGGCTCTCATCCTCATTCTACATCCTCATTCTCTACTTTTGGACACTTCTTTCTGCCTGAGATCACATCAGTATCCTCCTGGCAGCTTTCTATGGAGAATGTTGTCAGGAAAGGATAGAAATCTCTTCCCCAGGACGCTAAATGACTGTTAGCAATTGCAAGTATTGCCTTCCTAGAAATGATTATATATCCAGTATAATGGAGATCAAAACCTTGAGTTTAAACATGGGTTTTAAAGTCTTTGAGAATATAATGTAATAATGTAATCAGGCTTTTCTTCAGGGGTAAAAATACACACAACTTTCCACAAAATTTTACAAAAAGATATCTGGGCAAGCTATCCAAAGATTACATGTTAAAACAACACAGTAAAATGAATAAACATGTTAGGGTATAATTTTTGCTATCAGTGAGAATGGTTTTTTTTTAGGTTTAGAATTTTCCTATTTGTTTAAATCTTGAAATATATATACATATACATGTATGTATATGTATATACATATAAACATACAACATATATGCATACATATATGCATATGTACATACATATATGCATGTATACATATATACACACATACATATATTATATGTAGAATATATATACATATATATGTATATATATATGTAAATCTTAAAACTCCTTTTGACTTACCCATAATCTTTCATGTAGTACTCCAAGATGGTTACCATATTCTTAGAAGATGTTAACTATTCAAATTAAAAAGCCATAAAACAATTACCTTTCAGCTTTAAGACACAGTGATCCTTTTTAAATATAAAATAATTAAATGGAGTAAGTATTTTACTTATCCTGGAAGCCATGTAAATTTCATTTAAAGAAATTTTTAAGCAGAAAAAATAAATTTATATATATCTAAATCTATATTGATATAGATATAGATGATATAGATATATTTAGTTGTGTAGCAAACATTACCAATATTTGTAAATTCTATGTTGAAAAGGATATGCTCTTTTTATTGCTAAGTATGAACTACATAAAAGTTTTAAATCACTGGATAAAACAAAGTCCAGTGTTTGCTAATATCGAATTTTCACCTCTTTGTCACTTTGAATCAGGAATGACTTCTATATATTTACTAATATGTCAACAGTAAGATTTTCCTAAGATGTTTCTATGTATAATTAATAATGCAAGAAAGTAAAAACTATCCTACAGGGAACTCGTAGTCCTAAAGTTATATGTGAATTAAAGATAAAATTTGTGATATTGTACTACTCCTTTTTCCATTCTCTGTCTATAACTCAGATTGCTTAACTAAACTTAAATACAAAAACTTAAATACAAATTTGCCAAATACTAAGCTGACAAATACAGAATGCTGGCTATTATTTCTGTTTGGAAGTCAGAGATTTGAGCTATTCATTTTGTAGTCTGACAGTCATCACTACAATTCCTTGAATTCCCAAAGCTTTTCATACAGCTTCCTCAAGGACGGCTATCATGTCGTAGCCACTGCAATGACAGATGGGATATAATGTGTCATGTGATGGATAACTCTGGAGCCATAGTACTTAATCCTTCTAATACTAATAGCTGCATTATCATAGAGATTTATGGGAATGTCAGTTTCAAGTTCCCAGTTCCATTCATGGGTTTTTAAAACTTCAGCTGCAAAAAACATGCATCCATCCCATTAATTCTAATTATCATGGTTCATCTTCTCAGCAGTTTTGCACTCCGGAACCTTTCAGTGCAAATTAACGTACCAAAAAAGTGTATTAATTAATATTTGTAGCTTTTAATTTCTGCAAGAGTGTTGTCTGGAAGCAGCTGGCAGTACAGGGCCGCTGCTATTGAATCTTTGCCAAACAAGTGCAGATGTAATTTTGTTATCTCTTGCTTAGTCATTTACGCAAATTAATTTGAACAATTAGCCTTTTACTGGTCCTTCATGAATCATGCAAAAGGGATCTGCCAAAAATTGCTAGTTGACAGAAAAGAATTGGTTAATGCTGTGCATTTTGTGGGAAGGTAATGCAGAGTGAAGCACAACACTATTTTAGACTGTAGACAATTGCTTAAATATTCTATTGTAAGATTTACTTAGCACTCTAAACTTGAGAATCCCCTTAATGAAGAGTAAACCTGCATACTAGTGAAAATTTATATGATAGGATTCAAATTTTTCATGAAATATCGAACCTGAAAATGTCTTAATCAAGTATATATGCAAAATAAGAAGTGAGTTTTCATTATGAAATAGAAATTAATTAACTAGTTTTTACTACTTTGAAGGTCACAGATACTGCTATTTACTCAATACTTGTGTATATCTTTATGTAATTATTTCTTTATCATATAACATAGATATAAAACACATTTGTAGCTTCATTTGGTACCTTCTAATAATTCTCTAACCTTCTAGAAGTTAGAGATGGAGAGTGTTTTAAAATAGTTAAATATGTAGTCATTAAATTTTGAAGACCAAGGTAAAAAAAGACTTTAAGTGAAGGATACATAATTAAATAACCTCTGAATGAGTAGAGATGTATTTTATGGTCTTTATATGAAGTTACCAGTATGTTAAAGGAAAAACAAAACCAGAAAATAACAGTTATAAAATTTGCAATTCTTTTTATTAGAAGTGCTCCAAACTATCCACATTTTCTGTTTTTAGTTAATTTTGAATCTGTTCTTTTCCTGGCATTTTTAATCACTGGAGCTAAGGATTTTTCATCTAAAATTATATACAGGTGGTTGTACACTGTCATAATGTCAATTAAAGCTCACCGAAAAATAAATCTTGCTTTATTTTGAATAGCATTAGTTTAGAAAGGACCCAGGAACAGTTCATGATATAATTCATGTATACTGGAAGTTATGCATATACAGGTTTTAAATACACGTACATATGCTCACATGAACAGATTTTATTTGTTTGACAGACAGAGATCACAAGTAGGCAGAGAGGCAGGCAGAGAGAGATGAGAAAAGAGGCTCCCTGCTGAGCAGAGAGCCCGATGCAGGACTTGATCCCAGGACCCTGAGATCATGACCTGAGCCGAAGGTAGAGGCTTAACCCACTGAGCCACCCAGGTGCCCCAGCATATTTATATTTGATTAAAATATGTCATTCCATTTTATTATTATTATTTAAGTGTAGAAGAAAATTGTTACTCTCAGACCACACCTTTTAGAAAAGAGAATTGAAAAAACAAATTAAATACATTTAGATACCTGTCCCAGCATAGATCTTAAAAATGAGTCTGCTTGAGATAGGGCTAATGAATTTCTCTTGCAGAATATTTTTAAAATTCAAGTTACTGATCATTTTGCAGATAATCACTGTAATCATAAATATTAAAATCATGAATGTCTAAAACTGCGAAGAAATTGTTTTTCAAGGACATTTTTTTGTTTCATAAAGGAATTTAAATTTTCCCAAATGTAATTCCCATAAATCTAACATTAATGGCAAAAATATATATATTTGAAATATTTTATATTGTCATTTGTAGAAAACCTTCTTTATCTCTATGTTGGTCTCAGTCATCTTTAAAATAAAATGCTTTGAGACATTTTATTGCATAAATAGTGACAAGTCAAGCTCAATGTAAGATAAATCCAGTGGATATTTAGGTGACATTCGAAGTTTTAAAACACAATTAGTTATATTTTTTCTATTTAAAGAAGCAACATTTGCTCATCGTTAAAAATCTATAAACTTCAGTAAAGAATATTTGGAAAATCACCTTTTAATACCCCTTTTGCAAAATAACTATAGTTAACATTTTGATTTATTTTATTCCTATCTTCTAAATTTTTTAAATGTCACCATAGTATAAGTAGTAATATATAATGTGAAACCTTTCTTTCCTTTAAAATAATTATTAATATAATTTTAAAATATTTATAGTGTTGAAATTTCATTGCCCATTTGCTATTGCTACACATTAAGTTGTATCGTTTAGTTATAAATAATAAAGCAGTGGACATCTTTTCCTTTATTTCAGTCAAATTCTTCAGGCTTCATTCTCAGAAATGGGACTTTTCAAATGATGCAAATACTTTGACATTTGGTACACATTTCTTTATTTCTTTCCAGAATAGTTGTACTTTTCCCTAGAAATAAGAAAAAACTTAGATTACCACATCTCCAACAGCATCAAATATTATCATTAAAATAATAACACAAAAATTTAATATAATAAATTAAAAAAGGTAACATGCCTATTTACTTATCTCTCATTATTAGTAAAGTTGAACATTTTCTCATATAACATTTACTTCACTATTTTCTCACTTGTAAATACTTATTAATATGAAGCTCAGTGATTATTTTTTGAGATTTAGTTGCAATGATTTGTTTAAAAGAGCTTTATAAAATCCCATACAAATATAAGCTATTATTAGTAACATATTGATGAATAATCTTTTCCTATAAAAACCTGATTTTGTAACTAAATAACAATAATATTGATACTTCAGCTCAGCACAGAAATAATAATAAGACCCTGTGCCTCCAGAATGAGGGGTTGCTCATTTATCTGACTAAAATCCGTTTCAGAAAATGTATTTGTTTTCTGTATTACTCTGTGACTCATTAGTCAATACAAATAATCAAAACTTAATTTACATTATAACAATATATTAGATAATCTGTAACTATAATTTTCCTAGCTCAAGCTATGAAAATTCAGTCAATTTTTAAATTTCATCATCTCTCACTTTCAGTAGCAGATACTTCCATATATTTACTTATTGTTTGAAGTCATCCTATAATTTATATTACATATAATAAAATTCCTTGGCTTTAAATACATGAAAATTAACTTTCTCATATGGAAAATAAAAAAATTATATGGAAAAATAAATCAACAAAATAGTAGTAATTATTATTATTTTACTAATTGACCAAGGTAATTTAGTGATCATCTTTATCATTCCCTAAGCTGCATGTACATAGTTACATTATTGTCACAAACATACACTGTAATATAATAGCTATCCAGGTTTTTTTTTTAATTATTTTTTTAAAATTCTATGACTTAGTGTAATAATCATTTATGGTACTATATAACTATTGAAGAAAAAAAGAGGACAAAATACTTCCATTTTTTTGGGGTATGTAGATGAATTCTTATGTATGGAATGAGGTGAATTAATGTCATTTATCTAGTTACAAAGGAATGTGTATTTGATGTTGAAAATGCAGAATTAAGAAAATAAATATGACTCATAACCATCAAAACATAAGTACTGGTCATATGTGGATGATTGTATGGGCAGGAATTTTTTGCATTTGCATATATTTTAACAAAATAAACTGTCTTTTTTCCTACTTAATATATAACACATATGTCCCATATTTAAAAAAAAAAAAAAGGTTGTATAAACCTACTGTTATATTATTCAGTTCTTTGGAAGAATGATCCATAATTTGTATACTCAATTTTCTCTTTTGAATATTTATGTTGCTCTAAATATTTGGTATTGTGAACAACACTGAAACAAACATAGATAACAAACATAGATCTTGGCATATATTCATTATTATTTTTTGAAATAAATTTCTTAGTTGATTTTTATATTTTAAAGTATGTTTCAGCGTGTGTCTTAATGAAGGCATTAGTGTTTTATAATAGCAGTGAATACCAAGGAATTCAGATTTGTAGTCATTCTTAAAAACAATTAATAGTTTAAGATAATTTATACTATTTTGGTTTGTTGTTACCAAATCTACAACTAATATCTTAGTAATGTGTGTCTAAACCAAGTTTGCAGTTTTTTTCATTGCTGGGTAACCGACTAATCAGAAAAAAAATATATATATATTCCCCTTATATGTACACACTGAGAGAGATGAAGCTAGTCTCTGTGTAATTGAAAGTATCAGTGGTAAACTTGGCTGGAGCTTGATTAATAGTATATTAAAATCAGAGTCTTCTTGGTGAGTGCTAGATAAGGAGTTTTGGGCAAATTACTTGGTTACTGGGAAGCCTTTAAATTTTAATCATGGAAGTACTTCAGTGTCATTAGAAACTGAAAGGACAATGGGGGCTGCTGGCAAGTTCTTTGAATTGTTGTGCTTTTTAGGCTCTCCTTCTGCCATGCTATTGAGAGCCAAGCATGGGCTGCAATCGAAAATCCTTTAGCTCCCCATGACTTTGATTGCTATTATTGTAATTTAATATTACACAGAATCTAAGAATAAAATAGTCCATGGAAATGAGCAGAGATAATGCAGGAGGTGGGGTGGGGGTGGGGAAAACTGAAAGAGAACTCAAAATTAGTTCTGAAAATAGTTGAAAGCCAGTGAATCGTTCTTCAGCCCACTGAAGCTGCAGTGAGAAAAGCAGGATATTAAAAAATGTTTAACTTGAAAAATAAACAACAGACATAAAATACAGAAAACTTTGTGCATTCTTGAAAATATCAAACCGTGTTTAACCGGTCACAAGGTGAAAAACGTAATAGGGAGCAAAGGTGGGTTTCCATACTCTGCATGTTTTGACATTTCACATATTGTCTTTAGATAAACTGTGAGACAGACAGTTTCATCCAAATAAGAATCCAACATACAGTTGGTTATTATTCAGATTTTTATGTTAAAGTCATGCCACGAGATTATTCAATGTTCAAGAGGCAAATGAGCATTTTCCCAGTGTATGTGTATTCTAGTCAGTGTGAACCCTGGCTGCCTCAGTTTTGAAAAGGATGAACAAGGAATAGAATCTTAGCCCATAAGGTTACAATCTTAGAAATCATCTAATCTAATAACTTTTATTTTACCAATTAACAAAAGGAGGATAGAGTGGGGACATTATCTGATTAGTATGACACACCTAAAACAAGCTTCCCCTAAGAGGATTTTCAGTATTGTTTATAAGCTGGGGAATTCTGTATTATGTTTAACTCCTTCTTAAGAAATAATTCTCAGGAGCACCTGGGTGGCTCAGTGGGTTAAGCCTCTGCCTTTGGCTCAGGTCATGATTCCAGGGTCCTGGGATCAAGTCCCACATCAGGCTCTCTGCTCAGCCGGGAGCCTGCTTCCTCCTCTCTCTCTGCCTGTGTCTCTGCCTACGTGTGATCTCTCTCTCTGTCAAATAAGTGAATAAAAATCTTAAAAAAAAAAAAAAGAAAGAATTTTCATTGATTTATGCAGCTGTTTTCTAGAAAATGGCACAGAGGACTTGTGAGATTGGAATAATTTTCTGAATAATTCTAAGAAACCAGTGTCTTACTCTTTGCATCGGTGGCTTGCATCTGTGTTGTCCTCTGCATTCAGAGTTGGTTTGAGTTCTTATAACTTTTTTAATATATACTCATGAATTTTTCTCTTTCGTGAAAGAAAGGAAGGCAAACCAAGGTAGGTTATTTATAATCCAATTATGAACAAAACACAGTCTCTTCAAACATAGATACGAGCCACTTTAAGCAATGGGGCTGTAAATATTTATCATAGAGTAGATTGCAGGAGAGTAGTCTTTACACAAATATTTTCATTGTGATGTGATAAGCAGATTTGTAAAGGCACAAACAAGATTGAGTTGTGCTATGAAACTGATATACCTTATAATTATTTCTTAATGATCTTGTGTTCATTCCTCTCTACACCTTTAAATTATTTAGTTTTTTAGTATTGAAACAAGCGCAAATTTACAGAAAAGTTACAAGTTATTTGGTACAAATAACTTCATTTGTTTCCTGAACCAACTGAGTATATGTTGCAGCCCTCATATTCCTTCATCCCTAAGTGTTTTAGTGTTTGTTTCCTACATAACAATAATACCACCATCAAAATCAAGAATTTAACACTGATGTATCACTTTAATTTAATTCTCAGAGGATCCAAGTCAGAGTCAAGTAGTGTTTTTAGTTATTTTATTTCCTTAGTCTCCTTCAGCCTAAAACAGTTCCTCCATCTTTGACCTTTATGATTTTTTGAAGATTACAGGCTAGTTATTTTGCAGAATGTCCTTTAGGTTGGATTAGCTCTCTTGATTAGATCCAGATGATACATCATTGAAGGTAAAATAAAAGTCTAGGTGTTTTGATTACATTCTATCAAATGGTTCAACATTTTTTGTTTGTCCTATTATTTATGATTTCATTTTATTCCTTGATCAAAGTGTGTTTGCCAGGACTCCTGAAATAGGCATATTATATGCGTTTCACCAGTGGTTTTGCATAGTTTTTCAGAGGATTCTTTACAGATCTATTGAGTTCTCTGCACATTTTCACCATAGGAATTAGTAAGTGTTTTGTGGGAAATACTAGTACTTTTAAACTATGTAATAAGTTCATGGAGCAGAACAGTAGCCGCTTTATTTATTAATCCAATTTTTAAATTTTTTTTAATATCTGTATAGATTCTTGATATCCTATTTTATTCAATGGTTGTTCCTAATTCATTACTATCACTTATTTTTACTTGACTGTTGGGAACCCATCAAGAAGGTAATTTTTATGTCCTGTCATTCTTTGAGTCCTTTTTTTTTTTTTTTAATAGACCAAAATTTCTTGGCTTATCTTGTACTTTGCTTGAAAACCGTGATTTCTCTGAGGAATTCTGATTCTTTTCAGTCATGTGTGATATTTAGATGATCCTATTTCTTTTCAATTCCTAATTGTGTCATTGTTCTCAGGCTCTATTAGCAGGGAAAACTAGAAAGAGTGTGTGTGTAGGTGCACACGTGCATGTGTATAGTACATATATGCTCTGTTGATATCTATCATTGATCTATATAAAACATATCTATTAGATTTATATTTTTCTACATATAACTATATGCATGTGCCCATGCATGACTATGTATAGGCATGGGCATATGTGTATTTCCACCAGTAATTCCAATTCCAACACATTACCATAGGGTTTACTCTAGTTCTTGTTTGTTTGTCCTTACTTTTCCGTATTTGTAAAAGGGCTTCTTCTACAATGAGAACATGACTTCTCTTATCCTCAGTAAACTAATTTGATTAAACCTCTCTACGTATACAAACTAGTGTCTCCACTGCACTTCTTCCCTGTCATGGACTACTTGTTGACACAGCTTGGGCTTCAAGATTCGGTGAAGGGCTTTTCTTATATAAGCCTCTCCCCTTTCTGACTTGGTATGTGACACCTTCCCCAGGGCTGCTGTTCCAGAAGGATACCTTCCGTGCTCTGTTTAGGCACCAACAACATGTTCTGGACCACTGCCACTGCATTCCACATACCCGTCTCCATTCACTGGCCCATAAATTCCACATACCCGTCTCCATTCACTGGCCCATAAATTTTTGTGCTTCAGGTAAAGGCTTTAGGACTAATATAAGAAGGAAAGGGACAAAGGAAAGAAAGAAAGGAAGAGAGCATAACAGAAAGAAAGAGGAAAAGAGGAGGAGAAAATGCTCTACATGTTCTTCAACTCACCTACTTATTTGTGCTAGTTGTGATCATTCTAGCACACAGTTCATTATTCTTTGTTCACACTAAAATGTGTTAGAAGAATTTGGCTGACTGTCTATGAGAGAATGCTGAGTCTTTCCATGCCCTATAGAAATATGGGGTATAATGTTTTTAAAGGAAATAGAATCCAATAGATTATGGGAAGTCACTAGAAAGCAAGAGAGCAGGTAAAGTCAGAAGTACATTAGATATTGTCATGTTGGGGAACAGCATGTAAAAATGTCTAGAGTTGTGAAAGAACAGTGTTTTAGATGAAAAACAGAAATAGTGGCATGTATTTTTTTAATAGTAACTGAGGAAGATAGTCATCTAAATAATAGCAGCCAATAAATTGAGTCCCACTTTTGATTACTTATGACAGTAGTCAATATTATTTCCCCAACTGCCCAATTTGACAGTCTCTTTAATTCTATAATTCTAAGGATCCATTAGCTGATTTAGACTGTTTAAATCCCAAATGTTTAGGATATTTAAATGTTATTATTTTTATTTTTTAAGTTTTTATTTTAATTCCAGCTAGTTAAGATACAGTGTTATATTAGTGGACAGAATTTATTGACCCCCAAAATGGGGTAGCTAGTTCCCAATTGCCTAGCCAATGAACTGTTAAAATTGTTGTGTGTGACTATATGGCTATGGAAAAGATACCTAGAACAGAGAGCTAAGAAATACTTAGAATGCAAAAAGTTACTATTGATGTGGAGAGAAACCCTCCCCGGTTCTTGTGTCCACAAATTCAAAATTCCAGCTGCATGGAATGGTCAGATTGAGGTTGGCTGCTCTTGGAGTAAGCATATTTGTGAGAGCAATAGCCATCTTCAAGCTTGATTTTAAATATCTTTTTTTTTAAATTTTTTTTTTAAGATTTTATTCATTTATTTGACAGAGATCACAAGTAGGCAGAGAGGCAGGCAGAGAGAGAGAGAGAGAGGAGGAAGCAGGCTCCCCACCAAGCAGGGAGCCTGATGCGGGACTCGATCCCAGGACCCCGAGATCATGATCTGAGCCGAAGGCAGTGGCTTAACCCACTGAGCCACCCAGGAGCCCCTTGATTTTAAATATCTTATGTAAGGAGATAGTTTTATCATTAAACAATCAATAACATAAGCTTCTTGATTAAAGATGTAAATGCAAATTATAACAGTCTTAATCCACAGGCTGACACAGAACATTATTAGATTGTGATAATAAACAGGCATATTGAATGAGTCTTTGATTTGGAAACATATCCCTAGAGAAATGGCTCATGGAGGAGCAATGATCTCAGTCCACATTTCTTATGAATGATCCTTTGTCTGAACTGGTGATATTGCTGGAATTCTAGTATAGAATAATCATAGTTTTGCTTAATATGGAGAGATCTTCATAGGAGTCTAAACTTAAGAATATGAAATTTTGCAACAGTGTCTGCTGCTCTTACTCCTAAGACTAAAGCCATCCGTTAACCATATCATGGAATTTTCATTTCTTCTTCTTTTTTTAAATTAATTTATTTGTTTTAGAGAAAAAGAGAGGGAGAGAGAAAGAGAGAACATGCATGTGCATGCACACGAAAGCAGTGGGAAGGGCAGAGGGCGAGAGAGAATCCTGAAGCAGAAGCAGACTCCCCGTTGAGCATGCAGCCCTACATCGTCCTTGCCCTCAAGGTCCTGAGATCATGACTGAGCCGAAATTGAGTCAGCCACTTAACTGACTGAGCCAACCAGGTGTCCCGAATTTGCATATCTTACTGACTCTAACCATTTAACTGTAATAACTGAACCAACCCCCGCCCCACGCCTTTTTTTTTTTTTTTCTGGAATTGATACATTGGTATAAAATTACTTGTGTGGTGGATAAGCTTATGTATGATTTCCTTTGAGGAAGTTTGTTCGTTTTGCAAACATTGCCCCATTTCCCCAAGCTACCCACACTTTATTTTTGTTAGTGCTGCCCTCCGAATCCTTACTCTTTCCTTGTTTCTTATTATGTGATGTTGCTTATGACTCAGCAGGACCTTGGGGAAAAGTGCCAAAGAATGCTGCAGTATACCTTGATTATTGGGTGTGTGTGTGCTCTTGGGCACACAGACCACTTGGGTATGAGGGGGCAAAAGACAAAAAATGAATTTCAGTGTAACACTCAAGTTTTGGAATTAAAAAATGTAGGGGAAAAAAGAGACAGGAAGGCAAGCAAAGTTAAAACTTGGGGAGTTGTGTATATTTTAAGATGATTATGGGGTATTCTTGTAGAAATGCCCAGCATGCTGATGTTGGAAGGGCACTCATTTTAAACTATTTCACACTTAATAATGTGTAACACTTGGAGTTTTTGCATGTTGGGAAAAAGCACATCATCTCATTTGGTACCTGGATGCTTCTAGATGAATTCAGTCAGAACTCTTTGAATATTAATTTTACTTGTGGGTTTCATTGGGCAATATGAAAATGATTATTAGTGCTTTGAAGCTGATAAAGTTATACTTGGAAATTTGAAAGTTTTCAGACTTAATTGGCCACAGATAGTTGCAAACTTATTCCAATTATTTCAGTTAAGGAATGAAGTATAGACCATATTAAAAACAAAATCAGGAAACGATTCTGATTAAGATGAAAGATCCATCACAAATTAAGAAATAAAAGTGTAATGCTGGTACTTCATGTTAGAGCAGGCCATTTAAAAAATCATGAAGTGAAACATAAGAAGGCTAGAAAAGTTTGGAGTAGGCTAGATAAATTATTTGGAAGACTGTGTTAATCTGCCATAAGGGTAAGAATCAATTTGGCTGATAGGCAACGAGTGACTTGTGTTTGATATCTGAATTTTTCAATCAGCATTTTCTGAACATGGTTTCTCATTATGATAATGACTAAAGGATTAATTATCACCATGAGAACAGTGATAATGGCACTTTGAACTGTACTTGTCACCATATGACACAGACTATTACTTGTTTTTTTGTATTTTAAGAAAGATTTGTGCATTTGGAAGCATTTGATTCACTTGGTGAAAGTAATACTATTAAGTTGTTGGAGTTAAATGATGGGGAGACAACATTTTAAAAACACTACTTTCACACTGGCCATCCTTTTTACAGTTTTAATTGACCAGTTAAAACAGAGAATAATTAACAGAATCAGTGTGAATGCTTGTGTCAAATGCATAGTTCAATTAGAATATTTGCTGGTTTCTTCTAAAACTCTTACTGTAGCAGATAGAATGTTGTAAGAAATAATATTGCTAATTACCTTTCCAAAACAATATCCTTCACTAGCTCAAGTGCAACAGATTAGATGTAAGCCATTTAATGAGAATGGCACAGCATACTGGATTTTAATTTTAGATTATTGGATACATGCATGGTAGGCAATGATATAATTGAGAAATGACCATGTTGCTAATTGATACTAATGGAGGCAAAGTATAGATTTTTTGGTATCATCGTTTTTATAGGGACTAGAAACAATGTTTATTAAAATAAATTAATTACATAAATGATTATATTTTCTTTGTTCTAGAGTGCTTTGTTTTTGCCATATTAAGGAAGGCTGCTGAATTAAAAGAATAAAAATTTCTGAAATACTGGACCCATTTAGTGTCGCTAGCTGCCTTTCTTTGATGTATCCTATGAAAGCACAATTAAAATAACCTCTAGACAGTTTTAAGTGAATACTTCTCCTGAATCTGCATTTCTTACCTAGGTGAAATCTAGAGGAAGCTGTTTTAATGCCTGTATGCTTTAATTTCTTCATCTGTTTATATAGGTTGTTTTAGAGCCATAGTTTCTCAAACTCTTCTGCCCTAGTCCCATAGTAAGAAATACATTTTGCCATCGCATACCAACATATTTCCATATATGTAACATAGAAAAAAAGTTTCACTAAAATTTTTTTTTTTGTTTTGTTTTTAGGATTTTATTTATTTGAGAGAGAAGGAGAGACAGAGACAGAGACAGAGAGCAGAGGAGCAACAGAGTGTGGGCAAGCTGACTCCATGCTGGGCACAGAGTCCAGTGTGGGGCTCTGTTCCAGGACTCTCAGATCATGACCTGAACTGAAAACAAGAGTTGGACGCTTAACCGACTGAGCCACCCAGGCGCCCCCACTAAAAGCATTTTCTTACTTCACAGTGTACACTGATTTTTTTTTTTTAATCTCTATTTTATACTGTTTTAAAAAAATATTGCTGGGGCGCCTGGGTGGCTCAGTAGGTTAAGCTTCTGCCTTCAGCTCGGGTCATGATCTCAGGGTCCTGGGATCAAGCCCTGCATGGGGCTCTCCGGCAGGAAGCCTGCTTCCCCGTCTCTCTGCCTGAGTCTCTGCCTACTGATCTCTCTCTCTCTCTCAAATAAATAAACAAAATCTTAAAAAATATATATATATATATTGCTGTGGTGCTTGGGTGGCTCAGTTGCTTAAGCATCTGCCTCAGGTCATGGTCTTGGGGGTACTGGGATCAGCCCCCATATTAGGCTCTCTGCCTGCCACACCCTCTGCTTGCCCTCTCTCTCTTTTTGTCAAATAAATAAATAAGATCCTAAAAAAATAAAAAATTAAATAAAAATTTTAAAATATTGCTTATGACTCATTAAACTAATGGATCGCAGTCTGCAATTACAAAATCCTGGTTATAGGACCTTGATATTGGCCCAGTGTGGCAAAGGCAGGTCTGAAGGAAGAGATGAGTCAGGATTGCAACTGTACAACTCTATATACAGTGTAGAGCAAATGATGTAAGTAAAGGAGAACTAGTTAATAGGTTTTGAGAATAATATTTTAGGGAAATATAAACATATTTCATACTCAGTAAAAATCTTTTAAAATAGTAAAGGACCAAGGTTAGAAAATGAAAGTAGTAATTCTTACATAAAAAGATAATAGTTGTTAATATTTTGCATATGAGTTTTTGGTAATTTTTCATGTATATGTGTGTAGACTTTTTAGTAAAACATAATATGTATGCTATTTTATAGTCCAGTTTTTCTCAAATATTATTTTACAATATGATTTTTAATATCTACAAATAATTATTGGGAAAAATTTCAGTTTGAATTCTGGGATAAATGTGTTGCTGACATCAAAAGTTTGATTGCTCAGCTGTCCCACCAGAGGCTGGGTGCTCCTTGGCTATATCAGAAATGTATAGCTTCCTCTTCCAAATCATAAATGAGTTCATCCTTAAGAACTAGGATTTGCTTTTCTCTTTTAAAGATAACAGATGAAAATTTTTGGAAGTACATGAAGCTGTTGGCTGTAAAATAAAGTAAGAGTGATTCAACGTAATAGGAAAAATAATAAAAGGCTGGGTAAAAAGAAGAGGTTCACAAACATAAAGTTGAGCCCTTGACTTATTGGGGGAAAAGGAAGATTAAGTGATCTCAGATCATAACTCCTCTTATGCATTGAAAACTTCCATAAACAGTTGTCACTGCAAATGGCCTTGGCCTCAGGATGCATTAATAATACCTGCTATAAGACAATAGTGAATCCATTAATGTGTGTCCTTGGTATAATTATTTTAAGTGACATATAATTAACTCATATCTTGTATATACCTAATAGTACTCTTCAATTAACATGTGATGACTATATTAGTAAATCAGAGCTAAATGCTTGCTGAAGACACTAAGTTTAGTGTGTTGCTCTCTAAACCCTTTATGATTTACACATTTGTATCTCACTAGTGATAAGTGTATATGTCCTTGGATTGTGACAGACTTTGGCATTAAAAAACAACAGCTCAGAGGTCTAAAGAGTCAAGGAATGATGGATTTAGTTCATTGGGTGGACTTAAGTATTCATTTTAAGCCCAGGAATTTTGCTCTACCAGGTGCAGTCCCAGTTGGCTCCCTTGGCTGTACAGGGTAGCTTCCAAGATGTAGTCTTCCTCTGTTTAATTTTTGAGAACAGTTTTGTCCTCCTGAGTTAGAAATTTAGATGCTTCTTTCCATATTCAAATTTTTACTGCTGGAAATAGTTTTCAAGTTCTCAAGGAATCCATGGGCCATCTGTATACTATATCCATCATTCTCTAATTCAGTTTTGTTTATGCTGCTTTGAAATTGTTCACTTCCTATCTCCAATAGGTATGAATTCATTTATATCTGCAAATAGAGCATTTTAAACGTGGCTTTAAATTTGAACATAAGAAACCATGCCTTTATTTGCATTTAAGGTCAATAATATGTAGCTACTAAAGGTATAGATTTTGGAAAGGACTCCCTGAATTTGGATCCCAGCTGTACCACTTACTGCCTATGTGACACAGGCCTAGGCATTTCACCATTTTTTGCCTTCCTAATCTGCAAAAAATGGAATATAAAACTGTACCTGTCTCATAAGGTAAAGAACTAGGTGAGTGAATTTATATAACACACATTCATAGTAACACTGAGTAAATATTATCTATCTCTATATTTGTCCTTAATGTTTAATAGCATACAAAGGATAGTCATAGCTGAATAACTGCTATTGGATGAATCAATACATATTATAGCCAAAATAGCTTATAGACACCTTGATTACCCAATTCCTTTATGTAAAATTGAAAAATAGAAGCAACTTGCTTTATATTCTCTAAAACACCTAGCATTTTATGGTACAAATGATATTTAATGAGTGGGATGTGGAGAATGAAATTAGCAATAAATGTTAGAAAATAAAGTGTACTCTATCCTAGAATAAAAGCCATTTGTAATGATTTAATATGTACAAGTCTCAGGAAAAGCGTATCCTATAATGATCAATGTCATCTCTCTTTCAGAAGTTGTTTTAAATATATTTATTAAATTGTGTGTGTATATATATATACACATATATTTGCATATATATATGAACTATATATTGAATTTAAGGCTATATTTTTGAAAAGTAAATTAGAAGTATGTGACTGCTATGGACTTCAGGATTGTTCATATAAATTCAGTGCTATTCTAATATCTCCAAGACTTATTCTCAGAATAAATTTATTCTGGCAGTGGATTAGAATCCAGAATGAAGACCTTTATATTCAAAGTAATTAGCAGTACTTAGTAGTATTAGCAGCTTGACCCTGAATTCTGTGGTCTCTTCCCTAGACTATGTATAGATGTTCGTGTCAAGCAGTGTCTAACCAGTGTACAAAAGATATTAAATTATAGGGAACACATAATAGAGGCTGTGGAGCAGCTTTGGCAGTAGAATGTGCATCTGGAAGTTGATGAGGGTGGGTGGAAGCTAAGAGGATACTGAACTTGACTCATGTACTTATCATAATGTGGCAAGTTGTAACTTGTTTCCCACTTCTTTAGGAATTCTTAGAAAATAAAACATATCCCACATTGACTTTTAAATTTACATAGTAAGAGACATACTTCAGAGTAGAATCAAAATAATTGTGAAAAATTGAAATCCACATCTATAACTTGAACTTGGGTTGTTTTTCTCTAACCAGTGATCCATTTCATAGCAAGAAGAGAAGAGTTTCATTTATATCCCAGAGCTCAGGAACAATTGCTATAGTGAAAAATTGGAATTCATTGTTAAAACTTGGGATAAAATCTTTCCTTAAATAAAAAGCTTTTTTAAAAAATATAACTGGAATCGACAGCTAAATCTCTAGACATAAATGTTATGAAATGATAGATTCAGTAGAAGATAACTTAGCCTGAAAGGAAAGAATCTGAGGAAGCTAAGGTATGGAATGTGACGTTATCTTGTATCTTTCTATTGAATCTATCAGTTTTTCAGAAAAAAAAAATTGTGCATTTAAATGATACATGTGAATTAGAATTGTATTATTTCTGAACATTATAAGCATAACGTTGCTTGCCTAGATGCTGTCTTTGGAAGTGTTACTATGTTTAAAATGTGTGTCAAACTTTATTAAACCTCTTTTCACCTCATCTCTTAGTTAAATTACTGTGAATTTGACAAATCTGGAGCTAAAAGACAATGGAAGACTATTCATTGAAACACACTTAATTGAACTTCTGACTCAACAGCTATATTTCATTTCTCTACACTTTCCTCTCTTCATTTTCTTATCTTCCTCATGGCTATATTTTATCATTGTCTTTCTAGCCATAATTTATTCATTCCATTATTCCTTTCTATTCCTTCCTGTTTTATTTTAGCTTTCCCCTTCTTCTTTTCTCCTCTCTTTTCATCAAGCCTGGATCTTCATGGCCTGATCTTCTGCAACTCATGTGTTTTCTATGCAGAGGAATGCAAATAAGGTCTTTGAAAAAGGAAGGTGAACAAAAATCATATACCTGTATTTTGGTTGCTCTGTGCATAGTCTGTTAATTAGGTGTTCAAAATAGCTGTAACCTGGGTGTTTATCTGGATGACTGGAGGCTTACTTATCCAAATTTGCTTGGAGTTGCAGGCAGGCTAAGGAAGTCAGGGATAGATTGTTTCCAGGGCCAAACATCTCCATCCTTTCTCAGGCTTTTCCATACAGGAGAAAGATGCTGGTTAGCAGTTCGAATTTCCATCAATCTGCAGTTTTTATGCAACCTGACATTACACATATTTAATATCATTATAAATGTTTTAAAGACAATGTTGCTGGAATAGCTTTATTTGCAAGTTTAGCAAGTGCTTTTAGGATCATTAGTTTTAAATATATTTTCGCTCTTTTAAAAAGTATATTCTAACTAGAAAAGATCAAAATACTGAGTCAAAGACTGACTCTTCAAACATATTAACTTAACTGCAATACAGTAGAATTTATGGTTATAAAGTTTTTGTTTGCTGTTTCAAAGATATCTACATAGAAAATTATTAATCAAGGGACACTTTAGTGGAAAATTTTGCAACCATATCTTTCAAAAAGCATCTTTCCTATTTTTAAATGAGGTATCTTTTATGAGTTTTTGGGTCTCTCATGTTAATGAGGCATTCTGTATTGGTAAGAACCTTTGATGATTGGCACTTTTCTGCTTTATTTTTGAAAGTCTTCCTTTTCAAACAGTTTTTGAAAACTAATATTAATATATTTATCAAGTTTTAAAGAAACTATGAACTATTCTGGAATTTGTAAAGAAATTGAGACGATTAAATGCTTACAGGAAGCATACTAATAGAAAATATACCTTTTAATCAGATTTAGTTGCCTGAGTTACAATCTTATTTATGTAGTGGCCAATTCTTGCTTGGATTTTTAATTTTACCATGAGTCTTCTCATTTAAAGATCTCTATTTTTTTTTTAAGATCTTATTTATTTATTTGATGCAGCAAAAGAGAGAGCGCATTGCTTGGATTTTTAATTTTACCATGAGTCTTCTCATTTAAAGATCTCTATTTTTTTTTTAAGATCTTATTTATTTATTTGATGCAGCAAAAGAGAGAGCGCAAGCAGGGAGAGAGGCAGAGGGAAGGGGAGAGGCAGAATCCCCACTCATCAGGGAGCCCCATGCAGGGCTGGATCCCAGGACCCTGGGATCATGACCTGAGCCAGGGCAGACACTTAACTGACTAAGCCACCCAGGCGCCCCTAAAGATCTCTATTCTTTATTTCTCTGACTTTCCTGTTTCTTCTACTACCTCCGTTTTCTTTTTCTTTCTTTCTTTCTTTTTTTTTTTTTAAGATTTATTGATTTATTTGAGAGAGAGAGCAAGGGGAGGAACAGAAGGAGAGAGAGAGAGAGTCTGAAGCAGTACTGCTTCTGTTTTTAATGAAAGCATTTTAAAGTTCAAGGGAAGGATTCTTCATAAAGATTCTTCATAAAGAATCTTTTTTTTTTCATAAAGAATCTATTAACAGAGTTTTCTTACTCAAGATGGAAGATGTATACTGGAAAATTATTCTCATCCTCTTCTGTCCCATTAACCTTGCACTGGTTGAGTCAAGGATGTGAAAATGCAGAGATGTACTAATGTACCTGAATTCTCAGTTCTCATTTGTCACACTGCACAAGTAGAAGACAGCTAGAAAGCTACAATCATTGCTGTCTTACTGGATCCATTCCCCATCATTAATAGTAGCAACAGAGAGCCTCTGAAAGGTATTAACAGCTTTATCTCCTTTGGATAAATCCTCTTCCCTCTTTGTACTGTAGCCATATTGCCTTCTTCAGTTTCTTCATGTCCTTTCTAACCTCAGGGCCTTTGTGCGTACTATTCTTTCTATCTGGGATAATTCCTGCTTGGCTTATATTGCATTAATCGCTATTCATTCTGTAAATCTCAACTTAAATGTGAGCTTCTTTTGAAGGACTCTCCTGACTACCCAGATTTGATAGGTTTTCCAAATAAACCTTCCTATAACAGAATGTATTTCTTCCTACCACTTACCACAATTGCAATGAATGAAAAAGTTAATTCTTTCTTTAAATCTTTCTCTCACATCTGCTTTTGATGCCAGTTTAAGCAGTCCATCATGGTACAGATTGACTTTGCCTTGCTAATAGCTATCTTCCCTGGTGCCTAGGACAATTCCTAGAATATAGAAGTTACACCATAATTAGTTATTGAAGAAAAGAAAGGAAAAACGGTTTATGAAAAAATTGATTGTTTTTAGTCCACATTTAAATATCTCATTTTATTTTATCCTTTTTAAGTATCTCATTTTAATTGTCAAATATTATTCAGAATTATTTTTGTATGAGAATTTGGTTTATCATTTTTGTAGCTGGTCACTGAGATACTTCCAAATACTTTTGATAATGTAAAATTATCTTTGATTTGCATCTTTATGTATAAATATTTTCTCAACTCTCTGATTATTTCTTTAAAATAAATTTGTTTGTTTGTTTTGTAAAGATTTTATTTATTTGAGAGAAGGAACAGGTGCGGAAGGTCAGGAGGAAGGAGCAGAGGGAGAGAGAGAAGCAGACTTCACACTAAGCAGAGGGCCTGCCAGGGCACTGGAACCCAGGACCCTGAGATTGTAACCTGAGCTGAAGGCAGACGCTTAACAGCCTGAGCCACCAAGGTGCCCACAAAATGAATTTCTGTAAATAGAATTCCTACATCAAGTTAAATAAACTTAAAAAAATTCTCACTACATATTACCCAAGAGTATTCTAGAAAGTCTATACCAACATATAGTCCAAAACCGGAAGCTTACTTAATTGAAATTTTTATATTTTCCCTTTTATATTTATTTGACTCTTAGTGCATTGACCATTGTTTTTGTGCTTACTGTCTGGTTCAGTTTATTCTATGAATTGTTAGTTAATATCTTCTCATCTATTATTTTCTTGGTATACTAGTGTTTTTACTGACAGATTAAAGCCCATTTTATATTAAAAGTATCATCTCCTTGGGGCGGCTGGGTGGCTCAGTGGGTTAAGCCGCTGCCTTTGGCTCATGATCTCAGGGTCCTGGGGTTGAGTCCCACATCAGGCTTTCTGCTCAGCAGGGAGCAGGCTTCCCTCTCTTTGTCTCTCTGCCTGCCTCTCTGTCTATTTGTGATCTTTCTCTGTCAAAAAAATAAATAAAATATTTTTTAAAAATATCATCTCCTTTTTATAATCAAACGTTAATAATGTTTTAACTTAAAGAAAGAATTTAAAGGGTTCCTGGGTGGCTAAGTCAGTTAAGCATCTGAACTCAACTCAGGTCATGATCTGAAGGCCCTAGGATCTGAGTCTGCTTATTTCTCTGCCCCACCCCAACTTGTGCTTTTTCTCTCAAATAAATAATATCTTTTTAAAAAGACTTAAAAACAGATTTTTTTTTCTAAATTTTTGGTCAGAATGATAAAGCCATTTGTTTCATAGAGAACTTTATGATTTCTACTTTATACTTAAGATTTAGTAAACCTTTTAAAACTTTGGTAAAATTTGATAGATTTATGTACCAAAATCTCCTGTCCGGAGTATAATTGTGGATATAAGTAAGTCTAGATTAAATTCAAACACTAGTTAAAAATCCAGTGTTGTTAAATTTCTAGAAATCACGCAAAGCCATTGACTGCTTATAATGATTTTTATAATTGACAAATTGTCTTTTTATAAAGAAGATACACAGCATTCCACTTTATTTTGCATTCTTCATGATAATTTACAATGCACTTTGACCTATACCACAAGTTGACTATTGGGAGCCCAAATCCAATTACAACATGCAGAGGAGTTTTAATTATCTGCAAGTCATGGCTGCTGAGACTTGTTGAAATTTGAGTTTGGAGAATCTAATGTCTCCACATTTGGCTTTCACTCTCGGTACGGGCATGAGAAGTGTTGTTGTTCTTGACCTCAGTGAGTTCAAGCAGTAAGGCTTTCTGCCACTGACCCTCTGGTCAAAAATCCTCCAGGCAGTTGGCAATTCAGTTTTGCCTTTTGTCCAAGTCCTTCCCTCCATGGAGTCCTATCCTAATCCTGTGCCTGTCAAATTCTTGCCTTTTCAACTGAATAACCAAGTAACAAATCATTTACTGCTGAGGAGGAACTTTCGTTTTTTACAAGAGGTCCTTTATTTTCCAGATTGTGCCAGATACTTTCTATTTGTCCCCACTCCCTACCCCATTCACTTTCTATTCTTCTCTGCCCAGGGGCTTATCTCTCTGAATACCATCAGCAGGGCTTCCATTCCCTGGTTTCTATTTCTTTTCAGCCAATGGGGAAATGGGAAGAAAGAAGAGAGAGAGGTTAAGACTTTTATTCTGCTAGCTGAGCTCCGTATGAGATCACCTGTTTTAACTCAAAGTTGTCCGCCCCACCTTGTTTGATAGCTTCTTGTATGTGATTCTTGAACCCCACTGGTTTCAGGAAGTTTTTCTTCCCATCATCTATTCCATTTCAGTGTGGTAACAATGCCACTGCTGCTAGTCCTAGAGTCTATGAATACTCCTTAGCAATTAGTTATTACTTCATAGTTACTACATTCTAATTAGCTTTTCTTTTTTGTAATAAATTATATTTATCTATTACTGTGTAACAAATTGCCTCTAAACTTCTGAGCGTAAAACAGTAATAAATTATTATGTCACTGTTTCTGTGGGTCAGGAATTTATAAGTGGTTTACCTGATAGGTTTGAGAAACAATTCTCCAGGAGTTTCTCACATATCTGCATTTATTGAGAGAAAAGACATTTGTTGCCCTCATTCTAAGCTATCTTTTCAAGTATATTTGCAGAATGACCTGCCTTGGGAGATAAATTTTTTCTCTTACCTGAGCAAAATGTAGTCATCCTTATTGACTGTGATAAAAGATTTGGTTTTCCTAAACTCAGTGAAATATAACACAATTCAGTGTGGATGCAGGTGTTACCTGGCCCCATCCAAGTTGCTTTATGGGAATTAAGACTCAAACCCAGCTCAAGAAAAAGCTAATAATTTGATTACTGTACCTCTTCTGAAAGATAAAGTTCTTTGTTTCTGACCCAGGAATCTTATGTCTTCTGCAAGTAGCCATTGAAAATGAGGCAGGCTAATATGTTAGTTCACAAGTAGGGTAAAATCTTAAACCTTCAACAATTCTTGACAGGTAGTCTTGGCTTAGGGATTCTCATGTAGTCATCTGAAGGCCTGACTGGAGATGGATGATTAATTTCCAAAATGGCTGACTCATATGACTAGCAAGTTGATGCTGGCTATTGTCAGGAGGCCTTGGTTCCTTGCCAAATGAAATTGACCAGAGGCTGGTCTAAGTAGTTTCCCAACATGGTAGCTGTTTTCTTCAGAGTAATTGATTCAGGACAGTGCAAGGTAGAAAGCACAATGCCATAAGACCTGACCTAAGAAATCACACTGCCATTTCCATAATGCCCTATCAGCCTCATTGGATAACACATCTATTCAGTGTGAGAGGTGACTGCATGAAGGAGTGAATACCATGAGGCAGAGATCATTGCAGGCCATTTTGGAGGCTGGTTAATATACAAATTGTTCTCAGAATATCCCAGTTTGGGGGCGCCTGGGTGGCTCAGTGGGTTAAAGCCTCTGCTTTCGGCTCAGGTCATGATCCCAGGGTCCTGGGATCGAGCCCCACATTGGGCTCTCAGGTCAGCAGGGAGCCTGCTTCCTCCTCTCTCTCTGCCTCTCTGCCTACTTGTGATCTCTGTCTGTCAAGTAAATAAATAAAATCTTTAAAAAAAAAAAAAAAAAGAATATCCCAGTTTGTGTCTAATGTCCATTTCCTGACTGAAGCTTACTTATACGTGCTCTTAGCTCCTGTAGGCATATTGTATTTGAATTTGCTCTCTTTACTCTCTTAATGCACATACTCCTAGGTCATTAATTCCATTTACAAGGAAATATCAAGTTACAATCTTTGAGTAATTTGGCCAAAAATTTCAGTCAGTATGAGACTAAAGATATCCCAAATCTAATACTCCTTCTAATATTGAAAGCAGTTTTTTGGATAGGAAATATAAAAATGAATGGAGAACAATAATAAGTCTTCTTATGTAAATTAGATTAACATGAAGGCAAACGTTTACTTAAATGGCATAATTGAAAGAATATGTCTATCAAATATCTTTCACAGTCTCCTACCAGAATGTCTCTAAAGTGTCTATTATAAAAGTTATTGTTGGAGAGTCATCCAGGAAAGTCTATATTTTATCTTAATTAAGACATTACATTTTATCAGAAGGGCAACGTATTACTTTGTTCTTTAGTTAATAGTTTTAAACTTGTTATTAATAATTGATTTATTTATAGTTAAATTCAGTCCCTAAACATATTGTCACCTAGCAGAAAGCACACACATACAATGTTGATTTTATGGGACAGAAAGGCTTGATAAAATCCAGAAACCTATTAGGTTTTGTACAGTGGGGATCTCAGAAAAATTCATACTATATTTAAAGGTGCCTAAAGGAATGACAGTGACTATAAGAAATTCTGCACCCTTCACAAATTCAACTTGAGTTGACCCTAATAGCAGAAATGTGCTAGTAATTCACTTTTTAATGAAAGAATGATGAACAGTTGTACCATTATTGTGTAAACAAGCTGAAGAGCTGTGAATTACTTCTTTTACAGAAAGTAAAGTATTAGGTGACTGCAACAGTGTGATATCGTGGTTAAAAGTATTTTGAGGTTAGAAATCTTATAAAAAGGACAAACCCCCACCACCAATTTTCAGTGGAAGCACATTTAGTTTTTGTCAGTATTTTGAGCTGAAATACTAGTTTACATTTATCTTTATTTTAAACTTTTTCATTCTTTCCTTTTAACTCATTCCTATAACAATGTGTTTTCTGCAGCTTCCTTGACACAAAAAGCTATGGAGTATTTCGAATCCAATAAAAAAAGATTAGAAGGGAGACATGTCTTAACCAAACCTCCACCAAAAGACTTCAAATCTTTAGTGAATGGCAGGTCTTCAGAGCTATTAATTTGGTAAAGCATTTGACAGGTTGGAGTGCTTTTACAGATGCACGGGATGGGTGCTATGTTTTCAGTGTAAACTACTTCTACATTCTGGATACCTCAGCTCTTTACTGTGAGGGTCAGAGTGTGAGTACACTCTTTCAAGTTATGGAAGGGGAGAGAGAGAGAAATGAACACAACTGTACACTGCATACTTGAATCATTTAGGTGTGACAACAAAACACACTTTTAAATAATGTTTGACGTATTCCCATCAAGCCCCCTAGCTGAGACAAAAGCAAAATAGCCGTGTTAGTCTAGTGCCCGCTACCAGAGCTGCTGTTCAGGTTCAGTGTTCAACCTCTCTGATACTTATTTTGCACTTTAGTGTGGAGTATTCTGTTAGATCTCCAGATGTGGGACTGTGGGACAGACTTCAGTGAAGGGTAGAATCGTGGGTACTCTCACAAAGTGCTCCTTTGGTTTCCTTTAGTCAGCTGATACTTGGGCTTCTGTTGCCAGTTGTTACTTGTTCTGAGATTGAGCCAAAGAGACTAATAAAACCTATTTTCCATGGTTAATGGACCTCTCTTTCCTCTCTCTTCTCCTCCCTTTCCCTTTTCCCCTAACCCCACTTTCTCTCCTTCTTCTTCTTTCCCTCCCTCCCACCTCTTCCTTGCCAGAGATGAACAAGAGAAGCCCCAATTACTTTTGGAAGCCATCTTAACCCATGAGGAGAAACAGCCATAGGATAACGAACCAGAGAGAGGGGAGAATGAAGCCCCATGATGATATTCTTAGGCCCTTCTACTTGTTCTGTTTGGACTTGTCCTAACTCTAGGGCAGGAATAGACAATTTCCTTGTTACTGAAGCCATTCTGAATGGGGTTTCTTACAGTTGCATCTGAAATCATCCACTCTGACACATGAAACATAACGGAAAAAGAGAGGTAAGCAGAGGCCTGGCATGAGTGGCCCTGCTAATTGGTCACCCTCCAGAACTGGGGTAGAGGTTGGAAAGGTGGGAGGTATTAGAAGATGTTATGTAAATATATGTTTTAATCAGTGTGTTGGCAGTGACTGAAATAGAATAATATGTTAAGAAAGTAATATTGGGGGAAAAATTGTGCCTGTTCCATGTTTTGGCAAATTTTTTTTTGGCAGATTTAGTATTATCTTCTAGGAGGTCACATCAGGGCCATCCATGAGGCCCCTGCTCCCTCAGGGTGTTCTTCTCTTATTAGTCTAATATGTTTCTGGATGAGATTTTGCTTGAAAAACAGGTTCATAATCAAAGACCGAAAACTACTCTTCACCAATACATACTCATTCTGTTCTGTTCTGTGATAAACACAATGAGTACCCCAGATATTGCTAATCATACGTCACCCATTTGCATCTATACCTGACTTCTTCCATCTATACCTGACTTCTGGCAAGGCCATCCGTTTAGTGTTCTCATTTAGCATATGATCCCCACATTTTTCATGTGACGATGCGGTAGAGGTACTGCCAGTCCATCTCCTTGTCTTTCATTCTGCTCTCCAATGCCACTTAAGAAGAACTATACAACTTCATCCACATTCAGTACAGATCTTCAATCTACATGTGTAGTCAGGCTATTTTTTCTTCCAGGGATGAAATTGGCTCTAAGATTTCAGTTTGCATTGTTCTGTTAGGAAAAAAAAAATACATTTTGTATTTTTATGATTATCAGATATTTTTTTCTTTTCTCATTTTGTGTCCAATAAGTTTATTTGTTTGTTTAAATATTTTTTGTGTGTGTGTTTGAGAATGGGTGAACGGCAGTTATTGACTGGATCCAACCAGAATATACTGATTTCCCCGTTTAAGTCAGCAAACTTTCTGCTTAAGAAGAAAACAGTAGTTGTACCAGAAGCATCAACAGCCACCTTCAGAAAGAGAAAACAAAATGTCCTAATGCAGGATTTTTTTTATGTATAACTCAATTGCTTTGGTAAATATCTATTGGCAAAGCCGAACCTAAACAGCATTTCACATGCATCCTAAACAGCTTGCCTGAAGACTGAAGCATACTCTGGTTATATACTTTCTGAAATCTATCTATATTTTATTTTGTCTTGGAAAAAGATTAAAGAATAGAATTATATTAGAACTGGTGGAGGCATGATCCATGCCCCCTTGATTATATTGAAACATTAAAATGTCATCAGCATGTTAATTTTGTCATCTCAACTGCATGAGATTTATTCAGCACTTCTATCTATTACATTACTGTGGAAACACAATTTATTCTGATTGTGGAAATGTCATAGGCAGCAACTAAAAACATCTGGAATTCTTGGTTTAGAAAGAATGCCTGGTTTCAATAATGCTATTTCTAAATTAACTTTATCTATAAAGAAGGCAGGAATCACGCATTTTAAATTATTCAAATTGAAATATTCATTTGGCTCACCAATTTTAACTGAGGAGGTCAAAAATTAAAAAAAGAAGAAAAGAAAAGCAGAACTTGTGGATAAAGAACTATTGTTTTTTAATGGTTGAGAAAAATAAAATGGTCTCCAATTAAAGTGTAGTTTCAGGAAAATATAGTAACCTGGCTTTTTTGTTGTTTGTTTTTCCTCTTCATTGTAGCAAGAAAAGCTTGACTAAGTCTGTGACACATCTAGAAAATAAAAGCAAGAGAGAGAGATGGGTAATTAATTCCACGAAGACAAAAGAGAATTGTCAGAATGGCACAAAGAAATATGAATTTTGCTTTTACACTTTTCTCATTTATAAAAATTGTACATAGAGTACTTTTCTTTGCTACTACTGAGATGAAAGCTATTCTCCTGCTAAGGACTTGTATACAAGGTTGTGAGGGAGGAAAAAAGCAAATGTTAGTTGATGATAATTTAGGGATTTCCTCAGTATGCATATCTGCAATTTATTACCTGATATATAAGTCCTGAATCTCTGAAAACTGAAATAAAGTTCTATTGGGCTGCAAAAATTGTAGCTGACCTCATGTGAGGTTATATTCTTCATTTTGTTTACCTGGCTATTCATAATTTCACTGGAGAATTACTAACTCTGATTACTAATACTAATACAATTACAAGGTACTGCAACAGACTTCATGTAGAATGTTTTGTAATTCTTTCCTAGAACTTGAAAAATTCTAGAGTCTACCTCCCTGGTTCTTACCTCCATCAAACAGGTTGTTTCCAACTTGTGTGGGCTTGACTTAAAAATCTTCGGATATCAGTTAAATACAAATCAAAACCACAATGAGACACCACCTCACACCAGTCAGAATGGCTAAAATTAACAAGTCAGGAAATGACAGATGCTGGAGAGGATGCAGAGAAAGGGGAACCATCTTACACTGTTGGTGGGAATGCAAGCTGGTGCAACCACTCTGGAAAATAGCATGGAGGTTCCTCAAAAAGTTGAAAATAGAGCTACCCTACGACCCAGCAATTGCACCACTGGGTATTTACCTTAAAGATACAAACACAGTGATCCAAAGGGGCACGTGCACCCGAATGTTTATAGCAGCAATGTCCACAATAGCCAAACTATGGAAAGAACCTAGATGTCCATCAACAGATGAATGAATAAAGAAGAGGTGGTATACACACACACACACACACACACACACACACAGTGGAATACTATGCAGCCATCGAAAGAAATGAAATCTTGCCATTTGCAACGACATGGAGGGAACTAGAGGGTATTATGCTTAACAAAATAAGTCAATAGGAGAAAGACAACTATCATATGATCTCCCTGATATGAGGAAGTGGAGATGCAACGTGAGGGGCTTGGGGGGTAGGAAAAGAATAAATGAAATAAGATGGGATAGGGAAGGAAACAAACCATAAGAGACTCTTAATGTCACAAAACAAACTGAGGGTGGTCGGGGCGGGGGTGGGTAGGGAGAGGGTGGTGGGGTTATGGACAGTGGGAAGGGTATGTGCTATGGTGAGGGCTGTGAAGTGTGTAAACCTGGCGATTCACAGACCTGTACCCCTGGGGCTAATAAAACCTTATATGTTTATTAAAAAATTTTTAAAAATTAAGAAAAAATCTAATGCTATGAGGCATTATTTGAAACACCTATGCCCATGTCTTAGCTAAAATTCACCTTCATGTTTCACATCTAATGTAAAATTATTTTGGCAAACTCTATGAAAAATAAATATATTATCATACTCATTAGATGTATGCAGCTCTTGCATTCCCTTTTTAAAAAAATTTTAACACTCTTCTAATTTTGGAATATTAATAGATTTACAGAAAAGTTGCAAAGGTCATACAGAGGAATCCCATACACCATGTTTCTCTGTTGCTTTCCTACTATTTTGAAGAAGCCGATATTACCAAAGTAGAGTGCTCAGATGTCTGATGATTTGTTAATCAAATCACTCTTTTTTAAGGTGCCCTTTCTAGGCTCTGCATATTGCTTAATTTATGATCTTTAATTCTTACAACACGTATGTGAAGTGGATATTACTTTTGCATAGTTTGGAAGGGAAAAAATGAAGATCCAAGGAAGGGATCTAGGGCAAAGTTCTCCCATTAACAGAATCAGGTGTCTAACGCAGGACCTTACTGGCTCCAAAACACACATTCCCATGGTCAGCAGAATTTGTCTTCCTCCCTTGAACTCAAAATTGGTCTTCAGGCTGAAGCCACACCCTTTCTCACCTTACTCAGGGCTGCTCCTCGGAAGACTGGGAGATTGGGAAGAAGGCCTGTGGAGTTTAGCAAGATAAGGAGCAGCAGAGGGAAAAACTTATTTTGCCACTTTTGAGGTTCAGGAATAAGGCCTTTCGCAGCTTCTTCCTTTGTTTATGCAAAGGCACTCCATTAGCATTGGCATGCGTTCTTTGTCTTCTAAGTGAAAAAGAGAAAGGATGGAGCTTTAGAGGCTGCTTTTTTATGTAGTCTTCTTTTATCTGGAGGAACAAGCTGTAAAATACCCTTAGAAAACCACTTAAGAGGCTAAAAGGAAGAATGGTTATGAGACCCTCAGATTTTTAAAACACAGTAGTTTGTTTATGTCACTCAAAGGCGTGGTGAAAACAGAAAGGGAGAAACACTGCCCAGAAGCCGCTGGAGTAGAATTGAGGTAAATAAGCCTCTCCTCAGAGCTTCGCCCTCTCTGAATCTTATGGTCACAAGTCGGCTCCCACCGATTTGGAGGGATGCCTGGAGGGCAAAAAGGATACGCTGGAACATTTTGAGTTGAAAACTTTTCAGTAAATAAGTCATTATACTTGGCTAAACGTTCATAGTCATCACTAAATAATCTTCTTTTGAACTCCCAAAAGATCTCATGAAAATGTCATATAGCAATTTCTAGATGGGCTATGCATACTTATGATATCATTAGAGTACATGTGAAATTAGCCTTTTCAGTATTTTATAGAAATTAAATTTTATAGAAATTAAAACGTATTCTTATAATATTAACGGAAAATAATCCACTGAAGTATCTCAAATAAATCTGTATTTCTTCCTGTATTAATAAAGCAACATTGATGAAAACAGGTGTTTCTGTGGCTGTGAGGCTCCTTCCATCTTGTGGCTCTGTGTCTTCAATACATGGTTTCCAGGTTCACCATGGAAGAGGAAAAATATGGGAATCACATTACAGAGGTCTTTATAGGCCATTCTTGGATGTGGCTTTTATCAATTCTTCCTATGCACTGTTGGCTAGATGGGGATTGTGCCCTTTTTAAAAAATGATTTTATTTATTTATTTATTTGACACAGAGAGAGAGAGAGAGAGAGAGAGAGAGATCACAAGTAGGCAGAGAAGCAGGCAGAGGGGGAGGGGGAATCAGGCTCCCCGCTGAGCAGAGAGCCTGATGTGGGCTCCATCCCAGGACCCTAGGACCATGACCTGAGTCAAAGGCAGAGGTTTAACCCACTGAGCCAGCCAGGCGCCCCAAGGGGACTGTGCTTTTACATAGGTTTCCATAGAGAAAAAGAAACTGGTGTAGTGAAGAGCTCACTACATACTTATCAAGTTAAAATAATTCTTATTTTATTCAAAAATTTTTCCTGGCTCTTAATTCTGTTAAATAAAATCTCTTAATTTTTTCCTCCACCCTTCATCCTAATTTCTTCTTTTATCCTTTTTTTTTTTTTCCCTTTTTCCAATTTCTCTCCTACCTTTCTCTTGCTTTATTTCAGCTTTCTTTTATTCTACCCCCAGGTCATTGAATTAGCCAGGCAGCCCCTTTTCTATTACCCACAGTAGCCTCATTTTCCCGGTTCTGCCAAGACTGCTTGTCCCTACACCCCTAGTCCTCCTACCTGCGTAACCAAACTAACATGAGTTTGTTCCTTAGTGACTCAGACAGAAACTACAGGAGGTGGAGTTGCCCCATAAAGGAAACTATTTGCAGCATATAAAATCACAGGAGAAACTTTGAAAGCTGTGACTCCCCAAGCAAAGCAGAATGGGTTCCTTTTATTTAGGATTAGGATGAATATTTTGATAGGGAAGCTTGGCATCAGATGTAGACTGGGGTAATAAGACTGAGGTAATGTGCCTTAATGAAAATACCTGTGCATACATTGTGTTATGTAAATGAGGCCAACGCTCCTCCTAGGGCAGGGATTTTAGTATTACAATGAGGTAAAGGTAACTGTTGGTCACTTCATGGGCCACTTCATGGTCCTTCTGTGCAGGGGAGTTGGGGGGTTAGCTCAAAGTGATCTGGGCAATCAGGGCCTGAAGAGAGTCATTATTGCTTGAAGGGTGGTTTTGATTTCCTTCACAGGGTTTCATGTCCATAGGGTCTTTTACCTGAGTTAAGAGATAAGTTGGAAAGAAGACCTTAAGGACAAAAGGTTGAACAAATGTCAGTGGGTACGAGGAGTTGAGTAGTATAGGTCAGGTCTTAGGGTTTAGCTGGTGACACCTAGGCACTCTAATCTGCTTTATTCTCTTTTGTTCCACATGGAAAACACTACCATTCACCACTAGCATCAACAGAAACTCATTAGTCCTTTTTTAAAAATTAATTTATTTTTATTTTATTTCTTTTAGTGTTCCAGAATTCATTGTTTATGCACCATACCCAGTGCTCCATGCAATACCTGCTCTCCATAATACCCACCACCAGGCCCTCCCAACCCTTCAACCCCCTCCCCTCCAAAACCCTCAGTTAGTTTCTCAGAGTCCACAGTCTTTCTTTTGTCTCCCCCTCCAATTTCCCCCAACTCACTCCTCCTCTCCATCTCCCAATGTCCTCTGTGTTATTCTTTATGCTCCATAAGTAAGTGAAACCATATGATACTTGACTCTCTCTGCTTGACTTACTTCATTAGTCCTTATATATGTGATTCTATCCTCTGCCAAACCCTTATATAGCTGTTTGGCTATTAGTGATTTGTAATCAATTTACTTTTTTCTTTTCTTTCTCTCTCTCTCTCTTTTTAACAATATTTCATTTTATTTTTCTTTACAGTTTTTTTTCTCTAAGTTCAAGGGGAGCTTGAACTCATGACCCTGACATTGAGAGTCACATGCTCTACCTACTGAGCTAGCCAAGTGCCCCTACTTTTTCATTTTCCGTGGCAAATATTTCAAACTTTTATAATATAATTCATCTATTTATTAATACCTGCCATAACATCAGAAGGTTGAAAAATTAAAACAACAACAAATTGCATGCCAAGTTCCCCACATTCTACCTCTAACCAGGTATATTTGTATGGCCTGGTTTGTTGCAAGAACTCTTCTGCTCAGACTGCTCCTGGCCCTTCTTTCCTTACTTCCTTCTTTATCTCTTTTCAGTTCTCCATCTACTTCTTCTCCCTCTATATCTTGTCTCTGCTGTGGAAGAAATACTTCTTTTCATCCTTCAAAATGCACCTGAAATATCACTGTTTTAGTAATAGAAATAATTACCATGTAATAAACTACCACAGACCAGCTGACTTAAATAGCAGAAATTCATTTTCTCAAGTTCTGGAGGCTAAGAAGTCCAAGAATAAGGTGCCATCAAGGTAGGTTTTATTTTGAGGCCTCTTCTCTTAAACTGTAGGCAGTCACCATCTCACTGTGTGCTTATATGATCTCTCTCTTCTTTGTGGTCCTGTGAAGAAAGAGAGGGAGAGGGAATAAGCTCTTTGGTGTCTCTTCTTCAAAGGATCAGAGCCCTACCTTGGTCATCTCATTTAATCTTAATTACTTCCTGAGACTCTCTATCTCTAAATAAAGCACGTTAGGCGGCTGCCTCACCATTGCTTATAATTTCATCATGATAACCATTTGACTCTAGCCACCTAAATGCATCCCTTGAAAATCTGTGTCATATTTTAAACTATGTTCATATTTTCAACTTCATCATATGAATTTTAGAGGGACACATTCATCCATAACAATCACCTTTACCATCACCTCCTAGCGATGCATCCTTTGAAAGGGAAAGTCTGTGCCCATATCAATTTGAACAGTGTCTTGCACTGTCATCATACTTTTAAAGCATATTTCTTATCTATCCTTTCTGGACCACGAACTAGATAGAACTAGAAATCATGTCTGAGTCTCCTTTGTATCATGTTCAATAGCTAGGATGGAGTCTATGACTGAGTAGGTTCTCTACAGCTATTTTTGATTGATCAATTGATCCACAAGATCCTAAAAGTCAACTAAATGATCAAAGAGAGATTATATATAACTTAATAAAAAAATAATGCATTTAATTTTGAATATTTTGAAATCGATTCCCCATATATGGCATGTATTATTTCTTCAATAGACTGTTTAATTCAGCTCAGTTCTATGATCTTTTGGAGAAAAGACCATTTGCAAGTTCCAGCTTGAGTACATGTATAAATTCCTCAAGCACTAGAATGGAAAAATTTGAGTATGTTCATTCCATAGCTTGTATACCTCAAAAGGCTGCTAGCATAAAACTGCTACAAAAATTGGAAGCTTATTGTGAATTGAGCACAGTAAATAGAGTTATAACTATTTCTTTCAAGAGGTCTGGGTGTTCAAGCATATGTTTTAAGGCCTCAAAGTCCTAGTCCTTTTTTATCACAATTTTAATCCTGGCCTGATTCATGTTTTTTTTTTTTTGCTTGTTTGTTGTTGTTGTTGTTGTTGTTGTTTTTATTTTTATTTTTTTACCAATTACATCTTGGAATTGTAGATTAGGTGTTTTTTTTTTTTTTTTTTTTTTGGTTTGTTTTTTGTTTTTTGTTTTTTAGCTTGCTGTTTGTGATAATTCTTAATAGTTCATCAACTCCATAGTTGTCAGAAAGGCATTTTTGCATGAAGTTTAATTTCTACAATGAAGGTTGAAAATTATCTTGTCTCATCAATAAGGAAAACTCTACCACATTTCCCCCTGCCCCTTTTCTGTCAGAGCAAAATAATCTCTTAAATTATCTGTATAAAATATTTTGCATTGTTCTGGCAATGATCTGGCTCCATCCCTGGATAGGAAATTGGGCATGTGTGGCTAGGCATCCAGAGGAATATATTTACCAATGAATTATCTTCCAAGGTTTTGACACCACCATCAGTTATGCCAGATGCAAATCATTTACTCTCTGTCAGTTCAAATACACAGTCTTGTTTGGATGGCTTAAATCTATGCTGGCACAAAAATACAGCAAGCAATATTGCTCAACTTTTGAGTTGAAAGCATAGACAAATGTATACAGCGCCAAAACATGGAAATAATACAATGTAGACTGAATTTTGCTAAGTGTGACTTAATGTTAGCATAGCATAAGATTGTCAAAGAAATAGTGACATTTCCTACTGAGAAAAGGAAATGTTCTACTACAATGGTAGACATAAATGTTTGACATGGAGTTTTAAGATGACTGTCATGTTCTATATGGCCCACATCCTGCCAGATCTGATGAAGTCAAAATGAAGCTCCTGGTAAATACCTCAGGGAAATGCCAAATTAAATTCTGGAATTTGGGGACTTAATAATAATGACTTCAGTGCTGCAATATTTCATGGAATTTAGCATCATGTCTTTAGACCATGAACTGGTGGATTGATGGCCTCAAGAGTAAAAAGATTTCACCATTTTTTCTTTATTCTTTCCTACTTCTGAATCAAGGCAGATCATGGTACAAAAATTTGGATTGCTAACTCATTAGTTTTTTGGCTTTCGGCATAAAGACAGCTGAAGTAAACAAAGTTGACCAATATTTTGACTTACTGAATAGATACAATTTCTGTTTGTATGAAATAATGGGAGAATTTAATACAATATCCTAGTTGAGGACAGTGGGTTAAGGTCACACACATATAACTGAGTTAGAAACCCAGATTTGAATATTAGTACCACTATTTCATTGCAGTATTGACTTTTCTAAGCCTCAGTTTTCTCATCCATAAAACAAGAAGGATACTTCCTAACTTATAAAAATAATGCATTGATTTAAAATGTGAAGTATGTTTATATACATACTTAGGACAACTGGCAATTGTTATAGATGTATAACAAGTCATAGGAACTTTATGAACTGAATAATCAAGATAATTGACTGTTTAAAAAAAAACAAACCTTCTTTTCTTGGGTAGAACAAATCTTACCATATTTAATGTTTTCCTTGCTTCTTTGACCTTTACTTCTCAGTTTTTCTTCAGACTTTTCTTTGGCCTTTTCTTCTCAGTTAGATTTAAGTTGAGCTAAGTAATCATAGTCCTAGTTAAAATTTTTCTTAGAGTCAGTACTAAAAGAACATCCCCAGATCCGGCAATAGAGGAAAACACACATTTGTGCCAGAAAATATCTGTGCTACTTTTATATGTTTTGTATAAAGTGGTTACACAAAATAAATAAGTGACCATGAAATTATTTTAAAATCTATATACTCATGATTTAAGAGTATTTTACTTTTCCTTGGTCAAAATAGTATTTTCACTAGTCACTCATCAGCCAGGATATTGGTTCTCAACCAGAGGAGATTTTGCCCTCTGGTGGACTTTGGTAATATCTGGAGACATTTTTAACTTTTATGACTGTGGTGGGTGGAGGAGAATCACCAGCATCTAGTGGGTACAGACCAACAATTCCACTAAACGTTCTACAATGTATAAGAGATCCCCACAATAAAGAATTATCTGGTTTTGTCAATGGTGCTGCTCTTGAGAAACCATTTCTATCAGGTTTGTATCATACAGAGGTGACTTCTCACATATCTGAACTAATAGAAGACCGATTTAGAGGTACTAGAATATATTTGAGCACATTTTCAGCATCATGTACAGATAACACATTTCAGGAGGATATCACACACAAACAATGAGCATGCACCATGAGAGGTTCAAGCATTCTTATTTGAGTACATGGGAGTGTAATATTTTATAACTTTATTGTCCCTTGTAGGGGAGAACTTCATATACCTGTTGATAGATATATTTTCTGCAGTCAGTTAAAACAGTTCTCTTGGGTTACCCGTAAATAGGTTTCACTTTTTAATACTTATTTTTACTTGAACTAATAAAGAAAATATTTTATAAATTGAGCCATGACTCTCATAATTATAATAAGTCAAAACCAGAGAGGATCACAAAATCTGTCTACCTTTTCATTTTACAACTGAGAAAATTGGAAGACAAAGAGACTGAGCAACTTGCCCAAGGTTCCCAAGGTTATAAACTTGTTGTGTGTAGCGTCAGGGTCATATTTCTAGTCCAGTCCATTAATTATCAATATTTTCATTTTAATGCTATCATTCATTTTAAATACATTCAAGTTCTTTGCCTATTTTTCAAAGAACTTTCTTGGTTCTCTCTTGCCTCCCTGCGACAACTCCCACTTACATTTCTTTTTGTATGATGTTTTTTTCCTCCTGATTTCTTTCGAGTCAGTGAAGCCAACAGTATGAAACCTTTAATTTGATACCTTACCCAAAAGCCTTTCCATGAGCTTTTATACCAAATCAGACTCCCCTAGATTTAAGAGGTGTGGAAAAGCTAAACTAAGCTGTCTCAGATTGGCTAATCTTCTGTTTGGTCAGAGTGTGAAGTGGTCTATGCTGCAGAGTTTCTCCCTCACCAGAGGAAAAACTTTTCTCATTTATGCTGGTTTAACTTACAGGGATTTTAGTGATCCTCAAAACAAGTGAAATTTAAGATACACATCTTAAGCTCAGTTTGTAAAGGCCTGCGATTTCAATAACAAAACTCACAGTGACAGTGATGTATGGTTTTCTTTATGAGACCTGAAAACTGATGGATATGTGATCTTATAAATGCTTAGACAAACTAATGCACATAATTATATTTTCCATTTGAAGTCTATTGCTAGGCATTCTAATACAATATCATTAGTTGAAATGGCCACGATGATACAGCTTGGGCAGTTTGTCACGGTAATTACAGGGTGATTATTTTTGACTGGAATAAAGATTTCAGTTTTAGTATGGTAGAAAGCATCATCACAAATTACAGTCTTGGAAAATAATAATAAAAACTTTAAGATTTTAATGCATTTGGCAACATTATTCCAAAATAATTTCTCATTAAGGAAAATGTCCATAAATTGGATAAATAAATTATTTTTAAAGTGATTAAAATATGGCTTTGCCAAAAGGATCCCACTTATCTCATTAATGGTTCCTATGTATAAAAATGTCGACATTAGATAAAATTTGAGTGTGGTAAATAAGGCTTATGTCATAATTAACAACCTTTGAAGAAAGGGTTTTTTTTTTTAAGCAGACACAAAAGTACGGCATTTATCTTCACTATTTTCAGAATGGTTGATTAAAGTAGACAGTGTCCTAACATCTGTATTGAAAACTATATTAATCAATTGATTAATCATGCAACATTAATCAAAAGCCTCCCTAAGTGTTTTAGTATCTGAGCAGCTCTTAGTATTTTCTATCAGATCCCTTTTAACGTGTCCATTAAAAAGATTAAATTTGGGTGGTAAATACTGAGGGGTTGTGGAACTTGCAGCTTCTCACTGGAAGGTCACAGGCACCGCTCATTAGTGCTACTTTTAATGGGATAAGAAGCAAAAGTTTTGAATATGTGACTAAATCAATTAATCAGTCGCACACTTGACTCATTCCAGTAAGCAGTTTAGTATTTGCCGAATTGGCACCATGACCATCTGGGTGATTTGTCCTCAGTGGGTTCACTCAAACCAAAGAACACTTTTTACTTAAGAGTTTAAATGGCAAAAGGTTTGAACGGCAAAAGACTGATGCAGCCACTGCTATTCAATATGTCGGTTTGTAGAAACTAGTTAAAAGTCAGCCTTTATTATTAAGATTGTATTTAAATGATCTAGGTTGCCCTGTACAATGAGTGTAAAACTTCCTATTACTGGAGTGGATGGTTCACAATCAAATGAATTATTTCTGTGTTTAGTGAGATTCAATTGAACTTCATAGTACACTCTCAAGCTTACTAATCAGCTGTAAATTTCAACATTGGTGATTTATAATTGGTTAGTTCTTAGATTTCCAAACTCTTTTACATATAAGATTAGTCAGGCGAATTTGTGCAATATTTTAAATATGGAGAATGTCAGTATTAAAAACAAACAGAAAATTAATATAATTCAGATAAGGACAATTATAATAATCAACTGTTAGGCAATAAATAAAATGTTTTGTCACATTCTCAGAGGCACTGCTCTATTATCTTTTGTGTCTCATATCTTTCCAATTTTTAAAAGGCAACACTTTTCAATGTATCTGTTTATTTTGATCACTTTATAATATAGGGAATGGTAGGCTCTGTAAACTCTCTTGATCATGTAGTCCTTTGGTTTACTTGATGGAGCTTTTCTTCTACTATTGATTAAATGACCATAATGACATTCAATAAAATTAAATCTTGTCAATTTTTTTCTGGATAATTTAGCCAGCTTTTCAATCAGAGTCCAAACCTATAGACATTTAAAAGCATGGTATGGCCCATCTGTTCATCCCTGCTGTTGCTGGAGGAGATATTCTGTAGACAAGACAGTTCCCAGAGTTTGCGCAAAGAACTTTATTATTTGGGCAATCTTTAGCTATTGCTGTTTTCAACAAAATGATTAGGTGGTAGTTTTAAAATTTGCAAATATGTCCTGAAGCTTTAGCAATAGAAACACATATCTAGATAACTAAATTTAATGTATGCTGAGTATCTTCAGTTTCAAAAGATGCTTCTTTTCTTCTCTGCCAGTTGCTCAGAATGAAAACAGCTATTTTATTATATATGCTACAATGATTCTCATCTGCAAAATGATGATGATTGAGAGATAAAGGAATGCTTCATCTATGCATTCCTCTTTTGGGTAAAGTTGTCCATAGAAGAAAGCCATCTACTAAAATGTTACCTTTATGAAGAATTATGTAATCACACAAATTCTAAAAAAATAAACTTACATTTTTATTTAGCATTTAGTACTACAGAAAGAGAATTCAGAAATTTCATTTTACTTCCCAAAGTTGATCGACCAAGTGCATTACTTTCTTACTCTTCTCAGTTCTTTGTTATCAGCAGAATAGTGCTTAAGAGAAAGTTACAGAATAAATCTAATTATGATAAGCCATTATATAAAATTGGTTTCTGTTAGCATGCAAAATCTACATTATAATTCTGCATGTGCATTTTGGTATGAAGTATCTGAATAATGTTCTTTGTTGATTAATACTTAGAGCTATTCAGGTACATACCAAATGCTCTAAACCTTTATTTCAGTTCTTTGTTACCAAATAATTACATGAAAAACAAACATGTCTAAAAATAATCAGAAATAGATTTGGTTATGTCTCTGTGTATATATTGTTTCATATTTGAGCTATATTTTCATTTTGCTACTGACGTGAAGCTTGGTTGCCTTCAACAGGGAAGGAAATATAATCTGCATAATTCTTATTAGTTCTTCATTGGGTAAATGCATTTTGATATTCTATAGTAGGTTGGTTTGTGGCTAATCATTTTTGTACTTAGCAGCAGGTGTTACTACTATATTGAAAAAATCATACACATTTTAGAAATTATGAGTATAATTTAGCCATAAAACACCTACATTTCAGTTTCCATCAATTCATTAGATAAGTTCATTAGAAATAAGAAATGCAATTAGTTGCTAATAAGGTCATTGGTTCATTATCTGGGTTAACTTTTGTACTATTCAGAAAGTGTTTTAGAGAGATATTTATTTTTTGGTGTTGTTCTTACAGTGTGATAGGACTACCTGACATCATATGTTCTGAAGGAACATTATTTCCTTCAGAAAGCAATGTATGAAACAACATTATGTTACTTTGGGGCAACTTTTTAGGGAGGGCACCATTATGAACCCATGAAGGCATTATATGTTGGAAACATTTTGGTTTATAGGTTTTGGCTAAGGTTTAAATTTTAAACATTCTTACATGAATGTCCATTTAAAAGTAGATTTCTCTAGTTTTAAAAGTGATAACCCCTCAATAAAATTCAAAATTGCATAATTCTATGACTGCTAGCATAAACAATTTGTGATTGTGAGTGGAAATTCTCTTGTACCATTTCCTACTCTTCAGACCTTTAGGAGGAGGCTCTTGGGAAATCACAGACTCACTTCTGTGACCTCATTTTTAAGAGACGTGATAGGACAGATGTATCTAGATGTATAGATGTTTCAAAATGATGATCCTCATCATTCTATGAGGATCACGGGAGATAAAAGGATTAATATCATTTTGAAAACTGTCAATTATCAAAGAAATATAAATTTGAATTACTGTTCTTAATGATTATTGTTTATTGTGTTATTGTGCTATTGGTTAGGGCCTTCATTTCCTATTTAGACCACTATTCAATCAGCTGAAGTCTGATTCTGGAATCCTGTTGCCTTGTTTCCTCACAGCTTTTCTCTTTGACTTACTGATTGTGTGGATTTGATCAAGTGGCCCAACTTCTCTGTACCTCATTTTACTCGTTTGTAAAATAAATAATAATACCTAAATTATAAGGTTATTGGAAGGACTAAATGAGTTAATACAAAGAAAACTCTAAGAACATGAGATATAAAAGCTTTTCACTGCTTTTGTTGCACTGTTACCAGTACCTTGTGGGCCAGCCGTAATGGAGTGACCACATTCACTTCCCATTCAAGTTTCTTTTGATGTAAGCTTGAGCCACTGTAGGAGAAAAACTGTGAAAATGAGCTCCCCAAATGTTTTTTTAAAAACATAGTTTTATTTTTTATCCATAGCAATTAACTCATTTTTCAGTAATTGAGGTCTCAAAAGACAAATGGAAATGTGAAGTAAAATTTATCCTGACTGTTCCAGAGAATAAAAATTTCCCTCTAAACATTCAACCAGTAAATTTGTTTCCTGAGCAATAACTTACTGTATAATTAGGACAATTCTAAACACTGGCTTATATCTATAAATGAAAGTAAAGTGAACTTGCTCTAAGAAAGGTTCTTTTTCATTAGAGCTAAAACCATACTTATATAGACAAGGTGGTGGAACAAGAAATTTGTTTAAGGGGTAATTATGATCAAATGTAGTTTCCTTAGCTGTTGACCTTTAGTCTATCCACAGAGCAGGATTACCTAATTTTCTACTGAGATAGAAATCTAGTTTACTATAGTACCTATGGAATTTATCGTCCTACTACTTAATTCTGCCAGCATTCTCTGATCAGATACATTTTCTTTTTTTTTTTTTTTTTAAAGTAGGTTCCACTTCCAGTCTGGGACACAGCAGTGTGGGGCTTGAACTCATGACCCTGAAGTAAAGACCTAAGATAAAAATCAAGAATCAGATGCTTAACAGACTTAGCCATCAGGTGCCCCCAAATATATGCCTTTTCTTTTCACTGTGGTTCTTTATTTTCTCTTCATCTAAATATCACAGTGATCTGAACTTTCTTAAGACTGAAAATTGGGAATAATGAAATAAATTTCTCCTAAACCAGTTTTTCTTTTCCTAAGAATTTGTGCATTGATGTGATTGGGCCTAGAGAGGGCTGACAGTTCTCCTCTGGGAGTTATATAAATTTCTCAGGAGTATAAAGAATCACATGTGGGGGCTCCTGACTGACACATTCAGTAGACCGTGTGACTATTGATCTCAGGCAGTCAGTTCAAGCCCTATGTTGAGTGTAGAGCTTACTTGAAAATAAATTAAATAAATAAATAAGTAAATAAATAAATACTTTTCCTTTGAGTCAGAGTAGTATTGTTTGTTTAAAAAAAAGAATCATATTTTAACTTTCTCCTGGAGAATAAGCCTAACTTGTATTTCCAGTTCTAATTAAGGGAATATCTTTTCTTTAAATCTTATTTAGGTTTAAGAGGCACCTGGCTGGCCCAATGCAAATCTTGATTTCAGAGTTGTGAGTTCAACTCCCACACTGAGTATAGAGATTACTTAAAAACGAAATCTTAGAGGCACCTGGGTGCATCAGTCAGTTAAGCATCCAGCTTTTGATTTCGGTTTAAGTTACTGTCTCAGAGTTGTAGGATTGAGTCCCCTGATTGGGCTCCATGCCCAGTGGGGAGCATGCTTGAGATTATCTCTCTCCCTTTCCCTTTACCCCTCCCCTTACTCTCTCTTAAAAATAAAAAAAAATTTAAAAAAATTTAAAAAAAAAGAAGAAGAAAGAAAGAAATCCTAGGTTTTTTTTTTTAAATTTAGTTTTACTTTTGATAGTTCTCCAAATCTACCCAGTTAAAGAGAAAGGGAACACTTATAACAGTGAATAGTAGTAATTGATCAAGAGAGTAAATAAGATAAAAAAGGAACGAAGTTACTATACACTATATATTTTTTAACAATTAAGGAGGAAAACCTCATCTTTCTAGTGACTTGAAGTGTTTCTTTCATTGAATCAAAGGTGAAGAGGAAAGAAGAAATTCTAAAATATTAATTATGTAATTAGATTGCAATATTATAAGTTATACACAAGTTATAAGCCTTTATCTATAAAGATTTAGATGCAAAAGTGTTTATAAGACTACATAGTCATAATAGCATAGGTTTACTTATTTATTCTAAATTCTGAAATATTTAAAATATTTCTAAAATTCTCTTCATTGAGCTTGTAAACTCATAGCAAATTTCAGATACTTATAAATATATTTTTTAAAAATCTTCTCTGTATCATCTCTAGCTTTAGCTTGGAGAAAAGACCACTTATTTTAATTGTACATTTTTTGGAATAATAATAGCACCAGTTGTAAAAAGAGATTTTTAATATTTTTTTATTTAGAACAAAAAAGTTTATTGAAACAAAAGTAAGATAATTTTTAAAAATGCTAATCCTTAGAGATTTCTAAACAGGAATAAAATTTGTTCTCAATGACCACAAATATAATTCAATTTTAAATTATTTTTTTCTGTGAACATTTTTATTACCAGCATATTAGAAAAAAATTATTATTTGGCATTGTTCAGTTGTGTATTTCACATATAAAGTATCTTCTTTAATTTTCCTAACAACCCTAAAGATAGTAAGTAATACCTGCATTTTACAGACTTACAGTTAGTAGTTAGTTTTATTAACCACATACAAATCATCTGATTCCAAAATCCTTGCTCTTGTCTCTCTTAGCCCTTATGCTATATTACAAAATAAATAGGTAAATGAATACACAAAATATTGTGAAAATTTCAGTTTCCTTAGAACACTCATTATTTTTTTTTTTGTTTTGTTTTGGTTTTAAAGATTTTATTTATCTGACAGACAGAGATCACAAATAGGCAGAGAGGCAGGCAGAAAGAGAAGCAAGCTCTCTGCTGAGCAGAGAGCCCAATGTGGGGCTTGATCCCAGGACCCTGGGACCATGACCTGAGCTGAAGGCAGAGGCCTTAACCTACTGAGCCACCCAGGCACCCCAACATTCATTAGTTTTATTGCAGCTTTTTGCTGAGTGGAATTCTATTTGTGACTGTTTCCTCTTTTTCTACAAATTGCGTCACTTTGCCTTTAAATGCACTCAGTACATTCAGATTTACCCATTAAAAGTTATATATATTATATATGTATTATATATATGTATTACTCTTAGTTCAAAATGAAATCCATATATATGCTTAAGTCTAAGAGAAATTCTAAGGAAATATATGTGTTAGTAAGTCATTTTATTAAGCTAGATGTTCTGGTTATTAGGAATTTTTTTTTTAAAGATTTTCTTTATTTATTTGACAGAGAGAAAGATCACAAGTAGCCAGAGAAGCAGGCAGAGAGAGAGGGGGAAGCAGGCTCCCTGCTGAGCAGAGAGCCCAATGTGGGGCTCGATCCCAGGACCCTGGGATCATGACCTGAGCCGAAAGCAGAGGCTTAACCCACTGAGCCACTTGGGCGCCCCGGTTATTAGAATTTTTAAAAATCTGTATACTCTGTCTTCTCTGTTTTTATATACAATTGCAAATTAGATTTTATTCCTGTGTATTTGATAGGTATATTAAAGTATCATTCTTCTTGTATTTTAAAAATTTGTTTGTTTGAATTATGATGAAGATAAACCACAAATTAAATGAGATTACTGTACTTAAATTAAGTGTATAAAGACATTTAGTGGTAAACCTTAGTTTCTCTTATCAACATTCCTTTACTATTACATTGGTGAATTTGTTTTTAATTGGAACATACCAAATAACACTTGTGAAAAAATACCATTCTTTTAATTACAGCCGTGAGCCTACCTATGGCAGTGTTATCAGTTGAATCCTGTCCAGTTCTGATCCAAACTCAATCTTCTAAACCTTTCAAGTTTTGCTTGTTAATTATTGCCAAGTAAAATGTCCATTTCCTCCAAAATTACATGGTGAATATAGTTATTACAATTTAGTTTATATTAGAAATTGGCACTAGAGGGAGCTAAGTAATTGTATCATTTGTGTGTTTAGGGGGAAATTGAACATTCATTTAAAAACTTGTATTTTTTTTCAGAACCTGCTGATTTTACAAATATGGCAGCTATGCCTCAGCAAATTATAAGCAATAATGAATTAGTTAATTTTCCTTAGTGAAAACTGCTATGCTAAGATTATTAAATTACTGTATTTCTACTTAGTGAAAGTAGCTACCAGTCAGTAAATTAGGAGATCTAGGACTCTTTGGGGAAAGGGATTATTACTATTATCCATGTTTATCATTATTTTAGCCCTAACAGTATTAAAATGCTTGTAGTACCATGTTAAAATACAATACTTCGTTCCCAAATTTATAGTTTGGTAGGAAAATGGCTTTATTGAATAGGATCTCATGCAGATTAGAAAACAGTTTTACTCCTACAGTTTATTCTAGGAATTTAGTTTGTTTGGTTCTTTGAAGGGCTGATTCAGGTTAACAAAAGTATTCTTCCCCAACAAACAGCACCTACTATGAATTGTTAAAATTGTGCCATCTCTTATTTTTATACCTATCTCCAAAATGAACTAAAGTCTGCTTAGGTATGTATAGCTAAAAGCTGCGGTATGCTTTTATATACATGAACTAAAAAGCTAAAAAATATTTAATTCCATATATTTTGCATATTGAAGCCCTGGAAACACATTTGAAAACAGCTTGTATTAAGTCAATATTGTGGGGAGAAAATGGGACACTTTATCCTCCCCATCACATTACTTAGGTAGTCATGGCCAAAAAGGCACACGTCCTTATGTGAGTTTGTCCTCTTTCAGACAATGCATATGGGAATTTGTTCTTTTTTTTACAGGTCTTATGAGGGAAAAATATGGTTTGAATATTAAGACAAAATAAGGTTTCATTTACATACCATTTTACTTTGAACATACAATGATGTTGAAAATACTGCTATAAAACTCATGGTTTATTACGGTGAAAACTTTTTAGCTAATCTTTCATCACAGGTTTGAATTCTATACCAGTGTCCAGAGGGACATTTCTTGCTTTTTTTTCTAGTGGGCCAAATGAGGACATTCTCTACCTTTAACTACCTCTGCACAGGTTTAGTCTTACTACAAAAGTGAATTTCAGAGAAAATGAATGCACGAAATAGAAAAAATATATATAACCAGGCAATACATTATGTGATAAAGCACAGAACTGATTTCTTTCTGTTTGCTTCATTTATTTCTTTTATGAAAATGAAGCATTGCTTAAATTTTATATTTTAGTTTTATGATTTGAATAATTAGTGTACTTTAATGATTTGAATAATCATCATATTCTCTATCTCAAAGGATATCATAATTGAGGTTAGCGTTACAAAAGAGTTTAGCAAGTAGTACTTTATTCATTTTTTTAAAAGATTTATTTATTTATTTGAGTGAGACCATGCATATTCCTGCATGAGCAAGGGGAAGGGAGAGAAGGAAAGACTCTCTAGCAGACTCTCTAAGCCAAGAATAAGAGTGGAAGCTTTAAACAACAGAGCCACCTAGGTGCTCTTAGCAAGTTGCATTTTAAAGACAGGATTTAGGAGGAGAAAGAAGGCTCATCTGCTGAATACCTAAGCCATCTTTCAGATCTCTAAGTTAGTGTTGGACAAACTTTAATGTGCATGCTGATCAGCTGAGGATTTCTTAACATGAAGATTCCATTCCAAAAGATCTGGATTCTTCATTTTTAACAAGTTCCCTGTTACTATCTGCGGGCCACGCTTTAAATAGTAATAGTTTTCTCTTTCTTTAACCCTGATATTGTTGCTCTGACTTGAGTAAGAACTTATGGCAAAAGAGAAGTCAGAGTCTAAAACAAAGTGATGGCCCTGCTACAATAAAACTGAGATGTCAGTTATAGTTGTTCATGTCCTTCATGAGCCATGTTAGATGCCCAACATTGATCACATACAAGAACAGTGATTACGCCAGCATGGGGCCAACTGCAGCATTTCCATAGTGTAGCTACAAGACTCCTATGATTCCACAATATGTAATAGATACCTTAATGTTATCTTTTTTGAAGAATTTCAGTAGCTTTAAAACCTTTCTTATGAGTGGATAAATCCACTTCATAGAAGGTATGGGAGGTCTAGGGAAACAGTATGGTGTAGCAAACAGAAGTGTTTGCTTGGAAACAGATTCATCTGAGTTCATATCCTACCTCCACCACTCATTAGTTATATAATCTTACACATTTTATTTAACACTATTTCTTATTAGTAAAATGGAGCTATCATACCTAGTTCCTAGGTTTGTTCTTTGCCTAAATTTTGTAATTTCTGATTTCTTGGCTTTGATCTTTGAGCATTTAGAGTGTTGATATATTTTATTTAGCATCAGGATTTTATCATCAGGAAATACTCTGCTGAGCATGGATCATCATTAGTACAGCTATTATCAGCAAAATCGGATATTGGGACACCAATAGTGGAGTGTAGATGGAATGAAGAGTTTGGGAGACAGAAGGATGAGAGAAAGGAAGTTAGAAAGAAGGATTGGGTAAAGTCTTAGAACTCTACTGGGGATTTGGAATTTATTCTTTAAGGAATGACTGATCAGTAGAGGACTGTGAGCTGAGAAGCAGTGGGAACAAAATATATATCTTTTTCATTCACAAATGATTTGTATGGGGATCAAGAATTGGTATTTCTTCTGTAATCCATGTTAAGAGGTTATAGGGATGTAAGCCAAAGAAGTGGAAATAGAGAGAAAGTGAAAGAGATATACTTATTTAATAATAATTTAGGAGTCAGGTACGTTAGGAATAGTAGCCTTGAGTTAGGATGCTTAAAGTCATCAAAAACCTTAACTCAACAAACTTCAGGAAATCTATTTAACAATATAAGAAGTACAACAGAGAGTATGTTAGCTTTTCCGTGACTCTTGGGTCCATTCACAAATTGCTGCACATCCAGACAATCTCCAAAGACAGAATAAGGACTATCTCTTCCTTGTGTCTCTTTTCTAAAGTAAAAGAAAATTTGCTAGAAGCTTACCAGCCAATTTTTCTAGGTCTTGTTTCGAGTTATAACCCAAACGTAGTCATAAAACAATTGGAAAGGGAAAGAGACCACTAGGAATGACTGAGACTGTAAGGACTCTTTCTGGTATGGGGAATAGAGGTGGCCTTTCCTACAGTACAAGACTATTTGCAAAAGAGTGGATTGCCTGTTAGGAAAGCCTGGGTGGCTTTGTAGTGTGGTGGGGAGATGAAAGTGTGTGTGTGTGTGTGTGTGTGTGTGTGTGTGTCGGCTTTCAAAAGAGGAAAGTTACACTTACACACTAATAATGGTCTAATTATTTATAAATAAATATTTAATGTCTTTCTAGAGTATACTATGAATGTCATGAGATTTGGGACTTTATTAAATTACATATATGTATATATATGTGTGTGTGTGTGTATACACAAAAATGCATATATATATATATTTGTAATTCATTATTGTATACCTATCACCTTGAATAGTGTCAGGCACACTGGTGATTTTCAGGAAGAGATTTTCTGATAAACTGCTTTTGAAAGTCATATAGCATTCATATATAGTACCTAATTGATTTCTTTACCCACCTAGCAGAATTTCTGTATCACTAAACTCTAGCCACTCCAAGCTTTATATACACTTTTGTCAAGCTCACGTTTGTCTAGAACTGAACAAGTGTGTGTTTCTCCTTTAGTTTTCCATTCATATGTCACCACCTCAGAGAGGCCTTTTCTGATAATCTTATCTGAGTTATTTTCCCACCATGAATTATTTGTTTTTTTATTTTAACTCTTGAATATTCTCCTCAAATACTAATTTTAATGATTTTAAAATAGAAATAGTATGTACAGATCTAGATATCTGTGGCTCTTCAATATCTCTTTTGTATTTTTTGTACCAGCATACCTAAGACACTGCACATGTGTATACTCTATACATAATTGTTCCATAAACAAATGTGGCTAAGGTCCTTATTTCTAGATTGGGTGACTTGGGGAATGCCCTTAACTTATCTGGAAATTTGAGAAAAAAGTGCTTTTTTTGTTTTGTTTTGTTTTGTTTCTCCAGTGGAAAATATTTAACTTGAATAGTTGTACATTGAGATACCAGTGGGCAATAAAGGATGACTCCTGGACTTTTTGAGTTTGGGGGTGTCTGGGTGGTTCAGACATCAAGAGTCTGCCTTCAGCTCAGGTCATGCTCCTGGGGTCCTGGGGTCTAGCCCTGCATAGGGCTTCCTGCTTTGTGGGAAGACTGCTTCTCCCTCTCCCACTCCTCCTGCTTATATTCCCTCTCTCAGTCTCCCCTTCTGTCAAATAAATAAATTTAATTAATTAATTAATTATGATTAAAAATAATAAATAAAAATCTTTTAAAAATTTGAGTTTGTGGCACAGGAGAAAGAAAATGGGAATGGATGTAACAATCTGGTTAAACATCTGCATATATTTACATATATATGTATATATATGTATACACACACACACACACACACACCTATATTGATTTTAGATTTAAATAAAACAAGTTGATATGTTTTTCCACTCAGAGTATTTTTTCAGACTTACACTATATTTAGTATTTATTTATTCAACTACTTGAGTTTCTCAAAATTTTAATTCTTTGAGCTTCATGAAGAATTACCATGACTTAGAGTTACCATTACCATGACATAGTTTAGATTATGTTGAAAAGGAGCAGAGAAGCTTAGATCTTTAATATGGTGGCATTGTAATGACAATATACAGTGCTAAAGAATGATTTTCAAGGGTATCTAGGTGGCTCAGTGGGTTAAACCACTGCCTCTGGCTCAGGTCATGATCTCAGGGTCCTGGGATCAAGTCCTGCATTGGGCTCTCTGCTTAGCAGGGAGCCTGCTTCCCTCTTTCTCTCTGCCTGCCTCTCTGCCTACTTGTGATCTCTCTCTGTCAAATAAATAAACAAAAGAGGCTAAAAAGCATGAGTTGTGAAAATATAGAAATAGCATATAGCAAAGATTTTATTCAACATATTAATTTAGGAGGTAACCAGCAAAATGTTGAAACTAGTTCAAAAACTATTTGAGACAAAGTAATGTTATGTTAAATGTGTAAATTATATATAAAAGTGGCTAATATCTTTAAGGGATTTATATTTTGCAGTTTTCTATTCTACCAGATAGCAACTTCAGCTCTTCTGAATCACTGTCTACAAGTTACTTTTGCCTGTAGAGAATATCAAGTAAGCAATTAATAGAAAATCAAGCTCAGTGCTGCACCAAAAGGGCACATAAGGTATATGTGTATGTGCAATGTTTATTTTCAAGTTTTGGGATAATTTCTCTGATAGAGTAAGGAGAAAAGTAGATTTCACTAAAGAAAATAATTCCATGTGCATATGTGTATATATGTGAGAAAGATGTTAATGATGATTATTTGTTGCTAACAGTATCACCAAAGCACTATGGTATGTCCTTCAATTTAGATCTTTGAAAGTTAATATATTTCTATAACTTAAGAAAAATAAGCAAACCAAGTAATATTGAGCAAAGCAATTTTTAAAAACTTTTGGAGCCAAATTAAATGTGTCTATAGTTTTAAACTCTGTGTAATATAATGTAAATTTTCCCAAAATAAATTTAAGATTGAGTGTTTATAAAGGAATGTGGTCAAATCTATCTAGAAGATCTCAGAACATATCCTAACTTAATTGTCCTTTAGGATGAAAGAAGAAATTCAAAACCATAGTCACCTCCCTTAAAACACCAACGATGACCCAGTGCCCATTTTGTTATTTCATTCACTGTCCTTGATGCAGCTGAACTAGATTATATCCTTAATGAGAGAAGGGTGACATTTTGCAGGGTGACATAGCATCAATACCACTTAACATAGTATATCTAGGTGTAATAGGTGTTATTTAGGGAGTTTTATTGGCAGAGTGACATAATTCTGATACAACATTTATCATTTAATCCATACATTGCAAACTTTTTTTTTTTAATTTTTAAAAATTATTTATTTGAGATAAGGAGTGACAGAGAGCTTGAGCAAGGGATAGAGGCTGAGGGAGAAGCAGGCTACCTGCTGAGCAGGTAGCATGATGTGGGCCTCGATTCCAGGACCCTGGAGTCATGACCTAAGCCAAAGACAGAGGCTTAACCGACTGAGCCATCTGGGCACCCCCAAAGCGAACTTTGAAGTCGATAATATTTTATAGATAAAATACAAAGTTTATAGAAATTGAATCATTGGAAGAAGCCTCCATAACCATTAAAGGAGGGGCAGTTTTCTACTCCAATCTAACTGAAGCTGTGGTCCAGTCTTTATTATTTTTTTAAGATTTTATTTATTTATTTGACAGAGATCACAAGTAGGCAGAGAGTCAGGCAGAGAGAGAGAGGAGGAAGCAGTCTCCCTGCTGAGCTGAGAGCCTGATGCAGGACTCGATCCCAGGATCTTGGGATCATGACCTGAGCCGAAGGCAGAGGCTTTAACCCACTGAGCCACCAAGGTGCCCCTGTGGTCCAGTCTTAACCATGACTTTTCTTTTATCCTTAAAATAATTGTTTTCTGATGTAGAAAGGGAAATTAGAGAATCGATTCCATTTACTATAGCACCAAGAAACATTATATATCTTGGAATAAACCTAACCAAAGAGGTAAAGTATCTGTACTCAAGAAACTACAGAATACTCAGGAAAGAAATTGAAGAAGACACAAAAAGATGGAAAAGCATTCCATGCTCATGGATCGGAATAATAAACATTGTTAAACTTTCTATACTGCCTAGGGCCATCTACACTTTCAATGCCACCCTGATCAAAATTCCACCAGCATTTTTCAAAGTGCTGGAACAAAAAATCCTAAAATTTGTATGGAACCAGAAGAGACCCTGAATTGCTAAGGAAATATTGAAAAAGAAAAACAAAACTGGGGGCATCACATTGTCTGATTTCAAGCTTTATTACAAAGCTATAATCACCAACACAGCATGGTACTGGCAGAGAAATCAACATATAGACCAGTGTGTTTGTTCTGTGTTTGTTATGGACACAGATATGGACCCTAAACTCTATGGTCAAATAATCTTTGACAAAGGAGGAACAAAATATACAGTGGAAAAGACAGTCTCTTCAATAAATGGTGCTGGGAAAATTGTACAGAATGAAACTTGACCATTCTCTTACACCATACACAAAGATAAACTCAAAATGGATAAAAGACCTCAATGTGGGGGTGCCTGTATAGCTCATTTGTTAAGCATCTGCCTTCGGCTCAGGTCATGATCCCAGGGTCCTGGGATCGAGCCCCACATTGGGCTCCCAGCATAGCGGGGAGCCTGCTTCTCCCTCTCCCACTCCCCCTGCTTGTGTTCCCTCTCTTGTTGTCTCTCTCTGTCAAAGGAATAAATAAAAATCTTTATAAAAAAATAGAAAGAAAGAAACAAACCTCAATGTGAGGCAGGAGTCTATCAAAATCCTAAAGGAGAACATAGGCAATAACCTCTTTGACATCATACACAGCGACATCTTTCAAGACATTTCTCCGAAGGCAAAGGAAACAAAAGCAAAAATGAACTTTTGGGACTTCATCAAGATCAAAAGCTTCTGTACAACAAAGGAAACAGTCAACAAAACGAAGGGGCAACCCACGGAATGAGAGAAGATATTCGCAAATGACACTACAGACAAAGGGCTGATATCCAAGATCTAAAAAGAACTCCTCAAACTCAATACACACAAAACAGATAATCATGTCAAAGAAATGGGCAGAAGACATAAATAGACACTTCTCCAAAGAAGACATACAAATGGCTAACAGACACATGAAAAAGGGTTTATCATCATTAGCCATCAGGGAGATTCAAATCAAAACCACATTGAGATACCACCTTACACCAGCTAGAATGGCCAAAATCAACAAGACAGTAAACAACGAGTGTTGGAGAGGATATGGAGAAAGGGGAACCCTCTTACACTCTTGGTGGGAATGCAAGTTGGTGCAGCCACTTTAGAAAACAGTGTGGAGATTCCTTAAGAAATTAAAAATAAGGTTACCCTATGACCCTGCAATTGCACTACTGGGTATTTACTCCAAAGATACAGATGTAGTGAACAGAAGGGCCATCTGTATCCCAGTGTTCATAGCAGCAATGGCCACAAGTCGCCAAACTGTGGAAAGAGCCAAGATGCCCTTCAACAAATGAATGGATAAAGAAGATATGGTCCATATATACAATGGAGTGTTATGCCTCCATCAGGAAGAATGAATACCCAAATTTGTATCAACATGGATGGGACTGGAAGAGATTATGCTGAGTGAAAAAAGTCAAGCAGAGAGAGGCAATTATCATATGGTTTTGCTTACTTGTGGAGCTAAGGAATAACACAGAGGACAGTGGGTGAAGGAGAGGAGAAGTGAGTTGGGGGAAATTGTAGGGGGAGATGAACCATGAGAGACTGTGACCCTGAGAAACAGAGGGTTTTGCAGGGAAGGGGAATGGGAGTTTGGGAGAGCCTGGTGGTGGGTATTAAGGAGGGCACATATTGTGTAGAGCACTGAGTCTGGCGCATAAACAATAAATCTTGGAACACTGAAAAAATAAAATTAAAAAAAAATTAAAACAACAACAACAACAAAATAATTTTTTTCTATGGATACCTTTTCTACAGGGACCTTTAAGTATCAGTAAGTTATATTTTTAGTAGCCATATGATTTTTCTACAGAAATTTAGTAAAATTAATAATAATATTAATATAGCTACTAGTTATTAAACATTATTCATCATCTAATAGTTTTTATCTTATATAATTTTTAACAGTACTTCCCTGTGGTAAGGATTATTATTCTAACTTTGTGCTTTGGGAATCCAGAGTTGCCCACCAAATGGCCAGATCTATCTGACTTCCCTGGCCATGTTTACATCTACCAGGAGCACTGCTCCTACTCAACATTTAAGAACATCCGTTTCAATGGTGAAACTCTAGGATGAATTTCAAAAGACTTTTTTTCCCTAGATCCCAGAAGCATGATTTAGTTTTTGTCCTGGTCCTTGGGGTGGGACTTAGGGAATTGTTGCTGACTTCTTGGCATTATTCCTGCTCCTCTCATGGAAGTCATATTCATAGTTGCTGCTCTGGCCATACCACCTTTGTAGACCTGAAAAGCACTCTCGATGTAAAATGGGCACTGATATCCTCTTGCTTCTTGTGCAAATTTTTATAGTGATAACTCCAATTTAAATTGTCGTTACTCTTATATCTCTTCCTACTAGAAAGAACAATTTTTAATGTTGGGTCAGAAAACATTTTAATGGTGCACCCAAATATGGTATTCAAAAAGTTCATCTTTAGAAGGATGGATACATGGAGACATATCCAGTAAAACAAATACCACAACGTGTTAAAGAACCTTTATATTAAGGAATCTATATGAATGCACACTGTAAAAAAAATGTTTCAACTTTTTTTTGTTTGAATGCTTCCACAATAAAAAGGCTGAGAAAGCTATGGACCACCTATGAACTTGCCACTAACTTATTTTATGGTGCCATCCTCTCTCTGATAGAATAGATGCTCCATGAAGGCAGGAATGTTTGTTCCTTCTGTTCAGAGATGTGTCCCAAATATCTGAGTTTCCCTTAAGAAGAGTATATAAAACAGAATCACAATGGGACCTACCCATTCATAGACAACCAGTGAGTTTAGAAAGCTTTGGCACTCTCCAACCATGTTGGAGAAATCTTCCATATCAGGAGGAAGCACAAAAATATTTGGGTTTCCAACGCCAATGTAAATCTTAGGAAAGATAGCTGTTAGAAGCAGTTACTTTTTTTCCTCCAAGAAATTCTCCCATCCTCAGAGGTGGTAACATTCCAACCTTAGGAAAATATAACTTGTAAATTGGGAATTACATCTGGAGAATGTGTGAGGGAACAACTGCTCTTCTGGCTTCTCTAACTCATGCTTCTGACAACCACCAGGGAGAAAGATAAGGTAACATAAGCCACTTCTGTTCCAGAAGCTGCAAGTAAGTAGGAAGAGAAGTCTCTCATGGATATGTGAGAGGGGTGGAGGTTGTAAGTCTGCCTTGTTGCTTTCTTCAGGCATGCTAAGAGTATTCTCAGAAGTGTATGCAGGCTGGGCTCCCTCTGGTGCTTTCATTACTATTGTTGGTGTCTGTTGTTTCTTGAGTAAACTACAAACTAGACTCATTATTAAACATATTATTTTGGAAATTTCTAAACAAAAAAACAGAGGGATTGGCATTAAAAAAATACCATAGAGAAAAATTTTAACTGAGTATATAAGCTACTATATTAAAACTATAACCTCCGTTTTATTAATATTATATAAACCTGTCACCTATTCTTGTCACCTCTCTCTCATCTGAAAATTGTACCACACTTCTCTTATTTTTACACTCATTAAATTATTTTCCTTTAATCTTCATGTTCATAACCCTGTGCTTTAAACATTGGAATTTGTCCTTATAAACTAGCCAATTTTATTTCCTCAAATACTACCTCCTACATATAATCTAAATCACTGTCTGAATTTTAAGGTCTTTAAACTATCAAACAAGATTTTATTGTTCATCTAGATTGAGTTCCTAACTCCCTCAATAACACATTCATATCCATTTTTATTCAGACTTTCACTTCTGTTATTTCTCTAGTATGAAAGTTTCTTCCATTCCCACCTCAAACAGCCCTACGAACAGCCTCAGAACCCAACCTCACTTCCATCTAGTCCAAACAGGCATTCCTGACCACAGCGGACCTCACTTTGAATTCCTAAGCACTTGTCTATGCTAAACATGATAGTATATCATACTATAGCTTGTATTTCTTCCAATTAAAAAAAAAAAGATTTTACTTTATTTATTTGAGAGAGAGAGAGAAAGAGAAAGGGCACGAGTGGTGGGGTGGAACAGAGGGAGAGGGTGAAGCAGACTCCCCCTGAGCAGGGAGCCCCATGTGGGGGTTGATTCCTAGAGCAGGAGATCATGATCTGAACCTAAGGCAGCCGGTTAAGTGACTGAGCCATCCAGGCACCCCTGTTCCAGTGTTTTGATATGTGATCAATTTGTGTTTTCTGTTGGAGTGTCAAGTCAATGAGGTCAGGACATATGTCTTCTGAAACTCCTATATTTGTGAGTCCTAATTCTGGCAGCCCATCAGACTCACATGAGATCTTTATACAAAAAAAAATTTACAGATACACTATGTCAGACATATTCAAGATAGAGCCTGAGAATTATATTTTATAGTCTTCCAGGTGATTCATTTATATGTGTTCCAGTGTTGATGCATGGACCGACATTTGGGATCTCTTGTTGCAGAAAATAATGGTCAGACTGAGCATATTTAAAAACACTAATCCAGACATATTAATTTGCTAAATTCATAGGATTTGTGTTCAAGCATTAGGCATCTTTATAAGATTACCTGAAAGTGCATAGCAGATATAAAAAATGAAGCTAATTCAAAATCCATCATATTATAATTACCTAATAATAGAATAATAATACTTATTTAATGCTAACCTGAAATAAGTCAACTATGGTACAGTTACTTTAAATCCTTCTTCTATTTAATGTATCTTGTTGAGTGGAAACCCATAGAAGATACTATCATTAATTCACCACATGGATTTTGAACATCATCTCTAAGTTAGCTGTAAGTTGAATATATGTATTATAGTTTTGTTCTGTTTGCTAAAATTTTGTTATCTAGGAGAATGCTAGTTAAAGCATTGCATCGCATAAATTTGGATCTTCAAAATAGGAAGAGAAGGAAAAATAGTTCTGTGTCTTTGCTTATACCAATCCCAAGAGGAAAGTGACATTGTAAGATTATTGGGTCACAGTAACCAGTGAGTAAGATAAATACATTCCAAAGGGCCACACAGTTCCATGTTTCCCTCTTCTTTTTCTTACTTCTTTCATGTGGTTGGTTAAGTAAATTGAGCCAGGGACTCTTGTTTGGGTTGTGGAACAGTAGATAAATCAAGATCATCAGACCTTGGCCAGCCTAATAATAAAATGAAAAATATCTATAATTCTGCTGTGATTTTTTTAAGTATATAGCTCTGGCAGCAGCTTCTCTTCAGGAGAATTGATGGATAAAACAGAATTTAAGACTTCTTATATCCTCCATCCAAATACGGAAAATGCCATTTTAATCATATCATGTTCCTTGTCAACTTCTTGGATTCAGTAAGAGGTACTATATTTCTGATCTACCATTCATGGCACCAGCATCTTGACTATAATAATCAGGAAGTTCTGTCTAGGTGAACCTCTAAAGTCATGACAGTAGTTGTAACATGGAACTTTACCAGGTTGACAAAATGATACATCTTTAAAAATGGATCCTAACCTCTTCTCTTCTCTCTCTCTTCATTTTTATTCTGTTATAAATTTCTACCTCTTTGGGGCGCCTGGGTGACTCAGTTGGTTGGACAACTGCCTTCAGCTCAGGTCATGATCCTGGAGTCCCAGGATCGAGTCCCATATTGGGCTCCCAGCTCCACGGGGAGTCTGCTTCTCCCTCTGACCTTCTCCTCGCTCATGTTTTCTCTCACTGTCTCTGTCTCAAATAAATAAATAAAACCTTAAAAAAAATAAATTTCTACCTCTTATCACTAACGATCTGTTGATAATTCATCTCAGCAAAAAAGAATGCATGTCAAGGTACAATTTGAGCAATCTTTTGTTTCATGCGTTCTATGGCATCTGGGCTGCAGTGCCTGCTTTTTGTTTTAAGGACCTTATTAATAATTGCAGGAGCTCTCTTAGACTTTGCTTATTCACTTGCTCAAAGAATGATCTTTCATTACTAGGTCTTTAATAGATTGATTACTATGCTACATTTGCTTTCTTTTAATATTCTCTGCAAAACTGTGGCTTCCTCCATTACTAATGAAAGAAAATTGAGGAGAGCTGTTTTGGCTCTCTGTCTCTTTTTCTCCCAGGACATATCACTATTCTATTTGCTACTCTGTTCTCTTTACCATTTATCAGAATTCTTCTTTGAGCTGTGGCAAAGGGAGGGCCATTTAAAAATCATTCTTTAGGAAGAATATACTGCTGTTTGGGCATTGTCAGGACACTCTCCCTGTAAAACATTACAAATTTCATGGGCAGGAACTTAAGAGAGATCATGGATATTATCACACCCAGTGTTGTGAAGGGTAACAGTGCTCAGCATATGCTTATTAAATTAATCAATGAATATATGAATGTGGTTCCTTGATATGACACTGAGAATTTTGTTTGCACATATACCATAATATGTGATTCAGTAAGAAAACATTGATGTTCAAAGAGTGCTATCCATTTAAAGCAGTGCCTTAACGAAGAAAAAGACCATAAAATTCCACATATAGACTTGTTTAGCAGTTTTAGATTAGTCCTTTGTATTGCTAGGATTTTAGTGTCTGTTCATTCCTTTTTTAGAAATTTGACCTCAGGATACCATAGAAAAAAGACTGTTCAAGTTGTTTTTTTTATTACCATTGTGCATTAAATCAAGAAAATACAGAATAGGGGTGCCTGGGAGGCTCAGTGGGTTAAAGCCTCTGCCTTCGGCTCAGGTCATGATCCCGGGGTCCTGGGATGGAGCCCCACATTGGGCTCTCTGCTCAGCAGGGAGTCTGCTTTCCTTCCTCTCTCTCTGTCTGCCTCTCTGCTACTTGTGATCTCTGTCTGTCAAATAAATAAATAAAATCTTTAAAAAAAAAAGAAAATACAGAATAAAATGATTTTGAGAAATATGGTTTGATTCATAATCATTTACATTTTATTTTATTCATATTATAATGTAAACCATATTATCAATGACATTACTCTAAACTTTCCCCAGACTTGATACTAATTTTAGTATTTAAAGCTAAATCATTTTTTAATTGACGTTTAAAGCTCAGAGGGGAAAAAAATATATCTATTGTTTACCTTCACCCACTGATAATTTCTGAAAACATTTGGTGCATATTTTCTAGAAATTTCTTTTTTCCAATTTAAGCTACATTTTAATATTTCTGCCTTTCATTTCATAAAAAGACATATTCTAACATTTGCATTACATGAAGATACAATTCAATGATAGATCAAGTTCTTGTTATTTATCAATGCATTAGCCTTCCTCAATTTTGTATGGATGTAATCTCTAATAATTTTTAGGTTTTGTTTAGTGATTAATTTTGGCATATGTTCCATTAAGAATCACATAATGTGAGCATCAGAATAAACTTTTCTAAAGTTACTTTAGTCACTTCCACTAATAACCTCATTTTGTATAGAGGATAACTGAGGGTCAGAGAAGTAAATTGATTTGTGCAATGTGACAACTAGTTGGTTACAGAGTTGAGAATAGACTATATCATAAATGATTTTGATCTTATGATTATCTTATGATACTTAGAATTGGATTATAAATAATTGTTCAAAAATCACTCATGTTTAATTTTTATTAGGTAGAAATTTGTCATTTACTGCAACATCAATGAAACTTCTGTGAATATACAGAGTCAAAAGAGAAATAAATCTAATGAATTTTTTCTTGTGAAGTACAACTGAATGTTGTATTAAAGAAAGATTACTGTTGTTAGCTAATTTTGCAACTATATAGGCCAAAGAAATCTATAACAACGGAACTTTGAAGCATGAGTGATGTAGAAGAGTTATGGATATTAATTCAGTCTTTCCATGTGGTGTTCAGTGAAATATTAAGCTTCAGAGTCTGTGTGGGAGTGTATCTAAATATAGTTGTTATTTTGCATTTTTATTCTGCACTTTCTCAGACGTACTCATGGCAGGGAGGAGGAAAAAATGTCTGCCATAAAGGCATGATTCTTGATAGGATGCTGTGAGGTCATTTCTTCACAGCCAAAGCACAGTATAACTAGAATCAAGAATTCTGCTGGTTCTTTTCTGATTTTGTCTTCCTAACTCTACCTTCATCATCTGGACTTTTCTGAGTAGCTTCCCAAAAGTATATTTTCCCAGAGATGCCGACTTCTGTGAAAAATTCTTGCACAGACTGTAACTAATTAGTTTAACTTAAAATTAAAATTGATCCATTTTCTGGCAGCCCTGTCACCTACCCAGGGTGCTGATGGGGTAATGAAGATCAAAAGTTCTAGATTAGATATTGGAAACCCTTGAACCAAGTATTGAGACTTGATCCAAGGGTGTGGGGTTTTTTTGGACAGATACACTCTCTTTAAGTTTTTAAATTTTTAATATTTTCAGGAAGATCTATGTTTTCTTTTAGGAAGATCATTCCTCATTGTCTTTCATGACACAGCTTCACACTTTGATTCTATTGGCCTGTTATAAACCCTGATTTATTGACCATAACCACTCAGTGTAATAAATCATAGAATCATAGGCTTTCAGATACACGAAGAACTTGAGATCATCCAGATTAAGCTCAGATATGGGAAGAATTTGAGATCATCCAGATTAAGCTCTTCCTTTTTATAAGATATGGATCCAGAGAGGTAAAGTGATTTATAGAAGATGAACCATGACAAAGGAAAAAAGAAAAGAAAGAAGCAGCAGCAACTAACATTTATAGTAAACCTGAAATACCAGGTAGTGAGTAGGACACTTAATTCATATCATTACATTTAATTCTGACACTTATAGATGAAAATAATGATAGTTATGTTATATTCACATAGTTAAAAAAAAATCAGAGACTTGAGAGTCAAGTACTGGTCAGTTTGACCCAAAACATATAGTCTTCCAAACAACCAAACTTCCATTCCTCTCAGTGAACTTTCATTTATAACATATTGCCAATCAATTAGGCAAGTGATTTAGGATAAATAATTATGCTTGTCATTTTAAAAATACACCCATCTGATAAACTTGCCGCATGTTTGCCTTGGGCATTTTTGCTTAAAATGTAGGAACATTCCAGAAGGAATCCCAAATGGAGATTTATTTGATGCCTTGTGGTTTTTTTTTTTTTTTTTTTTGTATTTTATTTATTTATTTGAGAGTGTATGCACAAGTGGTGGGGTGGCAGAGGGAGAGGGAAGACTTGCTGCTGAGCTGGGAGCCCTATGTGGGGCTTGAGCCCAAGACCTGGAGATCATGACACAAGCTAAAGGCAGATGCCTAACCATCTAAGCTATCCAGGGTCCCTAATGCCCTGTGTTTTTATCCTATCTCCTAATAGGTAGTCTAAAAGCAGTAAAATACAAAAAATAAAAAAAAATAAAAAGGCAGATATGTCACTTCCTTTGTAATTTATTAGTTTGTGGATTCAGTATGAAATCACAGGACTCCACTGTTTGAAGGCTACATGAGATATTCCTCATTCCTCATCTTCCTAACTATCTTAACACATCTGGCTTCCTGGTATACTTAAGTATTTGGCAGCCTAGGGGCGCCTGGGTGGCTCAGTGGGTTAAGCCGCTGCCTTCGGCTCAGGTCATGATCTCAGGATCCTGGGATCGAGTCCCGCATCGGGCTCTCTGCTCAGCAGGGAGCCTGCTTCCTCCTCTCTCTCTCTCTGCCAGCCTCTCTGCCTACTTGTGATCTCTCTCTGTCAAATAAATAAATAAAATCTTAAAAAAAAAAAAATGTATTTGGCAGCCTAAGCTAAGTTATTGCTTACTCACACCAGCAACAGTTTATACTTACACAGGTTTTCTCAGCATTCATACAGAACCATAACAATCCCCGAAGTTTTTTTTTTTGTTGTTGTTGTTGTTCTGCCTATGCTTCACATCATTTGATGACATATGGCTTAACACAGAAAAAAGATGGCACATTTTAAGGACCTCTTGTTGGTGTACGTGTATCAGGAAGTTGCCAGGCAGAATGCATAGCAAATGATATATTAAAAATAAAACAAGAATGAAAGTCTGCAGACCAACTATACCAGTTACCTGAAATATTGAAATTTGCCTAGAAGATGTCTAGAAGGTTCATCAGAATCACTTATGAGTCATATTTATTATTTAATACAGTGGAGGAAAAGACTTATTAGCTATTGAGTTTGGGAATATATCCAGACAAAAGCGATGCTAGTTGGACTAGACTTAGGAAAGATCTGTTAATGAGAGTTGAATTGGTCATAGAACCACACATAGGAGGTATATTATGAGGGTCTCAAGAGAAGGATCAACCTGGATCATGAAATTCAATATGCAAAGTGAAAAAAGGTCAACCTGGATCACAATGCATAAATATACAAATGGATTTTTTAAAAAAATAAATAGCCCTGGCAAGCTTGTTAGCTTAAATTTGAAATTAAAGCTCTTGCCTGCAACTACTGAACTTCATGAATGCTTTTTGCAATGATAGCCTCACATCTTTTCAGCTGTATAGACACTCTGAGAAGAGGAATACCTGGCTCACAAATATACATAATTATTTTGATATGTCACTGATATTTACTTCATATACAGAAATCCTCCTTTATCCACTGGGGGATGTGTTCCAAGATGCCCAGTATATGTGTGAAACTGCAATAGTACCCATATGCTGTGTTTTTTTCTATACATACATACCTATGAGAAAGTTTATTTTATAACTTAGGCACAGTAAAAGATTAACAACATTAACTGAGAATAAAATAGTTAAAACAATATACTGTAATAACAGTTATGTGAATGTGGCCTCTCTCAAAATATCTTCTTGTATTGTAGTGTTATCTTCATATATAAATATGTAATGTATAAATATAAGTAATACATAAAAATAATGCTATATTGTAATACAGTATTCTCTTATATTCAATCCTTTTCTTGTGATGCTGTGAGATGGCAAAATGCCGATGGATGTGATGAAGTGACATGCATGACATAGGCATTGTGACGTAAGATTAGGTTACTATTGACCTTCTTTCTGACAGTATGTCTGGAGGATTACCTACTTCCAGACTGTGGTTGACCACAGCTAATTGAAACTGTAGAAAGTGAAACTATGGATAAGGGGGGCTACTATAGTGTATATATATTTAAAATTATGCATATATAAATCATTTGTATAAGTCAAATTGGGATTTTTATTTTTAAGATTTTATTTATTTATTTATTTGACAGACAGAGATCACAAGTAGGCAGAGAGGCAGGCAGAGAGAGAAGGAAGCAGGCTCCCCGCTGAGCAGAGAGCCCGAATTGGGGCTCCATCCCAGAACCCTGGGATCATGACCTGAGCCAAAGGCAGAGGCTTTAATCCACTGAGTCACCCAGGTGCCCCTCAAATTGGGATTTTAGTGCAAGGAGTTCTAGAGTATGTATTTTTGTAATATAAAAGACAATGTGCACTTGGGCATGCACACATGTGTATGCGTGCATGCACACACACAAACACACCCTTAACTGATCTATCCTGCTTTGTAAATTAAGACTTTTAGTGAGAGGTATTACTGTCACCCTCATGCGTAGGTGAATATGGTTATGAATTTGGTGCCCCTTCAACCCATATTCTTTATCTTATCCTGGAATTCATCTGCCCTCTCCTAAGCATATGTATTAACAATTGGGCTGTTATTTTCCCCCTCAAGTCTTTTTCAGGCTTGATGGAAGGCTTCTACTTACCTATGTACTATAGAATAAGAATATAAAGGAGAAATCCAAGAGGCAGGCTTGAGGAAAAGTCAAATTTACATCTAAGTAGACTGTCCACGTGATTTCTCCCTCTGATGGAAATATCAAGAAAAGACAATCTAGATAAAGCCCAGCTGGTGAGAAAACTGATAACGGTAGGTAAGATGACTGAAAGTGAAGGGTAGAAGAGAGAACCTGATAAAAATGTTGAATTCATAAAGGGTAGCTTTGTAGTTTTTACAGAAATATCTCCATTCTCAGAATAGCATAGCAGTAGCTGTTAAAACCACTGACCTAGGATAATTTATTCACAGTAGGGTAGGTCATTAGAAAGGTGAAGCATTTCACCTTTCTGCCACTAGATTGAGGATGGCAAATGGGTTTCATCCTAGCTGTCAAGTCTATTTGATTTGTAGTGGCTGCCTGGAGAGATGTGGATAAAAGGACTCTAAGACCTTATCTAAACCCAACAATTTAGTGTCCAGTAATTGATTAGTGATGTCTACATGGGCACCGAAATGTGAGTTATTGACATCGTGTAATGTTTCTTTCATTCTGTACCAGTTATCTCTCAATAATTGGATGGTTAAAAGGGTCCATATCTGACTAACTGAAATTAGCGTATCATTTGAGCACCTTGATCAGGGTTTAATCAAACTCCAGAATCTTTACAGTTCTGGCATTTGATTGGTCCGAATGGTTTAAGATGATATTGTGGGATTTTCTCATATGTTCTTGAACATAATTTAGGAGTACAGGTTTGCTGTACTTAAGAGAAAGTTGATATATATATATTTTTTTCTTTTTTAGTTTCTCCAAATAATCCAAATTTTAAAATGAGGCACTGGAATTTAGGGTCAGAACTTAGATCAAAACAAGGAATACTAGCATGATGCAGATTTTATTCTTTAAAGGGAAAGTATCAATTATGACTCTCCTCAGGGTTCCAGTCCTCTGAACAAGGCTTTGGCATTTGGGCACTGATAGCTCCTTTTCAGACTTCCAAAAGGCAAATGAGTGTGATTTGTGAATTGTCAATTTAGGACATTACTAATGCAGCAGATGTCTGCAAAGGGGCATCACAGTGGGGGTGAGCCTAACAGGAAGAAAGACAAAACAGAAAGACTGTCTACATTGGGGTTAAGCCTGAGGAAAGGACTTTGAGCCTGATTTAAAGAGCACTGCCAAAGTCTGGATCACCCTGATGATTGAGATATATATGAACCACTAACTAGGGAAATCAGGAGACCTAACTGGGGGAATACTTGGTAAAATTAGGACAGGGAATATGCTTGGCCAACTTGATTTTCTTGTATGTGAGACTATATGAGTGAAGTTTCAGTTTATCTATAAATCAGGATTTCCCTTTAAAATTTAAAGTTTTCTGGGAAAGGTATTAGATTAAGTATTAGCAGACATTTAAACCATGCAATGAATAAGTCTATGAGATGCATTCCTAAATACACATTTTACTAATGGCAAGAAAGTGGCTACAGAGAAGCTGGGAAGGATACCAGAGGGGTAAGTTGGGCAAAATGAAAGCTGGAAGTAGGAGGGTCCATAAGGACACAAGATAGATTTTTGATCAATGATTTCTTGAACAAGGAACTTATTACCAGATGTAAAGTACAGCTAAAAGCCCTAAAGAATAAGGGAAATAATGGTAGATGATAATTATTGACATGATTCTTAATGGACCTTATTAGGTCACCCAGAGGCTGGTCTTGGAAAATGTATAAAAGTAGGGTTACCAGATAGTTCAAGTTTGCCAAGAACTTTCCTTATTTTAGTAATGATGCTCCCTGTTCCAGAAATTCCCTAATTACCAGGCTAAAAGGGATAGTTGGTCACTCTCAAAGACGCAAAATGTAACCTTTTTCTGGGAAAAGAGGAAGTAGTACTTTCAGAAATTCTTTTAACATCTGAAATTAATCTTTATTTGAAAAGCATGGCAACAGTAATATGGTCAAATTTTCAGTCATTTAGGAAAGAACCTCTGTCCCACTCATTCCTGTTAGTAGGGGTGCATGTGTTCACTTGCATGAGGGGAATTTGTTTCTAGTTTTCAAGCTCTAAATGCAGTCTTTTGTTTTTGGTTAGCAACAACCAAAGTTAGTATTTACAAAATCAGTGTACCTTCCTTCCTCAAAGAACATCATGACTGAATTTGATTAGGAGTTTAGTGATTTAAAATGAACATCTGATGCATGTTAATATACATGTGTTAGGGCTACTATTTTTTATTAGAGGGACAGGAGTCATTATTCTTTATTATACTTATTCTTCTATAAATCTTGAACTGGAATTTTGGATTTCACTATGATTACAGTTTTGCATTTTGTATAATTTAAACCGTTTTTCATTATAAAAGAAGAATCCAACTGGCCACCTCACATTTGACTTAACCATTTTGTATTTGATATTTTTCTTTCCTGTATCCTGGCTTTGAAATTTCATGAGAAATTTAAGTGATAACTCCAGTATTTTTACCAGAGAAAATCTCTACCAAATGTTATGTGGTGGAAGAAAATAGATAATAGTTGTTAGAACTGGAATGGATAAGGAATGAAAGAACACTGTCAAAAGTCCTTTAGTCTTTAGGAAAAGTCATGCTAACCATTTTTTTTTTTCAAAATAGTTGAAATGAATAATTTAAGAAATGAAGTTCTCTAGTATTTGGCATTTTGAGTTTAATTAGTATCAGTGATTGCATATATTGCTTTCAAGATGCTGAAAAATTGGGGATTACACACAGTAAATAAAAACAGATCAAGAATGTAGGGAACTAACTGTAGGCATCATCAGTTTACTTGGAGATTTCTCAAGTACTTTCAATGATCAATTTTTATCTTCCTCGTAATTATTTTAGTTATGGCTAGTTAGTAGAATTAAATGAGCAGAACAAACATATTTTAATGTGGATGTGTGTACTTAGGACTTCCCTTGTTTTAACTTAACAGAGGAGGACAGATATAGCCCAAGACAAGGTTTAATTATGGATTTTAGTGAGAATATCATGTGTTATGTTTATTAACACTTAAGCCCTAACACATACACTAGTTTAAATCCTTTGTTGACTATATGGATAAAGGAGAAACTTTAAGACCTCTACTCTAAAAACTATGAAACACTGGTGAAAGAAATTGAAGATGACACAAACAAATGGAAAGATATCTCAGGCTCATGGATTAGAAGAATTAATATTGTTGAAATGTCTATATAGCACAATGCAGATTCAATGCAATCCTTATCAAAATATCAAGAGCATTTTTCACAGAACTTAAATAATACTAAAATTTGTGTGCAACCCAAATAGTCAAAGCAATCTTGAGGAAGAAGAAGAAAGTTGGAGGTATCTCAATCTGATATTTCAAACTATACTACAAAGCTGTAGTAATCAAAACAGTGTGGTACTAGTGCAAAATTAGAGACTTAGATCATAGAAGAGGGTAGAGAGCCCAGAGGTAAACTAATGCTTATATGGTCAATTAATCTATGACAAAGGAGGCAACAATACACAATAGGGAAAAGGTAGTCTTTCATAACAGTGCTGGGAAAACTGGTTAGCAACATGCAAAAGAATAAAACTGGACCACTTTACAATGCCATATGCAAAAATAAACTCAAAATGGATTAAAGACCTAAATGTGAGACTTGAAATCATAAAAATCCTAGAAGGTAAAACAAGTGGTACTTTCTCTGGCATTGGCTATAGCAACATTTTTCTAGATATGTCTCCTGAGGCAAGGGAAACAAACACAAAAATATACTATTGGGACTACCTCAAAAAAAAAAAAAAAAAAGCTTTTGCATGACCAGGGGAACCATGAATAAAGCAAAAAGTCAACCTACTGAATGGGAGAAGATAATTACAAATGATATATCCAATGAAAGTTTAATATCCAAAATTGTAAAGAACTTATATAATTGGACAGCAAAAATAACAACAACAAATCCAATTTAAAATGGGCAGAGGACCTGAACAGACATTCCTCCAGAAAAGGTGTGAAGATAGCCAGCAGATTCATGAAAAATGCTTAGCATCATTAATAATCAGGGAAATGTGAATGAAAAACCATAATGAGATATTACCTTATACTTGTCAAAGAGGCTAAAATTAGAAAAGACAAGAAGTAGCAAGTGTGGAGAGAAAAGAACCCTCCTCCTGCACCATTAGTCTACCTCAGAGACCAAAATATTATGTGGAAATTGGAGGGTAAGGGGTTGAGAGAGAAGACTGTGTATGTATCTGTCTTATTTCCCCATTTCTATCAACTTCTTATTATTTTAATTACTAATATTCTATTTAGCACAAAGTTGGGTAGTTAAAAAAGAGAAAATAAAATAAATTTAAAGATTTTTGGTGAAGACTATTAGGCTTTTGGCCACAGGCTATGAGTTCTAATCTTTGTACCATTGTGGTAAATAAGATACATTTCTCTAGTCTTCAAAGGTATAAATGTGTGTGTACACATATATGTATATGTAAATGTGTATACATTTGTATACACACACATACATTCATACACATACACATACATATTATATATATAATATTTGAAGCAATATATTTCCAAAATTTATTAAAAACAGCTAAACTGTTCCTGCAGTTTACCCACACTATCTTACCTCTATTTCTAAACCTTTTCTCCACTCCTTACCAATCTTCAGCCAACTAGACACATTGCCATTTTCCAAACTTCTCTGTTTATGATATTTTTCTCATGAAAACATCTTTTAGCGGGGACTGGCATCTTATCGTTTTTCCTTCATATCCATCTTTCAAAATCTTGCACATCTAAGATGTGATGGGGTTTTAGGATATAAGTGAGGTTAAGTGGGGGTAAGTCCGGAGCCCATGACCAAGAAAGAATTCTTGAGATGTCTTTGGTGTAAAATAGGGGTTTATTAAAGCATGGGAACAGGGCCTGTGGGCAGAAAGAGTAGCTGCGCAGTGTTTGTAAGGTGTGGCTGATTGTGTACTTGGGAGTTGGGGGAGGTAAGAAAAAGGGAGGTTTCAAAAGGTTTTTCATATGTTAAAGAAGACTCACTGGATACTGGATATTTCCCCATTGTCAAGTTATGGTTGTTTTTCCCTCTAGCAAAGCATTAACATGAAAATAGTTGGGAACTTCCAGGAGGAAATTTATGCTCATCCAACCTCAGGGATCTATCAATGGGCTACAGATTACAAGGACATTTAGTTGTATCTACATTCCCTTCTAGAAGCTAGGCCATTGGTAGAAATGCTTTGTTCTTACAGATTGCTAAAACATTTGTAAACCGAGGGAGACTCCTCTCCTGCAGGATTGTGATCTCTATTTATTTTTCCTCTCCTTAGCTTTGGACCACCAGGAGTGCTTGAGGAATGTCATATATATCCCAAGGTGGGGAGGGTTGTGGGTGTAAGCTTCTGCTTTGTCTTCAGCTTGCCTTCTGTTTTCTCATCAGATGGAACTTAAATCTCATTTGTTCTCTGAAGCTCCCTTGATCACCCCACATGTGGTACTTTTCTCCTCTGAATATCCTGTGGTACTCCCTGGGTCTCTTGTGGCGTGTTTTCTTTGTTCTGTATTATTTGCACATGTGTGGTTTACTTATCTAACCCACAAAATTGTAAGATACTTAATGACTTTAAGGATTTTAAGCAAGGCTTAATTTTCATAAATATGTTTTTAATCTGTCTTCTTTGTAAAATTGTTGAGATCCTTGAAAGGTTTGCAAATTAACTGTTTAGGCTATGACAATTTCACGGATATTAGCAAAACTTGAGCCACCTGCTTTAGAGACAAGGGAGTTTACTACTCAAAGTAGTAACAGTAGCTAGACTACCAGAATTTTCTTACACAAGTTCCCCAACTCCCATTTTCCACAGTACACTGTGAAGGGGACCAGATGTAAGATGCACACGCAGTTGCTTGCAATATAGGAGAAGAACCGTGATTTTAGGAAAATTCACCCTACATATTGAGCAGTAAACATGCCAGTCCATTGACCCTAAGGGTGCCACTGAGGAAGTTCTAGAACCTAGGTGAGGTTCGGAGGGCTGAGGTCCAAAGCCGATGACCAAGAAAGAATTCTTGAGACATCTTTGGTGCAAAATGGTGGTTTATTAAAGCACAGGAACAGTACCCGTGGGCAGGAAGAGCTGCTGCCTCTGGTTGTGAGAGATGGCAGGTTATGTACCTAGTGGTTGGGGAAGGTGAAGGAAGGGAGGTTTCAACGGAGCTTTCATATGCTAAAGAGGGCCTACAAGGTGCAGGGATACCTGAGGCCTTGCGGCTTGATCAATGTTGTCTTTTGACCAGCCATTAACATCAAGATAGTTGGGAGATTCCTGGTGGGATGTCACAATCCTGCTAACAAGCATCTTGGTTAGTGAGATTTAGGTTCAGAAGAGATTTAATTTTATTTAGGGTTTGAGGAACTGAGTTATTTGCCTCTGCAAATTGTGCTATTGATAAGGTAACTTCTTTGTTTATAGATCTCTAGGACATTTGTAAACCAAGGGAGACTCTGTCTTGCAGGATTGTGATCTCTGCAAATTAACTATTTGTTTCTCATTTATGGCAGTCGGGGGTGCCTGAGGAACGTCCACACACATTACCGAGGGAAGCGGGTGGAGAGGGGGTGCAAAGTGCCAGCTTTTGCTTTGTCTTCAGCCAGCCTCCTGCTCCCTCATCACCACTGTCTGTATTTTTTAAGACTGTTTGCTATACAAAAAGTTTGGAGCAAAGATGATGCCTCTGCTCACAAGACATGCTTAATTATGAGAAGTCCAAGGAGAATTGACTCACTAAGAAATATTCATTCCACAGGTACTTTGTGAGCACCTTATATATGCCCTAGTTTTTCTAGGCACCAGGAAATGGGTATAAAGCAAGCAAGTTAGATCTTTGTTCCAATGATCTAACTGGAAAACATATGAAATTGATGAGAGCTTTGGCATACCCTATTAGTGGTACTGTGCATCCTTCCAAATGTAGGAAATTTTTTTCTGCTTAATTTTTATCCTCTGTTTTATGTCTTCCTTTCTATTAGTACCAGTCCTCTTATAATGTAATAAAATGAGAAAATCATAGTTTACCCTCTGCTATTAAAAAGAACACATCATTAGAAAGTGTCATGCTAAACTACAGTAATCATCATTAGCAAGTAATTAGTACACATATTACTATACATTCCACTTTAAGTATGTAAATTTGTACCTGGGATATTTGATAAATATTTGATGAATACATTTCACTTTATGTATGAAAAATGATCCCTGTTATTGAACAAACTAATTCGTGACAGAAATCTAGGGAATCAACTCCTCCCACATTTAGTAGAGCTGATGCTACCGTGACTACTATTACTACTACTACTAATTTAAAAATAAAATATTAGAAAGAAATTCCTTAGAAAAACATTGTTAATTGCTGTTGCATATTGTCAGATAATATAAAAATATTTTATTTTTTACTCTAAATTGTGAATGTAATATCTCCATGTCAGAAATAAAACATCACAAAGCATATTTTATAAGAAACATTTAAATCATCTCATTTCTCCATTGATATTGTCCACGCGTGATGGTGAGACATGGAGCTTGATTCTAATTTGACCATTTCTGATACTTTGTTTCATAGATTTTTTTTTTCTTAGTATGGCTAATTGTTAAGGGGAGTGTGGTTGCATTTCAGAAAAACAGTGATGCTCCCCAGCAGAAGTAGGACATTGTCAGGGTTTCAGAAGGTAAAAAGCAGTTACTTTATTTAGCTTATACATAGGCTGTTCTCTGCTCTTTAAAAGTTTTATAGAAAGTGAATTAATGTAATAGTTTTACAGTCTGTATAGTGTAAAATAGACTCAGATTAAGCTAGCAGACTTGTTATTTGACAGTTTATAAAATATTTTAGTATCTTTTTGGCAGTAGCAGTTTGAATGTTGGCAAATGTACACATTGCTTGTTGCAGTTTCAAAACCTTGTAATGAGTATTTTCCACTGTAATAGCAGAGAGCTGAAATTTGGATAAACCACTTAGACTTGTGAACTCTGACATGCATGGTAACAATGTCTTTGTAAAAGAGTTTTGTCAAGTAGTGGAGCTCCTCCTAATAGCACATCCATCTTTCTGCACACCATAAATCTTAAGAAAATTTCTATTACTCTGCAATTTGTCTGGCTTATGCTATTTATTAGCCATTTTATTCTGCTGCTTTAAGAAGTAATGTGATGTTCATTTTATTGCTGGTTCAATAAATTGTTAATTATAATGCAGTGATTGCAGCTGACGTGATTTAAAAGCCACATTAGCACTATAGCATTAAGTTTTAACTATTTTACCCTTCAATTCCCTGTTTATACAACAGTAAAAGGAAAATAGCCTTAGACCAATTTAAAAAATGAAGGTACTTATATCTATTGATCACATGACACATTAGAAACTTTTTTAAAAATAAAGGTTACACTTTTGTCTTGAAAAAAGGAGAAAATGAGTGAATGATATAGAACACTTAAGAAAATAGCATATGATTCTAAGACAGGTAGAACACAAGTGCAGTTAGCTTTATTATATTTATATATGTTAATATGATAGGTCTTGTACAAACTATTAATTAGAAAAGCATATGGGTCATACAAATTTTATAAATATTTTCCTTATGAAACTAAAACAAAAGTTACTGAAAATATGATAGAAGTGACTTGAAGAATATTTAGTTTTATACCCTAAATGACCAAACATGGAACATCATTAACAGCCTTACTCTATTTCTTTTCAGGTTCAAACTGACCTAGAATGTTCTTGCTTGTCTAAAATACATGAATCCTAGCCCCATATTGTATATCCATAGAAATGTGTTAACTCACACTCTCCTAACATGGGAACTGTGGCATTTCTGATACCATACACGTTAGCTGTTAATTATGTACTGCTCAATATAATTTCAGACTGTAAATTCTATCTTTTCATCCAAAGTATGGAGATTGCTTGAGGTCAAGGATTGTGTTCTTTGCTTCTTTGCCCCCCACCCCCAACTCCCTCAAGTATCCTGCAAAATCCTAGGCATTAATATAAACTCTTCAAATAAATATATGGTTCAAATCTTTCTGTCAGGCTGTGTATGCACATTTTGAATGATGGATAGTCTATGAGCTACCATTTCTGTTATAGCAGTGAGTGAGTGGCTAGTGAACATGCCCATTAATGCCAGTAAATAAGATTGACTTTCTTTGAATTTCATGATTCAGTTTGCAAAACAGAGAAAGGGACAAGATGGTGGATGATTTGGGTGTCTTTGTGTCTTTCTCCTAACCCAGCTCCTCTGATACTGTATGAATTTTGGCAAATTAATGGAATTGTTCTATAATTTGGTTTCCAGATTGTTTTGATTCAACAGCTGCAAGTAGAGAAAGTACCATGTGCCAGGCACTCAAATACATACTAGGAGTCCATTTGTAGGACCCTTCTAAACGTTCCCTTCTAATAAGTGTAGGCATGTAGATACCTAGATGCTTTTGATTTCCCTCTCTGATTAAAGCATTGATGCAACAACTTATAAATTATTATCTTGTGATTCCTGTAGCATCAGGTTTCTTCCTTTTTAGTGTATTGTCTAATTAAAAAATTGTGTTAAATGGATACCATCTATATGTGATTATTTAAATAATTAAAGAATTAAAGAATTAAATAATAAACTATTTTTATAGTACCATAAAATATTAGAGGCCAAAAAGGAGATTTAAATCTATTTAGTTCATAATTCTCCTACTTGAGGATAAACTGAGGTTTCAAATCATATAGCTCTTTAGTTCCACTTCTGAAAGTCTGATTCACTAACTTGGGGCAAGGCCCCAACATTCATATTTTCCTAATTCTCCTGGTAAAAGCCAATGACTTAGCTCATGTCTTTCATGTTAGTACATAGAAAAACTTGGGCCCACATTAGGATTTTTCTTGCTCAGTGTGTGACAAACTGTCCCCATCCCTGGGCCCAGGCGGCCCTCCCTAGTTAGCATGCTTTTTTCCCAAATTATTCCATGGCTGGCTTTTTCTATTCCCTCATGGTACCTCTTCAGAGAGACTCCCTTCAGAGTGCTCCTTTTTACTTACTGCCTTTTAAAAATTTGTCCAAATTGGTAAATATCTTATTTAACTATTTTCTAGTCTCCCTCTCCTATGACAATTTATCTTGGCCCCATTTTTTTTATTATATCCCAGTACTTAGCATACTGCTCAGGCATAGTAGGCAGCTGAACATAGTGTGTAGAATGAAGGCGTGAATGAAAGAATGCTTTGCTCAAGGTCAGAGAAATCACAGCAGTAGGGATAAGACTATAGGCTTAATGTCCTCTTCACCCGAGCCATGATGCCTCCCCTTTTGCAATCTCCTGTTGTTGTTTTTTTTTACAGTTGAATAAGCTTTTAAAAGTTCTTTGGCTCACAGTGTTTATTTTTTAATTGACAAAATAGTTTTCCAAGATAGAGTTTAAAGTTTTGCCTAAAGGCCATATAATTAGTCGCTTAGTTAGGAATAGGAACTCAGGTTCCTATAGTTGTTGATCTAGTGGTCTCTACTTTATAACTTAGCCTGTGTTTTAAATAAATACGGTGTTTTGACTGAATTACTCATATTTCCCCAATCTCTTTACTCTTAAATATAAGGAAATCACTTTTATCCCTAGAAAGGGTATGTCTAACAACACTCAGACTAAGCAATTCTGTGTGTATATGATAGTTGGAAAACAAAAAGTGGTTAAGATCATACACATGTGTCCTGCATGTGCATAAGCTACAGGTGCCCATTCCTGTCTTAAAAGGGGAAATCTCCATGCAGCTCTGGATTGACAAAGTGAGGTGTTTATTTCTCAACAGTGCATTACTCTTTGTAAAGAATTAGTGTCTCTGAATGTTTTGCAGATTCTATATAACAACAACGTAGGTTCAATCTTTCTTTTTTCAGTAATCCATTCTGAGAAGTCAACCACCCGTTTAATCATTTGAATTTTTACATTGATTTAGGAAGCCCTCGTTTTAGGCAGTCTTTGAATAGTATCTTCAGCATAAAATCAATCTTTATCTGTTTTTGCACCTCTTTTTTTCTGTTTTTCCTGTTCATATTGGCCAAGTTATAATATTTCCAACTTTTTCTCTGTGTAGCATTGGGAAAAGGAAACAAGAGATGGAATAAAAGAACTTCCTCTCCTTCATCACTTGCTCAGAACTCAAATCTGCATTTTAAAATCTGTTTGTTTATTTAATTTGACCGAGTACACTCCGGATCGTGCAGCCTTCACAGTAAGACAAGCCTGAAGATTTAACGTGTTATTTTAGATCTTTAATTCTAAAACTGAAAATAGTACACCAATGCAGGCAAGCAAGAAACACTTCAAAATTCTTTCTTGTGCAATTATTCCTTGTAACGTGTTTGACTTAATATCAAGACAATATGTCTTAAATGCCTGGACATCTGCACAGATTCTTCTTTTATTTCATTAGTCCATGTCAGGAGTTTTCAAGCCATAATGGCATATCTCACACTGATTTATTCTGATTCTGTATGGGTAGAACCCAAGTACTCATGTTTTTTAAAGCTACCCAATTGATTCCAATAGGCTGTAAAAATTGAAAAACCAGTAATCTCACTCAGGATACCATCCTACAGCTTTACCAGATTAGAACCCATGATTTTCTCTTAGGAGTAAAATTATATATAACAGAGAATGTTTTGAGAAATTGTGATTTATGGAGGTCCAAAGTATTTTAAAATGTCAAGGGAATCGTTTGCTAAGGAATTATGAAGAATCTTTTAACTCCACAAACAACAGTTCTACATGTTACATAAACCTCGATCAAAATATATCCCTTTGAGGTGAGTTTGGGGAACATGATGGGGATTATTCAGTTGACAGATATTTTCAAATTACTATGAACAGGCTTCACAGTATTTTTCCTAGCTTCCCTTAGCCTCACAAATGGCCAAGTCTGCTGAGGAAGAGAATAGGTGTGTCTCAAGGCTGTAACAGTAAAAGTACTATGGCTGTTCATTTGATATATTTTTTTTTTCTTTCTGAGCTCTAACTTCATTTTTCTGTTTATAATCTCATCTCCTCTGCTAAGTGTGACATGTGTTATTATTTCACTGATTCTGATCACTAGTTTCCCTGCTTAAGTGTAATACTTCAGTCCTTTTTCAAAATCGTTTGTACTATTTCTAGCTACTTAAGATAAATAACTCATTTATTCTTATCTAGGCCTCAGCATTCTAAATCTTGGTAGAAACCTCTTGTTATTGCTAGCATTGTCATGTTGTAAAGAGGAATATTTTCCTCTTTTTAGAAAGCTATTTTATTTATTTAAGAGATAGAGAACAGGAGTGGGGGGGGGAAGGGCAGAGGGAAATGGAGAAAAAGAATTTTCAAACAGACTCCCTGAGGAGCACAGAGCCAAAGGTGGGGCTTGATCCCACAACATTGAGGTCATGACCTGAGCAGAAATCAAGAGTTGGCCGCTTAACTGACTGAGCCACCCAGACATCCCAGAAAGAATACTTTCTAAGAGAGGCAATCTGAGCTTCAAATTTTGGTTATGTTGGTAATTACTCTATATTACATTGATAACTATTTCTCCCCTCAACTCTGTCACTTCTATACATGCTCAGAATCTAACTAGAACATTTCTTAGTTCTTCTGTTTACTTCATAATAAGATTGCACTAGGATGCTACAAAAATGAAAAGGAGGCATATTCCTTCTTTCACTATTATGACATTTCAGCTGAATGTCTCATAACATGTCAACTTCAGTGTGTTTAACCCTGAAACTTCGATTTATAATGTCTTCTCTATGAAATTCTTTTCCTCAATCTCTATTCCATAAATGACACTAGTGTTCTACCTGTTGCTCAAGCCAGAACTGTAATCACCATTCTTTATTCTTCTCCTGCATATCACATTCAGTCAACCACATAATCCTATTTAATCTCTGAAGTATATCCAAATTCCAGGCACTTTCCTTGATTTCAGCATCCATAATTTTTCTTTGATATCATCAACTCTTACCTAACTTCACTTAATTTCTTGCTCTCTCCTCCTTTACAATTCATTCCTTTAAAAATTTTTATTATTTATTTATTTACTTTTAGAAGGGTGGTGCAGAGGGAGAGTGAGAGAGAGAAATGTAAGCAGCTCCATGCCCCGAGTGGAGCCCTGTGTGGGGCTTGATCTCATAATCCTGAGATCATGACCTAAGCTGAAACTAAGAGTTGGAAACTCAACTGACTCAGCCACCCCAGGCACCCCTCCATTCCCTTTTTGAAACAAGAGTGATGTTTTAAGGTAGTAAATAAGGTAATGTTACTAGAGTGCCATATGGAAACTAACCCCTTATCACATTGCTCCTTTTGTTTTGAGTCATTCTCCCCACTTCTTACTGTATAACAGCACTATCCCCACTTCTGTTCAGCACACACATGGAAATCATTGCTAGTTTAGGTCCCTAACAATGCTGTTTCTTCTCCTTTAAATGTTTTGATTTTTATTCTTTATTTAGGAAGCAGGAAGCCATTTTTAGTTCTTGAAGATGATTTTGACTAATGTGCATAGAATGGAATGTGGGATGGGGTAAAATTCTAGGAGGAGAAATGAGGGTGTTCTGATTAAGGGACACATTAGCAGAGATGAAAGTAACTGAACAGATTCAGAATAAGAAACTAAAGTTGATAGGGTTTGATAAGAATTAGGTATGTGAGAAAGAAAAGTGTAAGAATGTTTCCTAATTTCTTGGGCAAAAGTAGGTGATAGCATTCACTGAGAAAGGAAAACCTGACGGAAAAGACTTAAATCTTGATAGTGGGAAAAGAGGGGCAGTGAGCATTTGGCAAACTCTTTGGGAGGAAAATCAACATTCAGTTTGACTTATGGAACCTGGGAGATGTGGGTAATAGAGAATTCTAGGATGACTCCAGTGTCTGGATTTCAGTAAGATGCTGTGTCATGGAAGAAATACTGACCAAAGGGCCTCTAGAAAAAGACCAGTTGTAGAAATAAATGATAAATCAACAAGCTTTTGAAACTTGAAGCTGAAAATGTTAAGGTCAGGGCCATAGTTTTGAAAGCTACTAGCTTATAGATTATAATTGAAAACAAAGAAATAGGCAGTATAATATAGAATGCAAAGAAGCTGAGGGTAAAATCTGAAGGACTGAGTTGAGAACAACCTATCAAACAAGTGCTAAAATGATGACCCAAGAAATACTAGAATTATATGCTAAGGATGTGACATAAAGGGACAGACAAAAGAAAAAGACTTTTGAAGACAGGTTGTTAATGGAGTGAAGTGTCTTCCCTAAAGCATTTTTGCCCTAGATAGGTTTTGAGAATTAGCAATACAAAAGATTTGATGGAAGGGATTTCTTACCTACAATATTTACAGGTAACTGGTATTTATAGACCATAGCGTTGTCAAGATTTGCTTCCTTTAGTGGAAATGCCCTATAAATTCTGAACGACGTCTATATAGAAACAAGGTATTCTGACTCTTAATAGCTAATAAAAATGTTCATTAAAAAAATATTGGCTATTTAAATGAAGTACCTTAAGTAAAGAGACAGATTTGGAGATCAGACAGATTTGTTCTTCATGAGTCCAATCTAATGAGGGAGAGGTTAACAGATAGCAACTACCTGAAAATAAATTGTGGTAACTTTTATAATAATAGTTGTAGGTGAATAGCTATTCAAAAAATAGGGGGAAAAGGTGCTTAATTCTGCCTATGGTAGAGAAAAGCAAGTTTGATTAGTGGAGATCATGTTCTAGCTGATATTTGATGCCCTGGGATAGCTTCTATTTTGTTTTTGTTTTCTACTTTTAACGTTTTATTTAACTTCCAAAGTTAACTTCATATCTTTTGGGGTAACAGTCTCCCAGAGAATCTGTTAAATCATGTACCTTCTCTCCATTGAAAATAGACATTGCAGCCATTCACAAAATTTCAAATACTTCAGGAATTCCTAGACCAATATGATATTACAGAAATAACTGGAGAACTTCAATGTGTGGTTCTATTTTTTTTTAAATAATTCTAGACTAGAAAGTCTAGAACATTGTATAAGAATGATATATAAAGTGTAATTTGCAGTATTGTTTTATCTTCTTATAAACTCTCGTCCTTATTACAATTTATACATTACTTCAGACTAATATTCTAAAAGGACCTCTTTGATTATATCATGACACCCTCCTGTTTTATTCTTATTAAAACATGAAGTCTAAAATTCTACATCTTGCTTTCTTCTTTTCCTATAACTAAAGATTATTACGTTTTGCTTGTCCCTATTCATTATCACTTTCATTATAATTCATCAAACAGTTATTAAGCCTGGCATTCTATGCCAGGCATTCTGCTGCTACTGGAAATTAAGTAAGAAATAAGACAGAATTAGTACCTGGGCTCAGAGAATATATTTTCTAATGATTGATACAGAGTATGCTCTTGAGAAAACCTTGACAACTTGTTATTCTTCAAATTCCTTGATTCTCCTGCGCTACTATATGCGTGAAATAAGTTCTAACATGGACTCCCTCCATGCTTCTCTCCCTTCTTCCTATGACTTCAATTCTGAGTCTATTGAAGTTTCCCCTCAGTGTGTTGGGAACTCTTCTTTGATTATTCCAAGTTGATCAAGGGCTTCTCTTTCTTACATCTTAGAGCTTTTTACTCTATTAGTTATCATTTATATCAATAAGTATAGGGCAAGTCAGCATTTTATAATTTTCCCAAGCTTATAATATTATAATGTATAATTATAAAATTTTGAACAGTAAGAGTAGCATTTATCCTAGTGTGCAGTAAGCATCTTTGGGCATTAAAGCAAAATACGAGTGAATGAATTTGTGAAAGTGGGCCAGTCAAAACTATGCCACATTCAAAATCATGATCTTTAAAAATTATACTAGAGGGGCGCCTGGGTGGCTCAGTAGGTTAAGCCTCTGCCTTAGGCTCAGGTCATGGTCTCAGGGTCCTGGGATCAAGCCCCGCATCGGGCTCTCCGTTCGTGGGGAGCCTGCTTCTCCCTCTCTCTCTCTGCCTGCCTCTCTGCCTACTTGTGATCTCTCTCTCTCTGTCAAATAAATAATAAATCCTCAAAAAAAAAATTCTACTAGAAAGTGAGATCTCTGAGTGGAGACAGTGTGGCGCCCACTTCCATATTTCCTACAAAACCTGGTACAGATGCTAAATAAATACTAAGGGAATAGATGAATAAATTAATGAATGAGTATATTTTAAAAGATTTCTCTTGGGGTGCCTGGGTGGCTCAGTGGGTTGGGGCCTCTGCATCAGCTCAGGTCATGATCCCAGGATCCTGGGATAGAGCCTAGCATTGGACTCTCTGCTCAGTGGGGATCCTGCTTCCTCCTCGCTCTCTCTCTCTCTTTCTCTCTTTCTGCCTGTCTTTCTGCCTACTTGTGATCTCTGTCTGTCAAATAAATAAAATCTTTAAAATAAGTAAATAAATAAAGATTTCTCTCGACAGTTTCTGCTTAACTAGATTTTACTTGATGCTTTTATGAGAAAATATATTTTCCTTTTTGGAACTTCTTATTCCATCCATGACAACTTTGTAAAATAATCCTTCCAAATATATATCTTCTTTCTTCCCTTTTTGGTTTATGAAGAGCAGAGAAGTGGAATGGGTGGAAGCTGTTTCTTTCCCAGCTTTAGTTCAAGCCTGAGGCAAAAAACCTCTTGGTCCAGCTGCAATCCAATCTGGTATCTCCAATATTTGCAGTAAAACATTTACTGCAAAGTAGTCAATTCTATGGAAAAAGTTAGTCATGTGTCTACTCCCCTGGATCTTTATATGCTCCCCCTCTTGTTTTCTACATTATATAAGATGAGACATGGAGTGGGAAGAAAGAATCCAGCTATTTCATTAGAGTGCTAATATGCTTTCTGTAGAAAACATCTATCATGATAATTTAGGAAGAAATTACTTTGTTGCCTTGATGTATCTTTCTTGGTCAGGGAGATTGTGTGTTTTCCTTTCCCCTATCTTCCCCGCCTTCAATTATAGCCAATAAATAGGGAAGCTTGACTTTTTTTTTTTTTTTTTTTTTTTTTTTTTTTTTTTTTAATGAGGAATTGGTTTGGAGAAATTCAGGAGTTTAGATGGTTATGAGAATTGCTTCGTGTGTAAATGTGGAAGTGGAGTTTTTAAGAATGGACTGTTGTATGATTCCTGACCCTCCATATCTCTGTGCTAAAAGGGAGAAGCACAAAACAAAACATCTTGAAGATGTACAAGCACGTCATTGTTCAGATAGGATACACTAGCTTTTCCAAAAATGAAAAATTAAATTGGTATTATATAATTATATATATAATAACTGTGAAGTTATACTCTAGCCGCTGATTAAGGAACCCATTCCTGATAGACTTAAACAACACTGTTACTTTTCACGTGTTGTGTCCAAAGTAGAAACTACATAGGTAAGGATAATATATGCTTAAAGACGGTGAAAAATGAGACAAGCATCTATTTTTACATGAAAATGTATTTTCTAAGAGTGAAGCTAAAAGTGAAGCTTGAGTTTGGGTAGAAACTAAAAGTGAAGGCTGTAGAGTCAGAGCACCAGGATTCACATACTGGCTCTATGGTTCTGGATTACCGTTCACAATTAACCTGTCTGTGCCTCAGTTCTTTCCTCAGTGAAAGGCAATACTACCATCTAACTCTTGAGTTTGTACTGAGGATTAAATGGGAAACTACAAAAAGTTCATCAAGGTCACTGTGTTGGAAGACTCTAAAGGTCAAAATTAATATTTTATTTTAAGTAGAATATAGAGTACATGGAATGAAATGTGAGTAGTTTCCTGAAACTGTGACACATGGCAGTCCTAAAAGTACTTAGCACAATGCCTGAATGCAGTTTTGAGAAACAGGAGCATAATTTAAAATCTATAATAGCAATAAATACTAATCTTACCTACGTACTGTGTGCCAGGTAGTGCACTTGATGTGGGAGATATAGTGATTAATATGAGAGATACTGTTCCTGCTTTCATAGAGCTTATAGTTTTGCATGGAAGACATATAACTGAAAAAGCAACAGCATAAAATATGATATAGTCTCCAATAGGAGCTATGAGAGCAATTAAGATAAGTAGGGCATGATACACCTGCTGATAAAATAATGTTCCTTCTAATTCTGCATTGCTTTGTTTTTTAGATATAATTAAAGCAATAATGAGCAACATTATAATAATTTTAGTACCATAAAAATATTTTAGTTCAACCTATTTATTTTACAAGATTAAGGAGATAAAGACCCAAAGTGACTTACCAATAGTGCATAGATGGGAGAGGCATAACATTGTTCTTTCCACAGTACCACATAGCAGAAATAAAAGAATTACTTATATTTTGTAATAAATATTTATAAGCATTTATAATTGGAACTTTCATATGCCTTTCACTTCACTGCATTGAAGGCAAAAAGTTAAAAAGTTTCCCATCTTTTTTGAAAATAATGAATAAACAAAGCAGAATCAGACCTAAAAATACAGAGAACATGGTGATTGCCAGAGAGGAGGGAATTTAGAACATGGGCATAATGGGTAAAGGAGAATGAGAGATACAGTCTTCCCATTATGGAAGGAATAAGTCATGGGAATAAAAGTCACAACATAGGGAACATAGTCAATAATATTGTAATAAGGGTTGTATGGTGACAGATGGTAGCTACACTTGGGGTGAGTATGGCATAACTTATAGAGAAACTGAATCACTGTGCTGTATATTCTAAATTAATGTAACATTGTGTCTTAACTACACAATTAAAAAATTGTAAAAGAAGATTGTCACATGTTACAAGAAAATGTCAAGCATTGCAATATTCTCATTTGAAAATAAGATAAGCTAAGAAGAATATTTTAAGTATATTATAGATGATTTTTCTTCTTTTAAAGCCAGGAAAGTAAAATAATGAATTCTGATTTTGACATACTTAAAATATTGAAACTTAAAAAGAAAACTGTGTGTGAGTTAAATTAGTCATGGAATAGACATATGCATAAATGGGTTTCTGTGAATTAAAAGTTAAACCCTAAAATATTATATCCTATAAAATTGGCTTGAGGATAAGGTAGATAGAATTGACATATTACTCATAATAAGTTAAACATTAACAGGGATAGCAGTTAACATCCTATCTTACTTTAGTGTAAGAAGGCAGGCAGAAAAAGAGACAGAAAGAAGGAGGAGGTCGAGGATGAAGATGATGACTCTATGGAAAACAACATTTATCTCAAGTATTTCAGAGATAGTATTATATTCTTTCTTCGCATTCAGTGCATTTTCCACTGCTAAGGATGCTGTGATTTTATCTAATGCGTAGTCGTCTTCCACTGCCTTCTGCGCTTTGGGAAGAGTCCTCTAGCAGGCAAATAACTCCCATGTCCAGCGAAACATGCAGGTCCCTCAGCCACAGTCATTGGTGTGTAGGGGGAGGGAAACTAGACGAATGCAAATCCAATTTGATGCTTCCAGCAGTTTTTCAACTGATATATATTATATTTATAGAGAAATGTGCAGGTCTAAGTTTACAGTTCAATGAGTTTTTACAGTTGCACATAACATTTAATTCACACCTTACCACAATATAGAAATTTTTTTATCATATAGAAAAATGCCTTTTGTGCTTTTCGTTCAATCCAATCCAAACCTGTAAAAGAGGCAACCAACTTTCTCATTCAATCTGCCATGAAATGCTCTTGCCTTTTTCTAGATCAGTTCTGACAAGTTTCTAGATCATCTAGATGGTCACATAAGGGTTCATCTATTTCTAGATCATCATGTAAATGAAAAAATACTATATGTATTCTTGTGTCTGGCTTCTTTTACTCAGAATAATCTTTTTTGAGTTTTATCTATGGTGTTATATTTTTTACCAGATCATTCCTTTTTACTTCTGAGTATATATTACAAATAGTATATTTCTCCCATTGAGAGACATTTTATATTGTTTCTTGTTTTGGGCTTTTTAAAATAAAGCTGCAAGTGTGAGTATCCTTTCCAACTTTTTTGTGCACGTGTTTTCCTTTATCTGGGGCAGACACAGAGTAATAGGATTGCTAGGGCAGTTGTGTGATTTTAATTATTATTTTTTTTTACTTTTATTTAAATTCAATAACCAAGGTATATTATATTGTTAGTTTTTATATAATGTTCAATGCATTAGTTGGGTGTATTACCAAGTGCTCATGATATCACCTGCCCTCTTTAATGCCCATTATCCTGTTACCCCATCCCCCACCCATCTCCCTTTCTGCAGTCCTCAGTTTGTTTCTCGGAGCCAAAAGTCTCAAATAGTTTATCTACCTCTCTTATTTCTTCCCATACAGTTTCCCCTTAAATTTAAATTCAATTATTCAACATATAGATCATCTTTAGTTTCAGATGTAGAGTTCAGTAATTCATAAGTTGCATATAACACCCAGTGCTCATCGTATCACATGCACTCCTTAATGCCAGTCATCCAGTTACCCCATCCCCCACCCACCGCCCCTCCAGCAACCTTCAGTTTCTTTACTATAGTTAAGAGTCTCTCTTGGTTTGTCTCCCTCAGATATTCCATTCCATTTTTCCTTCCCTTCCCCTATTATCCTCTGTGCTGTTTCTTATGTTCTTCATATGGACAAAAGCATCTGTAATTGTTTTTCTCTGATTGACTTACTTCACTCAGCATAATACCCTCCGTTTCCATCTACATTGTTGTAAATGGTAAGATTTTATCCTTTCTGATGGATGAGTAATATTCCATTGTATATACGAACCACATCTTCTTTATCCATTCATCTATCAATGGACCTCTCAGTTCTTTCCATAATTTTACTATTGTGGGCATTGCTGCTATATAAACATTTGGGTACATGTGCCCCTTTGAATTATTATGTTTGTATCTTTGGGGTAAATCCCTAGTAATGGAATTGATGGGTTGTAGGGTAGCTCTATTTTCAACTTTTTGAGGAACCTCCATACTGTTTTCCAGAGTGGCTACAATAGCTTGCTTTCCCACCAGCAGTGTAACACGATCTGTTTTTGTGTCAGTACCATACTGTCTTGATGATTACTGCTTAATTGATGTCTGAGTTCTAGCAATTTTGGGGTGGAGTCTTTTGGGTTTTCCACATGAAGTATCATGTCATCTGCAAAGAGTGAGAGTTTGACTTCTTTGCACATTTGAATGCCTTTTATTTCCTTTTGTTGTCTGATTGCTGAAGCAAGGACTTCTAATCCCATGTTGAACAAGAGTGGTGAGAGTGGACATCCCTGCCGTGTCCCTGACCTTAGGGGAAAAGCTCTCAGTTTTTCCCCATTGAGAATGATATTTGCTGTGGGCTTTTCAAAAATGGCTTTTATGATACTGAGGTTATCTTCCCTCTATCCCTATACTGGTGGAGAGTTTTAATCAAGAAAGAATGTTTTATTTTGTCAAATGTTTTTTCTGCATCAATTGAGAAGATCATATGTTTCTTGTCCTTTCTCTTGTTAATGTGATATATAACATTGATTGATTTGCAGATTTTTTTTTAAAGATTTTATTTTTTTATTTTTCAGAAAGAAATCACAAGTAGACGGAGAGGCAGACAGAGAGAGAGAGAGAAGGCAGCAGGCTCCCTGCTGAGCAGAGAGCCCGATGCGGGACTCCATCCCAGGACCCTGAGATCATGACCTGAGCCAAAGGCAGTGGCTTAATCCACTGAGCCAATCCACTGCAAATCTCCTGATTTGCAGATCTTAAACCATGCTTGCAGCCCAGGAATAGGTCCCACATAGTTAGTCGTGGGATCTTTTAATGTACTGTTGGATCCTATTGGCTAGTATTTTGGTAAAAATTTTTGCTTCCATGTTTATCAGGGATATTGGTTTATAATTCCCCTTTTTGCTGGGGTCTTTGTCTCATTTTGGGATCAAGGTAATGCTGGCATCATAGAAAGAGTTTGGAAGTTTTTCTTCCGTTTCTATTTTTTGAAATAGCTTCAGAAGAATAGGTAGTCATTCTTCTTTAACTGTTTGGTAACATTCCCCTGAGAAGCCATCTGGCCCTGAACTCTTCTTTGGTCGGAGATTTTTTTTTTTTTTTTAAAGATTTTATTGGGGCACCTGGGTGGCTCAGTGGGTTAAAGCCTCTGTCTTCAGCTCAGGTCATGATCCCAGGGTCCTGGGATCAAGCCCCACATCAGGCTCTCTGCTCAACAGGGAGCCTGCTTCCCCCTCTCTCTCTCTGCCTGCCTCTCTGCCTACAAATGATCTCTATCTGTCAAATAAATAAATAAAATCTTTTTTAAAAAAAATAAATAATTTTTTAAAATAAAAAATAAAAACTTTTTTTTTTTTTTTTTAAGATTTTTATTTATTTATTTGACAGAAAAACACAGTGAAAGAAGGAAACAAGCAGGGGGAGTGGGAGAGGGAGTAGAAGGCTTTCCTCGGAACAGGGAGCCTGATGTGGAGCTTGATCCCAGGACCCTGAGATCATACTTGAGCTGAAGGGAGACGCTTAACAACTGAGCCACCCAGTCACCCTGTTTTGGAAGATTTTTGATCATTGCTTCAATTTCCTTGATGGTTATGGTTGTGTTCAGGTTTTCTATTTCTTTTGGTTTCATTATCAGTAGTTTATCGGTCTCTAGGAATGTGTCTATTTCTTTCAGATTGCCTAAATTGTTGGCATATATTGCTCATAATGTGTTATTATAATTGTATTTCCTTAGTGCTTGTTGTGCTCTCTCCACTTTTGTTCATGATTTTATTTATTTGGGTGCTTACTTTTTTGTTTTTTGATAAGTTTGGCCAGGGGTTTATCAATCTTATTAATTCTTTCAAAGAACAGGCTCCTAGTTTTGTTGATCTGTTCTACTGTTCTTTTGGTTTCTGTTTCATTATACCTACTCTGATCTTAATTAATTCTCTTCTCCTGATGGGTTTAGGCTTTATTTGCTGTTCTCTCTCTAGTTCCTTTAGGTGTAGAGGGTTTTTACACCTGGCTAGGTTGTGTGTTTGAGACTTTTCTTGTTTCTTAATAAAGGCTTGTATCTCTTTATACTTTCCTCTCAGAACCGCCTTTGCTGTTTTCCATAGATTTTGAACAGTTGTGTTTCATTCTCATTTGTACATGAAATTAAAAAAAAATTTTTTTTTTAAATTTCCTGGCTGACCCATTCATTCTTTCTAGAAGGATGCTCTTTACCCTCCAAGTATTTGAGTTCTTTCCAAATTTCCTCTTGTGAATGAGCTCAGGTTTCAGACCACTGTGATCTAATAATATACGGGGAATAATCCCAATATTTTGGTGCAGTTAGGACCTGATTTGTAACCCATTACATGGTATATTTTGGAGAATGTTCCATGTGTACTTGAGAAGAATGTGTATTCTGTTGCTTTAGGATGGAATGCCCTGTATATATCTGTGAATTCCATTTGGTCGAGTTTGTCATTCAAAGCCTTTGTTTCCTTGTTGATCTTCTGCTTAATGATCTATTCCTTGCAGTGAGTAGTGTGTTAAAGTCCTCTACTATTATTGTATCATTTTCATTAATTTTATCATTAATTATATATATATCAATATATAATTATATATAATATATAATTATGTGTATATATATATAAAATTTGGCTGCTCCTAAATTAGGAGCATAAATATTTATAATTGTTAGATCTTCCTGTTGGAGAGACCCTTTAAGTATGTTATAGTGTCCCTCTTCATCCCTTCCTACAGCTTTTGGTTTACAAATCCAGTTTGCCTGATATAAAGATTGCTACCATAGCTTTGTTTTGATATTCATTAGCATGACAAATCATTCTCCACCACTTAACGTTCAATCTGGAGTCTTTGGGTCTAAAATTATTCTCTTGTAGTCAGCATATGGATGGATCTTACTTTTTCATCCAATCTGATATCCTGTGTGTTTGGATTGGAGTATTTAGCCCATTTACATTCAGAGTTGATTGGCGCATTAAGCCCATTTACATTCAGATAACTATTGAAAGATATGAATTTAGTGCCACTGTATTACATGTAAAGTCACTGTATTATCTGTAAAGTCATTGTATCTGTTCCATTATGGTCTGTGTTACTTTTGGGTTCTTGCTTACAAGATCCCCTTTAATCTTTCCTGCAGGGGTGGTTTAGTGATTACCAATTCTTTTAGTTTCTGTTTGTCCTGGAAACTCTTTATCTCTCCTTCCATTCTGAATGACAGCCTTGCTGGATAAAATACTCTTGGCTGTATGTTTTTCTTATTTAGTACCCTGAATATATCACACCAGTCCTTTCTGGCCTGCCATGTCTGTGTGAATAAGTCTGATGCCAGTCTAATGTTTCTACTCTTATAGATTATGGACCTTTTGAGCTGCTTTCAGGATTTTCTCTATATCTCTGAAATTTGCAAGCTTCACTATTATATGTAAGGATATTGATTTATTTTTATTGATTTTGGGGGTCTACTCTGTGACCTTGGACTTGAATGCCTGTTTCCTTCCTCAGTTAGGAAAGTTTGCAGCTATGATTTGCTCATATATACCTTCTGTCCCTCTTTCTCATTTCTTTTCCTCTGGGACTCCAATTCTAATTTTCGTTTTTTCCATTTTAAAGTATTGCTGATTTCTTGAAGCCTCCCCTCATATCCAATAGTTGTTTTCTCCTTTCCTCAGTTTCCTTACTTTCCATCATTTTGTCTTCTATGTCACTGACTCTCTCTTCTGCCTCATTTACCTTACCCATTAGAACATCCATTTTAGACTACATCTCAGTTAAAGTATTTTTAATTTTGGCCTGATTAGATTTTAGTTCTTTTATTTCTGCACTAAGGGATTCTTATTGTCTTTTATGAGTTTTTCAAGCCTAGCTGTATCTTTATAATTATTATCCTGAATTCTATGTCTGACATCTTACTTATATCCATATTGATTAAATCTATGGCTTTCTATTGTTGTGAATTTCTCTTTTTAGTCTTTCTGTCCAGGGGAAAATAGATGAATGAGAGAACAAAATAAAAAATACCAACCATGACCTCAGAAAAATATACACTAGACAAATCCAAAGAGATCTGAAACTAACAAGAAAAGTAAAGGGGAGGGGGAAAAATATTATCAAACAGGTGGACAAAACAGGGTGATACACTTGGTCCTGGGTGTATTTTGTTAGAAGACACTAGACCCCAAAATTGTAAAGAAAAAAAATATATTTTATATATATATAGATATATATATAAAATTAAATACAGTAAAAGGAAGCCAAAAATGAAGAACATATCTATAAAATGTAAATGTAAAAGTGAAAATTAAAAAAAACACATAAAAAGTTGATAAAATAAGAAAATATTTGAAAAGAAAAAAAAAGAAAATTTTTAAACTGAAAGACTGAAGAATCATGAGAAAAAACCATTCAATTCTATATACTGTTTTCCCCTAGCTCAGGAGTTTTCCAGTTCTGTGTGATCTGTTAACTTCATATTAGCCTGCTATTCCTGCTGATCTTCTGGGAGCAGGGCCTTTTCCACTGATTCTGGTGTGTTTGCCTGTGTGGTTGTACCACCCCTTGCCAGGGGACCAGTCTCATTGTAAACTGATTCAGGTTCCTCTTTGAGGCTTTTGTTCCCTGAAAGCTTTCCATGCTGTTTTACAAGATGGATTAAAAAAAATGGTAGTGCCCTGATCTCCAGCCTCCAGCCCAATGATAGCTGCCCCCCTCTTCAGTGTGCCCTCAGTGAAAAGCAGTCAATCACTTAAAAAAAAAAAATATATATATATATATATACACACACACATATACACACATACATATATACACATATATATGTGTATATATATAAACATATAATATATCTAGTCAATCACTTTTGTGTGCACCAAACTCTGCAGAATCCTAAGTTTTGCACCAACACCAATCCTCCCAGGGGAAGGAAGGGAGTCTCTTGGAGGTTCTGATGCTTGCTGGACCCCTCCTTGGAAAGCCATCACTGGATCCTGCCCAGGTTCTCAGTTTACGGTAATGCCATGTTGAAAGCCCACTCCTGGGCTTGCTGATTGTAGCTTGCTTCCCTTCTCTAATGCTGGAGAGCTCTGCTGCCCTCAGGCCCCTCTGTTCTTTCTGTGACCCCTGGGATCCTAGACCACACTGTCCCACCTAGGATTCTGCACCCCTGAGCACCTTTTAGGCAGGGATGTCCCTCACTGGAGCAGACTTCTAAAAGTTGTGATTTTGTGCTTCAGGGCTTTATCATTCTGGTAGCCAGCTTATGGAGGCTCCCCCCACCCCCGTCAGCTTATCTTCCAATATAATCCCTCACATTCACTTGTCTGCACTGCTTACCTTGTAGAAAGTGGTTGCTTTTCTATTTGTAAAATTGCAGCAATTCTTCTCTTAGATCTTGGGTTGAATTCACAGGTGTTCAGAATGATTTGCTAGACATCTTGCTGAATGCAAGGGACCAGATGAAATGAAGCTCCCCTACTCTTCTGCATCTTCTCAATTGGTGTATGATTTACTTTAAGAGAACTGGACAAATTTTCAAATAGCATGTATAATTTTATGTTTCCCATCCTCATCAATACTTGTAGTTGTCACTTTTTAAAAATTTTAGCTATTTCAGTGCAAGAGCAATAAACTGTCATTATGGTTTTAATAATCATATCCCCTATGGTTAATGATGTTCAGCACTATTTTATGTGCTTATTGACCAATTTTATGTATACATATCATATATAAGTACATGTATAATATATATGTATATATGTATGTATACATGTATATATGTATAATATATAATATATTCCTTTGTTAAGTACTTGTTCAAGTTTTTGCCTTTATAATAACTCTTTCATTTCCCCCTCCCATCCTTTGTTCTCTCATTATATATTTTTCTTTTAGATATGTTATAAACCTCATAGGGCATTGTGATATTGCCTCTCCACAGTCAATTTGCTTTGAAGTAATATAAGAAAGTAAAGAAAAAATACTTACCTTTCAACTTAGCCATATATTTGTGCTTCTCATTTCTTTATGTTATACTTCAGTATAGTAGTATTTCTCTTCTGTCTGAATTCATACTTCTAGCATTTCTTACTGTGCTCATCTGATGGTGACATATTATTTCAGCTTTTATTTGTCTACATAAATATTCTCATTTGAAGTGCTTTCTTTTTTAGTTAAACATATATTTAGAATAATACTTTTTTTTATTTTATCACTTTAAAGTTGTCATTTTATTATCATGTAGCTTGTATTGTTTATGATGAAAAGTCATTATGTTGTTCCCCATAAGTGATGTGTCTTTTATTTCTTGTTTGCTTTTTAGATTTGTTTTCTTTTTTATTGATTTTCAGAATTTCAGCACATTATTCTTTGGTGCATTATTCCTTTTGATTATTCCTATTGTATTCATTTAAGTTTTTTGGGTCTGTGGGTTTATAGTTTTTATTAAAAACACTTCAATTATTATTTATTTAAAAAAATTCTTTTCCTATTTAACTCTCTCTCTCTCTCGTCTCTTTTTGGTATTTCAATTACATGGATTTTTAATCTGGTTTACATTGCTAATTCTATATCAGCCTTTTTTATTTTGTCTTTTTAAGTTTGGCTCTTTTTTTTTCTCCTGGTACTTAAATTTATCATTTTTATTCTGCATCAGACTTGATGTTAAGCTGATCCATTGACATTTTCATTATAGATGTTATAGTATGAAGCTTTTGTTTTTGTTTTTGTTTTTGTTTTTTATTTTTAAGATTTTATTTATTTATTTGACAGACAGAAATCACAAGGAGGCAGAGAGGCAGGCAGAGAGAGAGGAGGAAACAGGACCCCTGCTGAGCAGAGAGCCTGATGCAGGGCTCGATCCTAGGACCCAGAGATCATGACCTGAGCTGAAGGCAGAGGCTTTAACCTACTGAGCTACCCAGGCTTCCCTATAGTATGAAGTTTTAGAATTTCCATTTTATTTGTTATAGTTTATGTTTCTCTACTAATATTTGCTATTTTTATTATGTTAGTATTTAATTTTAAATCATTGCACATGTTTATAACAATGATTTTAAATTCCTTATACTCTGCTTCCATTATTTCTGACTTTTCCACTTTGATTTTTATTCACTAATTTCCCTCCTGATTATTGTCATATTTTTCTGTCCCTTTTTATGTCTAGCGACTTTTGATTTAAAGTTGGACAGTATGTGTCCTATATCATTGCATGTTTGGATGGTTTTCCTTAATGAAGTACTGAAGGTGATCATAGCATATAGTAAATCTGCTTGCAAATCAGCTTGATCTTTTCGAGGCTTTTTATTTTCTTTACCATATCAGAGTAGCCTTTCTTTTTCATCTAAATTACTCCTGCTTCTAAGATGTGTAATTTCTGGGATCCCTCCTGGAGGTCCAGAATGTGTAAGAAGGTCTCCGTTTGACTGTTGGAATTACACATCTCCAAACATATGTGAACTCGATTAGTTACTCATTTCACAATACCCTTGAAGTTGTTCATTCTCCAGTGATATTTCTTTCACTGTGGTAAAAGTAGTAGTGGGCCTTTGGCTGGTCTTATGGAATTTTGCCCTAAGTATTCCAAGGGTAGCCCTTTGCAGATTTCTCCAGTTCCTTTCCTTTAGAGCTCCCTTCTCTGAAGTACACTGTCCCATAAAACCCAGCCACCTCAGAAGTCCCAAACTCTTTGTCCTATCTCATCAGTAATGATATGTTTTCTCTGTTGGTTCTTCTATCCTCTGTACCATGACCCAGAAAGTGTCATTATGCAAAAAGCAGGGCCAGTTATGGGGCTTATCCTCTTTATATCCCTTTGCTAAGAAGTCATAATCCTCCACTGTCCCTAGTAAAACTCTTGTACTTATTGCATTTATTTTATCCAATTGTGTAGTTTATGGCAGGAGAACTATTTTTTCACAGCTGAAAGTAGAAAATAAAATAGATTCAGTGCTAATGGATTGATTTGACTTTTGGAAAAGAAAAAAAGATGCTTTTCCGTCCTTCCTTCCTTCCTTCCTTCCTATCTACCTACTTTCCCTTCCTCCCTCTCTTCCTCTCTCAGTTTGAACCTGGGATAACATAGACCTAGAGGTGCTATTATCTACCTTGTTGCATATCAAGTTTGAAAATGACACAGCATGTAAGAAAACAAAACCAAAATGTGAAAAGAGTCTATGACCTGATGATTTTATTAAACTCAGTGCAACTTGACTTAGATTTGTGGTCTAATAAATAGCTGCATATCTCAAGCAGATTTTAGTCAGTACTTTTTTTATTTACTTGCAACCCAAATAATCCTGATACATCTTATAAAAGACAGTGTTTTCTACTAGTGCCCTATGTAAGTTTTACAAATTTTAATTACTATAAATTGAGTATGTACCATAGGTCAGGTGTTGTGATAGTAATTAGTGTTATTTATAATACTAGGCTACATGGATCATTTGATTTGATCCAGTATGGTAATTTGTATGATAAATATTAAGCTTTATAATAATAAAAGTGCTATTTAACTATTAATAAATGAACTTTATTTTCTAATTGATGGTTATAAAGTAATTAGGAAAGCAAAGAACTTGCAATTTAATGTTACATATCTATTTAGGACAATTTCTAATATACTGCCTCAATCAAATTTAAAAATCTCAATGTATCATTTTACCTTAGATTACTAGCATCAACAAAGGAAATGGACTCTTACAATGACATACAAAATCAGCATTTGTACTATCTATTATTTTTTTAATTATGGATAACTTTAGTTTGATGTGTGTGTGTGTGTGTATATGTGTGTGGGTGTATTACACATATGTTACAGTTAATATAATGCCTGTATATGCATGTGTGTATATTGTTCTGTTTAGATAGAATTTCCACATCAGTTTCCAGAAGTTTTTTGTTCAGTGCATAGGTAGGAGTTATAAAATAGATATTTCAAGTAGAAAATAATGGGAGTCTAAAAGATCTTTAGTACAACATGTCTTTGTAATTGTATAAATGTAATTGGAAGGATACATTTAAAACTATATTTAATATCTAGAATTAATCTAACTATAACATGAATCTGGAGTAGAAATCCAAGGAAGCAATGAAATTTTCATGGTAAATTATGATACTAGGAGAAAACATGGGAATGTACTGGTTTAAGAATCTTACATGGCTTAGAAAGTTCAAAAGCAAAAAAAAAAAAAAAGTCACAGATAAGTAAAGACTAGTCTTCATTAGAAATGAAAAATAACTTATTCACTAGAAACATATTCAATACATCATCTGTGTAAGACATAAGAAGCAGAAATAGATTATTGAAATATATATGAATATAAATTGTATATTAGTTGGAGAGCCACCAAAAATTGTTTATGTGGTAAATACTTTGTTACCCTTCGATTTTCTGTTGCCTGTTTAGTTATTTGCTTCTTACAGTTCTTTTTTTTTTTTTTTTCAAATTTACCCAATTTATTTATTTTCAGAAAAACAGTATTCATTATTTTTTCACCACACCCAGTGCTCCATGCAAGCTGTGCCCTCTATAATACCCACCACCTGGTACCCCAACCTCCCACCCCCCCGCCACTTCAAACCCCTCAGATTGTTTTTCAGAGTCCATAGTCTCTCATGGTTCATCTCCCCTTCCAATTTACCCAAAAGCACATACCCTCCCCAATGTCCATAACCCTACCCCCCTTCTCCCAACCCCCCTCCCCCCAGCAACCCACAGTTTGTTTCGTGAGATTACAGTTCTTATCTAAGGTGCTTTCTTAGGCACCCACAAGATGACATAAGCCAATATCTCTCACTAAATTTTAAAATTGACTTAGTCTTTTCTTCTCCTTTATTAAAGGAATCTAGGAGAGAACTTTTGGTTTTGTCCTTTCTCTGGAGTCAATAATTAGTTGCTCTTTTCCTCTGAAATTACAAAGAAGGCAACCCATCACAGCAGATATGTATATTTCTATAATTAAAAATCACAAAGACATAGGAAATAATAAATGATTTATTTTCAAATCATCCACCTGATAAGTTTGGCATGGGAAATAATCCAGAAAGCTTTATTACTTTAGCATGTTCATTACAGAAAACTGAGGCATATGTGAACATAAGATATGTTGAAATGTAAGAACCTTATCTTATATCTTTTATGCCTACGAGAAAGAGAATAGAGATAGAAAGTTTAGGGGGATAATTAGGCTTTAAAGAGTGTATGATTTCTGCAGTGGTTTTCTTTAGTAGTTGTGAATTCAACCTGTGTTTCTTTCCTTTAAATCTAGAAGTCTTTGATTTATCCAGGCAATAAATATTTGAATGGCTACTATGTGAGATATGCTAGTTACTCTCTTATGAACAAAGTGGTGTAGTGTCTTCATGAAATTCACTAAATTTCGGGGTGCCTGGGTGGCTCAGTGGGTTAAAGCCTCTGCTTTTGGCTCAGGTCATGGTCCCAGGGTCCTGGGATTGAGCCCCGCATCGGGCTCTCTGCTCAGCAGGAAGCCTGCTTCCTCCTCTCTCTCTGCCTGCCTCTCTGCCTGCTTGTGATCTCTATCAAATAAATAAATAAAATCTTAAAAAAAATAAAAAGAGATTCACTAAATTTCATGGAAATTTAGTCTAGTGAGATAAATATGAAAAATAACAAAAAGTAATTATGACCTATAGAAAGAGCTATGATAAAAACAAATGGTATTAACTAATATTTTATCGCATTTATCTACTACATTTTCTTTATCCATTCATCTGTTGGTGGACATTAGGTGGTTTCTACATCCTGGCTATTGTAAATAATGGTGCAGTGAATGGTGAGTGCTAATATTTCCTTGAGATCCTCATTTTCATACTACCCAGAGTAGTATTGCTGAGTTATATGGTAGTTCTGTTCATAATTCTTTGAGGGACTTCCATACTGTTTAAAAAATGAGAAAATCCTTATGTGCAACAACATGGATGAAACTTGAAGACATCATACTAAGTGAAATAAGCTAATCACAGAAGGACAGTGACAATATTGCATCATACACTTAGCCATCTGTTAAGAAGCTAGATCTCATGGTAACTGTTTGTATCACAACAAAAATAATAAAAAATAATTTTTTAAGTTAAAAAAAAAATCCTATGTTTTTGGTCAGAGAAGGCCTGAAAATGAGGTAATGTTAAATGAGCCTTAAAAGATAAAGAATTACCTAGAAGGCAAAATTTAAGTTGTGGGAGAGGGAAAAAACCCTTTGACAAGAGGAAAATAACCAGATAAATTGACCTTAGCCTTAAATCCGGAGAGTCAAACTTCCATTACCTTTATGAGTTCTATGATACTGAAGAGCACAGATTGAATCTGTCAAGTTTGCAAAGTCCTAATCATCTGGGTATTCACATAAATGTGAATTTTAAAATATGTATTGGTCAATGGCCATGTGTCAGGTTTATGATGCAGAAATGAATCAACGACAGCCCTTTTCCTCAAACATGTATATATCACACATGTACATATTTTTTTTATTAAAAAAAAGATTCAGGAAACTTAGGATCAACAGACTGTCTCTTAGAATATGTGACTTTTTTTATTCAATAGTGATGACATAGGCCAACATAGCCAGAGGAATTCAAGATCCAGCATTCACTCTTAAATCTCTCCAGTCACATGTCACATATCACGAATACCCCATTTCTTCCTCCATAACTGAGGCAGAATTATATTACAGAATATACAATCCATAAGAACTCAAAATAAATGACTTTATAATTCATGATGGAAGTAATCCTACACACAACTATTCGGTATCCTCTAAGGTCAGATATATCCTAGGGGGCCCAAAGATACTGGAGATATAAAATTAAATGAACTCCTGACCTTGTGGCTTCAGGAACTTGCCACCTTCATATCACTTCCATACATACAGAGGATTACAGTATGGTGTGAATAAGTGGAGGGTAATCACAGGGTGTGCTGTGTAATGAGAGTACTTAACCTTCGAGAATACTGGTTATGTGGGGTGTGTGGGTGAATTGAACCAGAGGAAGTTACTTGGTTGAGATGGTACTTTTTTTTAGCCTAAAGGATAAAGAAAAATTTGTTGTAAAGTAATTTCCTAACTTCCATTCTTCTCTTTACTGGACTGAAAGAAGAGGGTTCCGGAGTCTCAAGTGTCAGAAAGCATTTCACCTGCATTATTATAGATAGATTGCCTGGGATGGGGTGGACCTGATGGGTAAGGTGGAGCTATACAGCAAGAGTATGTGCATTATGCAAGATACATACATGGTAAGGAGTTTGGATTTCATGAGGGAATGGAGACTGAAGAATTATTTTATGTAGAGATATAGAATATCCCCCTTATACTTAAGAACAGTTGCTTTGGGGTGTATCTGTGTGGCTCAGTGAGTTAAGCCTCTGCCTTTAGCTCAGGTCATGATCTCGAGTTCCTGGGATTGAGCCTCTCATCAGGCTCTCTGCTCAGAAGGGAGCTTGCTTCCCCCTCCCCATCTGCCTGCCTCTCTACTTGTGATCTCTCTGTCAAATAAATAAATAAATAAAATCTGTACCCCAATGTTCATAGCAGCAATGGCCACAGTCACCAAACTGTGGAAAGAACCAAGATGCCCTTCAACAGACGAATGGATGAGGAAGATGTGGTCCATATGCACTATGGAGTATTATGCCTCCATCAGAAAGGATGGATGTATTCTTAGTCCCGTCCGTACATAGTCCTGTTCATGTATCAGCATGGACAGGACTGGAAGAGATTATGCTGAGTGAAATAAGTCAAGCCGAGAGAGTAAATTACCATATTATTTCATTTATTTGTGGAGCATAACAAATAACATGGAGGACATGGGGAGATGGAGAGGAGAAGGGAGTTGAAGGAAATTGGAAGGGGAGATGAACCATGAGAGACTATGGACTCTGAAAAACAATCTGAGCGTTTTGAAGGGGCGGGGGGTGGGAAGTTGGGTGAGCCTGGTGGTGGGTATTATGGAGGGTATGTATTGCATGGAGCACTAGGTGTGGTGCCTAAACAATGAATTCTGGTACACTGAAAAGAAATTTAAAAAATTAAAAATAAAAAAAAATATTAAAAAAAAAAAGGACAGTTACTCTGATTGAAAAGATAAAACTTAAGGAGCTTTCAGGTTAGTTAAGTAGCTCTGCAACAGTCATTGCCAAGAAATTAATAAGGCTAGGGTATGTGCTTTTGGGTAAATTGGAAGGGGAGATGAACCATGAGAGACTATGGACTCTGAAAAACAGTCTGAGGGGTTTGAAGTGGCGGGGGGGTGGGAGGTTGGGGTACCAGGTGGTGGGTATTATAGAGGGCACAGCTTGCATGGAGCACTGGGTGTGGTGAAAAAATAATGAATACTGTTTTTCTGAAAATAAATAAATTGGAAAAAAAACTACTAAGGACATAATTAAGAAAGAATGAAAGTATGAAGGAAAAACTAAGTTCAACAGGAATGATAAGCAAAGAAAATAATAAACACCTGGGAAATCTAAAAAAAAAAAAAAAGAAATTAATAAGGCTAGGAAAGCCTGGGTGGTTCAGTTGGTTAAGTGTCTGCCTTTGGCTCAGGTCATGATCCCGGGTTCCCAGGACTGAGTCGCATCAGGCTCTCTGCTCAGTAGGGAGCCTGCTTCTCCCTCTCTCTCTGCCTCTCCTCTACTTGCCTCCCCCAAATAAATAAATAAATAAAATCTTTTAAAAAATTAATACGGCTTGGCCAAGGTCAGTAGCTGAGCAAGTATAGGATCAGAGAAATACCCATTGAAACATTTAGGAGATAGTCTATAAAGTATAACCATTCTTAAGTTTGAGAGCAAAAGGAGTTGGAGGTCTGATTTTCAGAAAGAAATAACTGTTCTCATTCATCAAGATTGAGAATTCATTGAATGAGCTTCTAGAATTTTTGGCAAAGAAAGAGCCTTTTTTTTTTTTTAAGCCATTTATTGTGAAAAGGAAAATAGAAATACTCTATAGTTTATTGAGTTACACTGGGCTAATCTCAGAGAACAAGCTGGAAAGAGATTAGTGAATCACCAGTGTATCTGTTGTAAGTGAAATTATGGACCAAGATAAGGCCACCAAGAGAAGGTATATAAAGAGAATAAAAGAAAAGGACTTTGAGAAAGACCAATTTGTAAAGAACTGAGAACAAGGAAGCTACACAAAGTTTGAGTCCAAGGCAGAGAGAGGGGGAAGAGAAAAGTGAACTGCAATGTTGTCATAAGGACCTTATGAGGATAAGTGTCCAGAAGGAGAGTGTGGTCAGTCAGGACTAAATTTTGCAGGTGGGTTAGCTAAGAGAGAAAATAAAAGTGTGTGCTCCATCCCATCCTTCCCACACACAGTATGTAGCAACAGATTATTGAAAAACATGTTGAAAAAGTTTTCCAGAAAATGGTTAGAGAAAATTTAATTACAGTATGTTTGAAAATGGGTACAGACTGATGACTCATTGGCTTGGCTCCGAAATACAGAAGGTAAAGTGTGACTAGAGTGTAGCATGATATCAAGGTAGGTTTCCTTTTTAAATATTTTTAAACAAGTTAGAGATATGTAGTTTTTATATAAGGAAGGGACAAGCTACAAAAGAACAGACTCTAATAGAATTGGGTGGGATTAGTTAGTATGTTGAGTTACTAGAGGAAACAGGAATATGTTATATTCAGGTGACAAGCTGACTCTGGGACTATGAAACGAAATGTCTATTCACTGAAACAGGGAAAAAAGGAGGTAAGCTGGGATTTTATTAGAGACATGTATTTTTGGAACTGGAGGGAAGCAAATTAAAAAGATGCTCACCTGTTGGCTTCTAAATCATCTGTCCAGAGTTGGATAGCAGTGGTCCTTAGAATAGGAGCTTGAAAAGAGCTAAAGTTCTAAGTGTGCACCTATGGAGAATGGGAAAAGAAGTTAGCAAAGAAAAATTGAAGGGTTTGCAAGCAACTGTGGGTGTTTCCTGAGTCTGAGTCTGAGACTATCCATATGTAGTGAAGAGTTCTCAGTGTCTATGTGTCTTCCCAGTGAGTTAATCCACCATTCATCCTTCTCTGGTGTGTGTGGGATGCTTCCCAGTCATGTGTATTCCACTGTCTTCACAACTTTCTCTACTTGAAATTTCCTTGTTTAATTCCACCCCGTTAGTAGTGGGCTTGACTTTCCATGACTCTCCAAGTCAAAATAAACTGACTGAATAAACAATTGGTGTTAGCAGGTTAACAATAGAGGGATAAAAGTGTTATTTATTCTCCAATGGGCTGTTGAAGATGATACATTACAAGTTGTCTGTTTTAAGCTGTCAATATTTAAAACACCCCCAAGCTAAAACATTAAGGAAAAGATGGTTTCCTTAATGTTTTAAGGAAAGATGGTTTAGATGGAGATAATCTGTTTTTCATTTTCAGGCAGTGTTAATACCTATTCTTTAGGGTACTGAGGTTTCTGGTCTGTGTGTAGGAAATGGCAAAAGCAGAGAAGCACAACACTCTACACTTCGGTGGCCACTCTCCCTTAACGAGCTTAATTACCTCTTATGATAGAAAATATTTTGGAAAAACAGCACTTGTTTTCCTTTACAGATCATCATGGCAATTCACAAGTGTACAGTGAGCAAGTTGGCCATGAGTAGCTCTGAAGGATGTACTGGCACCAACATGATGCCAGACATCTGGAGGCAAATTTTCATATGAAGAATGGGTGGGGCTGTATATTTTGGAAACATAATGCTGAACATCTGGATATTTGGAAATCAGCTCATTGCCTAGCTTTTTAATGTTCATAGAAATATTTTGTTTTTGGTAGATATAGTTGCAGACTCTTTACCCTTTAAAAGCAATATCATGATTTATATTTATGTTTTCTCTATTACATTTTGAAATTATACAGCACAGACAATGTTAGTTTACTATTTAGGTTACTAATTTAATATTCGATCACTCCTTCTCAAACTTAATGGTACATTCAGATCAGCTGGATAACTTGTTCCTAAGTCTTCTGGCTCAAAGTGCCCAGATTCTGCATTTCTAGTAAGCTCCTTGGTGATCACAATGCTGCTGCTCCTCGTGTCACTCATTCAGTGGCAGGGGACTAGTCCTGTGCTGTCCAGTATGGTATCCACTTGCTATATGTGGCTATTTCAACTTATATTGGTTGAATTAAATAAGATTTGAAAATCAGTTCCTCAGTGCCACTAACCACTTTTCAAACGCTCAGTTGCCAAATACAGACAGTGCAAATTTAAACTATTTTCATTACGGCAGAAATTCCTATTGGACAGTGTTTTCTAGATACATTATTCTATAACTTTGTGCAATCACAAAGACTTGGAAAATTATTTGGGGTTTGCTTATAATTGGTCCCATTTAATGTCACAGCAAAACTTCTACAAAAGTGGAATCCCAGGTTGAATACAACACAGTGGGTCACAGTTTTGGGTCTAGTATTTTACGTTGAAAACATTCTTTAGAAACTATGGACATTGAGGTTTGCTTGAATTAGAATAGATATTTTTAAAATGACTAACACTTGCAATTAGTTCCACCAGTATATTTAAATATAATGTGTGTATATAGTTCATCATAGTACAAATGCAGATACTTCTATCCTGATGTACTTTTTGTTGTTGTTGTGTTTCATTACCACTTACTATAATTTTGTTGTTGTTGATGATGTTGTGTTGCTGTTTCTGTTAGGTCATGTACACATATCTATTACTATTACTCCATTTAGATTCCCAAGCATCACTAGGTCCCCGAATAAATAAACACATAAAGAATAATGCAAATTCATGCAGTAATGAGGTATCTAGATATTAAGCATAAAACCAGGTTGCAAGTCCCTAGTCTGACTCATTCCAGCTGTATAGTTTAAGTAAATTACACAGTCTTTAGAAGGCTCAGTCTTCATCTGTGAGGGACAGATGATTCACAAAGATTCAATGAAATAACGAAGTTAAATGCCTCTTTAATACTAAATCAGTACTGTACACATGTTATTATTACTAGAGAATGATTTTTTAATGATCATTTACAGTAGTGATGCCCCCAAATTTTAATATCATATTAGGTTAAAATATTAAGTTCACTGGAAAGATAATTATCACTAAAATGTTTCATACCATATAGACCCAGAGGTGCAACAACATAAAATTGAATATACAACTTAAAAAATAAACCTGGGTATCAATCTTAAGATTTAAGTTCTCACTTATAAGCCCTTTCTGATTCTAAAACCACCTTAATCTAATTAAAAATATTTGCCAAATATAGGCAAAATTGTATGTATACATGCACATATATTCCATTTAACATTTGCAAGTATAAACAATACTTCAGTTATAAATTCATGAGTATCAGAGGAATTGACCAATGATATTTTTTTCTACTAGCTTTATGAAGTACAAATCATATTACATATACATTAGTGCCCTTTTGTTTCTCTCTTCTCTCACTCTGCTTCCATAATTTGTTGTAAAGTTTCAGTGCAGCTTACTTCCTATGAAGGTAAACTTTTTAGATGAGTAATACTCTAAATTTTTCTTATGAATATATTTTATTTAAAATGGCAGAAGAACTGCAGGAGTAGATTTCAAGTTTGAATATGATATAAAAGATCATAGTTTTGAGATCTAGCAGAAATTAAATGGTAGCCCAGATCTATATATATAAGCACACACCAAATACCTCTTAAACAGTTCCTCATGAACATAATTATCAAAATAATATAGCCTATGTAGGACTATCAGTTGCACAATTCAGATTTCCCTGAAAATTCTTTTCAGCGCTAACTAGTAATTTTTCATGAACTGTGAATAAGTTTGAAGCATTCTTCATTCTTAAGATTCAAATAAGTTTTAGCTAAAATATTAGAAAACTTCGGCTTAGGAATGTTGTGACCTTTTCTCCCTTCCCTCCCAGTTTTGATTTTTGTTTTGATTTTTTGTGGTATTTGGTTGAGCATTAGATCTTCACATTGAACACTTAACATGTCAAGGAAACTAATGATCTAAAACTGTGAGACAGATTTTAAATAGATGAATGTGCCTAGTTCTCATGCCTGCTTGAGAAGAATTTTTTTTTTTTCTTTTTATAGCCTTAAATTTTCCTTCTATACTTGCCTGGAGATTTGATCAGATGTGTTTGAACAGAATCCTGTTTTGTTCTTTGAAACAACATTTGGTGAAACCTGGACTGTCCAGTCCAATATGCTTAAAATTACCCACAGAGCTGGCTGTATAGATTTTTACAAAACCTGGATTTTATACAAGTATATTTAATCTTTGTGATACAAATATTCAGCACCAGGTTAAGCTTCAATGCAAGAAGATGGACTGGTTTTTTTAATCCAGGCCATCAGTGGGTTGAGCTAAAATCCAAACTTGAATCCAATGGTGACTGCCTTGGTCCTTATTGGATTAAGTGTGGCCCTTGTGATGTATCCATGTCAAGTAAGTTTCACCATCCCCCAAGTAGGAGGAGTCCAGAGATCCTTATGTATAATTTGAGACTGAATCTAGGTAAGATGGAATCTCTGTATGTAGGAAGAGGAGGTGGATGGGAAGTCTGAAAGCAGGGTGATGGAAGATGGGCTTCAGAGGAACTCTGGTTCTCTGATGTTGGAACTGTCAGTCAGGTGCTAGAAATCGAAGGTGAACTCTTTCTATCCTCCAAACTTATTTCCTGTTACAGAAAAATCATCTTTTCAGCAGAACTCACCTTGTTTTGATATCTATTCAATTGAAGCTGCTGTGGTTGGTGTCACCTAATTCTCATTCTGAAACCACACATACTAGATATTAGAAGTTGACTCTCAGTGCCAGCTCCTACCGCAGGATGATATTTAGTTATCAGGTCTCTGCAAACAGTGTTTCTAGCATGTCTGGTTGCATCGGAGTGAATGCGGTGGTCTTATTTCTTAGCAGTAGAGGAGTGATGGTCAGATTCAAACATTTGAGTAAGATAAAAGGTCATGCTAAGGGATGGGGGAGTGAAGTCAGCTCACCTGGGGGAACCAGGACAGGAGATCTTGTTTCACAGAAGGTAGACATATTCACTTAACCTTAGACAGTGAATGTGGGTTGGTGAATTGAAAAATAAATAAGCATGCAGGCAGGCAGGTAGACAGTCAGACAAACAGAAAAGTCCTGAAGACTGGCACAGGATTTGTTAAAATCCTTAAGTAAAATTAGAATCATAATAGTTTCATAATGTCAGGTCCCTGAATTTCCAAGAGGAACAGGTGCACATTTGTAGTGTAAGTCTGCTTCCCTGTTCATTTTGAGGTGTGGAAACTGAAGATCCTGCAAGAGATTTTCAATTTTCAGAAATTTGGATTTATAGCAGCTAGAGCATAGTTCTTGCTTCTTCTTGCTGCTTATATACCCTTAATAAATTGAGTTTTAGTAGTTGAACAGGGTGAGTAAAATTGTAAGCTTAAAAAAACCCAGTAAGTATTTTTTCATGTAATCTAATATTAAAATTCTATAAATTCATAAGAAAAATTATAGCAACTGTAGAAATTTAGGCAGCCACCTATTAGTGAAAAATGAAGAACTGAATACAATGTAATATCGTTAATAATTTACACATTTCGAATTAAGGTCTGGCAGAAAAACCTAATGGAATTATATAAATGATGGTTTCATATATTTTAAATTAAATTATTTTTAGATTTATGTTTTGACATTTTATTGACATTAGATTTTTATCCTAGTTGTTGACATTAGATAGTTTTCCTAGTAAGAGTGCAAATTTGTTATTAAGTATACATTTTGGAGATCATAACCCTTTTAAAAGTTAGGTAGTCACTTTATTTTAGAAAAACACTTTTTGAATGACATTTATGCTCTTTACTTAAGAAACACTTGGAAAAGCACAAAACAGCATTATTTAGATACATATACATTTCTCCACATCCCTCAGTTTAGTTGCTAATATAGGATTATGGTGACCACCTAACTCATTGTTCAAACTTGGATCCTTTGAGAATGATAAAGAATGCATTGTTGGTACTAAGGGCATAAACTCGGACTGTGTTGGCCAACTGGAACTTGGGGTACCCTCTCCAAAAGATTGTTTCTGAATACACATCATCAGACCATGTACATAAGCATTTTACCTTCTTTGCTGCTTACTTCAGGGATAAGGGAGAAATGAACATTGTAGGGAGAAAAAGAAGTATTTAAAAAGCAACAAGTCTGATTTCTAAAAAATTGGCTGACAATTAAAATCATACTTTTTGACATTGCTCTTTTTTTAACAAAGGTTAGTAGGTAGTCATTCTTCACATCAAAATAATAAGGGGCTCCCATTAAAAGTTCAAGTCCTACCCTGTTTTAGACTTAGAAAATAACAGTGACTAAATTTTGGGACCAAGGAGTTTAGATTTCTGTACACTTCTCAGGTGATACTCCTGCATACTTAAGGGCTGGCTTAAATAGAAGACAGAGATTTGTCCAACCTAAAATGTGTCTAAAATTAGAACCTGACTCCTTATATCACATAGGTTAAAAAAAGGGGGGGGCACCTGGGTGGCTCAGTGGGTTAAAAGCCTCTGCCTTTGGCTCAGGTCATGATCCCAGGGGCCTGGGATCAAGTCTTGCATCAGGCTCTCTGCTCAGCAGGGAGCCTGTTTCCTCCTCTCTCTCTCTCTCTCTCTCTGCCTGCCTCTCTGCCTACTTGTGATCTCTGCCTGTCAAATAAATAAATAAAATCTTTTTTTTTTTTTTAAGATTTTTTTTTTTTTTTTATCAGAGAGAAAGAGGGGGAGAGAGCAAGCACAGGCAGACAGAATGGCAGGCAGAGTCAGAGGGAGGAGCAGGTTCCCCGCCGAGCAAGGAGCCCGATGTGGGACTCGATCCCAGGACGCTGGGATCATGACCTGAGCCGAAGGCAGCTGCTTAACCAACTGAGCCACCCAGGCGTCCCTAAATAAATAAAATCTTTAAAAAAAAGTTATCACGTTGACTGCAGTGCACATACATGTAAATAATGAAAATCCAACTAGATTCAGTGTAAAATTTTAAGGCATACGCAAGTTTTATTTCTAGATGATGATATTAGTACACTTGCACACTGTCTTACTCCCTCCTAACGGAAGGGGTTAACTTAATGAGGTCTTGCACCAGAAAATATAGATTTCATGCTACTTACTCCTGCTCTTTCCCTACCTGCATGTAGCTCTTAAGCTGGGATAGCTAACTCAGAGTCTACCTGCCTACTCTCCCTTTAGAAAACCGTAAAATTCACCTGGATTTAAGGCATATTGCCTAGGATTCAACTTGACTTTTCTCAATCTGATTTTAAAAAGGATGCTACTTTCTGAAATAATAATGAATGCAGAAGATTGATGCCAAAACATACAGATTGTTCAGGACAGCAAGTTAGAGTTCAGTTGGATAAGAAGAAAAGGTAAATAACAGGGGTAAAAAAAATTACATTTAGCCCTCAATGCTTTCATATTTATAACTAAATCAACAGCTATGCTATCCCTTCACATCATTCTTGTGGGTTCCTCAAAGAACTCTGTGAAGAGTAGGATTATTAATGCTCTTCAACAGAGAACTGTTGAAATGCATATTCTTTACTGTAACTTCCCAGTTCCAGGTAGGCATCTCTCAAGCTGTCCTTTATTACTTGTTCTTCTCAGTTTCACTCAAGCCTTTATGGGGTAGATACTGTGCTATATAATGCCAAAGTTACAAAGAATGATATACTATGACTGTTCCCATGAAGGATCTTACAGTCTTGTGTGCACTGTAGTATTAGACACATGTAAGCATATTTAGTCTGTTACACTCATGAAAATAGTCCCACCTAGCAAAGTGATAAAGTAAATCAATATCGTAGAAGTGGTCCGGATTGATTTTGCTTCAGGGCTTCTAAAGGGGTGGGAATCCCTTCTAACTGAGAAGACTGAAGAAGATCTTAAAGAGGAGAGAGGCCATAAAGAGGAGGGTTGAAAGACCGGTAGGATTTAAAGAGATGGAGTGGGATTTAATTGAGTATATTTAATTTTAATGAGGATTCTATCCTCAAAGAAAAGAGTTTAAACTTAGTAGAATATCGAGAATTTACCACTAGATTATTTGAGACACCACTCAGCCTTTCTTATCTCCCAGCAATCTCCCTAGGTGTGTTTTCTTTGCCTGGTTGGACTTACCCCTTTCTGGATTTTGAGATCCAGAGCCTCTTACGGTGAGAACCCTTTCATGCATTTCTATTATGGTTAGTATGGCATCTTCCATGTATTTGGAAAATATTCATAATCATAATAAATCTATAACGATCTATTGTGAAACATTTCTCAAACATTAATGTGCATACAGAGTGTAGGTGGACCTTATTAAAAATGCAAACTTTGATAGTTGACGTGGGATCACACCTACAGGTTTTCATTTCTAACAAGTTTCCAGGTGAAACAGATTATGCTGGGCCACAGATCACATTTTGAATAGAAAATTCCCACACTTAAAATTTAAAACACCAAATCCTCATGGTGTTATCCTGTGTTTTTATTCAGTTTTTCATTTTTGTGGGTCCCTGTTCTCCAATTAGCATTTAAATTTATTTGTGAAAGGGCCCATTCCTTATATTGATCACCTCATCTCAAAAAAAAAAAATGACTTGTGTGTTAAGCATATGCAAAATTATTGCATCTGTATAACAAAAGCTATCAAAAACAGTAATAGTTTCAAAATAGTAAATATGAAAACAAGTTTGACACATCAACCAGTTATCAGACCTTAGTGCCACTTTAAAATGATAGATTTTTAATTATAACTTATATGTGTTCTAATTCCCGTTTCCAAACAAGGACCTTTCTCTTTTTCTTTTATTAAGAGAAATCAAATTAGCACTATATCACACTTGTATGCACACATAAAATTACTCGTTCAAAGCAAGTTCATTATCTATATACGTATGTTAAAGAGAAGACTATAGGATCCTCGCTCAAGGTCTATATATTCTTAGTTTATACTTAATTCTACGAAGATTGATTTTGCTGTCAATATCACATTAATCTAGACTAATAACTACAAGAAAGGAGATGCTTTTATTAGCTACAGAAATGGCAGTGAAAACTAAGTTTTCAATATGATGGGAAGAAGAGATGGGAAAATAAGAAAAGTAGACCCTCACATCTTTAAAGCTGAACAGTTCAGTGTGCTTTTATGGAGAGGCAAATGGTTCTTCATAGTTCCATAGGTCCTGGGTCTGCATTTTAATATATTCAGTTAAATAATTGGTATTAACGGGAACCTAGTGTACCAATAAAAAGTTGAAATATATTCAATATTTTTCAGAGAAAATAAGAGGTTTGTAGTGAAAATCTGTGTCTTAGTGTTCAACTAGCTTAAATTACCATTGACAGTGTAAGTCTGTTTTATTTGGGGGGATGATTTTAATTTCAAATGCTTATTTTTGTTTTTTTGCTTGATAGTTATGCATTCCATTACCCAGAATTTGTCATTATGAAAGACAGCATAGGTTTACATATAGTAAGTATTTGCAAAAAGAATTAAAGTAATTTGAATATTTTTTTTCCACTTTGGAATGGCCCTCCTTAAGGGCAAATATCTTTCATTTGTTAGGTAATATGTATTAGTCATTATCAAAGTGTAATATGTTATACAGAAATTACTTTGATACCATATATGCCAAATGCTACATATACCATGTACAATAAAATCTAGAAGTATTTCAATTAAAAAAATTCAAACTCTAACAAAGTTGACAATAAATGTGAAATGCCTTGAACATTCTATTACTTTCAATTCATCCCAGTAATAAAATCAAATTAAAGCACAATTACTCTAATTTTGCATTTGGCAAGCACATTTTCTACTAGACCTTTGACTCTTATTATTCTTAATGTAAAACTTGGTTTATGAAAAATACACAGTTTATGTATTCCACTTAAGGATTTATTTGATAAACCAAGTTACAACTATATTTCAAAGAAAATTGAATATTGGAATGGTTTAAATGTGGGGGTAATTAAACAGATACTTAAGTATAATTTGGGGTTATAACAGAGCTTGAAAATAGTATCATGACTTCTAGGTAACAGATACTTTTAAGGAAAATCTTCATTACAGCATAGAGTGCAAAGTTCAACTTTCTTTTAACAAATTTTCCATATTATCAGCTCATTTCTCCTCAATTTGTACTTTGGTTCTTTTCAGTGTGTGGCATATTCTGAGGCCCACCCCTTCTCCCTGCGGGTGCTCAACATGCATCTGATGATGACGCTTACAGTGATTGCTTTTGTGGGGAGAAAGTGTTAATTTGTTCTGACGTTCCCAGATTTCAATCTAATGAAATGAAAATGTAGACTGGAGTGGGTTAAGCTCTTCTCGTGCTTTTCCTTCTTAGAACTAGGGTAGTTTCCTTTTGCATGATTGAAATCATGCCTATATCATCCCCTTAATGTCTGTAGTACAGTGCTTAATGGCTTCATCAGGATATATCACTTTCTTTGGCACCGAGCTGCCAGTGGAACACAAATCATTTAGAGAGAGATCTTGCTAGAGAAAGATAGGGTGGCTGAAGGATCACAGTTAAAAGTAAAGAACATGCAGGAGAGCCTACAGTGTTTGGAAAATTAAGAAAAATTCACTGAAAGCACATTAAAAGTTTTAAGTTAAAGATGGAAAATAGGAGGAAATCTTTATGACTATACTGATAGCAATTTATGAAGTAGCATTACTGACAAAAAACTATGTTTTTCTTATTTATCTTACTATCTGTTATCACTGATAAATATAAACTCCATGCAGTTGGAAATTTTGTTTGTCCACTTCATATCTGTAGAAATAAGAATAGTACCTATATCCCAGTAAAGGTCATTTAAAAAAAAAATGGAGAGAATCCTGAAATCTATATAAAGAAAAAAATAAAAGGAAGAAACTTTCATGAAGTATAGCAAGATTAACTCATAAAATAAAAATCTATACCTTAAAAAGATATTTTAGTATTCTCTCTTTCCCAGAGCTGTAAAGAAATATAATAGATTACTTTTTATTATTTTCCTTAATATTTTAAATATTCCCATATCCAGTTTGATAATGCACAAGTTATCTTACCTGTTTGTTACATTCTCATAGAATCTGTCCACATTTGAGATAAAATCAAGGTCACAAATAAAAAACAAGTGGCAACACTTTTGAAACAAGGAAAATAAAATTTTCTAGGACATGTGCAAATGCATTTATGGATGTTTGCAGGCCCCTTATCTTCTCATAAACAAACTAGATTAATATAAATTCTAACTGAAGGCTTTGGACAGCTGCTTGGCACAAGAGGGAATAGAAGCTGAAGTACAACAACACAGAGAAAGACTTTGCATAAAAAAAAATAGTAGGGTTGCACACTTAACAGATGACCAAATGAGTTAATCCACTTTAAATGCCCACTGCTCTCATCCTAACTCCTTGTTCTGAAATCATTGAACATCTGTTATAGAAGATGGTACCTCAGAACAGAGAGTTGCTAACTTACTCATCCTGTTTTGAGAGTGGTGCTTTTTGAGGACCCTTTGAGGAAACCAGTGCATGGCGGAAAATATGGGCTGCGGGATGGACAGTTAAGTATTAGAGCTCTATACCTGCTTGGAATTTTTTTTTTGTTTTTCTTAATATTATTGGATTTTAAAGTTAGGCTTTGCTTGAATACAGTTTTTATTTGAAAAACAGTGGTGTGTAAAAATTCACAAGGTAAATATTCCTCCTAAGTTTGAAGAGATATCTTCAGATTAGTAAGTGCTTAACATATATTGATTATTTTATAAATAATTTGTAAAATATAATTCTGAGAAATGTGTCAGATTTCCTAGGTATAATAAATTATTTATTACCAAAATGCAAATTTATAACTTAATACTAGTTTTAAAATATATATTGAAATATAAGTAGTACTCAGCACCTGGGACACAAAATTCTATATACAATAAGAAGCTATTAACTCTGTCCATACTATCTCATCTTAAATCAAGAAACTTTTATTTCATATTTTTTATGTGTCAGGTCAAGAGTATACTCCATAGTTCATTCATTTACTTAATAAATCAATATGATACTCTTTCCAGAGTAGAGTTCACCAAGGTAACTCAAAACTGAAACAAGGGGCACCTGGGTAGCTCAATAGATTAAGCCTCTGCTTTCGGCTCAGGTCATGATCTCAGGGTCCTGGGATTGAACCCCACATCGGTCTCTCTCCTCTGGGGGGAGCCTTCTTCTTCCTCTCTCTCTGCCTACTTGTTTTCTCTGCCTGTCAAATAAATAAATAAAATCTTTAAAAAATGAAACAAACAAAATTACACACAAAAAACCAAGGCTTTATCAGTAAGGAGCTGCCCATGTAGTAAGAAAATATAACATTTATTATTTATATAAACTTATAAACAAATGGGTACAGTTTGATGAGAAAGGGGAGAGAATCTAAATTTGTAACAAGTGCTGCTAGAAATCAAAGGGAGTTAAAAATAATTTGCTCATTAAATATCATGAAGACTTTGTAGAAAATCTTTTATACTACAGTTAATCTTAGAAGGGTGAGTAGTAGGGTTTATCACCTACAAAGAATAGGGAACAAGATGTTATGGAAAATGGGGGAGAAATGGTGACATCAGTATTTAGGGTATTCAATCTCAAGGCAAAAATGGAAGATAAGCTACATTGAGTTCATCTACATTCCAACTGCATTTTGCAACATACAGAGAGACATTGTTAGAAGAATGAAAATCTGGCGAACACATTTATGCTGAATCATTCAAAGGGAGTATGTAGTGAGTGCACAGAGGCCCTAAACTGTGGTGATTGAAATTATGGTGTGGATGAGGAGCTGAAATAAATGAATTCGAGATAAGTTTGAGAAAAACTGGTAACCAAGTAAAGAGAAGAAAAGGAGGAACGTGTTTTTGAAATGTTCTGCTGAGAAAATGATGCTACCAAAAATTGAGATACAGACTACAGAGAGAAGAGCAATTTTGGGGAGTGGTAATTTGATCATTATTTTTCTTGAGGATAATGATGATTTCGAGGTGTCTTCTGAGATTCAGGGATGGTAGCTGGGAATGAAAACCTAAAGATAAGAAGATATTGGAAGGGAAGAACTTAAGAAATATGAGATGTATGTGTTTGGAGGAATTTGGCTTTTACTGGTAATAAAAATCATGGAAGCAAATGGGATTTTCTGGGAAAAAAAAAAGAACAAGTAAAAGGCAGGCTTAGGTATAAATTCTAAGGAATATCTTCATTAAAGAAGTGGAGATGGAAAATCATCCAGAGAAGAAAATAAAAATGATAAAAGGTATGTGAAGAATAAAAGGAATTTTATTGAGTATCTAGTAAATGTGAATAAACATATTCTCATTTAATCTAAACATCAATCATTCTTCTAGGGCGTGGTTTAATATTCTTACTTTACTCACAAGAAAATGATGGCTCGGGGCACATGAGAGACTCAGATGGTTAAGTTTCTGCCTTTGGCTCAGGTCATGTTCTTAGGGTCCTAGAATAGAGCCCTGCATGGGGCTCCCTGCTTAATGGGGAGTCTGCTTCTTCCTCGGCCCACCCTTCCTTCTTCCACCCCACTCATGCTTACTCTCTTTCTCTCTCAAAGGGAGAAATAAAATCTTAAAAAAAAAAAAAAAGAATATGATGACTCAATGTAGATCAGGAATTTAGATAATATCATTTAACCAAGAAGTGTTAGAAATGATATCAGAACTTGAATCTTGATGGCCCCAAACCCAGACTTGTGGGATTTCAAATTGGAAGTCAGTTTGATAGTCAGTAAGCTAAAATTTGTCAAGTTTAAGAGTTTTATATTATTTTTTTCTGCTGCTGGAAACTGTTTTATCTGTATATAATTAAATAAAACAAAAAGAATATTGAAAAACCTTTTGAACAACAGTTGTCTCTAAAATACTAAAACTAACATTGACCAAAATATTTGGGTCAGGTGTCAGTTCACAAACATTTTTGGGTATATTATTCATTTTTCAGTTGGTGTTTTTCTCATCTCTCTTTAGCTCTGGAAACTTCCAGACATTTCTCCAGATATATCATCAGAACAAATTCGAGGTTTTATTAGAAACCTGTTGGGGGAAAAACGTTAATAGGGCTTGTAAATCTTCCTGAAACTTAACTGTATATTCAAAAGAAATGGTAATAGCAACATTACCTAATGGTGTTTAATACATATTTTATAATGCTTTTGCTTTTATTATAAATGATTAATAGGCGACAGTGAAATCTGCCTTATAATGTCTCCTTCAGGTATGGCTTTCACACAATCCTACTTTATACTGTAGCTCTTTTCATAGATATGATGACCCTGACTTGCTGATACTCTTATCATAGTTCTTTTTAAGTCAAAATTTTCATTTACATGTCAAATATTCATTCAAATTCCCTAAATGAAACTATGTGCAAAGAGAAATGTCAATTTTTTTCTTGGAAAAAATATATATGTATATGCAAAGTATATTTGCAGTTTGATTATTTAAATAAGGAGAAATTATTATTTTTGTCAAGAATGAAGAGTTGTTTTGGGACTTTTGTATCCTTTTATTCTAAAAAAAGAAAGAAAATAAAAACTTGCTCATAAGCCAGGTGTTTATTAGGACTTCAGTTTTTCATCTTCAAAGGATTATTGAGGAAAATAAAGATGCTATACAATATGTAAATGATCCTCAGGATAAAACAGTAGAGTCTTTAAAAATGTAGCATACACTAGGAATAGAATTAATGGCTGGTGAAACACAATTGACATTTTGCTCCAATTCTTCATCGTGTATGATGTTACAATCATTGCAATTTCAATTGGACCTGATTTGAGACACAGAAAATGATGTCATGAGACAAGTAAGTATCAGGAAAGATGAAGTCTTAACAGCTAAGGAGGCTGCTGTGATGCAAATCATTTTTTTCCAAGGGATGTTAAATATTTTTGAAGTTAACAATTGAAATGAAAATACACTGTCAATAAAAGGCAGATAAAATAAACAGAGAAATCATATGCAGTCCTAAGAGAATTGTTTTTGAATAAAGTGCTTTTCAAGGTCTTCACAAAGTTGTCAGCAGCTCTTTTAAAAATCAAGTCAATGCATTTGAGGCAATTGTTCATAAGATATGACTGGTTGGTAAACGATTCTGAAGCTCCATCCAGCTGTTAATTTTATATAGCTACTCACAAAGTGTGCAAGTATTACAAGAAGTAATACTTCCAAAACACTGTAACATGATAGGTTTCGTATAAAGCGTTATGCTTATCTATGTATTGAAATAGTTGCCCCCTAATTTTTATGTTTCATTTATGGTGCATTTTTTTTCAGTACATTGATCAACATTATCACATTCTGTTCACTGCCTATTGCTAGTGAATAATAGAGTGTTTATTAATAAGAAAGAACTGTTATTACAATTTTGGCAGGACACTGAATTGAGTTCCTCTTTAAAGAAAGGAAGCTGGGGGGGCTGCTTTTAAATAGAGCATTAAAGTTGAATTAGGGAAAACTAATAATAACCTCAAAAGAGACAAATTTTTGATTCTACAGAATACAGAAGTTGAGTAAAACAGGAAATAAAACAGGTGTGTCTCTGTCTTTTTGGAGCTACATTTCTAGGAGAGGGGACAGACTAAAATTAAATAAGAATGCATCAAAAATGAGGAAATTAAAAATTATAGAGACTGAGATAGATTGCTGATTGCTAAGAGTTAAAGGATAGTATGTGGAGTTGTAAGGGGGTAGGTATGACTAAAAAGAGGTATCCTGAAGGAGATCTTTATGGAGATGGAATAATTCTGTATTTTGATAGCAGTGGTGGTTACATGTATCTCTCTATACATGTAATAGAATGGTATAAAACTATATACACATTGTACAAATGTCATGGTTTTGCTATTATACTATAATTATATAAGATGTGCCCATTGAGAGAAAGTGGGTAGAGGGAACATGGGATGTCTCTGTGCTGTTTTTATAACTTCCTGTGAATCTATAATTATTTCAAAATAAAGTTAAAAAATAAGATGGTTTGAATGATGGATGGGTGGAAAGATACTTAAGAGACTGAATCAAATTTTAACAATTGTAAGTTAACCATATGTTATAATAGATGCAATGAAGGAAACAAAGACTGAGAGAATAACAGAAGAATCCTAATTATGGTAAGATTTTTGATGAAGTCTCCTTTGAAGAAGTGACTTCAGGGTAGAGATGGAGTTATTCATGTAAGAGTCCATTCATTCTAGTCCATTCATTAGGATAAGCATGTTCAAGGGAGGAAAGAACTAATGGTTTTCCGCAGTGATACAAATACTAATATGATTGAAACTCAGTGAATAAGGGATAGAATAGAAAGGTAGATGCCTGATAACACAGAGTTAACATCAACAAACTTTTTCTGTAAAGACTAAATAATGAACATGAACATTTTAAGCTTGATGAAGACATAGGGTCTCTATTTCAGCTACTGCCTATATAGTGTGAAAATATCCTAGATGATGCATAAATAAATGAGCACAGCTGTGTTTCATTATGACTTTATTTATAAAATGAGGTAGTGGGCTGGGTTTGTCCCGGGGATGATAGTTTGATGACTTCTGTTATAGGGTCTTGTAAAGTAGGATGTTCAGATTTTGAGGCCAAAGATAAATAACTGAGTGGTTCTAAACAAGAGAATTAAGGTTACCTTTAATATTTTGTGAAAACGAAGAAGGTACATATACAAAATATAAAGGTAATAGTTTAGGTGTTGAAGAAAAGTGATATAGGGAAATTCACTTGAAAAACTCTTAGAAAATCTCTGTCTTTTTTATAAATGTTCACAAACATCTTATGAACCTAATACATGTCTAACATAATAGTCCTGTAGATGCAATAATATGTTATAGAGAGGGTTCAAAGCAAGATTACCTGTGGTTAAAGCCTGACTAGGTCACGTACCCATCTGCGACTACACAGTTCATTGACCTCCTTTTACCAATTGTACTATTTAAAATAATCAGGAAAGTGTTGTTATTCTTTAGTAGTCATAATAATATTTTCCAAAAAGATAGCCCTAGAAACAGGATTTCTGTCCGATACTTCTGGGATTCACATAATATTCTTATTACTGTTAAACAAATTTTTGGCTCTTGACTTTTCGTGATTAGGGTATTTAATTACTTCACTATCTGTGTATACTCTGATCTCTGATATTTTCCGCTTTTATATTTTCCATAATTTTTCTAGATCAATGATAGTTTCTATACACTTAAAAAAAAACTCTGGGGGAATACATTGAATCTGTGGATATATATAAGAGTTATTTTAACACAGAACCTACAATTTAAAAGATGATTAACGGGATTTTTTTAGGACCATGGAAGTATACATATTCCATGGAAGTATATACATATTATTATAACATAATATAGGAATTTAGTGTGTTTATTGCTAGAACCCCAAATGAGTGATGAATTATTCTTCTGTTATGCTAGGTACAAGAGACTGACTTTAGAACTTTCCTTTTTTTTTTTTTTTTTTTTCCTGGTTTGCTTGTTTACTACAGATTTTTGAATGGTAGTATCTACATCTTCTAGCCTGTCTTTTAGCTAAAGTCTTAATGTTATTAGGTCCTTCCAATCAATGCACTCCAACGAGATTTTATTTTGTAACTGAGTAAAGTGGGAACATCCGTTTGTTAGCTCATACAATGTAATTCTGGAGCCAGTGGTGTCATTAGCAACTTTGTGATTTCCAGGTCACAGTTTAGGTAGTGTGTTCTTAGAGCCAAGAATTAAAACTGCAGCCTTTGATTCTCTAGCTCCCTCTTTGTGGCAGAAGTATCTGCTCTCCTTGGTGACTAGTTCAGTTGGGATACTGTGGGAGTCATTTTCATAGGCTCAGGTTGTAGTCTGCTCTTTTAATTCTTCTAGTGATTTTGTAAATACCTAATTGCTTGCATCTTACTCTATTCTGTGTAAAATAAAACTACAATATCTATGGACTCTGAAAACTACAATATCTAAGGAAATTGTCAGAGTGAAAAGAATGTACTTTTGGATTGGACTGAATTTACTGCTATAGATTCAGTGTGTTAGCTCATATGAAAACTGATTCTTGAAGGTGGCCTGTGATGAATGAAGTTGACATGTTGAAATTCCATGATGTAACATAGACAGAATTATGACAATGTTTTTGAGCAGATTTATTCATGCGTGTTTATCTCCCTGCCTCTTTACCTTGTGCCCTGAGAGGACCTAGAAGACATTCCTTTCACCAAAGAATTGAGTGAGTGGAGCACTGACTTTCTTTAAAAGTTCTTGATCTTTTCAGGCTGAAGATGAAAGTAAGAAATTTGGATATTAATAGAAGATCCTTGATTTCAGTGAAAATGTGGGGATCTGTGGGTGACAGAAGCTGAATAATACATATAAGAAGCAGTGGCCAACATTGCCCAACAAATAGCAGGGGCAAAGTGGTAACAGAATTGCTGGACTTAAATGTGTCTTTAGTAATGGCTAACTGATTATGGAGCCCTTAATGAAGAGAAAGAGACAGTTACCTAAAGCACGAACTGGGTAGTGTAACAAAAAAATCTCTAAATCTAATAACCAGACACTTGACTTAAATCACCCTAGTAAACAACACCCAAGTTCTAATTTTCTGATCTAAGTTATTTGATGAAGATATAGCTCTTTATATAGAGGAGAAAACAATTTCCTATAAGAAAGGATTCCAAAATAGTAAGTTTGGGGCCAATTACCAGTATGATTATGCCCTAAGGATAGTAAAGCACCACTACTGATTAGTGGGCACTGTCTCTAAGATGATGCAAAGTCTTGGGGATCCATAAAATTACTATAGTCCAGAAGTAGAAGTGGTGATCTCTAGGAAAAAAATGAGAATAACAAATGGATGTCTGACTGTCGTTTGTACCATAGTACATCCATCATTTTTACTCTAGTTCTTATATGATTAAAATATCCTCACCAACTATCAGAATCCCTATATTGGTTTCCACCCATGGAGTAAGGACTGTCATGATAGGAATTGTGAACTTGAAGTCCTGAAGTTCAGCTTCCTTATCAATTATCAAATTCCTGGGAAACTCTAGATTCAGTGCTACCAACTGATCCTTGAAAGACATAGTGTACCATCTCTTTCATATTTCCTTTTAACTGGACTGCTTATCTCATACGGAAGACAACCGGATCTTAGAAAAATAGATTATCATACGTTTAATGAGGTGTAGCCACAAATAAATCAATTACTTCAGGTATAATTTCAGTGTTACAGCAAATGATCACAGGTCCTGGCACTAAGTATGTAACTATTGATTACAAGGTATGTAGCTATTGATTTTTCTGATCCAGTAGGCATAGAGTAACAGAAAGTGTTTGCTTCCTCCTGGTAAAGAGGGCAGTACACCTTCATTATCTTCCTTATTCTCTGTCAGGACCAGGATTTAATTCTGAGAGACCTCGAATATCTTACCCTCAAAGACATCATGTAAATTCACTGTATGATATCATGTTGTTAGGACCTAGTGAGCAGGAAGTCACACATATCTTTCATGCCTTAGTGAGACATTTTTTTGCTATGGGGTGGGAGATAGGCCCTATGAAAATTAAGGGATATGCCACTTTTGTAAGATTTTTAGCATCTAATGAGCTAGGTCATGTTGGATTACCTTCTATAAAAAGAAAAATAAGTTGCTGAATTTAATACATTTGACCTCTAAGAAAGATGCATAGTGCATTTGACCTCTAAGAAAGATGGAGAGAACTTTTTCAGCTTTAAAACTGCCATCTCTGAGTAAAGCACTGACTAAGGAAGATCATGTAGCTGACCTATACCCTGTAGTTCAAGTAGCTCTGTAATTTAGCCCTTAAGATTTATCAGAACCAGTGTTACATGAGTGTTTAGCATATTGGAATGCTATTCTGTACATATAACAAGCCTAGGTAATAGAACACAATTTCAAATCCCTAAAATTTATAGGAAACCATGTCTCCTTAGTAAAATACTGTTCTTATTTTCACAGACAGCTCCTGCTTGATACTCAGTTCTTGTAGGGGTTTAACTGGTAGTGCTATAAGACACCAAACAGCCATGTTGTAAACCCAAGCTATCTATCGTGAGTGGATGTTATGTTTCATTAATCCATAAAGCTAAGGTATTTCTACCTAAAGTTCATCAAATGAAAATGGTTCATAGAGTAACTATACATGTCCATTTGCCCAAGATAGTCTCAGTTTATGCTTATTGTCCAAGCATTTCATCCAGTTTACCATTTTAGCATTCAGAAGAGTGTTGGTTTGACTGATACATAGTTACCTAAAGCTACAGTGAGTTACATAAGTGGATCGTTTCCTAGTATATCTACTCTTATTCTACTGCTTCCTCTGCCTCAGTCTATATCTCTGAGTTTATGAGACCAGTTAACTGAGAAAGAGAAAAATTGAGATCATTTTATGATAGTTTGCATTGTATTGGCTTATGTAAGAAGTAGACTTTTGTAACATTTCAGACTAACTAAAACATTTTTCTCTTATATACTAATACCTAAACCAACAGAGCTTAGTGGTGTGGCCTTGGAAAGCCAAGAACAGTTAGGTGTAATAATGCTTAGAGCCATTCCTGTTTCCACCACTTCATCAATCACTGCAGGCTACTCCTTAGACTATACCAGTGGACCCCCTTGCTCTGTGCTTTTGGATTGTGTTTGGCCAATGGAGAGCATAAGGAGGAAATCAAAAGGAGAGGAGAAGGAAGGCTGAAATGCCCAAATTCCGAGACCCCCCAAAGATGACCACCAGAGTCCAGAGTCAAAGCCAAACAGCAAGGGGTCGTTTATTAAGAGTTCGAATCCAGACCCCTGCGTACTCCTTACCGGTGACACTAAGGGTTCCTGTGCTTGGGACCACAACATCTTTTTATACGCTATTTTTGGGGAGGCAGGGACTTAGCATACATCATAGTATCTTGTGACAAATCACCACGTAGTGCAGGAAAATCAAAAAGCAACTCTATAATATGACTGGCACACTACAGAGCGGGAAAAGTCTGGGAACAGATTATTGGTTAGGTCAAAGGGCTGTCATTCTTCAAACTGCTTAGTTGGCATCGCTAGGGTATGTGTCACCTCAGGCTTGGCCGGGGGCTCCCCGTCAAGCCGCGGGGCGCCAGATCGCTATTATCTCTTGCACACAAGCTGCTTCTGGGTGGGGGGTCTGGGAGCGGTCATTCTGTCACGTCCAAATCTGGGTGGGGGTTTCTCTGGCACCAAATGGCTGTTATCTCTCGGCCCAGAGCCAGGTAGGGGGTCTGGGAGCGGCCATTCTGTCAGGTTCAATTCTGGGCGGGGAATGTGTGGTTACAGAGTATCTATAGAAAGTCTGTTGGTATTTTTCCATCTCCTCATGGGTTAGCAAGTGAAGGTACAGAAGCAGAAATAGTGGTTAGGTGTATAATGGTCATAATTTTATTCCCTAAGCTTCTCAAAGGCAAGAATATTTTCTAGTTCCATTTCTGCAGTCTGGCCATTGGTCAGCTGTATCTGTGGAAAGCTGTTCAGTTTTCTAGTAAAAATTCCCTGCCCTTGCCCTTTCTGGGTAAGGGTAGGAGTCTGTCCCTGCCATCATTCCCCTCCACTCTGATCATACATTGGTCAATGGACTATCTATTAAACTCTTCAAATGATCTAATTTCAATGTCTATCTCCCAGTGGTACTCTGATTAGCCAGGTTAAAAAAAAAAAAGACAATAAGCTAGCTTCAGGTGTACTAGGGAATTGACCACTGAGGGGGAGACATGTGTATTCACAAAAGCAGGATGTAGTCAATCAAGCTTGGGTATGGCCAACAAATGAGGAGAGGAGATCAGGATATGAAAATAACATATTTCAATAGCAAATCTAATGCAAACCACTTAAACAGTTCTTGACTTTCTTCAGGCTAAAGCTCAGGAGATGAATCTGTAGGTCAGTTGAGCATCATCAAGTGTAAGGTTAAGTAGGTTAACCAAACTCTCAGCTTACACATAGAAATTTCAGTTTTATATATGCTTTAAAATGAAATAAGACATAAGAGTTATTATGATCCCCCAAATTCCCTTTACCTTTCTCAAAGCAATAAATCAACAGTTTTCATTTGTATTTACAATTTGCTCTAAGATGTATACTTTTTTTTTCAGGTTACCTTTCTCCTCACCTCTTTTTCTAATACATGTGTTAGATCTTTTAGAAATACAAAAAGGGAAAATTTTATAACTTTGCAATAATCTTTTTTACAATTCAGATTAGGAATTTCTCGGCAAAAACTTCTGTTTATTTTCATCTTCTTTTATCACAGTTGCTGACCTATTCTTGATAAAAGGTTTATCTGATGTTAAAAACCTCTGATGTTAAAAACATACATGTGTATAACTAATACATTCATATGTATATTTTTAATTGGTTTTCTACCATATAATTTCTTTGGTCTTGAGTCCAGGAATCCCCAAGGCTATGGTGATATTGTTAGTATTTGTATCTAGTAATCTCATAAAATTTAATTTAATTTTGCTACTAATATTTAAATTAGAAGATTGTTTGAGCCATGTTTCCCCATGGATATAGTTGTCACATAAATGAATAATTGAGTCTCAAATAATTGATTTGAGTTAAGATAGTAATAGAGAATATTCATTTAGAGTAAATATATTTGCTGTTAAAGTAAATATAGTTTTGGAAAAGTCAGCATGGTGTTACAAGTGAATGTTTCGTTTCAATTATTTCTTCTTTAAGAAGAGAATTTAGAGAGAAGTTAGACAAAGGTGGAAGGAAGAAGTGAAGGAAGAAGGAAAGAGAGAAAGAGAGTAGGAGAAAATTTTTCCTTAACATCTATCTTTTAAAGAATATTCAAAACACACTGTGTTCACTCTGCACACACACATACACAGAGTCCAGAAGCATTCAATTTTTGATGGTTAGGTAAATAAAGCGATAAAATACATTAAAAATTTTGGCTGTATAATAATTATTTAACTAAAAAAATAAAAGGAAAGAGAAGCTAACTTGAAAATTTTTAAGAATTCAAGGGTTTCCTTTTAAGTCTTAATAAGATGCTGTTTTACCTGTACGGAATGAAAAGATATCTTTGTTAAACTCCTGATTTCTTTAATCTCATGTTTGCCATTTTATTCCTTCTGGAAAATATAGTCAATGTGGTTTCCAGGGTTTAATCTACCTTAATATTTACTTTGATTGACACTATCAGCCATATTATCTTTCCATACGTCACATTAAAACTTGACTTATAAATTATTTTTTCTGTATTATACTTATTTCTCAAATATTAATGTTATTTCTCATTTTCCACAATGAGGTATTTGAGATTAGATTGGGAAAAAATTAAATGAACACATTTCTTTTTTTTTTTTTTTAAAGATTTTGTTTTATTTATTTGAGAGAGAGAGACAGTGAGAGAGAGAATGAGTGAGGAGAAGGTCAGAGAGCGAAGCAGACTCCCCATGGAGCTGGGAGCCTGATGTGGGACTCGATCCCGGGACTCCAGGATCACGCCCTGAGCCGGAGGCAGTCGTCCAACCAACTGCGCCACCCAGACGTCCCAAATGAACACATTTCTAAAGTGAACTGAATTCTGAATAAGGAAAACTATCAAACTCTTTTAGCCAAGATAAAGAACTGAATGTAGCAGGTGATTTTAAATAAGCCATTCAGTGTCCTGAAAAATATAAAGTACAGAAAACAAGGATGGTAGAATGGATAGAATGAGCTTCAAAAAAAAATTTTTTTTAAAGATTTTATTTATTTATTTATTTGTCAGAGAGAGAGAGAGCGAGAGAGCGCACTGGCAGACGGAGGCGGAGGGAGAAGCAGGCTCCCTGCCGAGCAAGGAGCCCGATGTGGGACTCAATCCCAGGACACCGGAATCATGACCTGAGCCGAAGGCAGCTGCTTAACCAACTGAGCCACCCAGGTGTCTCCAGTACAAAAAATTTTAAGACATAAAAAAAGATTTTATAGGAAATCTGTCTTGCACCCTCTCATGCTCACATGCTAGTGTTCTCTCTCTCTCTCACACACACACACACATACACACACACCCTCAATGAATGTGAGCTACAGATATTCCCCTATGTGATATTGTGTCTGGATCTATGTCACAAACCAGGATATTATCTATTTGGTTACTTTCTTTTCATAAGTGGGTGACCCAATGATTGAGACAATCTCCATAAGTCGTTATGACAGATGGCTTTTGGGATATAGATAAAAGAGCTAAATATCTAAAAACAGCATCAAATGGTATAAAAACAGTATCTTTACTTAAAGTAAAGCATAAAATACGCTTCTTTAAAATAAAATCTAATTCTTTCAGAAATGAAATACAATTTACACTGATCTGAACAAGCCACATAATTTTCCATTTTGAAGTTCTAGGTTGAGAGTATTGAACTGGATGGTCTCTAGTGTCCCTCCCTGGTTTAGTGTACACATATCGTACACTATATATAAAGAAAAATGTTTACATATATGAATGGTTGCAAGATAGCACTAGGAGACAGGCTCTCATCCTTATGAAGTAATTGTGATTAATCAAAGTTATTTACAAATACTCTGATTACCCTCTTTCTAGGTATATCAGGGAATTATTCTTCCCTGATTTCCTCTGAATTTAGATGAAGCTATACAACTTGCTTTGGTAAGAGTGATATGTGTTGTTATTGAGCAGGAAGTTTTATACCTAACTTGTGTGATTCATCAAGTTCCCTTTTCTTCATAGTGAGAAGCATGTAAGAATGTACTGAGAAAGACATACCTTTCTTCTGTCTGAGCCCTTGAGTAAATATGATGGGCTGATGTATGTTGCATATGTAACAGAGAAATAAAATTAAACTACTAAAATTTATTGCTAAAACCTCATTGGACCAGACCTTACTAGTATAGATTCTAATAGAGTTAGATCAAAATTATCAATTACCCATGTGTTTCAACAATCTGAAGAGGAAACCATCCCCAAATCATTGGTTCTCCTTGACACAACAAAGGCTCTGGTCCCATAATCCTCTCCTCTTACACTATCTAGAATTCTTCACTTTCTATCTAAGAGTATGCAATCTCTTACTGAGTCTTTTTAGGTCCATTTATGCTGTAGCTCTCCTATTAGACTCAGTGAAATGTAAAATCTAAGAAAGGAGGAGATTTGTTTCTCTTCACAGCTGTTTCTTCAGGCTGTAGAGTAGTTCTGACACATAGCAGGCATGCAATATTTATTACACAGATTCATAAGACAAAAATTATTTTTCAAACAGATACAGCACTGCTGGTCTCTATTTCCCAAGTGGACTGTTGTACCTTTTACTATTCCAGGTAGTAGTAAGTACTCAATAAATATTTGATGAATAAATGGATGAAGTAATCTGCTTCCTTATCTATAGCATCTATCTCCTTTATCTTCCATATTTACTTGCTTATTTATTATTAATTTATTCATTCAACACATATTAATTGAATGACTTCTGTTCCCAAGATCTATTCTCATCATTAGGAATGAAGATACAGTTTCTCACCTTAAAAGGAAAATATTCCCACTTTTAGCCTGCAAAATATAATTGGGAGTGTAAAGAGACACATTAAACCTATAAATTACTATATTTAAAGATAATTTTAGACAATGATAAAGGATATCCAAAAATCAAAATAAGGTAATATAATTGATTTGTCATAGAAGATCTGAGGAAATTACTTCCAAACCATAACTCAAATAAATTACTGGTGTGATTTCTTCCTTCTCCTCAAAAGTTTCTGTTCTTTCTCCATTGCCTCTAGAAAGGAGAAAAAAAAATCAAACATATTTAAAACCTTCTACCATCTGTACTGCCTTTCTAGAATTAAACCTTGCTTTTCCTTTCAGCATCTCATTGTTCTTAACACTCACTGCTGGACAGAATCACCTGGAAAGCTTTTTGTCTTACAATAAATAAATTACACTTTAATGGTGTAAGATCTTATTTTAAAAAACAAGAAAATTAAATGGGCCACACAACAATTATTCCATTGAACTTGAAGTTAAGATTGTCACCAAATCACTTTGGGCTCCTCAAGGCTCTGAATCAGCAGGCAAGGAAGGAAGTTGTATTGTTGGCTGAGTGATTAATTTGGATTACCAAGGGCAATTGAACATACTATTCCTAAATGGTAAGGAAGACTATTCTAGAACACAAAAGATCCCCTAACGAATCTGAGAAGTACCAGGCCCTGTGATTATGGTCGGTGAAAAACTACAGCAACCAAGTCCAGGCAGGAATAGTAATGGCCCACACACTTCAGAAGGAAGGTTTGGTTCATCCACTGAGTAAAGAACCATGACTTGCTAAGTACTGCTGAAGTCAAGGGGAATGCAGAATGGGTAGTAGAAGAAGTTAATTATAAATACTAGATAAAACCATGTGACTAGTTACAGAAGCAAGGACTGTAATTGTAAAGATTTCTTTCTTATCCTGTTATGAATATATTTGTATGTGTGTGTATTGAACAACTCTTTGTTTTCTTTCTTCTCTTACTCTCTTATAACATATGGCATATTGGCTTTATATTAGTATTTAAGTGTTGTTAATTTTATATCATAACCATAGCTTACAGGGATATCAGAAGAATGAACAAACAAAGATTTTACCTCTGCTCCTGTTGAAAAGATTAATGCATTTTTGGTTGTATGCAGGGTAGTTGTATCATGTTAGGTGGGAATATGATCTTGATTTGTCCTTATTTGGAGATTAAGTATGGTTTAAGGAGAGGGGAGAAGGAGAGACAAACTGGTTTAAAAGAGTAAAAGGTTCTGGTACAGAATGCATTCACCAAGAGTTTTCTTTAACTTCAGTCCTTAGAGATCCTCAGAGTAAATATTTCCTTGATCATTATTACTTAAAGAAGTGCTACATGATATTTATCCATATATATTCACAAATCCTTTTCTTCCCCTAATTGACAACTTTTGGCTTCCTAGAAAACTGGTGTTTTGCAGAACAGACTTGGGGGAAGTCTTTATTTCCATCCTTACTTGATTGGAATATCACCATATTTTCTGTTAGTCTATATGGATTATGATGGTTTTGGATTTTGGAATCCAAAGACCGGGACTTTAGTTCTTTATTTTCAACATGACTGACTCTTTGAGAAACATTTTTTTGTGAGGATGTCTAGGAAATCAGATACTATTTGTGAAAGCCTTTTATAATCTTTTAAGTGCTTTACCAGTGTTAATTCTTCTTTCTAGCTATTATCCAGCTCAACCTAAGAGCCTCTAAAATGTTACCTATATCACTCAGATTTCTTAAACTATATAATGACATATTCCTTAATTCCCTTCTGTTAATGCTTTGGCCCCCCTCTCACAAAATAGCAAGAAACAGTTAAATGTTCCAATTCCTAAGAGGTTGAGCACTTCTACAAACAACAGTCAGAATAGGGAAAAAAGAAAATTAACGGTTTTCTGCTAATGACTCATATTAGGCCTCTTTGGTGGTCTAAAGCAATGGATTACATCTTTTTATCATTTCTTCCATCTGCCTGTCACAGGACTACTAAGGTGATTGCTAGTTTTGTTGTTAAAAATGTCACCCCCATTTTTTCAGAATCTTTAAAAGTAAACACAGGAAAAGTGGTGTATACCTGTCATTTAGATCAAATAAAACAAAGGTCGATGGAAATACATTTCTCGTTTGAAGAGGCTCCCCTGCTGATTTTGTTTATCAGAAAATGGCAAGTTTTTGTTCCTAATGGACTCAAATTTAAATAAAATCTGACCCTGGAAATAAAAGCAGCCATTATGATGAAATAAAATTATATACTTTGGAGGAGAAATTGAATTAGAATGCTGGCTTTCTTTGGTTAAATTCTTTTACATAAGGAAATGAGCAAGAGGGAGAAAACTGTTGGGTAAAGTGAGCATTTTAAAAATCAATAATTGCTTCTAATTTACTTTTAAAAAACTTTGTTCCAGACTTCATAGAGTATCATGAATTACACTGAAATTTGTATATTTATTTTACACAAGAGTTTAGCTGAAACCAAGAGGGCAACTGATTTGCATCTTGGTAGTTCTTCTTAGCAAATAAAATTCTTGAAAGAACCAAGATATTGATGTCTTAAGTCAATTTTCTAAAATCTAGAATCATTTAATGATCAAAGGACATTGACAAAAACATATTTGAAAAATAAAGAAAATATAGACCTTATAAGATCACATTTGATTTTAACTAAACAAATTCATCTTAGGGGGAAAAAAAAGTCTTTGGCATTCATGTAATTTCAGTAGAGTTTATCTTAAAAGTTTGATGGGGCACTTCTCAGAATCACCACCCTTTTCTTGGGCTGCTTGTTCTGAGACAATTTATTTTTATTTTAGTCATATTCAGAAGAATAGTTCTGCACTGATGAAATTTAATACAGTAAGACACATTTTATATTGAAACCCTTTATTTCATTTTGAAGGAAAAAAAAAAAGCCAAAGTGTGTATTTGTACTTTGCATAGGTTTGGTTGTCCTTTAGAAAAGTTAAATATTTATTATAGATATTTTGGAGAAAATAGGAGTAATATAGTCATGACTTCTACTGTGAATGTGGAACTTAAAAGAATATCTAGTCCAAAGCTTTCCTTCCTCTTTTTTCTAAGTAATATTTGTACAATAAAATTATTTATTGAGGGGCGCCTGGGTGGCTCAGTGGGATAAAGCCTCTGCCTTCAGCTCAGGTCATGATCGTGGGGTCCTGGGATCACGACCTGAGCCGAAGGCAGAGGCTTTAACCCACTGAGCCACCCCGGCGCCCCTAAATAAATAAATCTTAAAAGAAAAATTACCTGGCATATAATAGATGCTCAATGGAGTTATTGAACAAATATTTATGGAGTAAATAGAAGGTATCAGTCTTTTCTAGGTGATGAGGCTATTGCAGAGAAAAAAAAAGTTAACTTTGTTTCTCCTCTCATAGAATTTATCTTGTGGTTTGGGCGAACTCAGACAAAACAATAAAAATAGAAAGATGGGCTTTTTAAAAATTAACATATAATGTATTATTTGCTTCAGGGGTACAGGTCTATGAATCATCAGTCTTACGCAATTCATAGCACTCACCATAGCACATATACTCCCCAGTGTCTATAACACAGCCATCCTATCCCTCCCCCATACCTCCCCAGCAGAGTCAGAAAAGTACTAGTAAGACCATGGAACTAAATGTAGTGATAGTGACAGTATAGGGAGAAGGAGGCTACCTTCCAGGTGGTGGTCAGGAAGATGGTTTCAGATGGAGATTCTTATGTGCAACATGAATGGTAGAAAGTATTAATTGGAGTTGAGTGTGATTTGTAAGAAGGAGCCATGGTAATCATTGGTATATTTATAGACTTTAGATCTATAAATTCCCAGGACAATGTTGTCCATCATTCCATTGTGCCCTTATAAAAGAGTACTAAAGGGATATTTATGAGTATTTATGCATTCAGTACTTGTTTTGAATATTTTTGAGATAAATCAGGCAGTACTTGAAATTAGGAAAAATAACATTTTTATTACCTGTAAATTCACTATATTTAATTGCTATAATTAGCTGAGTAGGATTTGATGATGTGGGCAATAAGGACTTCTGAATCCTCACCTGAAAAGACATACTTTGGCCTCTGGGAGTATAGATTACGAAAGATATTTTAAAAAGTCACTACAAAAAAAATTCATTTGGAATATTAAAACACGTCCTAATTTCTTTGTATTTTCAAGGATTCAGTTGATAGCATATATTTATGACTTGCTTGGAAAAATCCCGAAACCACTTAGATAGACTTTGGAGTGATATCTGGAGTCCAAAGTAAACTCTTGAGAATGCTTAGAATCAGGTATTTTTGTATACCATCCTATGTAATTTTTGGAGTTCATACCCCCAACCTGTTTTATTCCTATATCCTAGGGGATATAGTGATTGGCAATCATTGGAATGTTTCCAAGGGTTGCATCTGGTCTGCCAGAATTTTCAAATCCTTATTTTTGCATGGCAGGGAAAGAGACTACTAAATAGGGTTATCCTGACCTGAGGAAATGGCATGAGAAGCAATGAAACTGATAACGGCCCCGTTGTTTCCTGCCGAGAAGAAATCACACAATTCTCAGAGAATAGGCAATCTTTGTTCTAGCACACTGAAGAATTTAGTTATGATTTTATGATTTTTTAATCCCAAGATTTTTGTTTACAAAATGAAGGAAAAAAATACAGTCCAAACTTCATGGAATATATTCCATCTGTTGTAGAGGAAGAACAGGTCTGAATATGTTTCTAGTCCACAAGACTAAATGTTTACTAGCACAAGAAAAGAGCCTCCTCACCTCCGTGACCAGAGTTGTTTGATGATTTTAATCTATAGCTTGTGAATGCCTTAGGATCCACAGAAAACACCACAGCTAATCCAATTAGTTAATGCCTGAAATGCTCTCCCTGTGGATTTTGCTTGTTTCCAAAGTACTTTCTCAAAATCCAGTATTTCATAACTTGCGAATCAGTCATTTCTCTTTGTGTGCATCCAAACTGGATATGCTCAGATTGCTTCAAAATGGACCATCTTTCTCTTTCCACTCTGACTCATATGACCCATTCTTAATGATTAGATTCCTAGGGCCAACATTTTAAAGGGCCACCCTTCTGTGTGTTCCGTTAACACATTTTGAAATGCCAGTTGGCATATGTGTCTTCCTGTGGGGTAATTAGGCATGCAAATGTAGTAATTGCACATGCAAATTTTCCAGCCCAAAAAGAATGGGAGTTTTCAAAACTCGGTCCCAGAGTGGTCTCCCAACATCTCTCTGGAAACTCCCTTCATTTGAAGCCAATCCTCAGAATGGGGTCCCAATTAATCTTCAGCTACCTCTGTGTCTTTAAACCCACATTTTTATAGGTTAGAATTTTAATATTTTCTCCCTAATTTTAAGGTGTATGCTCTTTTCCATCCTCTACATTGAGAACCCTCCTGTATAAACCATATGAAACTGGAACATCGGCAATCAGGTTTTGTAGCAGGTGCATGTTTTTTAAGGTCTCTGAGGGATTGTTATGTGAGTTTAAGGAAAGTAACTTTGCAGTAAGTATCACGAGACCAGAGTTAAATCCTAGCTCTGCCACTAGTTCTATGACATTGAACAAGAGCCCCTAATCCGAATTACAGTTTTCTTGTTGTAGTAGGGAAAGTTTTGTGGTTGTCTTATTTTGTTTTACATTACCTTGCAGGTCATGATCCCAGAGTCCCAGGATCGAGTCCCAGGATCGAGTCCTACATTGGGCTCCCAGCTCCACGGGGAGTCTGCTTCTCCCTGTGACCTTCTTCCCTCTCATGCTCTCTCTCTCAAATAAATAAATAAAATATATTTTAAAAAAAAGTTAGATTCCTTAACAACACAGTGAAATATCCTCTAAATGGCTGTAGTACTTAGGCTCTTGAAGCATTTCAAAAATTCTCCCATTCAAGCATCTCCTCCTAATCCACATATTATAACCATTTTGCTGTTCTATGGGGTCTTACTGGCTTGGTTCTTAAATGGTTGTCCTAGACAAGAACCTTCATATAAGGTTTTAGTAGCCAGTTGAAAGGGGGGTTAGATGTCACATAGATACCTGACCCAACAGGGCCTTAGGAATCATTTGATCCACAGATGTCTGGGTGGCTTAGTCGATTAAGTGATTAAGTGTCTGTCTGCTACTCAGGTCATGATCTCAGGGTCCTGGGATCAAGCCCCACATATAGCTCCCTGCTCAGTGGGGAATCTGCTTCTCCCTCTCTCTCTGTGTGCTCTCTTTCTCTCTTCTTGTGTGCACACATGCTCTCTCTCTCTCAAATGAATAAATACATCTTAAACAAAAAAGAATCATTTGATCCCCACTTATTATTTTACAGAAAGATATCAAGAGCTCAGTTAATTAATTATTTCTCTCTCTCTTTTTTTTAATTTCCTTGTTCTTATCTTAGAAGGCAACTTCTTCTCAAGCTCATCTTTCTTTTGGAAAGTTATGAGTTGTTCCTTGTGTTTTTGTTTATTGTTTCAGCCCAAATATGGATTTTAAGTCATTTTGTCCTATTGTGCCTCCTTCATAAACATTAGCTTCAAAAAGTTATTCCATCCTAGATCAGAGCTGCCTAAATATTCTCCCTTTGCCAAGATTACAGACTGTATCATACATATATTTGTAATATTAATGCAGAAACTGTATTATTTTAATGTACATAAATTTTCATTGTATTAAACACTCCAATCTCTCATAATAGTACATTTGAGTTTAACTTTGAGAAGTACTTTAAAAAAGCTTTTATTTATTTATCTTACAGAAAGATAGAGAGCGTGTGAGTTGGGGGGAGGGCAGAGGGAGAGGAAGAGAGAGAATTCTAAGCAGACTTCCCCCTGAGCGCAGAGCCAAACTAGGGGCTCCATCCTAGGACTCTGTGATCATGATCTGAACTGAAATCAAGTCTGACACAACTGACTGAGCCACACTGATGACCCTGAAAAGTACTTTTTAAATTTTATTTTTTTAAATGTGTTTAAAATATTAGACATCTCTATTTTGAGCATTCAAGGACATTCACATTAATGCCGTTCTAGTGTTTTGTCCTGATGTAAAATGCTGCTTTGGTATATGCTTACTGAATGTGAACAACTCACTCTATGGTAGCTATTTCTATCATACTTGTTTAAAACTCGAGTATTCTAATTGAAGGTCTTTTATTGAAAATCTCTAGCTAACTCTGATGAACTAGGGGTTTACTAGAAGAATAGTGGATACTCTGAAAAATATAAGGTGTAGAAAATGTCACTAAGACCAGCAGCTTCCCCTTTTTGGGGTCACAAGTTTTCAACTTCTCTCTGGATATCACTTTCATTGTCCCGTCTTTCTGTATTTTTCTTTATAGTCCCATGATTTCGACTTATTTGAGGATTTTGCACACTACACCTTATGTGCTCCAGTCCTTCATTTTCTCCCTGTCACATCATTGTAATTTTTCAGCTTGCCTCCTCTACCTGTTATCCTGGTCTCCTCACTTATATTCCTGAAACATGCCATGCTGACCTTGTTGGGAGTTCCATCTGCATGGAGCTCTTTCCATTTGTGTATTTGCTTGGATAAACCTTTCTTACATGCTTCAAAGTCTTTGCCCAAAAGTCATCTTTCCAAATTAAAACTGTGACTTGCCTCCTCTCTGCCCCAGCAATCATGATTCCCTTTTGCCAGTTTGTATTTTCTTTACTTCACAGGATTTATCACTTTATTATACACATTTATATTATGTTTTATTTATTAAGTTTATGGCTTATCATCTGTCTCTCTAACCAGATCATAAGCCCCCAGAGTTGGTTCCATATCTCTTTTATATGTTGATGTTTCCCAATCGGTTAGAATAGTGCCTAGCACTTTCAATAAATGTTTGCTGAATTAATGAATAAATGATGCTACCTCTGATTTAACTACAGAGAAACTCAGAAATTCAGAACACTAACACTGTCATCTCACTTTAAGTTATCAACTGAAAGAATATACTCTGCCCAGACAATAGCATTTTTTTTTTCTTGAAGTGTCCACTTGTCGTCAAATCTATCGAGGCCAATGTAACTGCATTCCCTCGCCCAGGTCCCATGAAGAATATTCTGTAGGCAAGAACATACTTTTTGCGAAGTAGGTTGTAAGGAAGAGAAGACCCCTCCTTTAATTCCTCTTCTGTCATATCTCTGCTCTACTAGTTTAAATCTGGACACACATAGAGAGATTATATTTCATTTAAGATGTTAAAATTAAAAATGTGGATTCCTCAAATTAGTATTTTATTTTTTTAAAGATTTTATTTATCTGTCAGAGAAAGAGCATAAGCAGGGGTCATCACAGGCAGGGAGAAGCAGGCTCTCTCTGAGCAGGGAGCTTGATGCAGAGCTGGATCCCAGGACCAGGACCCTGGGATCATGACCTAAGCTGAAGGCAGATCCTTAACCAACTGAGCCACCCAGGTGTTCCTAGTGTTTTATTTTAATGACAGAACCAAAATAGCCTATTAAAAAAGCTGAGATGATTCAGGTTTAATAATATGTATATTGTACTGGATTCGTTTCTAAAAATGTCCTAAACATCTTCAAAAAGTATTGAATTAGAAACTGAGAACTCTAGTTCTAAGCTTTGTTTCACCACATTGTGCGACCTTGTAGAAATCCTGTCACTTTGTTGGCTCTTGATTTTTTTAAATGTAATATGTGAATGTTAGACTAGATGATTTTATCATTCTATGTATGATTCTATGATCTATATCATTTCTACAAAAGAAGAAACTAATTAGTTCAGGCAATTTTATGAGCAAAAGAAATGAACCAAATAATTTGTTTGTTGACCTCTAACTTGTTAGATACCTATTTCCAAAATGAGAGTTGTCATTCATCATCATCATTTTGTTATATGAGAAAATAAAACATAGCAATGGTGCCATTTGGAGAACTGGTCAAATGCTAATTTGATTGATGGTAACCTTACTGTGGTGTCCTGAACTTAAGTAGTTGACTTCGTTGCAGATGGCATTGAACACAATTAACTGAACAAATGCATGTGGAGTAAAATGGAAGAGGAAATAAGCATTGAAAAAGAAGATACATACATTCTTAAAATTTTTTAAAGTAGTCTTATCCAACACAGCTTCTGAGTATAACTATCAATGAATATGTTTCTGCAGCTGGATTCTATTGTTTTAGACTTTTTCTGACTTTAATCCAGAATATCTCCCCCAAGTGTTACATTCACAGACGGTATCAATCAGAAGTTTATAATTTAGAGATGAAATAATATTTTATGAAGTAATCATTACTCTAAATAGGCTCTCTCTATTCCTGGGTCCTTAATAATTGTCAAGTAGACTATATGTGTATAACTTTACATTCTTTTATTCATTCTTCCATTGAATATTTATTAAAGCCTGTCTTTAAGTACTAAGCATCAGAGAAAACTGCATGAATAATACAAAATTCTTGCCTTTAGAGGATTTGTATCCCAGAACATAGGTTTGAATTGTAAACAGATGTTAACACTAGATGTGTATAAACAAATTTCTGGGAACATTGAAGAGGGCATGGATAATTGAACTTTACCATATACCAAATGGGGAGATAATGCTTTCTTAGAGTTAACAATATAGGCGAGAGAAGCAAGGGCTGGCTAATCTTCGACTGAGGGGAGGGCTGTTTGGAGGTGATGACAATGAGGAAGTTCAGTGCTCAGGATTTCAGTGCATGGAGTTGACATGTAAGCATGGCAGGGTTGGAGGGAAGTGGGGGAGGCACCCACTGACAGAAGAGGAGTAAGCAGAGGGTCTGAGAAGAACTTGAGGAAGAAGGGAAATTCTAATCAGTGGCTTAACTTATTCATATTTGAATTTTAAAAATATCACTTTGGTAAGGTGTCAAGAATATCCATTTGGAACATTCACAGAGGACTTAAGGACGTTAACAAATCCAAGCATTATTCACTAAAATACTTGCTGAAACCAGGGTGCTTTAAAAAAAAAAAAAGTTCTGAACAAGCCTATCATCATTGGCTATAATCCTTGTACATTTGTACTTTATGATTAATTATTTAAGTGATTTTGTTAGTGTATGTTTCTTAAAACTAATAAATCATAATAACTAATAATAATTAAGGCTTTAAAGTATATATATCATTTTCATCACCATACTTATGTCTCATAATATGACCAAAGAAAGTCTAAAAATACCTTTCTATTATCTTATTAGTAGAATTTCTACTCTTGATTCTTTCTTACCTGCTGATGTCAACAGTGGAGTAATTACCTCCTACTTTATGTGAATCAAATTAAGATGCAGAACAAAAGTGAAAAAGAGGCAGACCTAACCATCCATCTGAACAAAAGCTCCTCTAGAGTTCTGGGCACTCCTCAGGGGAATCTAGGGGAAATACTCAAGTAGGTCTGCGTTAAGCTATAGTAGCATACTCTGATAAACTTAAAATCATAAAAAGCAAATATGCAAACAAAATTCAGGCACATAATCACACCATGACATTTATGTCTTACTTTGCGACCTTCAGTAATTGCTAGTGATGATAATGATGGTGTTTGTGTTGTTGATGATGATGGTGATGATGGCAAAAATGATGGAGACAAAATTTGACCTCTCTGGTTCATTTTGGGTATGTGTCTTCTTCAGAACCCAATTTAGTGAGCCCTCATGAGTGTGCTCAAGCCATCATACAGTCAATTGTGACAACCTTTTCCCTTGAACCAGAATTATAGCTAGAACAACATAATACAAAAATATCAATTAAATGCTTCCAACATTTAAACTTAGTGTACATTGTCACAGGTTAGTATTTTTTGATGATTTCTTAATTTGCACGTAGCTTATAAGTGATACATACACAGTCAAGTTAATATTACCTCCTACAAGGCCAAATATTTCCCATTGAGTGTCTTTCTCATTTAGAGTATGTGTAAGTACGCCTGTGTGTGTACTTTTACGTTTGTTTTAGATTGGGCAATTCTTTTTGTATCTTTATTTCCCTCCTATTGGAGAAGATATTTATTGGAAACAAGCACTGTTAACAAACATGAGATATGCAACCGCCCCGCCCCCCGACCCCCCGCCCACCGGCAAGAAGCCTGGAGTGCTTTGGGGAAAAAAAAAAAAAAATTCCAGCTAGCTGTTCAGTGGGACTTTGCCAAGCCAACATAGCTCTAATTGCATCTTTCCACTGGTTTACCACACTGCCTCTCCCTTCTTCCCAAAAATCTTTTGTGTGTACTCAAAAAAATATGTTATTATAATAAGTATTGTATATTTACAATGAATTTCAGTGGATTTAGTAGCCAAAAAGATGTAGATTTTTTATTAGCAATAGCTTTCCAATGGAGATAATATTTATAGAATAGGCCTACTTGTTTGTATTTTCAAAGATAAATAAAATGAATAATATCCAAACATGATAATCAACATGTCATTTTCCAAGTACATTGGCATTTAGCATGAATGCTTGCTACATACTTATTCTGTAAGGAGTAAAGGATAAGCATTAGTACCAACTCCCTGGGGAATGGTATTTTCAGCATTATTTCAATATGAACAATCTTCTTTTGTTTATAGCAGGTATAATGTAACAGTAGGAGGAAAATGAAAAATTGCAAATGAATGCAAAGTTTTCACCAGACCCTTTGGCATGAGAATAGTTCTGTACTTTTTTTTGCTGTCATTTCATTCTCTGGGTAATAGAATGTGTTCTAGAAGGTGAATTCTAGAAAGTAAATTCTAGAAGGTGAACTCTTTAGCATTTCTTTTATCTTCTACATTCTTTAGGAGCTTTTAGTATTTGTTCATTACTTACTCGGTTCTTGTTTTTTTTTTTCTTTTCTTTTTTTTTTTTTTTTTTGAGAAGGCTGCATGATGCCTGCCCCATTCATGATTTTTCAGATGCACCTGTACATGCATGTTCAAATTCTCTGAGATTGAATGAGGGTTTGAAATTCCTGATTTCCTAGGTTTGTGACTTTGATTAGGGCTAAGTACACTGAGCTTCTGTATGATACTTGGAAAGGGAGTTCTTGCTCATCATTTCTGCCCTAGTTGAACATTCAGATTGTCACTTCTTAGCTGGATGATCTTCAGAATATTATAAGCCTTTATAAATTTCAATCTGTGCATTTGCAGAATGGGAATATGCCTCTTTTGATTGTTGTGAGGCTCGATGGACATGATGTAAGTGCAGGAGTTTTCACATAGCAGGCTCTCTGTATGCGCCAGACCTCCCCACTTTTCAACCCTTTATCCATGTCTGTTTGATGCAAGGCTTAGGTGACTTTGTGTTAGTGTTGGTATTATTATCAAAGGTAACATTTAGAATCTTTTGATATTCTGTCTGTAGGTAAATTATTCTGCAAAACAGGTTTGTCATGACGTGCTTTTAAATCTTTAACGACTATCAGTGCAGGGAAAGGGAAGGGGTGGAGGGTCTCTGTTTTACAACGTTAGCTGATATTTGTCATGTGAATGTACACATCTGGGTCAATTTCAAGCTATTACGGTAACATCACTGAACACAGAGCCGGTGGGAGATGCATAGTAGCCCATCATTTCTACCATATAGATAAAATAGATGGAAATAATCTCAAGTCAAATAGTAATGAAATGTTGTAAAATAGAGATTGATGAGTTGTGAATATTCATTACCTTTGTTGTTAATATAATTTATTTGATTGAATGTTTATAAAATTCAGTAAATAATGGTGATGTTTAACAATTGGCTTACAAAATTCCTGAAAATTTCACTTTCTGCTTTCACAGACCAGTGCCAGCAGGCTTCATTATACCTCTGTGTGTTTGCCGGCAAGTTTCGGTCCTTTGAAGTTAGCTATATGAGATAGAATTAAAGCCAAGCATTCCTCTAAGGATAGAGTACATTGACACATAGGATAAGTAAATCATTCACGTGTGCAAATAGTCAAGTAAATGTAAGTGGCATGATGCTAACTAAGTATTGAGAGTTTTTGTGTAGAAACAATGACACCCTTGGGAAATCACTACCTCTCAACTAATTAATTGAGGACAGATCCCAATGGCCAGAGTGCATCCCCAGAGAACTGGCCTTCCTGCCAAGACCCTTATAGAATATTCTGCCCATTCTGCCCTGGAAGAGTTTGAGGGCAGAATGTACAGCTCATTTATTTAAATTGGTCTGTCTCAAAGGGGTTATGTTTTAGGATAGTGGTTCTTGAAGATGGTGTTTGAGTTCATTGTTTTAATGAGTTTAAGTTTTCATTATTTGTATCTCTGAAAGTTATTTTGCTTATTGATCTGTTTTGCCTTAAGTTGTGCTTGTATGTATGTTTATCATGAAGATTATACCTGTTTATGTAGAGCCTAAACAAGCAATTAAAAATACATATCCACATGAATAAATCATTTAAGCAATCTCATTTTTCGGAGGATGAGTGTTGATTTTCATTACTTAATTCTTCTTTGGCATTTTCCTGGACCATATTGGATTGTCAAGCCACCTGTCTTCCATGATGATGTTGCTTAATCCTATAGAAAGGCAATTTATCTTTTTCTGGGTGTAAGTTTCACCTCCCAGGGTTTCAAACTATATCCAGGCCAAGATAATTGATGACCTTATTATCACTATTTGAGCTCTGCTGGTGGCATGCTGAGACCTATTTCCTTGAGGCAGAAACCTAATGACCCACCCCTTCTATCCTGAACTCCAGTGGAGAGTTCAGTCTTTGTAAATCATAATGAAAAAAAAAATAAGTTACAAAATGATATTCTGAAAAAGAAATATACATTTGCATATACCCATTTGTTTGACTGGTAAACAATAGCCCATCACGTGAATGAAATCCTGAAGCTTGACTTTTATATTCTGCTGTGTTTCCTTTGTACAGGTTCTGAATTTCTTTAAAGTACACAGAGATACTTTCAGTTAAATCTAAAAAAAAAAAAAAAAAAGTCTACACCAATTTCCCAAAAGTTTATTGAATCCTTTTGATCACAGCTGATATGGCCATATTTTTACCAGATAAATTTACCAGATTAAAGATGACAGACTATTTTGTAGCATGGATGACATTTTGTTTATTCATTTATTTTTAAATCTTAAGGGATCCTTGAGATTACCTAGTTCCTTGTTCTCAATGTGTACGTGATAAAATTGAGATTTATAAGAGATTTGACATTCCAGCCAAGATCACAAAACTTAAGTAAAAAATCTGAACTGAACAAATCTCTTTATTATACTGTCATCTTTTATGTTGCTCCTCTTCAAATTTTTTCCTTTCATGGGACCTTCATAAGGACTTTCCTTCTGACTGCAATACTTCTTCGTCTTGCTACTTCTCACACTGAAGTCTTATCCAGGAGGCTCCACCATCTTATTTTACATTCCTGCCCCTGATATTTTTTCCCTCAGGATATTCATCACTGTTGTGATTGCTTTTTTTTTGCACGAGTGTTAAGCTGTTTATTGTCTTACTATACCCACTGGAAGCTTCATATCAACTAGCCAATATATGGTTACAAAGGGAGGCAGGCAGAGAAGGAGTGAGGGAAGAAGGAAAGAATGAAAGAAGAAGAAGGATGGGAAACGGAATGGACAAAAGAGGAGAAGGAGGGAAGGAGGAAAGAAGGAAGGAAGGGGAAGGGAAATGAAGAAGAGAAGGAAAGAGAAGGGAAGAGATGAGAAAGAGAAGAGAAGGAAGGAAGGGGAAGGGAAAGGGAGAAGAGAAGAGAAGAGAAAGGGAAGGGAAGAGAAGGAAGGGAGGAAGAGGAAGAAAAAGGAAGAAGAGAAGAAAAGAGAAGGGAAGAGAAGAGAAAGGGAAGGGAAGGGAAGAAAGGAAGGAAAGAAGGAAAAGAAAGAAAGAAAAATAAATCATAGCTTTTAAAAATCACACTACTAGCTAAGAATCAATTGGATACATTTCTACACAGAAGTAGGGGATATTAAGGGAGATTTTAAATATTTATTTATTTATTTATTAAACAGTTTTCTTAATTTTGAGAGAGAGAAAGAGGGAAAGAGAGAGCACAAGTTGTGCGGGGGGGAGAAGCTGAGGGCGAAGGAGAAGCAGATTCTCCACCAAGCATGGCTTCTGCTGCCAAACTTGATCCTGGGACCCAATTCTGGGACTCCAGGAACATGACATGAGAAGAAGGTAGATGCTTAACTGACTGATCCACTCAGGCACCCTAGTGAAGGATTTTTAAATGATTATTTTTAAACTGGTTGACTTCAGTAACATAATTAATTACCTGCATTAAAGATGACACTCCTTGCAAATATAGTCTTTTTTTTTTAAGATTTTATTTATTTATTTAAAAAAAAAAGATTTTATTTATTTATTTTGATAGAGAGAGATCACAAGTAAGCAGAAAGGCAGGTAGGTGGAGTTGGTGGAAAACAGGCTCCCCCGCTGAGCAGAGAGCCAGATGTGGGGCTCAATCCCAGGACCCTGAGACCATGACCTGAGCTGAAGGAAGAGGCTTTAACCCACTGAGCCACCCAGGTTCCCCACAAGTATAGTCTCTTTCTCTTCTTCCATTGAGGGCATTCTTAACATATTAATAAGAGGTTTTATTCTTAAACTCAGACTTGAACTAGAGTCAGTCTCAAAATAGACTCGAGGCAGTTCTAAATGAATTTGCAAAAACTTTTTGCCACTTTGGGTCTATAAGATATGACTAAATTGTTCTGTTTTTTTTTCGGTTTTGGTTTTTGTCTTTTCATTTTTAGTAACATGACAGCTATAATGTGGATACAAAGATATCTGGATATCTTCAATAATAGTCATTAATGATATAAAGTATTCAGAAACATATTCAATAAATAACCATGAGATTTAGAGATATGCATATCATTGACCATTTATCTGCATCCTTCTATGGTATGGGATGGAAGAAAACTCTAATGAAAGCAATTGTAACCTAACTTCAGAAATTTCAAAATTATAGTAACCTGAATCTCTTTCTAGAACACATATGGATTTACATAATCAGTTTGAATTATGGATTGATGGTACTTTGCTATTAGAGACTTATGTTTTTCTGAATAAGCAGAACTATTGGACAGGTAATACTTTTCTTTAATGCTTTATTCTTCCCCCTTTTTAAACAAACTTGTGTAAAATTTGTGCTTTCTCTTCCTTCTTTCATACTCTTAACAGAATTTAAGAAAATCATCCTAGAATCAAGAATTCTAAGTGTAGTACTACATTTGCCATACCATGTTTCCCAATAAAACACCTTTTGGAGGTACTATTCTTTTATTGACAATTTTTGTTTCTTTGATTAATGCTGTATGGTTGTATGATCCATTCTTAGATGGTTGTTTAATCTTTTTTATTTTAGTTTTCTGTTTTTTTTAAATTTTTTACTGTTAAAATACTGTTATATAAGAAAGTATATAGCATGACCCTGTAGCATAATTAATCATAAACATACAAATGAATAAATACAAAGTAAATGAGTTTCTATGTGCTCAGTACCCAGATTTATAAATAAGAAATTACCAAGACTTTCTTGCATCTCTTCCTCAGTCCCACTTATCACTACTATGCATCTGTGTTAATTAATGCCCTGCTTTCTTTGTAATTTTACCATACTTCTATATATTAAAAACAACATGCTTATTTTCAATCAGTTTTATCAAGGCATATTTCCCAATTTAAATTTATACTTTGCTGAGTTTTGATTGGCATATTCAATATACTATGTTAGGATGTAGAATTTATCTTTCACCATGAAAAGTTTTCTTAAGTCTCCCTGACAACTGTCTTCTGCTCCCACATGGACTCTGGCAACCTTTGATTAACTTTATGTTATTCTAGTTTTGCCATATCTAGAATATCATATGCATGGACTAATTCAGGATATGGTCTTCCATGTCTGGCTTCTTTTGCTTAATGTAATACTTCTAAGATTCATTCATATTGTGTTTATCAGTAATCCATTTTTTAATGTACTCAGTATTATTCCACTGTATGGATATACTATTCATTTTTCCATTTCCCATTCATTAGTTGGTAGACACTTTATTTCAGCTTAGCAATTATGAATAAAGATGCTATGAATATTTTCACACTATTTGTTGCATGAACATCTGTTTTTATTCCTCTTGGGTAAACACCTAGGAGGGGTTTTGCTGAGTAGCATGGCAAATATAAGATTAACAAAAAACAAGAAAAATACAAAAAAAAACAAATTGTTTACCAAAGTGTCTGTACCATTTTGCCTTCTGTCAACAATGTGTGTTTCAGTTACTCCAAATTCTTGGCAGCAGTTAGCATTATCTTAGTAGTCTTTTGTTTTTGTTTTAATGATTCTAGTGGTTTTGTAGTGATATCTAGTTGAGATTTTAATTTCAATTTATTGATGAGTACTGATGACATTTAGCATATTCTATGATATTTTTGTATAATTTATATATTTACTTTATGAAGTCAATTATTTTGTGCATTTTATCTTTAGCTATGTTGTTTTGCTTTTTATTACTGAGTTTTAGGAGATTTTTAAAATATATTCAGAATAAAAGTATCTTATCAGTTATTTGCAATGCAATTATTTTCCTCCTGTTTTTGCCTTGCCTTCTCATATCCGCAATAATATCTTTAAAAGAGCAGAAGTGTTTTTACTTTTGAGAAAATCCTATCTGGCTTCTTTTCCTCTTATGGTTAATGTTTTTTTTTTATCTTATCTTGGGAATATTTACTTTCTCTGAAGTCACATTTATATAGGTTTAGTGTTTATGTTTAGATCCATGATTCATTTGAAGTAATTCTTTTATGTGGTTCAAGATATGGTCAAGGTTTATTTCCTTTGTCCATTTAGATATCCAGTTCTTCTAAGCACTCTTGATTTCCCTTTTTTCTTTAGATTTATTCTTATTTTTTCCATTAAATTCCTTGGCTCTACTTTCAGAAATATCCAGATTCTATTCCAATGATTTATATATTTATCTTTATACTATACCACCTTAACTTGTTTAATTTTATAAATGAAATACCTACATTTATTCTTTTTTGTTTGACTCATTCTAGATCTTTTGCATTTTCACATTAATTTTAGAATCAATTTTTAAATTTCTACCAAAAATATCCTGTATGTTTGGAATTGTATTGAATCTATAGATTGATTTTTTATGGTAGTAAAATATGAAATAAAATTTACCACTTTACATCTACATTCAGTAATATTAAGCATATTCACAATATTGTACAATCATCCCTACCATCCATCTCTGGAACTTTTTCATCTTCCCAAACTGAAATTCTATGTTCATTTAACAATAGCTCCCCTCAGCAGGGAGCCTGCTTCCCCCTCTTTCTGCCTGCCTCTCTGCCTACTTGTGATTTCTCTCTCTGTCAAATAAATAAATAAAATCTTTAAAAAAAGAAAACAAAAACAATAATTCCCCATTCTTTCTTCACCCAGACTCTGGCAACCACCATTCTACTTTCTGTTTCTATTAATTTGAATTTTCTACATACCTCATTTGAATGAAACCATACAATATTTGTACTTTTATGACTGACTGATTTCACCCAGAATGATGTCTTCAAGGTTAATCCATGTTGCAATGCACTTTTTTAAGGCTAATATTCCATTATATATCTATATCACATTTTGTTTATCCATTCATCCATCAGTGAACTTTTGGGTTATGTCTACCTTCTGGCTATTGTGAATATGCTGCTGTTAACATGGCTGTACAAATATTTGTTTGAGTCCTTGCTTTAAATCATCTTGGGTAGGTATCCAGAAATTGAATAGCTGGATCATATGATAATTTTAGTCTTAAATTTTTAAAGAAATTCCCATTTTGTTATACACAGTCTCTGTAGCATTTTGCATGTCCTCCAGCAATAAAGAAGGGTTCCAGTTTCTCCACAGCCTACCCAAACTTATTTCCCACTTCTCCTAATAAAAGTTGTCCTATGCAATGTGAAGTGATATCTCACTGTGGTTTAGATACACATTTCCATAATGATTTGTGATGTTGAATTCCCTACAAAAGTCTAGGAACAGGGGCACCTGGGTGGCTCAGTGTGTTAAGGCCTCTGTCTTTGGCTCAGGTCATGGTCCCGGGGTCTTGGGATCAAGGCCCGCATCCTGCTCTCTGCTCAGTGGGGAGCCTGCTTCCTCCTCTCTCTTTCTGTGCCTGCCTCTCTGCCTACTTGTGATCTCTGTCTGTCAAATGAATTAAAAAAAAAAAAAAATCTTAAAAAAAAAAAAAAGACATTGATGAAATAAAATACCAAAAAAATAAATTTAACCAAAGAGGTGAAAGACCTGTACTCTGGAAACTCTAAGACATTGATGAAAGAACTATAAGACATTGATAAAGATGACTCAAATGGAAAGATATACCATGCTGATGGATTGGAAGAATTAAAATTATTAAAATATCCATACTACACAAAGCAATCTAAAGATTCAATGCAATCCCTATCAAAATACCAATAACATTTTCTCAGAACTGGAATAAGGAATCCTAAAGTATGTGTGGAAGCACAGAAGACCCCAAATAGCCAAAGTAGTCTTGAGAAAGAACAAATCTCCCAGATTTCAAGATATACTACAAAACTGTAGTAATCAAAACAGTATGGTACTGGAAAAAACAAACAAAAAACAGACACATAGATCAATGGATCAGAATGGAGAACATAGAAATAAACCGTGCTTATATATTCAGATAATCTATGACAAAGATGGGAAGAATATATAATTGGGAAAAGACAGGTTCTTCAATAAATGGTGTTGGAAAAACAACTACATGCAAAAGAATGAAATTGTACCATGTTCTCATAATATATATATATATATATATATATATATATATATGAGTCCATATATATATGGACTCAAAATGGATCATAGACTTGAATGTGAGACTTGAAATCATAAAACTCCTAGAAGTAATCCAAGGAAGTGAACTTTTGATTATCACTCTTAGGCAGTGGTTATGTCTTCTCAGGTAAGAGCAACAAAAGGAAAAATAAACAATTGCTACTATAGCAAACTGAAAATCTTTTTCATAGAGAAGGAAACCATTAATAAAATGAAAAGGCCACCTACTGAATGGCAGAAGATATTTACATATTATATATCCAAAATATATAAAGAACTCTTACAACTCAATACCAAAAGAAGAGAAGGGCAGGGGAGGGAAGGGAAAGAGAGAGAGAGTTAAAGAGTTGTTAAGGGATATGAACAGATATTTTTCTAAGTAAGACACAGATGGACAACAGACAAATGAAAAATGTGAAGCATCACTATTCACCAGGGAAATGACAATCAAAACCACAATGAGGTATCATCTCACACCACTCAGAATGGCTATTACCAAAAGATGAGAAATAAATATTGGCAAGGTTTTGGAAAAAGGGAACCCTTGAGCATTGTTGGTAGGAATGTAAATTGGTGCAGACACTATGGGAAACAGTATGGAGGTTCCTCAAAAAATAAAAATAGAAATACTTTATGATCTAGCAAATTCACTTCTTGTACTTATCTGAAGAATATGAAAACAGTGAGTTGACAAGATCTGTGAACCTTTATGTTCATTGCATTATTTGTAGTAGCCAAGATATGGAAGCAACCTAGATGTCCATCAGGAGATGACTGCATAAAGAATATGTGGTGTACAAATATACAAGGGAGAGGTTCCTGGGTGGTTCAGTCAGTTAAGAGTCTGCCTTTGGCTCAGGTCATAATCTCAGGGTCCTGGGATTGAGCCCCACATCTGGCTCATTGCTTGGCAGGGAGACTGCTTCTCCCTCTGCCTGCTGCTCTCCCTGCTTGTGCTCACTAATTCTCTCTGTGTGACAAATAAATAAATAAAATCTTTTTTAAAAATTGATTTTAATATTTTTTCTCTTCCCTTCCTTTCTTTTCCCTTCCCTTCTTTTGGTTTATTTGAGTGTTTTATGATTACATATTATCTCCACTATTGGATTATTGTCTATGCCTCCTTGTATAGTTTCAGTGGTACCCTCAATTTGATAAGATGAATTCTCAAATTTTAGTTTCTTTTAAGCTATCATATCACTACTATCATACCTCACAAAGAGTATAAGAATTTTCACCAGTATACCTCCCTTTTATTTGTCCTTTCTTTTGTGTTTTTGTCATATAACATATTTACCTATAGATGTTATAAAACTTAAAATGCATTGCTATTATTTTTTAAAGATTTAAATGGTTAATTATCTTTCACAGAGTTTAAAATGAAAGAAAGTGTTTTTCATGTGTTACCACTTATTTTCCATATGTGGTCCTCTTATTTCTTATGTAGATTCACATTTCCATCTGATATTATTTTTCTTTTGCTGGAAGAATTCCCTTCAAACATTTTTTATAGTTCAATAAGCTGGTGATAAATTCTCTTGGCTTTTATTTTATGAAAAAGAACTCATTTTTCTTCACTTTTGATAGTTTGTTAAGTATAGAATTCTAAGGGATGCCTGGGTGGCTCAGTGGGTTAAGCTTCTGCCTTCGGCTCAGGGTCCTGGGATCAAGCCCTGCGTTGGGCTCTCTGCTCAGCAGGGAGCCTGCTTCCCCATCTATCTCTGCCTGCTGCTCTGCCTACTTGTGATCTCTCTTTCTCTGTTAAATAAATAAATAAAATCTTAAAAAAATAAAAAGTATAGAATTCTAGTTTGACAACTGTTCATTCCACCCCTGTCCCTAGTATTTAAATATATTTAAATACCGTTTAGCCAAACAGTTTCAGAAAACAAATCTGCTGTTATTTTTTTATTTTTGTCTTGTGTATATAATGTTTTTTCTTTTCTCTGGAGTTTTTAAGATTTTCTCTTTGTCACTGTACATAAGAATTTGATTTTTGATATGTATTTAGATGGTTTTCTTTTTATTTATTCTACTTGAATTTTGATGAGATTTTTGGATATGCAGATTTCTGCCTTTCATCAAATTTCAAAAAATTGTGATAATTATTTCTTCAAATATCCTTTATCTGCCATTCATCCTCCTAGGACCCCAGTTATACATGTATTGAATGACTTCTTTTTGGATCCTGTGGTTCTCAGAATAATGTTGCCCTGCCATGATTTCATCCTTATCCTTGGAACCTGTAAATATTTACCTTACACAGTAAAAGGGATTTTGCAGATATGACTGTGTTCAGGACATTGAGATGGAAAGATTGTCCTGGGTTACCTGAGTGGGCCAGATTTCACACAGATCCTCAATAACAGAGAACCTTTCTTGGCTGTGGTCAAAGAAAAAGATGTGGCCACTAAAGAGATTCAGAAAGATATGACATAAGCTCTGAACCAACAGTTGATAGCTTAAAAATAGAAGAAAGAGGCCATAAGTCAAGGAATGTGGGTGACTTCTAGAAAATAGAAAAGGCTAGGAATCAGATTGTACTCTAAAGCTTTTAGAGGAATGTAACCCTGCCTACATCTTACTTGTAGCTCAGGGAGACCAGTGTTTTACTTCTAATCCACAGAACTTTAATATGACAAATTCATGTTGTTTAAGCCACTACATTCGTGATAATTTGTGTTGCAGCAATAGAAAATCAGCACAGTCCTTACAGATCTCTAATGCTTCATTTATTGTTTTTTAGTGTTTGGTTTCCTGTTTCATTTTAAATAATTTCTATGATAATGTCAAATTCAGATTTACTCTTTTTTCCTTTGCAGCATCTAAACTTCTACTAATCCCATCCAGTGGGTTTTGTATTGAATATATTTGTTTTCATCTTTAATCGAGCATTTTATATATATGTTCTTTTTTCTATTTATATCTATGTTGTCCTTTACATCATCTTAGAACCTTTATTATAGTGGTTAAGATTCTCATCTCCTTATTCTATCCTCTCTCTAATCTCTTGGTCTTTTTTTTTTTTTTTATAAGATTTTATTTATTTGCCAGAGAGAGAGAGAGAGTACACACAAGCAGGCAGAGAGGCAGGCAGAGGCAGAGAGAGAAGCAGGCTCCCTGCCAAGCAAGGAGCCTGATGTGGGACTCGATCCCAGGACCCTGGGATCATGACCTGAGCCGAAGGCAGTGGCTTAACCAACGGAGCCACACAGGTGTCCCTCTTGTTCTGTTTTTATTAACTTTTGTTGTTGTTGTTGTTGTTCCCTGCTTCTTCATATGCCTAGTAGTATTTTTTTAGATGCCAGGCATTCTAAAATTTATATTGCTGAATGGTGAAGTTTGTAATATTCCTTTAATGAGTGTTAATTTTTGTTCTTGCATGCAGTTAACTTACTAATGGGTCAGTTTGATCCTTTTGAGGCTTCTTTTTTAAGATTTACTTGGGAAAGGATAGTGCAGCATATTCAGGAGCTTATTTAGCTATCGGTGGGAAATACTTTTAAGAATTCTAGCCAATGTTTAATATTTTGATGAAGTTTCACCATTCTGTCTAGTGATCACTTGAAATGTTCTTAGCCTTTCTTTGGTGCCAAGAATCATTAGGTTTGTCTTAGTCTTGTGGGGTTTTATATCAGACATGTCCAGAGTAATTTGGAGCCAGAGACACTCAATGAGATCCTTCTGAACATTTCATGAGAACTTCTCCTCTTTAGTTTAATTATTTTCAGTAGTTTTCTCTGTCACTTCTCAGCCTCTCTGAATCCTAGATGGATTTCCTCACTACAGTGAGACTACCAGGTTCTGTTTGGTTTTCTCCTTCTGTGATATGGTCCGAAAGCTGAATCTTGTTAGTAACCCAGGTGTTTGTATGGTTCACCTTGTCTGTTGCCTTTTCCTAAGGATTCATAGTTCTTTGCAGCCTCTTGTCAAATATCTGTGGAGAGAGTCCCATACATTTTATACTGTTTTTAGTTTTTATGATGGAATGATTACAGTTAATTTATGGGGAGAAGTGGAAATCTGTTGTTTTTTTTGGTCTTTTTTTGAACATTAAATAAATAGAATCATACGATATGTATTCTTTTGCTATTTCCTCTTGCCCAGTATTATATTTAGAGATTTATATATGCTGCAGTATGTGACTATAGTTTATCTATTTCTTTACAGTATTTTATGGTATTACTACATCAATAATTATCTGTTATCCGGCTGATGGTCTCTTCTTCCTTGCTATTTAAAAATACCACTATGAACATTCTTACATATCTTCTAGTATACTGAGCAATAATTTCTTCATAAAATATATGTAGCAATAAATTAAAAAGAAGCAAGAATATCATTCTTCCACTTCACTAGGTACTGCAGATTGTTTTCCAAAATGGTAGTTTCAATTTACACTTACACTTATTTGATTGGTCCAACTCTTAAACTTTTGATAATATGGTAATTTGAAAGGGTTTGTTAATATAGTTTTAATTTGCATATCTTTGATTAATGATGTTAAACACCTTTCCACATATTTATTGATTACTTTTTCCTCGTCCATGAAATGTCTCTTTCTATTTTTGCCAGTTTTCCTAATGGATATAATTATTTTTTTGTTATATAGAAGAGTGACCTGGGTACTAACCCTTATTGTTTGGTATGTCAAATATCTGCTTATTTAAAAAATATTTATGTAAATTTTGATAAATAGAAATGCTTTGTCTATAATTAATTGGGTTTTGTGTCTCTTTCAGAAATTAGCTCAAGTTCATAAATACACCATATATATAATATTTATAATAAAATATATAATGAATAATAAAGTATAAACATGCAATAATAAATAATAAAACATATTAATATATTCTATGTACTTATAAATCTAATATAATATATTCTATATACTTATAATGTATTTATAAATACATATTCAACTATATTTTGTTAATATAAACATATTAATGATTATATATTATATAATGAATATGTATATATAAAATGAAACAGTCCTTCTACATGTAAGCTTTTGATTCATCTAGAATAGATTTTGTACAAGGTAGGGGTTTATTTCTACCAGTGCTCTGCAATTGCAGCCTTATTACATTATGTGTGTATATGTGTAATTATACACACACACACATATACAAATACATATATGGTATATGAGTTTATGTATTAACATTTTGTTCAATTTTCTAAACCTGCATTAATATTAAACTCTGTTAAGTAACAGTTTTATAGAACTGTTAAAATCAGGGCACATGGGTTGTCAGTGGGTTAAGCCTCTGCCTTCAGCTCAGGTCATGGTCTCAGGGTCCTGGGATCAAGCCCCGAATAGGGCTCTTTGCTCAGCGGGGAGCCTGCTTCCCCCTCTCTCTCTGCCTGCCTCTCCACCTACTTGTGATCTCTCTCTGTCAATAAAAAAAAAAATAAAAGATTATTTCCCACATGCGGTTACTTAGAAAGTTACTAAGATACAATTTATTGTACTTACTCTCTTCAAAATAAGGAAGTAAAGCAAGAGGAAAACATGGCATTAAGCAATAAAGCTATCTTTTCTCTTTCTCCCAAACTCTGTCTTCATGTTATATGTTAGCTCCAAAGCATGGAGATCAGTTTTTGACAACAATTATATCTTATCAGATAACACTTGGTCAGAAGTGACTGGGAAATATAATATTTGTCCAGAAATCTCCATGACTAACTAAAAATTATGCATTCTGTTATTGCTGTAGACTAAATGTTTGTGATGCCTTAACATTTTAATGTTGAAATCCTAACCTCCAGTGTGTTGGAATTAGGAGGCCAGAACTTTGAGAGATGATTAAATCATGAGGGTGGAGCCTTCATGAAGAAGACCTTTATAAAATGCAGCAGAGAACTCCTTTGCCATTTCCACTGTGTGTGGTCACAGCAAGAAGATGGCTGTCTGTATACGGAAATAGACCCTCACCAGATGGTTGAATCTGCTGGCACCTTGATCTTGGACTTCACAGCCTTCAGAACTGTGAGATAGGAGTATCTGTTATTCTGAAGTCACCTCATCTGTAGCATTTTGTTACAGCAGCACAAACAGACTAAAACTTACTAAAGAATGGAAGGGCAATAGTATAAATCCAAAGTCCCTGGAAATTAGAAATATCTAATTGTTGGAGAATTATTGTACTCTAGGAAGAGCAGCCAGCCAATGACTGATGGAAGTAAGTCTGTCAATGCCAGGCTACCTAGCCCTGTGGGCCCAAGGTACATGTTCACCAACCCCCAGAATTTCTCAGCAGAAGTGAAGGTCTCATTTCATAACGCATACTTTAGCGACTGCCTTCTGTTGCCTGTGCCGGTTTTGCTCTTTCCTACCAGTGTTTCCTGAGTTTACATCTCAAAACTATTCTCTCTCCTCTCTCTATGAATATAAATATAAGTATATTTACAGTATAAATATATATAGTATTTATATAAATATATATAGTATACACACAGACTGTCTTTACTGGAAAGTAATCTTTAAAGCTTAATTTTAGGAATGAAGAATAATAAACTTTAATTTCTTCGTAGAGTGCTCCAAACAAAGGACGTTAACATCCAGAAGATTTTAGTAATCACAGCTAGAGTGATGCTGGCAATTTAGAGCAGAGACCGTTCTGCTCATTAATGTCGTCATAGCAGAAAACAGCCATCTTTTCACACAACCCTGTTTTGTAGCTCCCTGGTTTCTCCTGTGGCTTTGTTAAACACAGGACTCTTAAATGGGCTTATTGACTTTTTCCAATCCATATTAGCATACCTTTCTTCTAAATAGCTGGTAGTAGGGACTTGCTGCATTCCATTGTTAGCAACACTTACTAAAATCAGTAATAGAACAGTGGGAGTAAAATCACAGAGGGGTATAAAAGCTACCACACTAAAATATTAAAGTCCAACTGTGAAAAGATTTCCATGATATTTTTTCCCATATCAAAATGTGTTTTAAACACTTTTTGAGTATTATAATAATTAACTGTAGTAGCTTTGTAAGCAGTTCCTTTTGTAAGAGAAAAACCTACCATCACTTAGAGGTTACTAGTTTTTGACATTGAGCTCGTAAGTGGATAATTATATTTATTGAGAGGTGATGCTCACTTGACCACTTGGTGTTTTCGTTTGGGCCGGGAGGAAACAAGGCAGGTGAAGTGTTTTTATTTATAATGTAACAGATATTGCTATTGTGACTCCATTTCTCAGGCGTAGTTGTTTAACTAAATATTTCAGAAACTGCAATGTTCTTCTCTTCCTTGTTCTTGGAAAATTAAAAGCTTCTACCTTAGAGAAGTGAATGATACATTATCCACTCGCTCTAAATTGAACCCATTTGGAGCTATTTGCATCTTGTAGAACCTACAGCTGAGTGCTGTGCTCAGAGGTGTAATGAGTGGTTGTCACAACACACTGGAGGTGGCCCCATAACAAAATGATCCCCTGTCAATCCCCTCACAGGAAATGCTTTGGCAACCTGTAATTCGGCCCCAGTATTAACATCCTGCCTGGGTTTTGTTAAATGGCACTTTCTAGGAAGTAGATCTGGGGAACTTGTGTTTAATAATGTTTTAAGAGGAATATTTGATGGAAGTTTTAGAAAGCATCACATGGGGTTAACAGTGATTTGTCATTTGTTTCTAATTAAAGGACCTAATCTCTTATCACTGAAGCAGTTTTTTTTTATACTAAAGGCACAGATGTGAATGGAAACATATTAATGAGATGTCATACTACATAGTCATTTAGTGTTTTGTTTAACTTAAACATAGCAGAAAATGTGTGTCTAAGTAGACACATGTAATGACATCCTGATAGAATTATAATTTCCCGGATTTGCATAATCTTCAGTAAAATTCACACTAGGTTCACCTTGCATTGCTAATTTTATTTCCCAAATCTGCATTTTTAGAAAAGTAAAGAAAAGTCAGACTTAAAGTACTGTGGGAGTAGAAAGAGCTCATTGTTAGGCTCTTTAAATTAAAACTGGAACTGTAATTTAAATATTTGAGTGCCAGGTGTTCTAAAAAGTGACAGGAACCATTCAGGTCCACAGGAAGTTTTGCATTTCCTGAAGTTATTTAAAATCCTCTAGGTTAAATCATCCCAGGAGTTTGGCAGGTCTTGGGTCTGAGCTGCAATGTGACTGCTGGCTCTGGGAAATCGTGTTTGTCCGATCAAGTGCCCTGGTGTGCCCAGTTCCATGATTCCATGAGCTATAACTTCCAAGAGTCAGTCACGTAATTGGGCAATGAGAGAAGCAGCAGGAGCAACCGTATTTAACTACCCCCTGATGTGTACCACATGACTCTCCATTAGCCCAGCAAGACAGCTCTGGATATGGGTAAAATCAGGTGATCTCAAAATAGTTTGGGGATGTGGAAAGACATTGAAATTAGACATCTCCGTCAGATTATTAGTGTGATTGCCAGGAGAAAAACCTAATTATTCCAAGGCCTTGGTTCAAGGGTACTTTAGAAAATACCTTCTAAGCTCTACCTAGCATATTATGCTTAGAGATCTCATTTATGTATATGTGTGTGTGTGTATAAATATATATTATATATATAACATATATATTATATTTATACACAAGTTAACATCAAGTTAAATATATATAATATATATATAACTTGATCATGAGCCAGACATTGCTAGAAACAAAATGATGTATCATACATAACAACAATGATTTTTTTACATGCATGTTATTTTGTACTAATAATGCAAATGAAACAAAAGTTGTGTGTGTGTGTGTGTGTGTTTTCCACAAAAATGAAAAGCAATTAATAAACTTCTTCTTTTTTTTTTTCAAACCCTTTTGTCCCTTGAATTTTTCTTAAGTTCATCTAGGGTCTAAACATCATAGTAGCTTTAATGGTCTTACGTGGCCACACATAGGTATTCATCTATATCCAATTAGACACAAAATAACCTAATAGATTAAAAGGGAATGGACTTTTCAATTTTAAAATGTGAAATATATATGAAGTGCTCTCTAGAGTTGAATTAAATTCATAAATTGTCATAGCCAACAAAGATAATTTAAATATTCACATGAGTGGTTCTGAAGTTTCTGTTGTATAGCAACACTACATAGAACTTTTATATAAATGGAGATTATTCAACCCCATCCTGAGATTTTCCAATTCAGAAATTTTGAGTCTTGTCCGAGATCCTGAATTTTTCGCAGGCTCCAAAGGTTATTATGAGTTGGCACATGACCAAATCTGAAATATTCTTTTTGGTTTTCAACTTTTGTTTTAAAATTATTTGATGTAGACTCACTGTAAACTTTATTAATATTGACAACGATGGTTGGTTTGTTCACATATACAGATCGAGGGCTAGTATATGTTCTTTTTTTGTTTAATGAATTAAGTAAGGCTCACTTACCTCTGAAGTTCTCCGAAGGCAGATAATTTTTGTGTGTGTGACTTTCCTATGCATTTTCCCATTTTGTTTTCCATAGGCAAGCCTCACACATAAACTATCTCAATAGAACAAAAGTGTGGCTTAATATCAGAAAACATTAACTTGAAAAGCAGAAGCAACATTTTGTGGGTGACAATTGCTGCAAATATTGATCCCTATGAATGTATTTATTCTTTGAATGTAAAATAAAAGGAAATGATATCTTAGGTATATTTATGGGAACATCACAATTTTAAGTTTGTTTTTACTATTTTTATTTTTTGATTGAATTTGTTGGTAAAACTGTAAACTCATTTTTGCATTTTTAAGGAATTACACAGCAAGATCCTGGATATGCTTTATCCAGTTTCCCTTACTGGTAACTTCTTATAAAATTATAGCAACATATTACAATCAGAAATTTGATACTGATATTCAGATTTCCCTAATTTGTCTCTGTGTCATTGTATTTTTTAAAGATATATATATATATATATATATATATATGGTACTTTGGCACTTCATATTCTCTATATTTTGGCACTTTGTACTACTTCTCTTTTATTTGTATTAAAATTAGAGAAGAGAATATAAGCTAACTTAACAGAACATGAATACCCACCACTCACCTCTAATAATAAGGTTGAAATCTGTTTATATATCTCACGTATTTATGCCCCTTTCTCTCCTCTCAGAGGCAAACATCATGCCATATTCAATATTTTAATATTGTCCTACATATATAGTGAGGAAAAAGTAATATGTGTTAAAGTTTTGCAAGTTTCAAACCTAAATAAGGTGTCATAAAAGTACCTATTCTGTATGTAAGCATAACTTATGTATGTACCTTGTTTGAGATTTGAAGTTACTTCCATTTTACTGTGACTACAGCAGAGGCTGCAGTAGACACTCTCCTACACAGGTAGATGTCAGAGAGTTTCTCTGAATGTATGAATAGTAGTGAAATTATCACATAATAGAGTAGGTATATCTTCAGCTTTCCTGAATATTATTAAGTAGTTCTCTATATTACCTGTGCATTTATACTCAAGAGGAGTATATTTGATTTCCTGTTTGTCTACATCATTTCATTGTCTAACTCCTAAATTCTTTACCAATCACATAGGCTCTGTAGTCATGCATTAAAAACCTTAAATTTCCACCTTTGTGAAATGAAAGAGGGATAAACTATTTCACAAGTTGTGATTAGGCTTAAATGTGGAAATCCATGTGAAAGCACTTAGCAGTGTCTCACACTCAAAATGAATTCAAATGTTTTATATCAAAATGTGAAAAATGCAAAGTGTTCTGCTCTAAACCGGAAGATAAGGATATCTTGTTAGGTGATGTCATTGATGCTGCATAATTATAGCTTCTTGCATTGGGGTTGATGGTCAAACATGGTATTTTAATAACAGTAAACTCCAGAAATACAGCACTGATTCTGACTGATCTGCGATCCTAACTAAACAGTACTTTTTCAATACTCCCCGGCCACCAAATTCAACAAAACAAAACAAACCTGTGATTTAGTTCTACCTTAGGAGACTTGAGACTACCAGGAGTATAAAAATACAAAGATCTTGTGAGCACGTAGGAAAGCTGGTGCGCTAACAGGAAACCACACTCAGATGATGGGAAGACCAGGATGGGTGACTGAGTTATGATGTTACCCCGCTATTCTACAATCCTCCCACATCCAGAGAACGTGCTAAGGACTTATTTTCTGGGGTACAAGCTAGGATCGATCTACAGTGACCTTAATAGCTATCTAGGATTGCCTTTAGTGTCCCCAGCAGAGTCCATGTCCTTTGAAGAGAGACATGAACTTCTAACAGAATAGATGTCTGGCTTTGAACATAAGGTTGGTGACTATTTGATTATAGCGCAAACGAGTAGAATGATTGGGAATTTCATGTATTTTCAAAGATAAACAATAATGTCTTTGCTCAGAAATTAGAAGACGACTTCTGAAAACATTTACCTGGACGTAGTCAGCAGACACAAGTGTAGGGGGGCAATATACAATTACTGTTAAGAGAATGGCCTCTGAAATCAGAAAGCTTTGCTAGCTGCCAACTGTGTGGTCTTGGGGAAGTTATGTATCCTCCCCTCTGAGTTTTCTCATCCTTAACAGTATTTACAAAATGAGTTTATTATGAGGATCAAGTAAGATATTTTACCAAAACAAAACTTACACATGCTAAATTGTAACATATCTGCTGGAAGGTTGTCTCTGAAGGGCAATGTCTACACTGTACTACAATTTCAGTCCATACTACATAATTCTGTGGTGACTTGAAAGTGACAAAAACTGGGAAAGAATCCCACCAAGCCCCATTAGAGTTCAGAATAACTTAACCAGTTGTGAGAGACTAAGTAAGGGAGAATCGGTAAAGTGGAATTTTATGAATTCAAAATGTAAAGGACTCAGAAAGAATGTAACAAAGGGAACATTCTGCCAGCTATCCCCTTCGTCATGTCCCATTCATCATGAAGTGATCAGTCAGATTCTTGAAAGGAAATTAAAAGTATCCAGAACAGGGGTTTTAAAGAGATTATTGAAGGAGATAGGTATGGAAGTATGAGTATTGTTAAAGGAATCCACAGAGAATGGGTAAACAGGAACTCAGGGAATAATGAGAATGAGAAGCTGTTATCTTGTTATTACCGGGCAAGAAGTAGCGGGGCAGGGTCTGGGGAGAGCTAGAACCCTGAAACAGGAAAGCCGGACAGGTGCTGTTGCTGCATAACAGTTTCTCAGAACTCCATTTGTACAAAAGTCACCTTGGGTACTCTTAGAGTGCAGATCCTAATTCTGCTCTGTGGTGGGGCACAGATCCTACAGTTTTAACAAAACCTCAGGTGATTTCGATGCTGTCTATCACATCCTTAGGCCATGTTGTAAGAAGCAAGGGCATTGAGAAACTTAGTCACTGCCACATTTAGGACATCCAAGCAAAGAAGTGTCTGAAAAAGAAGTACCCCTTAGTTTCCTTGGGTAAATTGGATTCAGAGTATTAGATTGAAAGTCCTTTTTCTTTATATAATGTATATTCTAAGACTCATTAAACTAAAACTAAAATAACATTTAAGAAAGCAAGCAGTACATAAAGAAAAAAAGACGATTTCAAATCAGACTTGGGCCATTAGATGAGCTTCCTTTCTTCAAGACTCACTACAATTAGACTTACAGAAAGAATGGGAAATATATGCAACACAATACTGTACTGTCTATTTCTGGATAATGGAACATAAGTGATTTTTATTTTTTTCTTGTTTGGATCATTTTGCACTGTTTTTGTACTCAGCACGTATTGTAATTATTGCAGAAACTATGCAAAATACAAAAATGGACAAAGTATATGATAATGTTTAAATTCAAAAGTAACTTCCTGCTTATAGTTCTATAAGTTGACAGATAGATACCTATAATATTTCAAGGGAAATATTTAAAACATAAACCACTCTATCAGCTGTATTTGTAAAACTTTTTTAGTGTCATAGTAACATAAACTTTTGTATTATCAGATAAATCGTTGAAGCTGAGACTGAAAGCTTTAATGGCACTTCTCAGAGTTGTCAATAAAATTAGTACTTCAGAGAAAATGATCTGCTGGATAAACAAATACAATGTACCTCTAGTTACAGAGGATTTTTTTTTTTACCTAATCAGGCAAACATGGATGCTATTATATCTACATGGTAGAGAAAGAAAAGATTGTCAGCTATTAACACATGTACCACGGAAAAGCTCTTTTCTCTCCAGCTGTGGGATTGTCTCAAGATTCAACATTTTGCACTCTGCTCTTCTCACCCCTTCACTTAAGTAAGGCAGCACTTATTACTGACTTAAGTCACTCCCGTACAACTGACATCTAGAACTCTAACTTTTGCTTTGATGTAACTTCCAAGGGTCATTACATTTCAGAGAAGTTTTATATTGTTCTTCTGCTAATGTCTACTGTTGAGAAAGAGAGGGTTTGAGGGATGGCAAAAATAAATAAATAAATAAATAAATAAAAATTCCTCAAAGAAAGATGCAAATTTATCTACTACTTTTCTAGATCTTATATTGGGAAATAAATATAAGTGAGATTAAAGCTGTATAAATGCACAAGAATCAGAGAATAATTCTCAATGGCAATGTCTTCAAAGTCTTTAGAGAAAATGATTTTAAACTTAGGATGTTGTATGTAATCAAACTAATATTAAATGGCTCAGCAAAGCAGACATTTCCAGAAATGTGAAGACTCAGATAATTCTGTTGTATAAGGCCACACCTGAAAGAAAATCTAAAGGTGGTACTTGGCAAAATAATAAAAATAATAATTAAAAAGTGTAGAAAGCACAAGAAAGGTTGAAGAAAAAAAACTAGAAATGATTAAATATGTAACTAAGACTAATTTTTTTGGTGCATAATGATAAAATGATTAATTTTCTAAAAGTAAAACTCTTTGATTAAATATAGGTGGTAGTAAGTGGAGGAAGGAAAATGAAAATAGGTTAATGAGGTTATTACATTATGGGAAGAGAGAATGTAAGGAAAAGATAAAGATAGTGAATAATTTAGATGCTGGTAAGTTCCTTGTTCTTGCTACTCTTAAAATTTTGATCATTGTTTTGGAAGTTCAACATCAAGAAGACAAATTAGGATAAGAAAGTGATAAAGGAAAATGACACAATCATTATTTCTGGATAGTATAGTAATATTTCTAGATGCTATAGCAAATTCCCTAGATACTGAGATAATTAACATAAAAACAGCTGAGAGGGATGAGAATGTTCAAGAAGATATTCAATACAAGTTCAAAGTTAAAATTAGTAGCTTTCCTAAACACCAAGAATGTGCAGATAGAAAATACTAAAGGAAAAGTGAGTTCATATACAAAGAAATAGCAAAACCAAAAAAAACCCCAAATCTATAAAAAAGCTAAGTGTGTAAAAAATATGAAAACAAACATGCAAATTCTCAATTTAAAAAATGACAAAATATCCTTAAAGTTTTAAAAGAAAACAGAATAAATGGGGGAATACATTATGGTCCTATGTAGGAACTTAAGTTAGTATGGAAATGCCTTTTTTTTGTAAAAGCAAAAATCTTCAGATTTCTCTCAGTTAATAAAAACAGGCACTAATGTCAGTCTTTCATAAAAGTGAAGTGGTGTGAGGCAAATTTTCAGAAAGTGAGGAAATACTCTCCATTTTCTGGCATTTTTGCTACAAAACGTTTCATAGGAGCTCTACTTTCAAACAGAGGAGGAAACCTGTAATATGAACCAACTAAGCAGGTTATTTTTCAAGATTGTCAGCTTACACATAAGTACCCAGATATCTGTGTCTGCGATCCAAAGCTCTCATGTCAAAAACTCTGACAGGGGTGCCTGGGTGGCTCATTGGGGTAAGCCTCTGCCTTCGGCTCAGGTCATGATCTCAGGATCCTGGGATCGAATCCCACATCTGGCTCTCTGCTCGGTGGGGAGCCTGCTTCCCCCTCTTTCTCTGCCTACCTCTCTGCCTATTTGTGATCTCTGTCAAATAAATAAATAAAATCTTAAAAACAAAAGCAAAAAACAACTCTGATAAGATCATTTATTCCCTGTCTTCGAGATATAGAACCATTCAAGACTATGCACAAAAATCTTATAGGTACTGTTCTGTGCCAAGGTAGCGTTCTCTTCATTTGCTAATATTCTTCTTTGTTTCACCAGCAGGTGTTTCTGGTAGTGTTTTGTGGTGTTGACAGCAGACACCTGGTCATTGCATCACTAGGGAGCCCTTGATGTGAGCTAATACCTAGAGAGATTTTATTGCCTATGAAATGGAGCTAATAAGTATCATTATTATTTTCAGCAACAAGTCTCTTTTCCTAGCTGTAGACATTGAGAATACTTCTTTCCTTCTTTTCAAGTAGCATCTATCGCTTCATAGGTCTCTACCTCATTTGCCTAATAAATAGCGTGGTGCCAATTTAGTCGGTGTATCTAAAACCAAATTCATCAGTTGACAGAAAATCTTGTCCTTATTGTGTTCTATATTTTCTTCTCTTATCCCCAAATCTCCAGGATCTCAGTTGTTTGATGATTGTTTTCATTTTGTGTTATTTCTAAGAATTTCTCCACAAGATGGTGTGATTCCGTGCCAGGTATTAGTTGAGAAGAAATTATAAGTTAAGACAGCATGGTGTCAGGCATCCATGAAAATATGTTTTTGTTCTTGTTTTTCCTTTTCCTTTGATGGCAAAAGATAGCTTAACGGTTATACCTGCAGTTACCCCAGCTTGAGGAAATAATAGGATGAGTGTTGGAGTCAACCATACTATTTGTCAGACTGCCCCCACCCCACCCACTGAGCCTCCACCCAATATATAGGAACTCTGGAAGTTGTAATTGTCTCTAAATTAATTGTTGGATGTCCATAGGGACCTCATGTGTTACTCTAGGAGCTGCTCTTTCTTGTCAGCATATGGATTTTTTTTTTTCTTTTTTCCTCTACTGGCCCATTGTGACAATGTTTCCATTAATTGCCAGTAACTAAAGGCATCACACCAGTATCTGTATGTTTTCACTGCTGCTGCTTAAGCTCATAGAAGCCAGATGAAGGCTGCTATTGCCTGAGGCTCAGATCGTGGATACCTTGGCCAATAGCACACATTTTTTGTCCTGAAGAGATTATGCCATCTCCAGATGAGCTGCTACCAGGCAGGGATACTGTTGTCATCATCTGTATCTCACTTATTTGCCATTGCCAACTTTGCTTCAGCCATTAGCCCTTCTACAATGCTGAGGAAGAACTCGCTGTGTTCATGGGAATTCTGGAGAAATGAGTCTTATTCATTTACTCTACTTCTCTTCAAAGGTCAGGCCTAAGTTCTCAGGAGATGGGTCAGGGGAGGGAGGGGTGAGCCACATCATTTCTGTACTCTGAGTCACTCTTGAAGGACACAGCCATTGTTTTGGGACTAACTCTACTCTCTTTTCTTTTAAGGGTGTTCCTTGTCCTCATACTCACATATCCAACAGTCCATCCACACTGACTAGAATGAACCCATTTGATCTGGTTTTCAGATAAATGTAGATATTCTTGAATTCTAGAATTACATAATATTCAAGCTGATTTCTCTATTTAAGCTGATTTCTCTATTAAAAAAAAAAGAGGGGAAAGTAAATTTAGAAAACCACTGTGTTATATCTTTGTATCTGCTTTGTATTTCAGAAAATGATTTCCAGTAAGTCCTAAAAGAAAAAGAAAAAAAAGAGAGAGAGAGAGAGAGAGAGGAAGAAACATGCATACACAAATACTAGCATCATGCTGAAAATAGTAAAAAAAAAATGATGATTGTACATATATCAGTTTTATAGCAGAATTTACAAAATGGTGAGAAAAAAGCAGCAACAAGCCCCTCTGCCAGCGGGCTGCACAGCATTGACTTCTGCAGTGCCGGCGGCTCTGTACAGCAAAGCCCTGGGAAAGAGAATGGTGGGGTCTAATGTTAGCAGTGGTGGAGCAGCCCCCTAGGGAAGACCTATATGGATAACACAATAATAACTGCAGGGTGGACACAAGAGGTTACATGGCTGTTAGCTGCGTTCGAGAAATCAATTAGGTAGGCCACAGAGAAGTTTAAACTGGAAGAAGAGTTGTTTGATATTTTAGTAGATAAACTCACTAGGAAACTTGAAGTTGAGACTTAAGGAAAAGTGCTATTAAAAATTCTGGGAGGAACTGAGTCAGATGTTGAAAGGCATTTATAGTTTCTGTAAAAAGGGGTTGAGGAATGCTGTGTGTGTTTTTTTTTTAATAGTAAAAATAATGAATTAGAAATTAGGAAAAGGCAGAGATATGAAACCAAATTTTATTTCTTTGGGAGTGGTCATTCTCTGGTTTTTGGAAGTGCAATTCTTGAATAAGAATTTCTCTAAGCTGGGTCTGGGGAGGGTGGAGAAGTGCTTCTGAGGATCATTGGCAACCCCTAGCCTTCCTTTTGAAAAGCATATAGATGGATGGCTTTGGAGTCTGAGAATTTAGAACTGACTTAGAGTTTTGGCTTCCCTTGAGTTTTTATTTCTTCATCTATAAAGGAGCACCTAACTTTCAAATTTGTCATGGAAGTAAACAATGTATAAAATCACCTGACACTGATTTTTATTTAAAAACAACTATGCACCAAAAACATAATGGGTTTTTAATTATTTTATTTTCCTAAGTTAGTACTCAACACATTTTAAACTTACAGGAAAGTTGAAAGAATGATATAATGAACACACATAAACTCTTCACCAGAATTCTTCAGTTATTATAATTTTTGGCATGTGGATCTTCCTTTCCCTCTATCGTATCATCCGAAAATACCTTAACGTACATCTCCTCAGAACAAGAATATTCTTCTACATAACCACGTATATTAAAATAGGAAATTTATCATTAATTCGATTATGTTTTCTAAGATGCATTCCATACTCAGTTTCCTCCCAGGATCTAATCATGTCCTTTGTAATAGATTTTGCTGTTTCTTTGTATTTTGAATTGTTTGTCTTGTTTTTATACAAAGATACAGTTGAGAATCACATATTAGATTTACTGATTCTCAGCATTTTCTAAATTAATAACATTTATATTTCAAGACTCCAAACTCCAAAGTTTGGATTTAGTCTGATTGTCTATAACATTTAAGACAAGCAAGGTGAGGGCACCTGGGTGGCTCAGTGGGTTAAAGCCTCTGCCTTTGGCTCGGGTCATGATCCCAGGGTCCTGGGATAGAGCCCCGCATAGGGCTCTCTGCTCAGCGGGGAGCCTGCTTCCCTTCCTCTCTCTCTGCCTGCTTGTGATCTCTGTCTGTCAAATAAATAAATAAAATATCTTAAAAAAAAAAAAAGAAAAAGACAAGCAAGGTGAATTTGTAAATATTATGAGAATATCTCGTCTACATTTAGAACAAACAAGGTAGATTTGTTTATCTTCCCTACCCTCTGTTTAATAATCTTATGTATAACATTTCTCCACATCTGGGATTTCTATGAGCCTGGCTCCATAACCCCATACCTGTCCCTCTCTACCCAGCCTCACCTGTCCCTTACTCAGAGATACTAGAAACTGGAATGAAAATATTTTCTACAAATGGAGGATGAAATCATGCTCAAGATTTATCTTTCTAAAATAAATACATCTGTGAATTCTTCAGTATTTTTAATAATGATTCAAAGTGTTGGTGGTAGAGGTGGGTGAAGCTGCCAGCTGCATTCCTGTTTCAGGCTCCTTTGTGATGGGTAATGCTGTGTTCACTACTCAGAACCACAGCTTTCCCTACCCTACTCTTTTTGATTACGGGAATCTTGAGACTGTTTTATATTTCCATGACTGACTGGAAGTCCCACTAATGTCAACTCTATATCCGCACTCAATTCCCTCATCTCTCTCTTTCTCTCTCTCTCTTTTTTTTTTTTAAGATTTTATTTATTTATTAGAGAGAGAGAGAATGAGAAAAAGGCATGAGAGGAGAGAGGTTAGTGGGAGAAGCAGGCTCCCTGCAGAGCAGGGAGCCTGATGTGGGACTGTATCTGGGGACTCCAGGCTCATGACTTGAGCCGAAGGCAGTTGCCCAACCAACTGAGCCACACAGGTGCCCTGCATCATATCTCTCTCTCTCTCTCTCTCTCTCTCACACACACACACACACACAGAGGCACATACATGCCTTAGAAAATAATAAGACAGGGCGTCTGGGTTGTGTAGTGGATTAAGTGTCGGACTCTTGGTTTTGGCTCAGGGCTGTGAGATGAGTCCGCTTGGGTTTCTCTCTACCTCTGCCTCTCCCCTCCCCTCAATCTCTCTCACTCTCTAGAAAATAAATAAATAAATCTTAAAAAAAAAAAAAAAGAAAATAATAAGACAATTCATATCATTTCTTTATTTTGATAAATTTGTGTATTTTCTGATGGTTGATGGAAGATCTCATAAATGCCACAGTCATTTTTCTTAAAAAAAAAGAAAAAAAAAGCCAGGTACCTGGGTGGCTCAGTGCTTGAGCCTCTGACTCTTGATCTCAGCTCAGGTCTCCATCTCAGGGTTGTGAATTCAAACCCGGCATTGGGCTCTGTGCTGGGCATGGAGCCTACTTTAAAAAACAAAAAATGAAAAACAAACCAATAAATGCTTCTTGTCATTGGTAATTTTCCAGTTGTTTTTTATCTCTTTCTCCTGTCCCTTCTCTGTCAAACAAACTAATATTAAGTCAAATGCATACTAAAAATAAACTAAATATTGTATAATTATATGTATTTATATATATTTGAAATTATAGAATATTCCTCATTTATCAGTGGGTTATTTTGTAAAGAAAATTTGAGTATATAATATCAAAACTAGAAAAATTAATAATTAATGGATAATTTTAGTTTTTTTAACTGATGTATCATTGACTTAAACATTATATTAATTTAAGGTGTACCACATAATAATTAAATATTTGTACATTTTATGAAATGATTACCTCAGTAAGACTAGTTAACATCCATTATCCTACATAGTTAAAATAGTTTTTGATGAGAACTTTTAAAATATACTCTCCTAAAAACTTCCAAATATATAATACAGTATTATTAAATATAGTTACCATACTGTACATTATATCCACATGAGTTATTTATTTTATAACTGGAAGTTTGTAACTTTTAACCACCAATTTGGCCCCCCCATTATCTATGGGTAAATAATATTCCATTGTTTATATGTACCACATTTCCTTTGTCCATTCATCCGTTGATTGATATTTAGGTTTTTTCCATGTCTTAGTTAATTATTTTCTTTAGAAATATCTCTCAAATTAATCCATTTCTCTCCATCTCCCCTACCACCACTTTTTTTTCAAACTTCTGTAATATCTGACTTATTCACTAGCTGCCTGCTTCTACAGTCTCCTCTCCAGTCTATTTTCCTTAGTACAGGCCATCTTTTTGAAATCAAATCTAATTATTTAAAAATCTATCTCCCCATGTTCACCATAGAGCAATTTAATGGATTTATCTCATTTCTTTTGAGATAAAAATATAAATTCTTAAACAGGGCCTGCAGTTCTCAACACTTTAGGATCCTGACTAACCCCTCTCCAGCGTTATCTCATACAGTGTGTCCCAAGTATCTGCCCTTCTTCCAGTTTCTTGAATTAGATCTTTCTCCTGCTATAGGGGTTTTACACATGTTATTTTATCTTCTGAAAATACACTCCATTCCCTCCTGTCTTCCACGGTCATCAGGATAAATGATCTCTGAAATTGTTTTTTATTTTTTAATGGTTACTTCTTTAAAGTTTAATTTAATTAATTAGTGAGTAAGATATAACTAGTTCAAAAGGGACTTCAAAGAACACATTACACACATACACACATTGTGTGTTGAGGAGTGCTGAAATGAATTTACCAATTAATGTAAATCTGATCAGTATCTATAGGGCAACAATTGATTGTACGCCACTGGATGAAATCTGTTCGTCTTTCTATGGATATGAGTTATTTGTGTTACTCTTGGTTTTCTACAATTTACCAAATGGTGAAATGACTCAAACACAATGAAAGATGGACATAATCTGGAATAGTGCTCTAAATATGATTTCCAGTGAATTTTATGCCTCTTTCAAAGTCTCATGAGTTTTCTTGACCAATTCCCCTATTCTAATCATAAGCTCTCAAAGATTATTCCTTGAGGTAATAAAATTAAGATGCCGAGATTACTAAATCCATTACTAATCTTAATTACGAATCCTGGAAGTTTTAATTCAGAATTTAATTAATCCAGGAAGAATTAATAATCCTACTAATCCAATTACTAATCCTGGAAGTTTTTATAAGGAATCTCACATTTTTAAAGACCTGTGTAATTTTCTCTCCCAAGTCAAGAATACTAAGCCCAAGAAACCCCACTAGATTTTACCAGCTACACTTTAAATTTGGATGGATGCCTCCCTTTGAAATGGCTCCATATTTGCTGATATTCATGGTTTACCATGAAGTGACTTCCCCACCCCCCCAATCTCTATAAGTCTGGGTCCATTTCAGACCAGGTACCAAGTAAATCATGTACCAGGCTAGGTTCCCTGAAAGGACTTTGTTGGCATTGGCTGCAAACATAAACTAATCTTCTTAAAAGTGCATTGTCCTGGGGCACCTCGGTGGCTCAATCCTTTAAGCATATGACTCTTGATCTCAGCTCAGGTCTTGATCTCAGGGTCCTGAATTCTATCCCCGCATTGGGCTCCATAGCTGGGCATGGAGACTACTTAAGAAAAAATTAAATGAGCATAATTCTCAAATAAGAAATTCCAGATAGGGTCTTGGTTGTACAATTATGTGCTGGTAAATGCAGGACAGATTCTTATTGACACTAAACAAATAACTATATTGTCAATATAATAAAAAGTAAGAGGATTTAGTAAGAAATTCTGGAGATCAGTGAGAATCAGATATAATTTTAAAATATTTTTATTTATGAAAGCATAGCTGTGGATTCAAGATCATTTAACTAGAAAGAGAAAAGGTATTCTTTTATATCCTGAAAAAGATGGCATTAAAACATCAATAATATTCCAGGCAGATAATCACAATAAAATGTCTCTCATCAGCTCGTTCACTCAGGTACTTGAGCCTTCGTCTGATGGATCTTTGGTTAGTAGTGTCTGCTTCTGTACTAAAATGAGTTCTGAAAAGTGTCAGTCCCCTGATACAGTGTAAAAGTTTTATTGCTGATGTCAGCTCAGAAGTCTTTTTTGGAAAATTTATTCTTTCAGGTATTAAAAGTTTGAAGTGCCTGATACAATCATTTCCCAAAAGCTCTGAGGCTATCCTTGTTTGAAGATACAACTCTAACCTAAAGCATCTACCAGATGGGGCATCTGGGTGGCTAAGTGGGTTAAGCTTCTGCCTTCAGTTCACGTCGTGATCCCAGGCTCCTGGGACAGAGCCCCGCATCAGGATCCCTGCTCAGTGGAGAGCCTGCTTCTCCCTCTCCCTCTGCTTGCCGCTCTGCCTACTGTGTGCTCTATCTCTCTGTCAAACAAATAAATAACATCTTTAAAAAAAAATAAAGCATCTACCAGAGCCTTCATGCAAATACTAAATTAATATCTCATTGTAGATTATAGAGATTTAATTTCTGTGAGATTTGTTAGTGTAATCCAAAATACCAGAATGGTGGAGACCATGGTTCTCTTTCAAGGTAGAGCATATTTTAGAAGAATTTTGATTTGTATTTCTTCAGGTAAAACAGAGTACAGCCAACAATGACATGGACACATCTCCACAGAATTTTAGGAATTTATGAAATATGTACAGTTTGTAAAACATGTGTATTAACATTTATACACAAATTTAACATAGGCAAATTGCTGGTCTCTACTGATTTGACAGATTTTCCCATTTAACACTTGAACAATAGTAGCACAGTAAACAAACCTAATTACTGCTAGCATTTCTCTTTTTTACAAGGTGAAAGAATAAATACTTTGCAATTTTCCAGTGCACTCTTCGGTAAACTTCAAAGAAAAATATAGGCATTGAAGTTATGCTGAAGCTTTTATATTTTAATTGTATTTATTATTATTATTATTATTGTTGTTGTTATTATTTAGTGGAGGGAGAGGCAGATGCAGATAGCAAATTTTCAACAGGCTCCATGCCCAGCACAGAGCCTGAAACAGGGCTTGAATTCACAAGCCTAAGATCATGACCTAAGCCAAAATCAAGAATCAGATGCTTAACCAAGTGAGCCACCCAGGCACCCCCCAAAACTATTGGTGTTTTTCCATATTTAAGATTTGAGATTTAAGATTTAATGACTTGAGGAAGACAAACTCAAAATATTTGTCAGAAGATATCTGGACACTTACTAAGGCAGTACCGTCAGTACCTGAAGAAGAGAGTAATGGCTATCTACTTAATCATATTGATAAGAAAACATTTAACAAAACAAACATGGACGGTAATGTGATTATAAAGAGCCCTAGATATTTCATAAGTGGGGAAACTTTTTTCTTTAATAACCAAGGACATGATTAATCCAACATAAAGCACATAAAATCATGCTTAGCGAAATAAGTCAAGCGGAGAAAGAGAACTATCATATGATCTCCCTGATATGAGGGAGTGGTGATAAAATTATTCAGATAAAATATGGGATCTTTGCTTTTGAGGCAGATTAGGTAAAGGAGGTAAAAATAATGTTTCACATAGTAGTTAATGAAATTAATCAGTAAACCAAGGATGTAAACTGGTAAGATTAAGTGAACTTTGACAAAATTTTAACATCTTTGTCACTTTTTTATTTAGTAGGTATTTTATACCAAGGCACATAAAATTTATTTTCCAAGCATTCGCTTTCATTAGTCTCTTTCATATTCTAAACTAAACTGACATTTTACTTGTGAGGACAGTGGTTCTTGCTCTGGAGTCTGAGAGTTGAAAATTATTTGCAAAACAATACCAAGATGTTTTATGTTAACAGTGCATTCATCATTGTTATTTACAATGATTCAGTAAATATAGATTTTAATAATTTTCCAGTTTTAGTATCTAATAAATTAAATGTTGAAAGTTATAATTCCCATAAATGTTAGCTCTTTGGAATCCTTAAAAAGTTTTAAGAATTTTGGTTCAATTTTGGCCCAGTTTTATGATGAAACTATTCTTTCTCTTTATGAAACAAAAGTGTACACACACATAGAGTTTGATTTCTTGGTCATTACTGCTGTTAGTATAGCTTCAACCACTTTTATTAATTACTACTTTTAACTGATATAAATAACTGCTAAATCACAATCAGGGCACAGGTACTTGAGAATGTGTGGCAAGTGACAGCATTTTAGCAAACCAACAGAGATCTTGAGGACAAACATCATGCCTTTCTACAGCTAAGCACATTAAGGTCTCCTGCTAGAAGTGTTAAATATGAACCCTCGCATTATCCTGAACAAAAGCTACAGCTTCTCTGTAGCATATGAAAGTAAAAAAGCAAAATAGTATATAAACTTAAAATTATGGCTAGGGATCAATGTAGAAGTATTCTATCTTAGAAATTATTTAGCTGTTTAGGTAACTTAGTTAAAAGAATATACTCAGGAAATCCACTTAACTCGATGTGTATTTACAATTCACTGAAAGTGAATCAATGAATGTAGTTTCTCTGTTAACTTTATTATGTGTGCAAGTGCCATAAAACAAGATCCAGAAAACCTGATACAAGCCTAGGGCCAATGTCATTGATTAGGGCATGTTCTCGAGTTTGGGCTTTAGAGAAAAATGACTGAGGATCATATCCCTGTTCTACCAATTAGTAGCATAAAGGAAATGATGCTAAGTTTTCCAATCTATAAAATAGTTGTGCTTATTAAAGGAGTTAATTTTGTAAAATTGCTTAGAACAGTATTTGACCCATTAAATGCTCAATCAAGGTTAGTTTTCATCATTCTCATCATCTTTAGCAGCATCAGCAGCAATATCCAAAGTATCAATAGCAATAATAGATATTTTAGGAGGAAAAAAATCTAAAGAACAAGTCTATAGTTTCTTAGAAATGAATTATCACTTAAACCATTTTAAGGATGAAAACATGGAAATCAGAAGAATTAAATAAATCTCCCATAATTATAGAACTTGCTATACAGTGCATGGCCAACTGGGCTGTGTGGCACAAGTTTAGGAGGAGGATTCTTCAAGGTTATTTTCTTTCCTCTTTCCTTTCCTTTCCTTTCCTTACCTTTCCTTTCCCTCTTTCTCTATCTTTCTTTCTTAGTTTAATAAAAAAAAGAAAACATAGTCATTGGAAAACATTTGTAAAATGCAAGAGGATCTGTAAAGAACAACTTAAAGATAATCCAGTTTATGATCTTCCAACCTTGAGATAACCACTCCAAAAATGTCAGTGTTTATTTTATTTATCTATCCCTTGATTATTACGATTTTTTTTCACAAAACTATTGTTAGGGAATTCATAGTCCATTTATTTAATAAGCGGAAGAGTTGGAGGAGAATACATAGCTATTTTGTTTAATACTAAACTCTTGGCATTTTCAGTGGAGTTTCTCATATTTCAAATGTGATAAGCTGACTTTGCTTTTTTAGCATTCTTTAGGGCATAATGGCCAACATTTTGTCTTTTGATTCTTTATTTTTTACTTTACCATTGCAATTACCTTGGCTTTATAGAGTTTATACTACTTTTCATTGAAATACATCACCCCATACACAAATACATTTTATTTTTTTTTATGTAAATTGTAGGTTTAGCTTGTCAAGATCCACAAATAGGCTCATTAAGGCTATAGTTTCTATCACATTGAACCTATAAATTTTGAGAATTATTATTTTTATATATTTATTTTTTCTAAGATTTAGAAAAATCTGGATTCTATTTTCTATTAAAATATACATGTTGGTATCTTCACAAAAGGTGGTTGCTTATAAAAACATATTGGTCCTATGGAAACATTATTAAAATTACTCTGGAAATAGTTTTATTTATTAAATTTTGCTACTTTAACTTCATTTTTTTCCCTGCTGTTACCACCTAACTAGTTACTTTTGATATGAGAAAAGTTACTAAAAAACCCACAAGTTTTCATCATTGTTACAATATTTCTACCTCTTATTTACATTTCATGATTTGTTCCCATGATCAGAATTTCCAAATCATAGATCTGGTTTTGGTTTTAGAGTCTCACTGATCAGTAGAGTGTAGGCTACGGATTTCAGATAAAACTTATGCCCAGTATTTCGTAGTGTTTCTTTAGTTGTTAAGATTTTATTTTTGATTTCTCCTTATATTTATTATTATTATTATTATTATTATTATTTTTAGAGAGAGAGAGAAAAGGAGGGAGAAGAGAACATGTGCACAAACTTGGATAAAAGCAGAGGGAGAGGAAGAGAGAATCTTAAGTAGGCTCCACATCAAGCACAGAGCCCTACAACCTGATCCCACAACTGCAAGACTGACCTGAGCAGAAATCAAGAGTCAGAAGCCCAACTGAATGAGCTACCCAGGTGTCCCATCATAGTGTTTCTTTTTTCAACATTGGTATTAAATTTTATAATATTTTAAATATATATTAATATGTGCTTGTTGTAATGTATAATTAGGGATCAATTTCTTATTAAAATTCTGTTGTTCCTGGAATACATTCACTTTGATTGTTATGGATGATGAGAAATAAGTGAGAGAAAGGAGGAATCTTTGAAAACTCTATGAGTTAACACAGTTTTTTTGTTGTTGTTGTTGTTTTGTTTTGTTTTGTTTTAAAGGGAAGCACATCTTTCCAATGTAGTTTCACAGAGGACAGATTTTATGCTAGGAGTATTGTTTCCTAATGGTCGGATTCTCTGACTCTTGGGACATAGCCAGATGTGGAAGCCTAATTGCTATAACCACAAAACCCACAAAAATGATTTTAGGCAGATAGTGAAGACTTTGGTGTATGAAGTCTATGCTGAGCATTTGTCACTGAATTATTTAAAGTGCTTTGGAAGCCAAAAATATTAGTAGTTGTGACTCAAGAATAATAAATGCATATTTGTTACATGAAGAAGAAATAGACTATAAAAGAACTTTTAAACTCTTGTTTTTTTCCCTGTTCATCACACAATTTTGCAGAAAGTAGGTTATCAAAATGAAACATTTAAAAATAAGTGAATATAATTAAATGAATCTTTCATTTGCCTTTTTAACCATACCCACACTTATCTATTTGATCTAATGTTCTTTAATTCATATTATTTCTCAGTCACTGCCAGCAGTAGAAACAGATTATATAGTAGCTCAGACAGAAATACAATGAGAGCATTCTAATTAGGTTTGGTGGTTGTGGTGGCATGTTTGGGCCAGAGTGGAGTGGGAGGCAGGTGGGGAGGAGGGTAATGGTATTCTAATCTTAATACAAAGAGTTCTGGACATGATAACCCTTTTACTTTTCTTCTTTTCCCCCCTATTTTACTCTCTCCAAGACAAGAAAATCTCTTTAATATACCTACTAATATTTTTTAAGACATACTTTAGTAATAGCCCACTTCGGAGTTTTAGTTAAGAGTAATACTTTAAATTTTATAACAAAAATTGTTTATACAACTTAAAGCATACACTATTCTTGTTTCTTAGATCTACAAGTTAGATTTTAAGAAAGTATGCAGGCTTACTTTCTTAAGCAGTGTTTTGTAACTTATGGAATATCTTCATTAGATTTAGAGTTAAAAAGTATCAAGTATTTAGAGATTTAAAAAAATGTTTAGAGATCATCTAGCCCAACTTTACCTGTGTTCCCACAGCAGAAAGAACCAGAATTGAGCTACCCTGCTCTGTGTGTGGAACTTTTAACCATCTCATTCATATGTATTTTGTCTTGTGCCACGTGCTGATGTAATTTCACCACAAACAAATAACGTGTTATGTTTACTTACATCGATAAAGTCTGATGCACACAGCAAAGATTAATAATTATAAATGTTAACCCCCTCACCTAAAATACTATGTTCCTGTCTCTTATAGGTATTTGAGAAAGAGGTCTCTGCTACTCTATCAGTACTAAGTAGTACCAGTTGTTTTAGGAATTGTTACAGCATCTAGGTTCAGTAGATACACTGGCCTATTAAGGATAGAAATGAATTTGATGATGTATTTTAATTTCTTAAAACTTTAAATGTGGAAAAAAACATACTTTAAGGATCCCCTCAAGCTCAATCAGATTGTGACATATATTATAATAGTTGCAATCTTCTTATTTAGATGTATATTTTTCTAAGTCCATTAAAGAAGACTTTAAGAGTATAACATGATCTAAAGTATATAAAATGTTAACTTAAATAAGGCATTCAAAAAATGGGTTTTCCATCCTTGTTTTCCTAGTTTAATTACTATTATTATTTATTATTATTAATTTACACACTAAATGTTAAACTTTTAGTAAGATATTTCTCCTTTTTTACCTGAAATGAGGAATTAGAAAAGATTGAGGTTTTTCTTTTCATAGAGAATTTAAGGTCGATTCTGCAATTTTCTTGAAATACCCAAGAATTTAAAATCTTCAAGTGCTATGTTTAGGATACTCAAAGAATTTGGAATCTCTTCCTCTTTTATAGACTGAAGGGCAGGGGGTTGGTGTGGGAGAATTTACTATCAGAACTCTAGAAGCCTTTATAGAGAGATACATTTCCACTATTTGGTAAACATAATCAATTATGCCACTGGGGGAAAAACAGCTTCTTTGAATACATTTAATGGGCTAGTTCTTCAGTTCAGAATGCATTATGTCTTCCACCAGCGACAACACCTTAAGGAAGGTATATCCATCCCTCTTTCTTTCAACTAGGCTTTACAGTGTACAGAGTAAAGGTGAGAATGGACATACCTGTCTTATTCCTGACTGTAAAGGAAATGCTCTGTTTTTGTCCCCTTGAGGATGGATATTAGCTGTGGGAGTTTCATATATGGCCTTTATGATGTTGAGTCATATTCCCCCTATCCCTACATTGTTGAGGGTTTTTATTAAGAATGGATACTGCTCTTTGTCCAAAGCTTTTTCTGCATCTATCAAAGAGGATCATATGGTTCTTACCCTTTATTTTACTGATGTAGTGTATCTCATTGATTGATTTATGAATATTGAACCATCCTTGCAGCATAAGAATAAATTCCACTTGATCGTGATGAATATGTCTTAATATGATCTTAATTGTACCATTGGATTTCATTTGCTATTATTTTGTTGAGAATTTTTGCATCCATGTCCATCAGAGATATTTATTATCTCTAATAATAAACCTGATGGACAGGTTTATTATTCTCCTATTGGTCTATTATTCTCCACTAAAAAGTTGGGGTCTTTGGTTTTTGGAGTCAAGGTAATTCTGGGCTCATGGGAGTTTGGAGGTTTTCCTTCCATTTATATTTTTGGGGACAGTTTAGGAAGAACAGGTATTAACTCTTTAAATGTTTGGTAGAATTCTCTTGGGAAGCCATCTGCCCTGGACTTTTGTTTATTGGGAGATCTTTATTATTGATTCAATTTCTTTGCTGGATATCAGTCTGTTTGAAATTTCTATTTTTTCTTATTTCAGTTTTGGTAGTTTATGTGTTTTTAGGAATTTTTCTATTTCTTCCAGATTGCCCAATTTGTTGGCATATAATTTTTCTTAATACTCTCATTGTTTTTTACATTTCTGTGGTGGTGTGATCTCTACTCTCTCATTCATGATTTTATTTATTTGGGTCCTTTCCCTTTTCTTTTTGATAAAAAAATTAATGAGCATATCAATTATATTAATTCTTTCAAAAAACCAGCTCCTAATTTCATTGATCTGTTCTAGTAGGGTTTTTTTGTTTTTGTATCATTTATTTCAGCTCTAATCTTTATTATTTCCCTCCTTTCTGGTTTTGGGCTTCATTTGCTGTTCTTTTTCTACATCATTTAGGTGTAAGGTTAGTATGTATTTTTGAGGTTTTTCTTGCTTCTTGAGACAGGCCCATGTTGCTATATACATCCCCCTTATGACTGCCTTTGTTGCATCCCAAAGGTTTTGGACCATTATATTTTCATTTTCATTTCTTTCCACATACTTTTTAAAATTTGTTCTTTAATTTTTTATTAACCCATTCGTTGTTTAGTAGGATGCTTGTTTGTTTATTTATTTATTTCTATTAACATATAATGTATTATTTGCCCCAGGCGTTCAGGTCTGTGAATCATCAGCCTTATGCATTTCACAGCACTCACCATAGCGCATACCCTCCCCAATGTCTATTATCCAACCACCCTATCCCTACCCCCTCCCCCCCAGCAATTCTCAGATTGTTTCCTGAGATTAATAGTCTCTAATGGTATGTCTCCATCCTGATTCCATCTTGTTTCATTTTTTCCTTCCCTACTCCCCACAAACCCCCTGCCTCTCAAATTCCTCATATCAGAGAGGTCATATGATAATTGTCTTTCTCTGATTGACTTATTTTGTTTAGCATAACACTCTCTAGTTCTATTCACGTCATTGCAAATGGCAAGATTTCATTGTATTTTTTTGATGGCTGCATAATATTCTATTGTATGTAGGAGTGTGTGTGTGTGTGTATGTGTGTGTGTGTGTATTGCATCTTCTTTATCCATTAATCTGCTGATGGACATATAGGTTCTTTCCATAGCTTGGCTCTTGTGGACATTTCTGCAATAAACATTTGGGTGCACCTGCACCTTTGGATCACTAAATTTGTTCCTTTAGGGTAAATACCCAATAGTGCAATTGCTGGGTTATAAGGTGGCTCAATTTTCAATTTTTTGAGGAACCTCCATACTATTTTCCAGAGTAGCTGTACCAGTTTGCAGTCCCACCAACAGTGCAGGGGGGTTTCCCCTTCTCCGAATCCTCACCAACATATGTCATTTCCTGACTTGCTAGTTTTAGCCATTCTGAATGGTGTGAGGTGGTACCTCACTGTAGTTTTGATTTGTATTCCCTGATGCCAAGTGATGTCGAGCACTTTTTCATGTGTCTGTTGGCCATTTGGATGTCTTCTTTGCAGAAATGTCTGTTCATGTCTTCTGCCCATTTCTTGATTGGATTATTTGTTCTTTGGGTGTTGAGTTGGATAAGTTCTTTATAGATTTTGGATACTAGCCCTTTATCTGATATATCATTTACAAATATCTTCTCCCATTCTGTCAGTTTTCTTTTGCTTTTATTGGTTGTTTCCTTTGCTGTACAAAAACTACAAAGTCCCAGTAGTTCATTTTTGCCCTTGCTTCCCTTGTTTTTTGGTGATATTTCTAGGAAGAAGTTGCTGTGGCTGAGGTAAAAAATGTTGCTGTATTCTCTTCAAGGATTTTGATGGATATTTGTCTCACATTGAGGTCTTTCATCCATTTTGAATCTACTTTCTTGTGTGGTGTAAGGAAATGGTCCAATTTCATTGTTCTGCATATGGCTGTCCAATTTTCCTAACATAATTTGTTGAAGAGACTGTCTTTTTCCATTGGACATTCTTTCCTGCTTTGTTGAAGATCAGTTGACTATAGAGTTGAGGGTCCATTTCTGGGTTCTCTATTTTGTTCCGTTGATCTATGTGTCTGTTTTTGTGCCAATACCGTACTGTCCTGATGATTACAGCTTTGTAGCAGAGTTTGTTCAAAGTCTGGGATTGTGATGTTGCCAACTTTGGTTTTCTTTATCGACATTCCTCTGGCTATTTGGGGTCTTTTCTGTTTCCATACAATTTTAGGATTATTTGTAATATTTCTTTGTAAAAAAAAATGATGGTATTTTGATAAGGATTGCATTAAATGTGTAGATTGCTTTAGGTAGCATAGACATTTTCACAATATTTGTTCTTCCAATCCATGAGCATGGAACATTTTTCCATTTTTTTATGTCTTCCTCAATTTTTTTCATGAGTACTTTGTAGTTTTCTGAGTAAAGATTCTTTGCCTCTTTGGTTAGGTTTATTCCTAGGTATCTTATGGCTCTGGGTGCAGTTGTTAGTGGGATCAACTCCTTAATTTCTCTTTTTTCTGTCTTGCTGTTGGTGTATAGAAATGCAACTGATTTCCATCCATCAATTTTATATCCTGACACTTTACTCAATTCCTGTATGAGTTCTAGCAGTTTTGGAGTGGAGTCTTTTAGGATTCCATGTAAAAATATCATATCATCTGCAAAGAGTGAGAGTTTGACTTTGCCTATTTGGGTGCCTTTTATTTCTTTTTCTTGTCTGATTGCTTAGGCTAGGACTTCTAGCCAGCTATGTTCCTAATCTTAGTGGAAAAGCTCTGTTTTTCCCCATTGAGGATGATATTTGTTTTGGGTTTTTCATAGATAGCTTTGATGATATTGAGGTATGTACACTCTATCTCTACGCTGTGAATGGTTTTAATCAAGAAAGGATGCTGTATTTTGTCGAATGCTTTTTCAGCATCTGTTGAGAGTATCATATGGTTCTTGTCCTTTATTTTATTAATGTATAGTATCACATTGATTAATTTGTGGATGTTGAACCAACCATGCAGCCTAGGAATAAATCCCACTTGGTAGTGGTAAAAAATCCTTTTAATGTACTGTTGGATCCTATTGGCCAGTATTTTGGTGAGAAGTTTTGCATCTGTGTTCATCAAAGTTATTGGTCTGTAATTCTCCTTTTTGGTGGGATCTTTGTCTGGTTTGGGGATCAAGGTAATGCTGGCCTCATAAGTTTGGAAGTTTTCTTTCCATTTCTGTTTTTTAGAACAGTTTCAGGAAATAGGTATTAATTCTTTTTTTAAATGTTTGGTAGAACTCCCTGGGAAGCCGTCTGGCCCTGGGCTCTTTTTCTTTGGGAGATTTTTGATGATTGCTTCAATCTCCTTACTGGGTATGAGTCTGTTCAGGTTTCCTATTTCTTCCTGGTTTAGTTTTGGTAGTTTATTTAATTATTTATTTATTTTTAAAGATTTTATTTATTTATTTGACAGACAGAGATCACAAGTAGGCAGAAAGGCAGGCAGAGAGAGAGTAAAGCAGGCTCCCTGATGAGCAGAGAGCCTGATGAGGGACTCGATCCCAGGATCCTGAGATCAGGACCTGAGCTGAAGGCAGCGGCTTAACCCACTGAGCCACCTAGGCACCCAGTTTTGGGAGTTTATTATATGTCTCTAGGAATGCATTTATTTCTTCCAGTTTTTCAAATTTGCTGGTGTACATGTTCTTATAATTGTTTGTACTTCTATGGTGTTGGTTGTGATCTCTCCTCTTTCATTCATGATTTTATTAATTTGGATCCTTTCTCTTTTCTTTTTGATAAGTTGGCCTGGGGTTTATCAATCTTATTAATTCTTTCAAAGAACCAGCTCCTAGTTTTGTTGATTTTGTTCTATTGTGCTTTTGGTTTCTATTTCATTGATTTCTGCTCTGATCTTTATTATTTCTCTTCTCCTGCTGGATTTAACCTTTCTTTGCTGTTCTTTCTTCAGCTCCTTTAGGTGTTGAGTTAGGTTATGTACTTGAGACCTTTCTTATTTCTTGAGAAAGGCTTGTATTGCTATATACTTTCCTCTCAGGACTGCCTTTGCTATATCCCAAGGATTTTGGATGGGTGTGTTTTCATTTTCATTTGTTTCCAGAAATTTTAAAAATTCTTCTTTAATTTCCTGGTTGACCCATTCATTCTTTAGTAGGATGCTCTTTAGTCTCCATGTATTTGCATTCTTTCCAACCTTTCTCTTGTGGTTGAGTTCTAGTTTCAAGGCATTGTGGTCTGTAAATACACATGGAATGATTCCAATATTTGGGTACCAGTTGAGACCTGATTTGTGACCCAGAATGTGATCTATTCTGGAGAATGTTCCATGTGCACTAAACAAGAATGTGTATTCTGTTGTTTGGGGATGGAATGTTCTAAAAATATCTGTGATGTCCATCTGGTCCAGTGTATCATTTAAAGCCTACATTTCTGGGCACCTGGGTGGCTCAGTGGGTTAAGCCTCTGCCTTCAGCTCAGGTCATGAAAGCAGGGACCTGAGATGGAACCCCACATTGGGCTCTCTGCTCAGCAGGGAGCCTGCTCCCCCCAACCCATTCTGCCTGCTTCTCTGCCTAATTGTGATCTCTCTCTCTGTCAAATAAATAAATAAAATATTTTTAAAAATTAAAAAAAATAATAAGGCCTTTATTCCCTTGATCTTTTGCTTAGATGATTTGTCCATTTCGGAAGGGAGGTATTAAAGTCTCCTACTATTATTTTATTATTGTTGATATGTTTCTTTTATTTTTTTATTAATTGGTTTATATGATTGGCTGCCCCCATATTAGGGACATAGATATTTAAAATTGTTAGATCTTCTTGTTGGACAGACCCTTTAAGTATGATATAGTGTCTTTCCTCATCTCTTATTATAGTCTTTGGCTTAAAATCTATTTGAATTGATGTAAGGATTGCCACCCAGCTTTCTTTTGATGTCCATTAGCATGTAAATTGTTTTCCACTCTTCACTTTAAATCTGGAGGTATTTTGGGGTCTAAATTGAGTTTCTTATAGACAGCATATCGATGGGTCTTGTTTTTTATCCATTCTGAGACCCTGTGTCTTTTTTGGCGGGCACTTAGCCCACTTACAGTCAGGGTAACTATCTAAAGATATGAATTTAGTGCCATTGTATTGCTTATAAAGTAACTTTTATTGTATATTGTCTCTGTCCCTTTCCAGTTTGTTACTTTAACATCTCTCTTTGCTTAGAGGACCCCTTTCAATATCTCCTCTAGGGCTGGTTTGGTGCCTGCAAATTCTTGTTTTTATTTGTCTTGAAGCTTTTTATCTCTCCTTCTATTTTCGGTGACACCCTAGCTGGATATTGTATTCTTGGTTGCATATTTTTGGCATTTAGTGCTCTGAATATATCATGCCAGTCCTTTCTGGCCTGCCAGGTCTCTGTGGTTAGGTCGGCTGTCAATCTAATATTTCTACTGTTGTATGTAACAGACCTCTTGTCTTGAACTGCTTTCAGGATTTCCTCTTTGTCACTGAGACTTGTAAGTTTTACAATTATAGGACAGGGTATGGATCTACTTTTATTGATTTTGGGGGGGTTTTCTGTGCCACCTGGACTTTGATGCTTGTTCCCTTCGCCATATTAGGGAAATTCTCTGGTATAATTTGCTCCAATATACCTTCTGTCCCTCTCTCTTTCTTCTTCTTCTGGAATCCCAATTATTCTAATAGTGTTTCATCTCATGGGATCACTCACCTCTTGAATTCTCTCTTTATGGTCCAGTAGTTGTTTGTCTCTTTTGCTCAGCTTCTTTATTCTCTGTCATTTGGTCTTCTATATCACTAATTCTCTCTTCTGCCTCATTTATTCTAGCAGTAAGAGCCTCTATTTTTTTAAAAGGTTTTATTTATTTATTTGAGAGAGATTTATTGAGAGAGATCACAAGCAGGCAGAGAGGCAGGCAGAGAGAGAGGAGGAAGCAGGCTCCCTGCTGAGCAGAGAGCCCGATGTGGGGCTCGATCTCAGGACTCCGAGTTCATGACCTGAGCTGAAGGCAGCGGCTTAACCTGCTGAGCCACCCAGGTGCCCTGAGCCTCTATTTTTTATGGCACCTCATTAATAGCATTTTTTATTTCAACTTGGTTAGATCTTAGTTCTTTTATTTCTCCAGAAAGGGATTTTATTTCTCCAGAAAGGGATTCTATAATATCTTCCATGCTTTTTTCGAGCTCAGCTAGCACCTTGATAATCATCATTCTGCACTCTAATTCTGACACATGACCAATGTCCATATTGATTAGGTCTCCAGCCATTGTTACTCCCTCGTTTTTTTGTTTTATTTTTTTGTTTTGTTTTGTTTTTTGTTTTTTGTGGTGAGTTTTCCTGCTTTGTCATTTTATGCAGATAAGAATAGATGAATGAGAGAACAAAATACTAAAGGGTAGCAATGACCCCAGAAAAATATACACTAATCAAATCAGGGGATACTCAAAACTGGGAGAGAAGTAGGGAGGGGAAGGGAGTAGGGTGGAAATATATAATATATATATTTTTCAAAATATATATATATTTCATATGAAATATATGTGTGTTATATATATAATATATAATATATTTCCACCCCCCTCTCTTCCCCTACCTAATATATATATATATATATATATATATATATATATATCATATACATATATAAACCACACTGTCCCCGTGAGGGCTCCATCCCCCACTTAGCCTCTGGAGCAACTTCCCTCAGTGAAGGAGACTTCTGAAAGGTCTGATTTTGTGCTTCACTGTTCTATCCTTGCCGTGATCCAGCCCCTCCCCCTGTAGTCTATCTTCCCAAATGTTGCCTTGGATTCACTTTTCCGCAGGTCCTATCTTCTGGAAAGTGGTCAATTTTCTGTTCCTAGAATTGCTTCTCTTCTCTTCTCTTTCCTGTTGAGTTTGTAGCTGTTCATAATGGTTTAATAGGTATCTAGCTGAACCCCTGGGACCTGACCCTAATGATATTTAGCTCTCTTACTCCTCCACCATCTTACTCCTTACTCTAGTAGGATGTTCTTTAACCTCAATGTATTTGTGGTCTTTCCAAGATTTTCTTGTGGTTGACTTCAAATTTCATAGTGTTGTGGTTGGAAAATATGAATGGTATGATCTCAGTCTTTTTGGGTTCATTGAGACCAAGTTTGTGACCAAGTATGTGATTTATTCTGGTAAAATTCTCATCTGCACATTCAAAAACAATGTGTATTCTGCTGCTTTAGGATGAAATGTTCTAAATATATCTGTTAAGTTCATCTGATCCAGTGTGTTATTCAAAGTCATTGTTTCCTTGTTGATTTTCTGCTTGGATGATCTGTCCATTGCTGTAAATGGGGGTTAAAGTCACCTTCTATTATTGTATTATTATCACTGAGTTTCTTTATGTTTGTTATTAACTGTTTTATTTATTTGGGGTCTATACAGAGTTAGAGAGTATTATACTAAGTAAAATAGGTCAGTAAGAGAAAGACAAATACCATATAATTTCACTCACATGTGGAATATAAGAAATAAAACAGATAAATATAGGGGAAGGGAAAAAGAGGGGGATTCAAGCCATAAGAGACTCTTAACTATAGAGAATAAACTGGGGGTTGATGGAGGGGAGGTGGGAGGGGATAGACTAAATGGGTGGTAGGTGTTCTATGTAAGTGATGAATTGCTGAATTTTACCCCTGAAACTAATATTACCCTATTTGTTAACTAGCTATAATTTAAATAAAAACCTGAAAGATAAAAACAGTGAAAATGCTTAACAGTGTATTGATTCTGCTTCCATTTAATTTTTAACCTGTTAATTAATCTTTGTGTCTTTGTTATTTAGTAGAGAGCATGCAATATTATGATCACTCAAATAGATTAGTTAAACTGAACAGAGACTCTATGTGTGGTCAGAGTATCTAAATGGACTTTCCTTTTAATAAAAAGCCAATATTTATGTTCAAAAAAATGAACACAAAATGAAAATGAACATGTTTGTATCTGAATTGCTACAGAGGTAGAATGATTCTGATTGAATTGTAAATAATTGCCAATATTTCATAAAAGTTTTCAAGCTTTTTTTTCAAATTACATATTTGTGTCTTTGAGACAGTTGCCATTTGTATTAATTTTCCTCCTGTTATTTTATGTGCAGTCATATTTTTATTTAAAATGTGGTATGTTTTTATTTGTTACTAAAGATAAGCAAGGAAAAAAGAAGGAACTTAAAATATTCTGATTGTTGTTATCCTCCTTCTACCTGAAACACATGAATTAAGGTGTCTCACAATTATTTTTCTGAGGTCTATGATTAAAAAGATCTACATTTTAATCTTTTCACATCAGTAAGCACTATTTTTCAAATTTCTCATCACTTCTCTCTTTCTCTTAAAATTAAAAAAAATATTGCTAGTAACTGGAAATAGGGCACAGATATCCAGGAAATGTAATTTGGCAATAAATGCTGTTTTGAAGTACACTGCATGGTTTGTGGATAAATATTTCTTTAATGCATGTAATTACTGGATCAGCAGAATAAATGTGGTCATGTCCTTGTAATTAATACATTGTCAAAAGTTCATTTAAGTATAATAATTTTACTGGGAAAATGCTGTCTATGTGTTTCCTGCAATAATTTGTTAAATTAAGTGCAATAAATATAAAATTACTCTTAGAAATATATTTACTCTTTTCAAGTTCTTTTTCTCTAGGTGTCACATAATGCTTTAAGAAACCCCTCCACACATCCCATTTATCTTAGCCCTTACCTCATAAATTACAAATTCTCAAGAAAGAGTATAGATTGATACTAAATATCACAATTAATTTTTTAAAATTAATTTCAGCTTTAAAATATTGTAACATACCGTGTATTAGAGCTTATATTGAAAATATTTCACCACTAATTATGCAAACTGCCAAATGGTCTTGCCCTTAATAGAGAAAACTAGTAAAGCATGGCCATTTCCTTCTTCACTCAGTGAACATTTATCTGTGGAGGATGGAGTCACAGCAACACAGAATTCTAGAGCTGGAATGATTCTTAGTGATCACACCATGCAACTGTTTCATTTTATAGTCTTGTCATATTTTCCAAGCCCTCCACAGAAGGATCCTGGGCTCTGCTAAGTGAAACAGCTATGGGCACTCAAGAAGGACATGATAAATTAAAGGTGCTTTCTTTATAATGTTATGGCCAAGGGGATTCAGGGAAATATGGTTTACATTGCCTGACATTTTACCTGTGTTGGGCATGTAGCTGAAAATTCTATAAATAAAGGGCAAGGAGGAAACAGGAGATATTCAACAGGGTTGGCAATAGAATGCACTGTGAGGGAGATATTGCTTTGAGCTAAAAAGCTAGCACTTTTTTTTTTCCTGCTTTACTAAGCTAATTGATGTAAGAGAGACAAAAGACACACAATTTTAAATGTGTGGTAGAGGGTGGAGTAGGTGGAAGAGAGAATGGACATTTGCTATGTCAGCATGTATTGATAAAATTTGCCCACTTGAAAAGTATGCAGAAACTATTGTCCTAGATCAGAATTTAAAATACTATACAGTTTCGATCAGTTTTCCTATGGATTACTATCAGCCTTTTAATAACCTTACTAATTCAAAATCTACTCCACTTCAGAGAATGCAGCACCTTTGCAATTAAATCCAGTTCTTCCTATTTTAATGATCTACCTTTCCCTAGCACAGACTACCCATGTTCAATAATTCTTCCAAAGTACCACCAACTCAAATTTACCATGTATACTTGATGTTGACTAAAGAATGTTTAGTAGAAAAGAGTTATAGGAACTTAGTGAAGTGAAAAAATACCCTTAAAATCCAATATTAGGCACTGTGATATTTAGAAATATATTACAGTTTCCTATCTTGGAAAACATCTCACTGATTATATCTTTTTTTATAACTCTGGCTTCTTCACACAAAACTTGGGTTCTTCATTCTCATTCAGTGCTTCTGTATCTCTTCCTTTGCCCTTACTCCCTTTTTATCCTGAGGTGCTTCTGGATATTCTTCTCCTATGATGATGTAGAATTATTCAATTCTCTCTTCATATTCCCCTCTTCTCCAAGATCACATGCCATTGGGCTCATATTACACACTGAAGAGATATCCAGTAAGTTGCCTAAACAAGAAGCTGTATGTTTTATATAAATTATGTTGCTTTCTAATTATACAAAACCAGCATACTATATTCTTGTACAATTTTTTTTTTCCTTCTTACCACTGAAGTTTTTTTATTCGAGTATCCATAGGAAACATATAAAATGAGGGCAAGAGGGGAACCTTCACAATACTTTGGAGGAATTTAAAATCTAGTTGTGAAAAAACATGATGGACAGATAGATAATAGATGATAGATAGATACCTAACTGAGAAAGAGAAAATGACCAGACTTGTAATTATAAACAAATAAGCATGATGTAATGTATTACAATATGAATATATGAATGTTCAAAGAATAAGGAATTCAGAATTCACAGACTAAGTTGGTAGAACTTTTTGGAGGATTTGGGGCATAGTCTTAACCCTTGGCCTTGGGCCAGGAATGTTGTTTTTAAATAGATCCACTGAACTGAGGTAGTTTAACCTCAAATCCTATTAAGGCAGTGTTTAGGACTCTTCAGTTGCATGGATCCCTGGTATGGGATATGATAGTGGCATGGGCAATGTGCTATGGTCATTTATTTGCATACATGGTCAAAACATTACAAAAGTAGTGTATTTTAACTCTTATTTGTTAAAACTGCTGTCTATTCTTCTCCCATGTCCTCTCCATTTTATTTCTCCTTCAGTGGTGGTGAAGTAGCCGTAGGCCATTTGGAGATTTTGCTCTGGGGAAGTTTGTTTGAAGGTACATTAATTGGGGTTTAGTGGGTTATGTTCATGTTTCAAAGATGTGTTTCTGTAAGGTTGCCAGATAAAATTCAGGACATTAGTTAAATTTGAATTTTAGAATAACAACAGATTAAGGTTTTAATGTATGTCCAAAAAACATCTGTTGTTCATATGAAATTTAAGTTATCTTGTCATTCTGTATTTTGGCTTGCTAAATTTTGCTATCATGCACTTCTATGTTTGGTTTCTGCTAATCATTCTGGTGCAGAAATGCCATCATATATGCTCTTCATCCACTGTGCCTACTCTGCATGCCTCAGGTGACATTGCAAAATGATCAAGTGTTGTGCTTTCCTTACCCTGAAAGAATACAAGTAATGGATGAGAAACAAGAATTTCCAGAATTTCCAAATCCAGAATTTCCAAAATCAGAAGCTATTCCATGGACATTTTTTCCCCCAAATCTACAGTTCATATTTAAAAAATATATATATCTGATATAAAATTCCCCAAATTTGACAACAGCCCTAGGAGTTCGCATGCTTTTCCCAATAATGAGATGTGATTCTGAAAGTAAGTTTTCTAAACTGTTAATTAAAACAAAAGTCAAATAAAAGAGGAAAAATGTAATTATCTCTTCATTGTATAAAAAATTAGAATAATTAAGAAATTATAGTTATATAAAGGGATGATTCAAGAAAGTACCAGTCAAAAATTAGGGGAAAATTATCACAATTATGGGCCAGAAGTTAATTGGTAAAAGTATTATTTTTCAAAATGTTGTGTTATTACTATATTCAACATCTTTTTGAAAATGGCATTTTGGTATGCTTTTTCATTCTAAATAAATATTTACATATTTGGGGCACCTGGGTGGCTCAGTGGGTTAAGCCTCTGCCTTTTGGCTCTGGTCGTGGTCTCAGGGTCCTGGGATCAAGCCCCACATGGGGCTCTCTGCTCAGCAGGGAGCCTGCTTTCCCCCTCTCTCTCTGCCTGCCTCTCTGCCTACTTGTGATCTCTCTCTCTCTGTAAAATAAATAAATAAAATATTTAAAATTTTTTACATATTCATAATTTTGTGCTTTTTTTCTTAAAGAGGGTTCCCCAAACTCTAAAGCTTGGTGTGATGTCTTGAGACTCATCCAGAGGGTCATAGAATTATTTTCATACTGTATTTATTTGGCCTGTTTTCTAGGCCTTGATTCTTCCAGTTTTAAGAAAATGAGCAACTGTGATTTTGAGTCAGATATCAGCTACTGTGGGAATGATGATTGGGAATTATTTATGGAGTCAGATTACCTGTTTTCAATCCAAGCTCTTTCTTCATTTCACTTTTATGACCTCAGGTAAATTGCTTAGCTCCTTCTGCCTCAGTGGAATAAATAAGATTATGCTAGGACTAAGTGAAAGGATACATGTGATACACTTAGGGGAATAGTTGACACATAGCTTAATGTTTCATTAAATTGTGAACAATATTATTAGTTATTATCAGTGTTATCATTAGGCCAAAAATTCACCTGATTTAATTCATTAAAAGGCAATAGGTATAAATGGGAGAATGTTAGGCTCCCTGTCTCATGGATCATTAAAAGTTATTTTATGAGGGGATGCCTGGGTGGCCTAGTCTAAGCATCTGACTCTTGATTTTGGCTCAGGTCACGATCTCAGGGGTCTGGGATCAAGCCCCGTGTTGGCCTCTGTGCTTAGTGCTGAGTCTGCTTGTTCCTCTCCCTCTACTCCTCTACCCACTCACACTCCCTCTCTCTCCCCCCAAAATAAGGAAAATCTTTAAAAATCAATCAATCAATCAATTAATTTTAAAAAGTTATTTTATGAAAGCATCTACCTAAAGATAGACAGGCTTTAATAATGTAACAAAAAGCAAAATGTATGACCTCAAGTGTCCCCACCATGGGGCACCAAATAAGAACCATCCTGAAATTTATAAGGTTATGTTCATATGTATTTGGTCTGTCATCCGGATTTGGAGTTCTTCAAGTTTTAGAAAAAAGAGCAGCCATGATTTTGAAGTTGTTGACAAGTACTTATGTTCAAAAGGTAGAAGTTCTGTAAAGAAGAGTTTCTTCTCAATATAAGGGAGCAAAAAATCAGCATTTGATTCTTTCATAGTGTCAAAGTGATTCAAAATAAAATAATAACATTGAAAATTGCATTTGTTCAAGTCCCACCAACACCACATCCACAATTGGGCCATATAATCAACTTGATTTTCACAAGGAGAAGATGGAAATTGTCCACCAATCCAGATAATCTTGGGTATGTTCTGCAGTTATGGGAAATGAAATACTTGCTAACTCTGAATGCTGCTCATAAACTTCTCTTACATCCATTAGTTCAGTGTCATGATTTGAGGATAAGCATTCAACATAGAATCAAGTGTATATTTGAAGCAAATGAAAAGTAGTCACTTTACGTATAAGGAAACTATCATAGATATTGAATAAAAACACAATAGGTTTGTGTGAGATCAAGTATATGTTACAGACTGAATGTGTCTACCTGAAATTCCTGTGTCCAAACCCTAACTGCCAGTACGGTGGAGATGGGGTCTTTGGGAGGTAATTAGATGAGGTCATGAGGGTGGGGTCCTCCTATAAAAAGATGTATATGAGGACACAGTGAGAAGTTGGCCATCTGCAAGCCAGAGAGAGGGCCCACACCAGGGAATCAGATGAGCCAGCACCTTGATCTTGGACTTCCCAGCCTCTAGAACTGTAAAATATAAAGTTTGTTCTTTAAATCATCTAGTGTTATTACAGCAGTCTGAGATGACCTGGGAAGTATACATTGAAAATTATCCACTACTAATTTAGGAGTTGGTTTCATTAAACTCTGATATGTTATCATTCTTTGTGTTGATGACCTGTGCTAGATTTCCCTGCAGTGCTAGATTTCCCTGCAGTGTGCTCTCTTCCATCATGTTGCTCCTGATATGCTCTTCCCCTTAGTGTAGAATTTGTCCAAGTCAAATGTAATTACAGAATCTGTCATCCCACTGGATTCTGAGATCTTTTAGGTCCTAATTTCTCTGAGTCCCTTGTGCCTACTAAATGCTTTGCACAAATCATGCTTTTAATAATGTTTTAACTAAAAGAATGAGATGGAATACATATGTTTTACTTTCCTAACATTTCATTTGGCTACTTTCATATCTTTTGGACTGCCAATAATAGTTACATTATAGTTATACAAGTAATTCACACTGGACCTTTCCACTGTTATTTAAAGTCCTCAATCCCATTTTGAATAACTCATGTTTAGGGTTTTACAGAATGCATATCTAATACCTAAGCATACCAAATTAAGATGCAATGCATGTGAGGCACAACTAAGCATTAGGCAAGGAAGAACACAATAGATCCTTGATCTCAGAATATGGTTCCAAATTTCCAGTGAAGTTATGGAGAATGCAATGTTACCAGCAAAGCGTATTTCCTCTTCAAGTCTATATTTCACTTTTCTAAGTGTTTACTGCCCTGGATCACCACCATTCTCAAACACATATTGAAGGAGCACAGAGTTCTTTACTGAATCCCAAACATCGTCAGCACAGGGACAAATGCTTAACTAAGGCTCACATCTATCATTCTGCTTGGTTCATATGGTAATTTTCTCTAAATTGGCTGGTTTTCTCAAGCTACTGTATCATCCTGAGATATTAAGTTTTTAAATTGGCTCTTCCCACCTCTTTTAAAGTTAGATGGCTGATTGCTGTCACATAATTTAATGATCTAGTCCAATCTATACAATGACTGTGTAACATGGGCAAGATAATTGTAGATGAATTGCATGCCATTAATCAGTTGGCTTTTTGTTCTTACATGTTCCATTGCTTATCATTCAAGGAAGAAAATTGTCTTTTGACAGGAGTCCCATTGCAGCCTTTTTACTGTCTAATAACATCAAGGCTGAGATTTCAAAAGATAAATGAGAATGATCTAAGTGGGGCAGGCAAGGACTTAGTTAAAATACCTGTTTATCTAGAAATTATTTTTGGAGAAATTAAAAATTTGCCTGTACTGTTTGGGGATAGGTTGTATAAGGCCTGTATATTTTGAAACATAGAAATAGCTTAAGTAAAGTAGATTTTCTCATTTGAGATTCATCAATTTATGCAAGAGACTACCCTTTGCAGCAAAATTCAAACTCTTGGTAAGCATCCCCATTCCTTCTACCCCCAATAAACAATGACTGTATTGGCAGTGGAACTCTGTCTTAAGTGATAGGTCCCGCTATCCGTCGTCATTATACTTTACCCCCTCACAGGTGGGAAACATGCCTTTTCAATCATTGTACTCCCACAGCTTACCTCAATTATCTAGAATTTATTAGGTGCTCAATTAATGTTTCTTCAACTAACCCAATCTATTTTTGATCTGCTACTAAGGAGTTATTATTGGGGAGATAAATGAACATGAGCTGTCTGGTAGGGAGAGTCAATACAGTGAAGAACATAGTGACATTTCTAATTGTATAGAAGATGTCATTAGCCATGTGAATGCAAAGTAAAGTTCTATCATGTAATGGTTAGCATCCTGGACTCAGAATGCAAAGTAAAGGGCCCACTTACACTCAACATGTGTTATGGAGTTTTAATTGAATTTTATTTAATCTTTAAGGGTAACATCAAAATCAAATAAGATTTCAAATAATCTTTTATTAAACATTTTACCCTTGTCATTCCATTTACATACATGTGTTTATTACTTATGTAAGCAAATATATGTTTTTTTTTAAATCTTTTTAGTTAACCCTAGACTTTATCAGTTAAATTCTTAATTGAAACACTTGTAGTAAATCACTCCTCTGACACATCTCAGTGTAGGGACCAGGAAAGGAGATGGACTTTGCTTGTCTCATAGACAGATTTTCTTGATGTTGTACCAGATGTTCTTAAATTTACTCTCTGTTCTTCTTCTTTAAATGTTTCCTCTTGTATCCTCTGGGGTAAAGATGTTTCTATGGGAATGACTCTCAGTCAGGAAAGTGTGCTTCTTGATGATAACTTGAAGGCAAACTCTGTTGTGAGGGGACTGATGGCCCTAACATTTATGGAAGCAAAGTTAAAAATCTAGAGGAAAACATTGTTACAAGGTTATTTCAGCGTCAATGAAATATTTATTTCTTTTAAACAGAAAATATGTGAACAAAGAATATTTTCCACATGGTATTTATTTTATTAAAGTCATTAATTAAAGTTTTAGGCAGAAACAAATGCAAATAAATAAATCAATAAATAAAACAATTTCTCCAGTCTTTTCTTGCTGCGTCTTCACCTATACAAATCTTTGCTTATTCATAACTCCTATTGCTTTCTCTTCAAACTTTCATTTTCGTATAAGCTATAAGATGGCACCCCTTGATGAAAACCAGATGTTTTTTTTGTTGCTTCTTTTTCCTTTTAAGAGTGTTTGGGTTTTTTTCAGTACAATGCATAACGCTCTTTTTAATAAGCAAGAACATAGCTATGACACTTAAGTGAAAACAGGGCAGAGAGGCTGGCAGTCATATAAGGAGAGCTTCATCAAACACCAGGACATATGAATGTGTAAGAATGAATGATCAGAAGTGGGTTTTAAATCAATTTTATCTTCACCGTTTTAACATCAAGAAGAGTTGTTAGTTGTAAACCAATTGTTATGCAACTTAATGAACTAATTAGGAAAATCAGTTGCAATAATAGTATTGGTGCAAACTGATCTGAATATAAAAAGTAGAATTAGAATTCTAACACAAAACTTTTCCAAGTAGAGAGACTATATAATACTGCTGATAAGATCTGTTTTTTGTAAAATTAATCATAGGCAGTTCTTCGTTTACTGCATTTGATTTCTATAATCCATTCTTTTCTAATTGTGATACACCACGTTTTATACTTGTGTGTATCTGCTGTGTGTATATGTTTTGTGGTCTGCCAGAATGATCTACTTAATTTCTTAAATGACGTTGCATGAACTGGCTCCAGTATTACTTTTCCCATTCCTTTGCATCCTTTAATAAATGAATGGCTGTCATCCAGAGATATAAAATACCAAGACCTCTGCTCAAAGACCATCCTTGGACTGGTAAGAGTGCTAACGCTGCCTGTTTGAATCACAGAAAGAACTAGAACATTCTGGAGCAAATACACAAATTTGTGATTTTGTGAACAGAGGAGAGTCATATGAATATTGCTTAGACCATTTTTAATATGGGACTCTCCAAAGATGGAATCATAAACTCCAGAAGATTTATGTCAGTTGTCATTCCTATCTTTGTTCCCTTCATTGTGCATTTTGAATATAAACAAAATATTTTCCTCAGAGGTGATGGTGTAATTTTTCTGATAGTTACATAATTTTATATCTTAGTGATGAAATATTTATGCATGCATCTCAAGTTATCAGTTATAAAAGGAAACTATTTAACCATAGTGGACTAATGGTACATAGGGAAAATGGGTGTCAAAAGGAAATTTGTTATATCTTCCAAGTACTGCTTTCTGTGATAAAATACAATTTGTATTATTGTGAAGTAGCATTGTTTATTTTTCCAGTCAAAAAGTCACTGTCAAAAGTATGTTTGGTAGGAAAAAATGGCCTTAAAACAAATGTATCATAGGGAATATCTAGGTTGTTTAAAAAAAAAAAAACACAACAACAAAAAAAAACCTAGGGCAGCATGTTAAAAATGAACATTTCCAATACAATTTGTCACCCATGCATAAATCTTGCTGACATTTTCAGTCACTTTAATAGCCTGCCCATTTTATAAATCAGTATGAACTTGCACAGTTGCAAAAAGTGTGTATTTTGAACATCTCATTTGCATACTTTACCAAAAGCCAATGAGGCAGTGGGAGCAGCACTAGTGATCATAATACGTGTTTGGGGAAAGGCAGAGAAATCACTAATGGCTTTGCCTTTAGGGATTTCTGTACTCCATAGGGGACGAAAATGAGAAATATTTTTCAAACAGCAGGGGTAAAGGTTTTAAAACTAGAAACACATGGAGTGATAAAGATGTTAGTGCCACAGGGCGCATAGCAGGAAAAATTTACAATGTAAAAACTGTAATTTCAGCATTAGGAAGTAATAATCGTGTTTCATCATTGTTATTAAAGCATGACCCTTAAAGTCACATAAATTAGATATAAGTTTCAAGAGAAGTTTATTAATCTTTAGCAGGAAAATATTAGGAAAGTTTATTATCAGATAAGATTTTCAGGGGAAGACATGTTCTTTTGATTATGTGTGTGTGTATGTGTGTGCATGTGTGTGCCCGTGCATGTGTTTCTCAAGGAAGTGTGTATCATTACAAAGTGTAAATAAAACTTTGCTCGCTGTTATCCAATGAGTATCAGTAATGCAAACGGATGCATTGTTCTATTCTTTTAACTTAGCAATTTGAGAACATTATGTAATATACATAGAGAGGACACTGACTCATCCAGAATATTTCTATTTGTCCAGAATAGAAAAGTAGATGGAAGCTAAATCATACTTTTCTTAGATGACTAAAATGGTAAAATAATATTGTTAACATAATTAAATAAATTAGTAAAAAATTTTAGGCTTCCTGGAATACTGGAAAAATTTATATAACTAAAAGATGAAGTTTTATTCGTAGCTCTGTGACAAAATCGATGAAAATCTACAGCCAAGAGAGGGATGAATATAGAGCCTATAATTATCAGTGGACATTAAAGAGAAAAAAACAGTTTGTTTAAAGAAGATAATTTATTTGGTGGTGAATATGTTGATTTGGAGTGAAACATGTAGATTATGGGTAAAATATTATTTTTACAATTAATATTTTTTCAAAGGTCTAGCTTTAGAAGTTATGAACTAAACATGTATCTTTGCATAGCCATTTACATAAAATTCAATACTGCTATGTTAAGAGAGAAAAACTTGTTTGTGGATTAATTGTTCAATTTTCTTTTTATGCTCTGTTTTAACATTTATGGAATAGGATGATAAGTTGTAAAACACATACATAAAATAATTTTAGGATAGCAAATTTTCCTCAAATACATTATAAACATAGACAAACCAAATTTGTATTAATACTAAATTGGAAATACACATTTTTGTTTACAAGTAAAAATTTGTTTGTAAAAAAATAGAGAAAATATAAATAAGCATAAAAAGTAACTATTTTCTATGACATAAATATAGCTACTTTTAACATTCTCATCTGCAATATTCCTGAATTCTAATTATATATATAATATTACACATAAATATTATATGTATATAAAATCTTATAATTTTTTTTTTAAAGATTTTATTTATTTACTTGACAGACAGAGATCACCAGTAGGCAGAGAGGCAGGCAGAGAGAGAGAGGAGAAAGCAGGCTCCCCGCTGAGCAGAGAGCCCGATGTGGGGCTCGATCCCAGGACCCTGGGATCATGACCTGAGCTGAAGGCAGAGGCTTTAACCCACTGAGCCACCCAGGTGCCCCTAAAATCTTATAATTTTTGTTCATACCAATTATTCTAGAAATATATTTTAAAATGTATGAGTATTATTATTTTTTGACACGTACAATAAATGCGCTATGTATCAGCAAAGTATGGCAAAGTAGAAAGCATACGGAATTTGTTAGGATGAAAATTTAGGATCATTATATTAATGAATGCAAGATTCTTCCAATAAGATAGTACACTTGTGGAATACAACCCATCTTCATAATAAGTCTGCTACTGGTTTATTTAATAATGCCTTCTTACTTATAGATATTGCTTATATTATTCTGTAGTGATTAATTATTTTAAGTGTTTTGTGATATACTCAAAATGCTTTCAGATATGAAGGTGATATTTTTCCTTTTTCAAAAACAGTAACCATCAACAGGAGCAACTTGACTGAAAGTCCATCTTCCACTGCAGAATCATTAAATAAATATTTTTTATTGTGTTTGTTAATTTGCTGCAAGGAAAACAAAAGGAGACCCAGTGCTAGGAAATTCATGGAGAGATAAGATGAAGAAACTACAAGGATTAAGAAAATAACCATTCTCATTGTGCTCAACTCTTTTTAACTAGATGGAATATAGATACAGGAACTCGATTATAGTGAAAAGAAACAGAGTGAAATTGGATTGTTCAATGTTTCAAAGGAGAAGGACATTGTACAGTCTGTATTAGACATGGACAGAGTGAGATAGAAATAATGAGAGCAGAAGAAAATCGGTGAATCCAGATAACTGTGGTGCTTCAATGTTAAGTCATTGGAAAAATAAATCATGATTAAACCCGCACAAGAAGAGCACCAGGAAGCTGTAAATAGCAAGTGTAAATTAAGTTCAGACTTTTGCCCATGTTTAAGGCAAGTAGAATTGGAAAATAAGAAATAATGAAGAATGAATTCTATGCTTTAAAAATAAGTAGATGGAATTCCTTTCCCTTGAGAAATCTTTTATGTTTTCTGAAATTGGCTATATTCTTTCTATTTAATACATATTATACTATTTCAATGAAATGTTCATTCTATTCAGCAAAGTGTGAGATCTTAAGTTGGGGGAAATTTATGTTGGAGAAAATAAATATCCAGATACTACCCAGTACTGTGAAAGCTGTTCTAAGTATTAGTCAGCTTTTGCTGGGTTATGTATTAGTAACAAATGACCTTCAGATTAACACATTTTTTTTTAATGATATTACATGTTGTTCAATTTTGTATTTTATGTGTCTGACTTACATTCATTCTGGGTTCCAGATTGAAAGATCACTGAGTGGAGTTGTTAGCATGTGGCACAGGCTACTAGTCCGGGATAAGCTATGCTTTTACTGTCATGGTTATTGGTTGCACTTGGAATGTAACTGCCCAGTCAGACAACTTAATTTCTAGTTTCTCTTCAGTTAAATCTGGCCATGTGACTGAGATCTCTTCAATGGAATATTTGTGGGTGTGATGTCTTCCACTTCCATGTCTTTTTCCATAAAAAATGTCTGCATGTGCTCCTTCTTGCCCCCCTTACCTTCCCTGAAGATGGAAAGTAATGAATATTCTATCATTGCAAATCATATGTTGAAGTTGGAAGAGCTGCTATAGCCTGTGACTGAACGGGGCAGAGCCTTCTCCTTCCCTAAGTCCTCCCAGGAATACCTGTCCTGTACTGTTATGTGAAAGAGAAAGATAATCCTATTATGTTTGAGCTACAACATTATGTATTTTTATTTTACTTTTCCTAATACATTCCCCTCCTTCTAATAAAGTTTCTTCTTAGTCATTACAGATATTTTCTATAGAACAGGCATTTTCTGTTTCTTCCCTGCTCAAAAAACCTTCAGTGATGTCCTACAGTGATTCCTTAGAGTAAATTAAGAATTCTTTGGCTTACCTTTCAAAGCTCTTATCAAATATTCTACCTTCTTGCCACTTCCCTACTATACATATACTTTAGATAACAAAGGCTTGCTTAATTTCTCTAATACTACACATTGTTCAGCTTCTGTGTCTTTAATTATTCTGTTCTTTCCAGTAAAGCACCTCATGTTTTCTGAAAAAAAACTATTGATTCTTTAATCTGCCATATCCTGCACATACTGCTCTCTCAATCCATACATTAAGAATTACTTGTGACAATGAAAATTTTTATTAGCATATACCATGTATCACAGAAATTATTCCAGATACAATTTTTCTGTATTAGGTCATTTATTTCTATAAAAGAGAGATTGTCAGGGTGACTGGGTGGCTCAGTTAAACATCGGAATTTTGGTCTCAGCTCAGGTCATCATCTCAGGATCCTGAGACTGAGCCTTACGCCTGCAGGTTCCAGGCTCAGCCGGGAGTCTGGTTTCCCTCTCCTTCTGCCCCCTGACCCCCTGCTTGGGCTCTCTGTCTCTCTCTAAATAAAATAAATCCTAAAATACTTTAAAAAAGGGGCGCCTGGGTGGCTCAATGGGTTAAGCCGCTGCCTTCAGCTCAGGTCATGATCTCAGCGTCCTGGGATCGAGCCCCGCATCGGGCTCTCCGATCAGCAGGGAGCCTGCTTCCCTTCCTCTCTCTCTGCCTGCCTCTCTGCCTACTTGTGATTCTCTCTGTTAAATAAATAAATAAATATCTTAAAAAAAAAAAATGTTTTCTCTTTGACTGGATATTCCCATCACAGTACCCAGCTTTCAACAAGTATTTATGTCGTCGTTGTCTTCCTCTCCTTCTCCTTCTCCTCCTTCTTCTTGAAAGAGAGAGCACTGGTATGCATGCAGTGGTGGGGAGGGACAAAAGGAGCAGGAAAGAGAGAATCTTAGGCAGCCTCCACACCCAGCATAGATCCCAACTGGGGGTCCATCTCATGATTCTAGGATCATAACCTGTGCCAAAATCAAGAGTTGGTCACCTAATTGCTGAACCCTCCACGTGCCCTAGTATTTGTGTCTTTTAATTGTAAAGACTATATTGAAAGAAAATTGAATAAAATTGATTGGTGGATACTATGCTGTCCATGGGTAATATTTTGTCACTCTAGACCAAAATAAAGCCATTTTGGGTTTGAGCTGACCCTTAACCTATAAGTCAGCAGATCATGAAAAGAGTGACAAGATCAGAATTTGGCAAAACCACAGGACTCCACTTCACCTGGCAGTAAAAGCCACAAGGCTGGACATTCTTAAAATTGCTCCCTCTGAATAATTCCACAGCCCCAAGGCAATGGAAAAACTGACAATGTGAATGATAAATCCAAAGGTAAAGAGTAAGTCCCTCCCTATACAGCTAACTAATTAGAAACAACAACAAACTTATAAAACCCTTTGTTAAAACAAAGAGGGGTCCCCTTTTCCATTGGGGAGGAGAGACTGCTACTTCATCTGTGAAATAACTTCTTTGTTATTTGTATACTTAAATCTTTGTCCCTTATGCTGGGCTTGTTCTTGAATTCTTTCTAATGCCATGAATCCTCTTGGCAAGGGATCTGAGGCCCTCCCTCTCAAAATCTTGGCCCATCTTATATCAATATTGCGTTGATTAGTAAAGATGACCAAACGATGTAGTATGAATTAGAATAATACCTTAAATTTTGAAAGACTATATTCTGCGCAATTAAATGTCTCCTCTTGTCAAGAATTTTGCCCAGTCTTCAAGGTACAGATACTATGTTTTGAATCAAAAGGGAACATATCCATACTGGGGGTGGGGCACTCCATCAATGAAAGGGAGAATTTATATATTTAATATTGGTCTCTCTATTGTCACCACATAAATTTTACTTTCTCAACTCAAGTCAAATATCTCAATGGTTTTGTGAGTTCATCTGTGGGTCCTGAAGGATTTGGACCTCAGAATTTATTTGAGATATCTGCCAAAGTGATCCAAGTCATGACTTGTTAAGAGATATTAAGTCTCTTTTTCAAATAATTTAAGCTGTTATTCTGTAATTTCTTAGGGTTTTCAGAATCTTACTCTTACTTGTAGTTATTTTTTTCATAGATCTTCATATTTTTTTGTGTGTGACTTATAAAGTAGATAATACAATATTGTAGAAAAAAGAAGAGCCTCATTGACTTTCTTATTTCTGTAATCGTGATTACAGAAAGCTATGACAAAAAAATTGGATGTAACTTGTGAAAAAGTTAGTTTTTTAACAGAAGTCTTTTATTGTACATGAATTATTAAGAAAAGCAAGTTACATTTGTTTACTCTCAGCTTTTTCAAAAGTAACAAATCATAGCATCTTTTACAGGTTATTAAGATAAGCAAGAGATCAAGAAATTATGTAATGACTCTGATTATTCAGGAAAATAACAGAATAGGAATAAATTTGTAGTTACTTAATGGTAATGGGTTTTTCAAAATTGAGATTTCCAAACTGAGATTACATATGGCAATAACAGAGTTATCTGACTCTCAAGTTAAAAGTAGGCTAAAATATCACAGATCTTAAAGTTTATGAGACTCAGTCACAAGAGGTCAATATGGACTTGAATTGTCAATCCTGATACTGGCTCTGTTCAATTAATTTTGTTAAGATATGTGAATAAAGGTAGAACACTCAGTAATAAAATTTGCACAAGTAATTCTGGACTAATTTATTAATACAATGGGCAGAAGGTGCTGAATTTTATGGATCATCTATCTAAGAATCCGTAATTGTTTCTGTTTATGTGGAGCACATAACTGGCTACCTGCAGATGATTATTTAAGGAGAAAGTTATACTTTTTGAATACATCATTGGCATATATCCTATACTAGTATTTCTGAAAACAAACTAACTATATTATCCAACTCTGGCTCAATTGAATAATTAATGGATTCATTCAAATGTATTAGATGTAAAATATATATCAACAACATCTCAGGTTTTATTTTGTTTGTTTTTGTTTTTGTTTTATAAATAACATGACCTTTTTATGGTAAGAATCACTAAATCATTAGAAAGAAGAACAATGAGTTTATGTTTATTGGCCACAGTCTCAACTCTTGGATCAGTAAAAAGCTTTGGGCTAATTCTGATAACAAGTCTCTCCAGTTTTAAGGGTAGAAACATATCTGTGAATACTTAGAATCTGAAAAATTTCTAAGGAGGAATGAACTGCTCTCTCAGCATCTTCATAGGAAACAAGTGGCACATTCAAACTGAGATTATTCAATTAACTGATAAAGAGATTAATTCTAAGGATCGGGCAGAATTTAAGTAATCCACATGGGATATTGGGTAACGTGAATTTGGTTGGGGCATTGGTGACTCTGCCCCACGTAGGCTTTAAAGAGCAAGAGGCCATGTTTGCCAAACTTAAAGACAGCAGAGGCAAACTTGAAGGGGCTATGCTGGGGGTCAATGCATCACAGGGGCTAAAATACACCAGCTCTTGTGACCCTGAAAAGCACTCCTACTGTGGTTCCCTCTGCTGCCCTATCTCCAAAACCCAACAGATGAAACAACTTGAGGCCTGAGGAGAAATGAGCTCATTCTGAAAGTCTGCCTGTAAGGTCAGCCTCAGAGGACAAAATGAATTAGGTAGAGGGAGGATGGGAGAAAAAAGCCATCTAACCCCATGTTTATACCTATTTTATGGAAGAGGAAACAAGAAAAGTCATGGCTAGTAAATGGCAGAGCTAGGATTCAAAACTAGGTTGGCCTGATTCAGAGCCTTGCTGACTTTGCAGCAATGTCTGGTGAATGGCATCTTCTCTCAAAGGACTTTTGGTATTGTAAAGGCTAACCTACAAAGAAGAGAGCGGTGCAGTGTGATCAATATCAAGATGTCAGGTACGTTTCCCAGTCTGTAGCCATGGCTGTCCTTTTTCCCCTCTAAGGTGCAAAAAGGGGAACCATCCTCTAATTTTATCTAGGAATGAGTTTAGAATTGGCCCTTGCCCAGGTGAAAATTATGAGAGGGCATTAGAGGAGCATCCCATCCCACAGTAAGTGTTGCAGTGTTCATTTAAAGATGGTGGTGGTTGCAGCAAGTCAAGCTTCTGGGTCCCATACCTTCTCTATCTATGACCTTTATCTAGAACCATATTTTTTATTTTGGCATTTGGAAGAATTTCTGGAGGCTACGAGTATTTGAATGAAAGGATATTTAGAGTTTTGCTATTGTTATTATTATTGTCATTGTCTTTGAAGATCCAGGTATTGTGAATTTTATCTCTGCTGATCATACTCATACTTTTATTCTAAATCTAGGATTGCCATAAAAATACAAATCTTGTCAGATGGCAGAATTTAAAATGATTAGAAAGTACTTTGGAAAAAACGAAGGCTGCTCTTTCTTCTTAGCCCTGCATGTGTGGAAATACTCTGTAAAACTCCAGTGTCAGCATCCAAACATAAAGGACGCCACTGTGCATTCATAAAACCCCTTATACTATGGGATCATTTTCAACCGTTGTCACTGTGTTACAAAGGACAGCTTAATAACTCTGGTCTAAACTCTGTGATTACATACACTCAGATGCTAATTTGATATAATTGAGTGTGCTCTTTTGTTTGATTCTACATTCAGTTTATGTTTAATACGGGAAGACTGTGTTTAGTAGTGGTTATCAAGGGTAGAATAAGCCCCACAGGTGTTCCCCCAGAATCAAGCTTCCAAGTCACCTTTTCCATTAGCTGCTAACATTGTTAATATCTGAGGCAGCTGGTGTGGGAATGAGAGAAATCTGTAGTTCCTTTACTTGGGACAAGATTTATTTAATCCAGATCTGAATGCTCTATTTCTATGGCACATCTGTTTGAGTGGCACAATGTATGCATTTTTCTTTTTTTACTTAAACATTTTCAATTTTGTAAGATTATCTATAAAAAGATGCCTGATCATTTCTTGGTCTTCTCCTATGAATCATTTAATTGATAAATTCCACAAATATCCCACAGATATACTTTGTCACCAAAAGTGTGATGTTTTGAGTTGTATTAATGCTGAATGCTTCTTTTTTTTCATAATTTGTTTTGAAATTCACAGTTTGCAATTTCACTATCGTAGCAGGAGGTAACAGTAAAGCTTAATCTATTACAAGTAATATAATCATTGTTTGAATAACTTCTTTCAAGAATATCACCTATCACCTAGGTTTTTGTTTGATTTCTCATTATTTATTCATCTTTCCTCATAAACATAAGAACATATTGTGGTTTCAAATTGATTGTTATATTTGTAAAAGGGTAAATACATATTTATTATATAAATAGGTGAATGCATACACACACACACATGCCCCTTGCCTAGAAATGTTGAATTTTATATTAATACTATTCCTTATGAATTTTGAAAGCATGTGTCATAGTAGATTGTATTTTTATTTGAAATTATTTATCGTTGGACAAAAAAGTACATAGGACTTCAGCCCATTTGGGGAGCTTGATCATGTGACACTTTAGCCAATCAATGTGATCAGAATTAACAGCCATTACATTTGAGAAGAAGGTTTAAGAAGTATTATGTGGGTCTTTCATCTTCTTTCTGCCCATGAGAATGGCACATCCTAGATGGAGACTGCTCCTTTAGATGGCTCCTTTCATTAGATGAAAAAGACACGTAAAGCAGAGATCATCTCCAGTTTCAGTGCAATGCAAGCAAGAAATAAATCTTAACATCGTAAGCCATTATATGGTTTGTTGTAATTGTTAGCACAACATACCTAGGAAAAGATAACAAACTGATTATAAATTGGTACCTATAAACAGAATGCAGTCTAGCAGAAATCCCAAAATCTATGGCATTTGCTTCAGGGCTGTGGAATGGAGGTGTGGGAACCCTCAGGAAAGACAGGAAAAATGGACAAACTTTATCAAATGGTGATATATTTGGCAAATCTGTCTCTTATGATAACTTGAAAGGCTGATAATGTACTAACAAACTTGTAGTTTGAGATGAAGAAGTTGGGAAACAAAATGTGACTTACAGGACTTGGTTGCTTATGACAGCATTAAAGAAGATTAAAAGAAATACATGAACTTAACAAAATAATGGAAGGAAAATGTGGATCTAGAAATTTCTCAGATTGCAGGATTGAAAGATACAACTATTTATTTTCTTCAACCACTAAAAATAAAATTGACAAATGCTTTGAATAACAAAGACTTACTAAAGTTTGGCCTAGGGCAAAGATGGAATCATGGAGGCTACGGATTTGCCTTAGCTAAACTCCAGGACAAGATTAAATTGGCTCTCATAATTTTTTTAAAATTTGGACAAAATGGCTTACAGGGAAAACAAAGAAACAAACAAAAAAACAAACGATATTGTTTTTCTACTGAAAACCGATAATCTTAAGGTATTGACAACTAAGCCTAGGGAGAGAAAGGTGTATTTCAGAAAGAATTATAGACATGTTTACTGGAACATAGAGCTTATTAAAATCATAAAGATGAAGATTTGAGAGGTTTGTACTGCCAAATAACTCCTAGACTGGACCAAAAAGCCCAAATATAGCAAAAAAATAAAATAAAGCAAAATGAAATATGAGAGTTAAAATGACACTGAGCCCCCATTTATGGATGAGATGCATCTGCTAACACTAATTAGGCCCCCAAGAAAGGCATAAATGTAATACTTCTTTAGACATGTCCAAGGGAAATGAAAAGGATCTATCTGAGAAGCAGCCATAACCAAGAAAACCTGGTGATATAATCAGAAAGCAGAAATAAAGAGTAATTCTGGAAATTTATTTATTCCTAAAGTAGATGGACACTCCAAATATCTTCCAGGAATAATTTCAGGTTTGCTATGTACCAATTCTTTTATGCCTCCCATTCTTCTTTTCTGTTGCAGGCTTAATTGAAATTAACATGTCCCTGTGCTACTGCTAAATGTTTGGTATTCTATGGTAGAGGTTATTGTAGGATAACTTGTTTTTGTAATTCACATATCTTTGGATCAATAGTAGCCATACTGTTGATGTAGAGACATGTATAAGACCTTAGACCTGAGTCTCATGTCATGATTGGTTGGGACTTTTTTGAGATGACGTCTTTGGCAAAGAATGGGTTTACTTTATGTGCAGTTGGAAGGCAAGAGAATATGTTACTAAGAGGATGAGATGTAACAAACTGTATTTATTATTACCACTTATTCATGTTACTTCAGTAAGAGGAGCCTGAATATCTTCCTATTTTCAAGTGAATAAAGATGAATCTTTCTGGAAGCCTTTACTTCTGTGACTCACTGATGCGAGGCATAGCTAAGTGATTTAATTTTGCCAATGTGATAAAAGCTGAAATGTCCACACCATATCTGAGTAGAAATTTATGAGCCATGATGTGGGTCAACCATTCTCTTTTGCCTCTGTCTTCAGAGCAGTATGTCCCAGAATCCAGATGCCCCTTCAGCCTGGGTCCTTTACTGAAGACGAGAGAAGCAAAGAGCCACATCGGACACACACACAGCAAACATGCAAACAGAAGCGAGAAACAGACTTCGATTATTAGAAGGTACTGAGCTTTCAGAGGGTTACCTAGGAATAATTGTGTGTTACATGCATATTTTAAGCTCTTTTTTCATTTCCCCTTTTTCTTGGTAAGAGTATAAAAGGATGATAAAGGCATTTTCCAGTGAGATGTTAAGGAAAAAAGCTAGATATCACCTATAGCCATTTCGATGTGTGATAGGGCAGATAGTAGGGAAAAGAGATATATGGCCTCTGGTTTCTTAATTCCACAGTTTAAGACATAGGAAAAAATGTTTAAATAAAGCCCCAAAGAGGAGGTTTTATCCTTTCAGTTGTTATACAATCACTGTGTCACTTAGCTCTCATTGACATTGATTAACATACTTATTATTGAATGGAAATGTAACCATTTTCTTGATCAAGGCGATGTGTTCCTTCACTTTGCATGTTTTCTTCAAAATAGTCTCAGCTAATGTTAAGATTTCTTGCTGTAAGAGTTGTCCATACAACTCATCTTTGGCATTTTTAGTAGCTCATGCATTTTGCAAAGCAGCCTTCTTACTATTTTCACTTTTTGATAATGTGGTTTATAACGAGGTTAGCTCATCTACCATACTGAACTTGACACAAAGAAAACTAGAATAAAATATTGGTCTTCAAATCTTAAGATTCAAATTGTACTATTGCAACATTACTCAAGAATGTACATTAGGAAAAATTGTCAGAGGCTTTTAAGGTGTCAGAAAGGGCAAGATCTGCATGGATAAATTATAAGAAAATTTTCTTTTTTTCTGTTATACCAAAAAATACCACAGAAGTCTGTGTCCTGTATTGTAGAGCCCAAACCTCAGAAATAAGAAACCCTAAAGCTTTCTAAAGCACTTTCCTATTTATGTTGGTTTTATTTCTATATGATTATGTTTCTGAGTATGTCTTAATTCAGTCAAGTTTCCATCTCATGTATCTGTGAATTGTCATACCAGTCCTGTGCTTGACTATACAACATGTAAAATTGTGAAATTTTTTTAAAGATTTTATATATTTATTTGACAGAGAGATCACAAGTAGGCAGAGAGGCAGGCACAGAGAGAGGAGGAAGCAGGCTCCCTGCTAAGCAGAGAGCCCGATGCAGGGCCCTGAGATCATGACCTGAGCGGAAGGCAGAGGCCCAACCCACTGAGCCACCCAGGCACCCCTGAAATTCAATTTCAATATAAATTATGTTATGCGATTTAAGAGTATTAGTAGTTTTTAATGGTAAGAGGAAATTGATTCTCAAAATAATACCAAAAATGAAGGGTTTGTAAGAAGGATTAAAGAATTCCTATGGTAATGTTAACACATAATTTATTGATATGTATTGATAATAACAATGATAACATCAACTATTTTTATAATCCTTATTGTATGCCAGGACTAATTCTAAGTTCTTTACATGTGTTAATTCATTTAACCTTAAGAAAATCCCAAGAAGTGGCTATTTTACAAATATACCTATTTCATTTTATTTTAGAAGATTTTATTTATTTATTTATTTGAGAGAGTGCAAGAATGCACATGTGCACGAGCAGTGGGAGAAGCTATAGGAGAGCAAGGAGGCTAATGTGGGTTTTGATATCAGGACCCTGAGATTATGACCTTAGCTGAAATAAGAGTCAGATGCTAAACCAACTGAACCACCAAGGTATGCCCAGATATATCTATTTTAAAGATGAGGAAACTTAGGCATAAATAAGTTAAGCAACTTGGTTCCTGGACACACAGCTAGTAAGTGGTGAATTTATCAGGCAGTATAAACCAGAGCCTCTCTTTTAAAATTTAATAGATTGACAAATTCCAACATAAAATTTTGATTACTATTTAGATTTCTCAGTCTTCTATTAATAACACCATAAACCGTGGACTTTAGTGATATGAATTAGATATCCCTGGGTCTAAAAATATATTCCAAGGCACTGGGTGACTCAGTCCGTTGAGCAACTGCCTTCTGCTCAGGTCATGATCCCAGGGTCCTGGGATTGAGCCCCACATTGGGCTCCCTGTTCCATAGGGTGTCTCCCTCTCCCTCTGCCTGTTCCTCCCCTACTTGTGCTCTCTTTCTGTCTCTCTGTCAAATAAATAAATAAAATCTTTCAAAAAATTTAAAAAAATGTATTCTATTATAAAATAACATGTGTATCACACATTTGGCCAAATTGTTATCAAATGGAAACAGACATATTTATGGAGTATATGGTCTTTTTCTTTGTCTATGAGAAATGAGCACTTGGAGAAGACTAGAGGAATGGGATTCATGCAAAGAAATTATTTTAAAAATAGTATAAAAGCAGTTAGTTCATTGATGATCAAGGAAGGATTATCAGTTTTCATGATTAGGCCTTGAATTCTAAGCCAGTACCAGCAATGAATGGACTTTTGTTGTAGAGATTAATAAAATGATTAAGGCATGTAAAGTAAATAACAATGATACAATTTATAAATAACCAATACACAGCAAGTTAACATAACAGTATAAAAAAGAAAAACACAGCAGAGGAAAGGTACAAAGTAAATGATCTTTGTCAGCCCCTGAAATAAATGCTAGTTAATGAAAGATGGGTATGAGAAGGGTCTGGGAAGGAACAGAGCTTGGAATTCTTCTTTTCCCATTATTTACAAATTATGAGAGAAATTCTATGATAGAGGTAGTATCTGGAAATAAAATGATTATATTTCAGGACAGCAATTATTTCAGGGATACAAAATAACCTAGGTTCTGATGGACAAGAGAAGTGTGGCAAAGGCAGACCTTAGCGAAACTGGTATTTAAAGCCCAGGCTGACAGTTGGTGTCTGAGTAGGGGAGTAAGGGGATTCTAGTCTTGGGCTGTGATTCAGGTTCAGGAATCCATTTCCTCAGAGGGAAATGCAGCTGAGTTTTGTACCTAGCAGTTCACGAACAGGGACTCACATGACTTTTGCCCATCTGAATCACCTGGTGGAACTTTAAAATATCTAGATGGCTGGGACTTACCACTAACCCAATTAAATTGTAATTTAGTTTTTCTGGGGTGACTTGGAACATTAGTTAGTTCATCCATTGTTTTTTGCTGTTGGCTGTTGTTTGTTTATATTTTGGTTGTAGTTAGTTTGGTTTTGTTGTTTAAGTTCCTGGAGATTCTAGTACACAACTGGGATTGTGAGCTCTGCTTTATAGTGCATACAGAGTACCTGGAGATTTTCTGGAAATGAATATTTTGATTTTAGACTTGAAGCATGGCCTGAGATTCTGTATTTGTACCAAGCTCCCTGGTACTGCTGGGTCATAAGGTCTGTCTTATGACCTAACACTTAACACCAGGGAAGAAGTTTCCCTTATTAGAACCTGGAGAAGTCATTCTGATGAGCTCACATTTCAGAATTTCAGTAAGAGGGGAATGGGACACAGCTTAGCTTTTGTTCGTCCATCTGGTCTGTCCTAGAAAAAGTTTTAAAGTCAATCTTCACAGTAGTGTTTCTCATTCTTTAAAAAAATATTGATCCCTAAAGGGCACTTGGCTCAGCTTGTGATCTCCACAAACAGCTTGTCAAGCTTTGTTTTTTGAAGTTTGTATTAGGACTTGATAATTTCTTTACAAACTATACAGGTTTTTTTGGATATGCTAATATTCTGTTTCTTGCCACTCAGCTCTTTATATTTTATACCACAAGAACATAATTTGTTTCCTATTTCTTAAAAAAAAAATTGAACATTATGTGACAAGATATTACTACGCTTCATAATGGAAGTGTGTTTTTTTTTTTTTTTAAGATTTTATTTATTTATTTGACAAAGAGGGAGCACAAGTAGGCAGAGGGGCAGGCAGAGACAGAGGGGGAAGCAGGCTCCCTGCTGAACACAGAGTCCAATGTGGGGCTCCATTCCAGGGCCCTGAGATCATGACCTGAGCCGAGAGACTTAATCCACTGAGCCAGCCAGGCACCCCTGAAGTGTGAATTTTTAAGTCATTTTAGTAATGACAGCTACTAGATCCATTTCTAAAGAATTTTGCCATTCATATTTTTTTTTTTTAAATCATACTAAGGAAGACTTAATCACTACCAAAAATGAAATGTAATGAATGATTTCTAGAGAATTACAATAACAAATATTAGAGAAATCAATTTGTCAAAAAAGGAAAATTTGCTCTTTTTGGCATTACAGCCATGTTTTTAGGGAATCCGCTAGGGTCATAACATGCTGATAAAATGTGCATTATTATCACTATGCTCATAGATACTTTTTTAGTACATCAGAGTGAGCCTTCTAAATTCTCCTATTTAAATAAACATTCATTGTAATTTGTAAATTAAGAGATTGTATTTGGCATATTAGAAAGCCTTCCCAACACTCTTAGTCTACCTACTTGCTCTTTGGGGTTAGCTGAACAAAACAATAATTTATCAAATATCCTGTGTGGTATGTCTGTTTACATGAATTTCTTTAATGTTTTTTGCTCATATGTTGTTGGGATTTGAAAAAATATGTGTATATCTTAAAATAGATTTGATCTCTTTATTAGTAAGATATGTGGGAAGTCATATGTATTGGTTTTCTATTGCTGTGTAACAAATTATCACTTTAGGGGCTTAAGGGAACACAAGTTACAGTTTGGTAGGTCAGAGCGGTTTACAGGGTGAGGATTCTTCCCATTGGTGAACTGTTAAGTTAAGCTGTTGTTTAGGGCTATGATCTCATCTGAAGCTTGGCATCCTCTTCCAGCTTCCCTTGTTGCCAGGATTCAGTTGATTGCACTTATATGACTGAAGCCCTCAGCTCTGAGAAGGCTCCTACTGTTCTCTCCCATATAACTCCAAAATGTGGCTGTTTGCTTCATTAAGGCCCATAGGAGAGCATGTACGGCATGTGGAATATTTTTGACTTCTTGATTCTGAACATTAGATCTTCTTTTACAGAGCTCATAGGGGTAGGTCAGGCCCACAGTTAATATTCTAATTTTTATTAACTTAAACTAATTGGAAGCCTTATTTATGTCTGAAAAATCCCTTCCCCTTTTCCATATAGCATAGTCTAAAAACAGTAGTTTTAATAATCTCCCCAAACTAAAGGGGATTATCCAGGCACCTTAAGATCTAATGGAAATTGCTTTGCTAGATTTGGAACATAAAGCTTAAGACCCACCACCCTTTTCCCCTTCCAATTTCTACCTGTTAGAATGAGAAAGTCTATCTTATGCCTGCTCCACTATTGTATCTCAGAAGCATATAATTTGTGTAGTTTGAAAAAATCAAAGCTAGAGTGGAATTTGGATGAATTGGACTTCAAGTCTCACACGTATCTGATTTAGAGGGTACGTAGGTGAGACTGTGGACTTCAGAATTAATGCTGGAATGACTCAATGATTTGGGGGCTCTTAGGATGGAATGAATGTTATATATATATATATATATATATATTTATATATATATATATATACATACATGAAGCTGGGATGCCTGAATGGCTCAGTCAGTTAAGTGTCCAACTCAATTTTGACTGAGTTCTTAATCATGGGATTGGTCGAGCCCCATGTCAGGCTCTGTGCTCAGCAGGGAGTCTGCATGAGATTCTCTTCCTCTCCCTCTCTTCGTACCCCTCTCCCACTATCTTTTTTAAAAATAAATAAATAAATCTTTAAAAAATAATAATAGTAAAATAAGATGCCATTCCATTATTCTGTCTTTCATAATTTCTGTTCTTATCATCTTTCAGTTTTCTTATAACAAAATATAATGTATCTGCTTTTCTTTTAGCTGTTTTTAAGATTTTCTAATTTTTTATTTTATTTGTTATTATTATTATTTATTTAATTTTTTTTTTGGCAGTTTTCTTGTTGTAGCTTACTTGGTATTTAGCCTTAGATTTTGCTGATCTTCATGAATCTGAACTGACATCTTTCAAAAGATTTGAAAATCCATTACCATTATGTCTGTAAATATTATACTATGTTCTCTTTCTCTTCTTTCTCTATGACTCTCATTACAGGTATATTAGAATTTTTAAACATTTTACGTGGCTTATATACTCTGTTCTTTTTCCCTTATCTTTTTTCTTTTTATGCTTTAGTTAGTATATTTTCTGTTAAATTCTCTTTCAGTTTATAATCCTGTGGTTTTCTGCTTTACATCTGCTGTCCCACTCATCCATTGAGTTCTAAGTTCCAGATATCTTATTTTTTAGTTATAGAATGTTTGTTTTTATATCTTGCAGTATTCTGTTGAAACTTCTTTGCCTTCACTTTTTTTTTCTAAATTTATTCTCTATTCTCTTAAACATTATGACCATGTATATTTCAAGGTTTTGCTTGCTAATTCTCCTATATGTTTAATCTATTGGTAAATATCTTCTGTTTTCACTTGATTTTCTAAAGTCTCCACTTTTTCTTAGCTCTAGAATATATGTATATTTTATTGTTTGCCAAATATTATGTGTAAAGGAAACACAGAAGCTCAAGTTATGGTTACCTCCACCTGAGGGTATTCTCTGCTCTGTTATATAGATAAGAAGGGGCTGAAGTCTCAATAAAATCATGACTAATTTGTCACAGAAACTTGGTTATAGTTTTACTGAGACTCATTCTTTCTTGTGTTTGTCTTCTCTCTTGGGAATGACCCTCTTGAAATTTTTATTGAAAGCCAAGGTTTCCCCTATGTCTTTACCTTTTTGAGATTTCAGCAAACTATGTTTTACCATCTAAAGTTTCCCAGCTCAGCTCTCATGCTTCTAAACACATGCAGCATGAAAATCTGGCTAATATCTTGAAGGAGAGGCCAGCCAAATGTTTGAAATTGTTCACTCTCCTAGCAAGTCTTTTTTATCTGATGTCTATAGGACATTGGATGTTTTATGGTGCTTTTTGACCTTCTAATTGAACTCTTAATCTTTCTTCACTCTCTTGAAATTCCACTATATATATATATATATATATATATATATATTTTTTTTTTTTTTTTTTTTTTTTTTTTTAAGGAAACACTGGCCTAGTGATGAGGCTTCTTAAATATCTAAACTGTTGGGCGCCTGGGTGGCTCAGTGGGTTAAGCTGCTGCCTTTGGCTCAGGTCATGATCTCAGGGTCCTGGGATCGAGGCCCGCATCGGGCTCTCTGCTCAGCAGGGAGCCTGCTTCCTCCTCTCTCTCTCTGCTGACTTGTGATCTCTCTCTGTCAAATAAATAAATAAAATCTTTAAAAAAAAAAAAGAAATATCTAAACTGTTATTCTTATACTATTAACATTGAGACTTTAGTTGGTTTCTTTATGCCAGCAGAGTATGTAAGTTTAGAGTAAGCTTGAACATCAACTGATCACTAGGATATGCCCTTAATTTGGCAGATTCCCCTTGAGGGAAATATCTGATGGACATTAAATCTCCTTGGAATGTTCTCAACTTTCTGGAATTTTAGTTCATCTAATGTTTGTTCTTTTAAAACTTAATTGCCTATAAGGCAGTAATCTCTTTGACATTGGCTGAAACAACCAATAAAACTAAAAGACAACCTACTGAATGGGGGAAGTATTCACAAATGGCATATCTGATAAAGGGGTATATATCTCCCAAAAAACAATAATCCAATTTAAAATGGGCAGAAAACATGCACAGACATTTCTCTAAAGAAGACATACAGATGGCCAACAGACACATGAAAAGATGCTCAACATCATTCATTATCAGGGAAATGCATAGGGAAAACCACAATGAGATAACACCTCACATCTGTCAGAATGGCTAAAACAAAAAACTCAAGAAACAACAAGTGTTGCCAAACATGTGGAGAAAAAGGAAACCTTTTACAGTGTTGGTGGAAATGCACACTAGTACATCCCCTGTGGGAAACAATATGGAGGTTCCTAAAAAAAATTAAAAATGGAGCTACCCAACCATTCAGCAATTGCACTACTGGGTATTTACCCAAAGAAAATGAACAATAGTAACCAAAGGGATATATGGCACCCCTATGTTTATTGCAGCCCTATGTTTATTTACAATAACCAAATTATGGACATAGCCCAAGTGTCTGTCAACAGATGAAAGGATAAAGAAGATATGGAACACATACACACACACACACACACACACAGAGTAGAATGTTATTCAGCTATAAAAAAGAATGAACTCTTGCCATTTCTTTCTTTTTTAAGATTTTATTTATTTATTTGACAGACAGAGATCACAAGTAGGCAGAGAGGCAAGCAGAGAGGAGGAATTAGGCTCCCTGCTGAGCAGAGAGCCCAATGCAGGGCACCATCCCAGGACCCTGAGATCATGACCTGAGCCAAAGGCAGAGGCTTTAACCCACTGAGCCACCCAGGTACCCTGAACTCCTGCCATTTCTAACAGAATCTAGAGAGTATAATGCTTAATAAAAAAAAAGCTGGTCAGAGAAAGACAAATACCATATGATTTCACTCATATGTGAGATTTAAGAAAGAAATAAACAAAAAGGAGTCGGGGAAGACAAACCAAAAACGCAGACTTTTAACTACAGAGAATAAACTAATGGTTTGCAGAGGGGAAGTAGAGTGGGGTCATGGGTGAAATTGGTGAAGGGGATTAAAAGTGAACTTATCTTGGTGAGCACTGGGTGTTGTATGGAACTGTTGAATCACTATATTGTACATCTGAAACTAATATAACACAGTATGTTAACTTTGCTGGAATTTAAAAAAAAGTGAAAATAATAATGAAAAAATTAAAAAATAATGCTTGTGAAAATGACCTTTGAAGGTATTCAGCTTTTTAAAATTACTTCAGTGAAAGCATTGTCTGTTATAACCTATTACATTCTTCTCATAATGGGAGTTCCCAAGTTAGCTTCTTTTCCTTCTTAAAGTGAGATTTATTGAAAATACAATTTAAGGGGTCCCTGGGTGGGTCAGTGGGTTAAAGCCTCTGCCTTCAGCTCAGGTCATGATCCTAGCATCCTGGGATCGAGCCCCGAATTGGGCTCTCTGCTCAGCAGGGAGCCTGCTTCCCCCCTCTCTCTCTACGGGCTCTCTGCCTACTTGTGATCTGTCCGTCAAATAAATAAATAAAATCTTAAAAAAAAAAGAAAAGAAAATACAATTTAAGGGATGCCTGGTGGCTCAGTGAGTGAAGCGTCTGCCTTTGGCTAAGGTCATGATCCTGGCCGGAGTCCTAGGATCGAGTCCCTCCTCGGGCTCCCTGCTCAATGGGGAGCCTGCTTCTCCCTCTGCCTGCCACTCCTCTGCTTGTGCTCTCTCTCTCCCTGTCTCTGTCATATAAATAAAATCTTAACAAAATTAAAAAAAATTTAAAAAAAGAAAAAAAATACCATTTAAATACAGTGAAATTTACTCTTAGTATGTGCTTTAATGAACTTAGACAAATGCATAAAGCCATGGAATTACCATCACAACCATAATAGAGAAAAGAGAATATTTGCAGCACATCATAAATTTTCCCTGTGTACTTTTCTCACAATGACTTCTTTCTGCAACTAGCCCCTGGCTGGCATTAAACCATTTCCTTCCTTATAGTTTTACCTATTCCAGAATGGAAATACAATATAGCATGCAGTCTTTTGTTCCTCATTTCTTTCACTTAGATTAAGGTTTTATAGATTCAATCATATTGTTGCACAAACAAGAAAGTTCATTTGTTAGTACCACTCCAATTGTATTTCATTATGGATGAGTTAATAGACATTTGTGGTGGTGTTAGATTTGGTGATTATGAATGAAGTCCCTATATGGGGACATATGTTTCCAGACTTCTTGGAATGGATTGAAGAGGCTTTGGTTGCTTCCAGCTAATAATTGCATATAGGTATTTGAATAGACAAGTTTTTATTTCCTTTGGGTAAATATCTAGGTGAAGGATTACTATGTTATATAATAATAAGATATTTTACTTCATAAGAAATTAACAAACTGTTTTCCAACAAGGCTGTATTATATTTTTATTCCCCACTAGCAATGTGTGTACAAGTGCCACTTGCTCCTTATCTTCACCAACACTCAGTTTTTTCAATTTATTTTAACCATTCTAGTTGATATGTAGTGGTTTTAAATTCTACTTCCCAAATATCTAACAATATTGGGAATCATTTCATTTGCTTATTTACAGTCTCTTTTTTTCAGTGAAATGGTCATTTTTTGCCCATTTTTATTGAGTTCTTTGACTTCTTATTGAGTTGTAAATATTCTTTGTATCTTATGAATTTATGTCTTTCATCAAATATACTTTGTAAAGATCTTCTCTTTATCTATAGGTTGTCTTCACCTTTTCTTATAGTATTCAGCATTCAGCTAAATTTTACCCAGATTCTTAATCTACAGAAATTGTGAGATAATAAATATTGCTATTTTAAACTACTATGTCTGGGATAATTTGTTATGCAGCAATTGATAATTAATATGCCAATTATGCCATCATCTCTTGTTAAAAAGTTTATTTTTTTACTGTTGCATTACCTCAGTAATTTGGTTGAATTAACCATAGTCAATTAACCATAAATGTGTGAGTCTCTTTCTGAATGCTTCCCCCCTCCATGTATCTATATGGCTTTCCTTTTACAAAGTACCATATTTTGATTACTGTCACTGCATGGTGTGTAGTTCCTATTTATTGCTGTTAACTGCAGTTCCAAAGATTACATTTTGGGAGCCACTGCTTTATAAGAATTTTGAGAAAGAGAGTATACAAGCAGGCAGGGGCAGAAGGAGAGAGAGAAAAAATCTTAAGCTGAGCATGATCTCATGATCCTGAGATCTTGACCTGAGTCAAAATGAAGAGCCCAACGCTTAACTGATGGAGCCACCCAGGTGCCTCAATAGCCACAGCTTTAACAGATGAAAAGCCAGGTGTACTTTATTAACTACTACAGGTTTAAATTGCTGTGACTAATTACTTGCACTTGTGAGCTTGTAAGAAAAATTGATCTAGTTTGATAGGGACCACCTCAGAGGATGCATGGAAGGTTACATGACCTCCTCAACTGCCCCAACAGGAACTTAGATAGGATCCAAATCCCTCAAATGCCCTTTCTTCAACATGGGACAACCAAGAGTAGGGCCTCCTCACCATGATGCAGGGAAAGGCTTAACTTTTCAGAAACTACATTCTTGCTTGTATTATGCTGTACTATTCTGTTCCCTCCTTTATCATTTTTCTCTTCTTTACATGTTTTTCCTGATAAACATTCCCTGAACATCTGAAATTAAATCCCTGCTTACGCTCTGCTTTTAGGAAACTCAACTGAAGACACCCAAGAATTTAATTCATGCATATTCATATCCATTCTTAGGGTACTTTTGCTCAAAGTTGGTGGAAGAATAACAAATACATGAAAATTCTGTGGCACAATAGTCATAGACTACTATCTCCAGATTTTATCCAGAAGCTCCATTTTACTGTAAGTTCGTCTTCAGGTTAAATTTTTTTTTTAAATACTTTTTTTTTTTCCTGATTTTATTTATTTGACAGAGAGAGACACAGTGAAAGAGGGAACACAAGCTGGGGGAGTGGGAGAGGGAGAAGCAGGCTTCCCACTGAGTAGGGAATCTGATGCAGGGCTTGATCCCTGGACCCCAGGATCATGACCCGAGCTGAAGGTAGACACCTAATGACTGTGCCATCCAGGTGCCCCTCTTCAAGAAAAATTTAAAAAATATTAAATAATTGGTGCTTCTCATGGAAGAAATAAGAAAGAACTTTCTTGCCGCAGTGATTCCCTAAAATCCAGTTAATGAGACAGATTAAGGGGAAAGTTGTAGCTTTTGAAATATGGCCTAGTAGGAGAGGTCATAGAAAGTAGTATTCTTTTCATACCAATATCTCTTTCAAAGTTTTGATCTGCAGTGTCAAAATTTCAGTTTTTATTTCTTGTTGGAGATCTGAATATTCACCCTTTAAAAGAAGTAGGAAATTCACATAATGTTAAAATGGTTAGGGATGTTTTAATGTAAAGATATGTTATCCAGATAATTAACCTGAGGTTTTGAATTCTTTTCTGTGTACCTGAGACATAATGATTTCACAAATTCAACTGTGAAAGTGGTTGATTGATACCTGTCACAGTAGAAAATTCTGTGCCTGTAACTTATCAGAATAGGTCTCACACTGAGATATCAACTGTGGGAAAAAGGTAAGCACTGCTGGAACACAAGGAGACTAAGGTGAAAAACAAAGCATAATTGAAGTATAAGATATTTTTGTGGTTAAATATATATTTGATTTTTAAGACAAAAGCATTTCTATAAGAACTAGACTATCAAAGGGCATTCACAAAGATTATTCACAATGTGTTTTAAAAAAGGCTAAACAACAACAAAAATACATTAAGATAATTACAAAAGTTCTAATTCTTTCTTTTAAAAATGGCTTGTCTGCTAGGAGTTTAATAGGTGAAAGGATTTTAAAGGGGTTATAGAGAAATTGTTACAGTAATCATAGAAGGAAAAAGTGCTGAAGGTATCATGGAGTCTTATAATTAAACAGAAACTTACAGCTCAATTAAATTTAAGCATCATTATGCATAAAACATCAGTGAGTACCAAGAGACTAATAAAAAGAAGTGCTATTGATGTTAATAGGCAAAAGGTAAGGATCATGTAGATTGGACCAAGCATTGCAGATAGAGTCAGGAGAAATGTGAATGATACTAGAAATTAGAACTCATTCCTTTTTCTAATAGGTGGATGGATATATTCTTTTTTTCTTTTTTAATTTATTTATTTATTTATTTATTTGAGAGAGAGAGACAGTGAGAGAGAGCATGAGCGAGGAGAAGGTCAGAGAGCGAAGCAGACTCTCCATGGAGCTGGGAGCCTGATGTGGGACTCGATCCCGGGACTCCAGGATCACGCCCTGAGCCGAAGGCAGTCGTCCAACCAACTGAGCCACCCAGGCGTCCCATGGATGGATATATTCTTGACACAGAAGAGCTCCCTACTGTTTCAGATTTTTTTTTTAAAGATTTTATTTATTTGGGGCACCTGTGTGGCTCAGCAGGTTAAAGCCTCTGCCTTCGGCTCAGGTCATGGTCCCAGAGTCCTGGGATCGAGCCCCGCATCAGGCTTTCTGCTCATCAGGGAGCCTGCTTCCTCCTCTCTCTCTGCCTGCCTCTCTGCCTGCTTGTCATCTCTGTCTGTCAAATAAATAAATAAAATCTTAAAAAAAAAGATTTTATTCATTTATCTGAGAGAGAGAGAGAGAGAGAGCACACACAAGCAGGGGGAGCAGCAAAGGGAAAGGGAGAGCAGGCTCGCTGGTGAACAGGGAGCCCAATGTGGGGCTTGATCTTAGGACCCTTAGGTTCATGACCTGAGCTGAAGGCTGAGTACCCAGATGCCCGTCCGTACAGTTGTAGATTTTTAACTCAAGTTTAAATGAACATCATGAATAATGATTTCTATTTTGAATGAAGAATTTGTGCTATGAAAAATATAATATAAATATATTTATATATTTATGTGATTTATTTGGGAAAAGGAAGATAAGTGGTATAAATGGCTGCCAAATCATCTACCTTCTAATTCACTCTTGTAAAACAGGTTTTTTTTTTTAAGAGATTGAGGTTAAGTTATTCCCAAGAAGGGCCGTTTAACTTTTAGGATTCATGACATAGACACATTTTTATGAAACATATAAGGTTAAATATTTTCTTTGAAAGAAAGTTTGGTTACTATATAATTACAAACTCGTTCTTTTTAGAATAGCTAACACCATGTCAAAAAGGAACTTTATGATTGACCCTTTATACATAGGTAGGTAGATAGATAGATATAAATATATCTTATTTATCTGCCATCTGTGTCTTTTCTAACTTATATAGGTGTATCTTATCTATGAATCTTTATCAGTGGTTGAGATTTCTAGATGAGAACATTTGATACTTCTGGGTCTTAGTTTAATCATATGTAAAATATGGAAGATGGACTACATGATTTGCAAAGTCCTTTTGCCTTTTAAGTCTTTGAACTCTGATAACCTTTAAGATCATTTCTACCACAAGTTTTCATGAATATCTAGTTCTTACAAATGGGGTTTTTTTGGTCATAGAAAAGAAATCTTTTGCTTAATCAAAGTGTCTTTGGACATAGTGCTAACTCAGGCACCTGGGTGTGGCATTAATACATTATTGGAATTATATCAACAGTGAATGTCTAACTTCTGTCTGATTTTTAATCTGGAAAGAAGTCATGTAATTCATAGTATTCTAAGATGTACTATGATTTCTACATTTGTACTGAAATATTTTCCTCGATGCTTCTCCTATCTTGGGCAGCTTTTTGTATGTGTGACATGCCCCCTAATTTTTCCTCCATCCCTGTAGTATTATTGATGCAACAATAAACATGTGGGCTTTGAATAGACTGAAGTCAGAATCACTTCGGCCTCTTGCTTTGCTCTGCCCACATTAGGGAATCTTTCTTTTTGTTTCACTCCTTTTATAGGCTCTCTGACCCTCTTCAAAAGGACAGATGTCTTCATTTTTTTGGAGAGGCTCCTTCTGTTACAGGCGTCTGTGCTAATTTATTGCCATAAAAATTGAGAGAGGTTATAAGAAAAATATGCTCAGGTAAACAAAGTGTACAATTTCATCTGGAGAAAGAATGCTAGTCACATATCCAAATTATTGTCCTGCAAAGACAAGTGTTAAGGTTCTGAATTTGATGTAACAAAAGTGTCTACCTGACCCACTGACCAACATAACAAAATTACAGCAATACTCAACTTTGTTTAGCTTTCTGCTCCTTCTGTAATGTTTACAATTCCCCTTCATTGTTTCTTCCTTCTTATATATCTCTCCCTCACTTCATTCTCTTCTTTCCTTAATTTTTTGTAACCTGACATGATTTCAAAGAATTAATATTATAATGGACTCTGGAGAAAAAAAAATCATTGTATCACCTCAAAAGGACAAATTTAACTACATTTTACCTTATGTTCACATTGTGTGTGTGTTACAGTGGGAGAACTTTTTAAGCTTTTGTCTGTGCTCTTATTTTACTTTTAACCAGATTAAACTTATAGTTTTAGATTTCAGTAGCTCAGCAAATTTCCTATTGCTGTGTCAGTTATTCCTCTTGCGGCTGAAGTTTATTCTGATAGAAAAAAATGTGGCTTTCTAAACTGGTAATTAATTATTAAGTCATATAGTTAGAGATTTATTTGTATCTCATGAGTAAAGTTACAGCTTGGTTAGTTTTGACTTTGATCTCATATTTCACATTGACTAAGTAACCTAGAAAATAACACTATTTTTCCAGAAAGAAATCTCCTAAGGACACCAAAAAGGATAAATATGTTATTTGGTTTCAAGACAGCATAGGCTTAGATTTGCATTCTTGGAGCATTACTTCTAATGATCTGAAAGGACATCCAAGTTTTGGGACTTATAAATTATCCTCTGACTGCATACTATTGCAGATTTCCTCATAGGTTTATTTTGGTTTTTATCTTAAAAATTTCAACATATTTTACTGAGGTGTAACAGAGACTAAAAATAACTAAAACTATGAAATTTTGAAAAAAAATAACAAAAAGTCTTTCAAAAGGATTAGGTTGGAGGGCACCACAAAGCTCTAAAGTTGTCTGGAAATAGAAGGGAGGGACACAAGTTCATGCTTATATTATTATGTTAGGATTTCAGTTAAAATCTACAAGGCACAGCTCTCACATATTCACAATGAAGACTAATATTGTCTTATGCTAAAATTATTCAGATTTTGCTAAAGGCAAAATATCAACATTTTAGTAAGGTCTATTTTTTTCCACATATATAGAGATATATAGGTAGATATCTATCTATCTATCTATATATATATCATGTAACCATTCTTTTTCTATATAAATTTCATGAATAATTGAAAGAAACACCTATCGGCATGAAAGCTAATTTTATTACAAATAAGTTATACACATTATAAATTATACAAATAAATGTAACAGAGTTTATAATATTTTTAGTAATTTGTTCTTTTACTGAGGGAAAGGCTTTGCATTTGAAAGTTAAAATAGTATAAAAATTATAGTCTCACCTAAAACCTTTGGCTCCTGTTTTGTCATATAAAATATTGCTATTCTTATTTTTAAATTGGAAATGTTTAAAGTTTATCTGAAAATTTGAAAAGGTTAACTTATATTAATTTTCAAAATACCTTCCCCTCAATATAGCACTGTTTTTTTTCACTGTCAGAAAAAAAGCTACATACTATTTCCTCATTGTTAATGACATTAAAATGAATCATAGGATGATATTAAGAGTCCATAACATAAGAATGCATTACCAATAGTAAGAATATTCTTTTAGATATTTCGTGGAATTTTTTTTTATTATAATCTGATTTTTCTAATATTGAACTTCCTTTTTTCTTGCTTTCTTTCTTTCTCTCTCTCTTTCTGACTCCAATATGTATGCGAGTTATCACAGATACTTAAATTTAGATCTTATTAAAGGATTTTAGCAGTGATTTATATGGGGTTATTAATAAAGCTATTTGGATAATCAATTTAACCAATCTCCTCTTTCCGCCTTCTTTTTAACTCATCTCCACCTGACAATTAAATTTTATCAATTTTAAAACATTATCTATCTAGAAGAAATGTGATCCATGGTAAACATAATGCTGTTTTTGAGAGTTATTTGCTAACTCTACGCTGTATCTTAGATGCATAATCTTGTTGATGATTTTGAATAAAGTGATTTGATATTTCAAATATAGACAGTGAATTTAATTTCTAAAATCAAAGAAATCAGACAAGTTGATTATTTTTAATCAAGAATTGATCCATTTGATTAAGGTACTGAAGTATTTTACACATTATTACTTTTTTTTTTTTTTTATAAAGACTTATTTGTTTGACACAGAGAGAGAGAACACAAGTAGACAGAGGCAGGCAGAGAGAGAGAGAGGGGGGAAGCAGGCTCCCTGCCAAGAAGAGAGCCCGATATGGGGCTCGATACCAGGACCCTGAGATCATGACCTGAGCTGAAGGCAGAGGCTTTAACCAACTGAGCCACCCAGGCGCCGCTGTTATTACTTTTTTGCTATTACATTCTTACCTGATTCTTAAAAATACTTGCTATGCAAAAGAATAAGAATCTTGTTTCCCCATTTCAATTGCCCTACTAATTTCACAGCTGTATAGTGGGAAATATGTTGAGGAGAAGTATTAAAATATTTTAAAACCACATGGGATTATTAAAAACTGGAATGAATCCTCTGAATCATTGAGGCAACTCAATGTTCGTTCATCAGATGCTTTTCTTTAAAAAGGAAAACACATGCATACACACACACACACACAACTCCATACTTTACTGGAAACCTATAATTCACAGCTGTTATTTCAAGCAATGTTCCTAGAGAATGGTCAGAGGAATATACTGGAACATTGGAAGAAGAAGAAATTAGCCAAATTCATCATTTGCGTTTAATTTTGCATTTTCATTCAATTAATTTCCCTTACTTGTCTAGCAAGACTGAACTCCTCTTAAAAATCATAATTCCTTTCAGCTCAGTGTAAATTATGATGCCTGAGAGTCTTAGAATATGAATAATGTGATCTATTTTGGGGGGCTGCTAACTGTTATTTTTGGATGGGAAAAACAAAAGCATTTCATACACTCAAAGCAAAGGTACTAAGTGTTGAAAGTAATCAATGACTTCCTTTTATTTCGTCTAAATGACAAGCTTAACAATTGTCATAGAACTCACCAGTGCATTCTGGAAATCTCATCCTGTCATCATAAAACTGACTATAGCAACATCTGTCTAGAGCTGGACAGAGCCTTGGTGACCCTGTGCTAACATTGTATCCCTGGTGGTCAGAAAGCAAGCAAGAAAGGTAAAAGTAAAGAAACATGTAAAAGGTTTAAATGACAGAAAAGTACTCTCAGAAGGAAACCTTTTCTTTCTTTCTTTTTGTTCATAGCTGTCAGAGAAATTCTCTGGACGTATCTTTGCTTTCACTGAACAAGAATCAAAACAGAATTTTATGTCGTTATACAAATAAAATTAGTGATGAACTTTCAACTCTTTTTGCCTTTTTTCCCACTGCCTTCCTAATTGTAATATGTGGCAGAGTTTACTGTTTGTTCTATTGGGATTATATGTAGATTTGACAATATTATAACATAAGACACATATTAACAGATGATTGAGGGAAACAAGAAAGAAAGAATGGATCTTCATCTTGTCCCTCTTAAAGCCAAGAGACTTTATTTTCCCTCTCAGTGCCACATGGGGTTGGCACTGATATATCACCAGGCCCTTTCATTTTCTAGAATGTGCCATTTCACCTGGCCTAGAAAAATGAACTCTTGCCACCAGACATTTTTCTCAGCAATAATAAAAATAAATTAAATGTATAGATATACTAGTTCTGTCTGATCTATTTTCTTTAAAACATTACTATTCTATTAAACTTACTATTTTCTATAATTTATCTCTATGTACATTTTTCTTGGACTTTGGAGGCCTCATATCACTGTAAAACTACTTAGATTAAACGAGTGCAGAGAAAGGGAGTGCAGAGAAATTCTGTTACTTGTTCTATTTTGAACTTCTAAGTTGTAGATTTCATCTCTTCTTATTTGTGAATGAATGAACATAACTTTTGTCAAGAGGCAGATGATTGAATAATAAGGCAAATTACAAAGCTCAATACACTTCTCTTGACCATCAAACAAATCAATCATTCTGGAGCACACTAGGAAAAAAAAAAAAAAGACTGATCATTGAAATTTTCAGACAGTGTTTGAGTGCCTTAAACTATAAAAAGGATTTTTTTTTTTGCAAATCTAGGGGAAATGTACCTTACAAATATAAATCAATTTACATAACATACTTTCTCAGCTTTACAAATATTAAAATGAACAGAAATCTTAAGCATGTACTATCTCTAGTTTGTTTGTTTTTAATTTGCCTATAAACATTCAGGAAAGTTCAGAAAACTCACAGATACGACACAAGTTTTTAGTTCCACCCCTTCTGCCTCAAGTGCACAAAGACAAAGCAGTAATCTATCTAGTTTATTTCTTTGAAAATGGTGTTCTTAAAGTACATCTTGCAGATAGATTATCTATCCCTCACAGCAAAGCTTCACAATGGGAGTCTAATAATTGCTCCTTTTCTAATTTCACTAAATGAGTTATAATTATTTTATGTCTGTTTTATGGTTACTGAATAGTATTAACCTAAACTCTAATTATAATATAGCTTTCAAAGAAATGTATGGACACCAAATTGATGAACAGCCAGCTTATGTAGGAACATCCCATAAAGCAGAAACACAGCTAATAGTTTTAGGAATAGCATGTTAAAATTCAGGAACACAATTCATTTGTGAATTAAACAGGATGTGAATTCATTGAGTTTATATCTTCCAAGACTAGATAGACAGGAACATGCAATTGTGATTAATACAAATAAAATAAATTTACAGTTAAGCACAAAATTGCCATTTTCCAATATGTTTGAAACCAATGATAGATAATTTAGTCCCATATCATACTCATACTGTGAGTATATAGTGGCCATCCAGTCACTTGGATTTATAGCTATCTTAGCGAAATAAACAGTATGTCACTAAAGCAGATTGTGTTATTGAGGGAAGCAATTTGCCTATGATGTTTTAGTAAAGGCAATTGCTATTTTGAAATTCTTCAAGTAGATATTTTAATATTTTAATAAAAGAAAATTGACTTTATCTATGGATTTATCCTAAAGGAAGGGAAGAAAAAAATGTTCTTTAATTTAAAAAAATCCTTTAAGTACTGAAAATAACTTTTAAGGGAAAAAATACCTTAATATTTGAAAAACATTTTTTGAAATGTTTCCATAAGTAATAAATTAGAGAATACTCACACACAGATTGACTAGATTCCTTATGCAATTAAGTCCATTATTAATTTAAAAAGTTTTGTTTTATCAAAATAAATGGCAATCCAAAGCATTCATCACTTAGTCCTTACTATTTGTCCACAAATACTGACTCATATCCATATATTTAATTCAACATGTCTGTAATTTTTTTTCTTTAAATTTTGAATGGACAATGTTTATAGATTTACTGTATGTTTTAGATATTGAAGGTCGCATCTAGATTTTTTTTAATCTCAAAATTTCTAAAATATACAAATCAAATCATTAAAGAGGTTGAACATATTTTGGTCACTTTATGTTGACTAGAGGATGGGGTTTATGCTCAGTCTGAAAGAAGCAACTGGAAAGCTACCTCTCAAAGTAAAACTTTCAATAAAAAAAGTTATAAGGCACATGCTATTTTATTTTTGTTGATTAACAATATTGAAATGAATCTATTAGCCATCATGAATGTATGCATGGCATTTGTAGATTCCAATTCTTAATTACTACTATGTGTGGAGCATTGACTACTATTTCTAACAATAAAAATATTAAGAATAACAGCCATTATTTGATAGGTATTTATAATGAATCAGATAAGGACATTGTAATGATTATTTTATGAGGAACATGGTAAACTAAGTATTATCAATATCAATGTTATATGGATGAAAAACCCAGGTCTCAGAAAGGTTAAATATTTTTACCATTATTATGATTAATTAATTAAGCTATTGCTTAATTGTTGGTGATGAATATGAATCCCAGAAAATTGTTTCCATTGTCAGCAACCAACATATTTTCAATCCGGTGACTAAAATCACATCAGTCCTTCCTAATGTTTTTCTAAGCCTTCCATATAGAGTTAGTTGTTTCCCAAAAGACTATTCTAAACTCTGGTACAATCCACCAATTATTTATTAAAGACTTATAATAAGCCAAGTACTGGTACCTACGAGAACCAAGGTAATAAAGCATCATCCCTTATTCTCAAGAGGTCTCTGAGCTAGTTCTAAAGACTGATATTAAATTTTTATTCAATGTGATAACCCTGTGAAGGTTTCTAGAGTGAGGATATGCAGCACAAACTGTGGAGTCTAGAAAATACTTCCTATAAGATATAATGTTTGAACTAAGCGTTTAATAGTCAAATTAAGTTGTCAAATTAAAGAAAGTCAGAGGCTTGGTATAGGCGGAAGGAACTTCAAGATGAAAGCTTAAACCCATTATCCACTCAGAGGTTAAAAGAGACATGGAAGGGTTGTATCTTGTTTTTTTTGTTGTTGTTGTTGTTTTGTTTTCCTTCACAGATTGAGAAAATAAAAATGTGAATAGCAGGTAAAGGCTGAGAAAGGATGCAGTGCTCTGATCCCTTGTCATTTAAAACTGTGTAACCTTGAAAAATGACTTCTCAATTTCCAGTCTATATCCATTTCCAGATTCTTCATTGTATCAACTAATGTCATTATTATAATTATTACTTAATTCTTAGAATTACTGCTATAACTTTAAGTATGTTGTTAATGTACAAGTTGAATTTTGACTCATTTTTTCATTTTACCTTGCTCCATTTTCTTATGGCTGGACAAACTGATTTAAAGTCTCGGTCCTGCGTGCCTCTTTTTAAAATTTTAATAAAAGAAAAAATTCTGTTAATCCACACTATAAATGTCTGATATTGGTTTTAAGACATAATTTGTTTTTGGTGTAACCTTTTGACCTTTTCTCAGTTCACAAGACTTCTTAAAATGAGCTTATTTGAATGGCTAATAATTTGCTTACCTAACAAATTCCTGTCTCCTAGCACTAAACAACCTATTGATACACTAGAAAAATAATTTAATAAAGAGTTCCATAATATCAGCACTTTACATTACTAGCCTTCTCCCCCCCACTCTCCAAGATACAAAGTGAGCTAGGTTATTTTCTCTTCACTAGATTGGCTATAAAACACCATCTGGGTCTCTCGAGTTTATCATTTTTGTTCCCTTTATACCAGTTGGACATCCTTATAAATTCAAAATGGACTTCAATCTGTAAAAACTTTTTTTTTTTTTAAAGATTTTATTTATTTATTTGACAGAGAGAGAGGCAGAGAGGCAGGCAGAGAGAGAGGAGGAAGCAGGCTCCCTGCTGAGCAGAGAGCCCGATGCGGGACTCGATCCCAGGACCCCGGGATCATGACCTGAGCCGAAGGCAGCGGCTTAACCCACTGAGCCACCCAGGCGCCCCTGTAAAACTTTTTAACATGTTTATTTTTTATTCCTTACCTTGAGTTCTAATCCATAATGTAAAGGTTTTATTTTTGTTAGTGTTATCTTAACAAACCTTGGTATACAATGTGAGAAACCATTCTATAGTTAAACATTTGCTCATCTCTAGTGCAAAAGATAAATATTTCTGTTAAATGTGCCATCCTCTCTCCATGAAGAAGAGGAGACTTCATCTGTTTGGGTTCCCACTTCATCTACAGCAGTACACTGAGGCAAATTTATGTTTTGGTTCCATGTCCTAAAATTGAATAGGGGAAAAATATTGTGTGACTATGTGCTATTAAACATTGTATTTGTACTGAGGGGTACTAGGTAGAGAAAACACATGAATCTGAAGTGCTGATATGGAAGTGCCATTGTCTCATTCTAACATACCCTCCTATACCCTTTTCGTCTCCATCCTCTAAATATGATCTTCATGCTTTGGTAGAAGAATGAGTAACTTTGTACAACTTAACCTTCTAAAAATGACAAGCATAAAACCAGGAACATTGTCTCAAATTCCTATGTACATAGATAATAAAATTACACAATTTTACTGGAAGAAGACATTTTCTCAATGGTATTGAATCTCATTCCTAGCCAGGACTACTATGAAATGGAGCCATCCATGCAGCCTGTGACAAAATTGACTGATCTCTTTTTCTAGAATGAATATCCTTCTCCAGCCAAGGGAATGGAATGCTCCCACCTGTATATGACAAATTTTGCTAATCTGCTCTATGAGCATTTATTAAAATGCAGTCTTAGTTTAAACTCAGGAATATTCAATAAGGCATAGCACTCACCCTGCTTCCCAAAGAGACTGCAATTAGCTCAAGATAGATGTCATTTTTCTCAGTGCTAAGGGATCTGAAATTGCCTCATATTTATTTAGGGGCTCAAATTTTCAGTTTATGAAAAAACAAACCAGAGGAGGAAGTATGGTTTAATAAACTGAACAGAGCTTCAGGGGTCTGAAATCTACTACTTAGCTTAGTCCAGTGACTCCTCAATCATTAATCAATTATGAATATTTACCAGTAAGAGAAGAGATCTGTATCTTTTTCTTCATATAATAAGGCATTTAAGGAAGTTTAAAGGACATAATTGTTGACCATTTGAATTCATATTTATTCACTCTTTTTTTTAAAAGATTTTATTTATTTATTTGACAGAGATCACAAGTAGGCAGAGAGAGAGAGAGAGGAGGAAACAGGCTCCCTGCTAAGCAAAGAGCCCCATGTGGGGCTCGATCCCAGGACCCTGGGATCATGACCCGAGCCGAAGGCAGAGGCTTTAACCCACTGAGCCACCCAGGTGCCCCATATTAATTCATTCTTGAGGGAATCTGATAATCATATCATCATTATAGGACTGTTTCTATTAAGCACACTTAATATGTATGTTCATATAGTTAGTTACTAAGATGGATTCGTGACTTTTTGGCATTTTGCATACACCTAACTATTATTTCTTAAAAGGTTAATTTTGTTTGTTTCTTTGCTTGCTTTCCACCCTTCAAATATATTACTTTCTCTTCTACTGTGGAGTACAGAACCATCTGTTGCATGAATTTAGGTAGAGTGATCCTTAAGATTGTGGAGTGGTGAGGCCAACAGTATTCTAAAATCATCCCTACCTCTGCCATTGAGTTTATATGTGACTATGGGCAATAAAACCTCAGCTTCTGCACTAGCAAAGTCGGAGAAATTCTCAACAGCACTTTTGATTGCTATGAGCACTAAACACGGTAAAATATGGGCAGTCTGGATCACTATATTTGACATATAGTAGATACTCAATAACTATTGACTAAGATTATTATCATCGTATGCCCAGTGGCTTCTGGAGCACCCATTTCTTCAAAAAAATTGAATTTTCATAAGTGCCAAAAGAAAATTTATAATACTTTCATTTCTAGGAGGTCATGATTATCTGTTCTGACCTACTAATCTTTTATTTCTAATGTAATTGAGGAAGTAACTTATTCCTAGAAGGAAATACAGGCAAAAGGTTTCATGACCTTGGATTAGGCAATCGTTTCTTCATAACCAAAAGCACAGCAATTTAAGAAAAAACAGATCACTTGGGTTTCTTCAAAATTATTGTGCATCAATGGACATTATCAGAATGTGAAAGGACAACCCAAGAATGAGAGAAAATATTTGTGAATCCTATCTGGTAAGTGACTAGTACCCAAAATATATAAATTCTAGGCATACCTGGGTGGCTCAGTCATTTAAGTGTCTGCCTATGTCTCAGGTTGTGATCTTAGGGTCCTGGGATCAAGCCCCGCACTGAGCTCCCTGCTTCAACAGGGAGGGAGGAAGTCTTCCATAGTAAAAAGACAATGCAGTTTAAGAACAGGCAGTGATCAGAATATATATTTCTCCATAGAAAATATACAAATGGCAATAAGCACATAAAAAGATGTTCAACATCATTAGTCATTAAAAATGCAAATAAAATCACAATGAAATAATACTTCATACCCACTGGAATGGCTGTTATAGACAATAACATTTTTGCACTTTCTTTTAACATTAAATGTTTAAATTTTTTATGACTCAGCAGTTCCACTCCTAGGTATCTTTATAAGAAAATGAACATTTTGCACTTGAATGTTCATTGAAACAGTATTCTTAATAGCACAAAGTGGAAACAATCCAAGAGTTCCTTAACTGATGGATGTATAAATATGTGATGTATTAATACAGTGGAATGTTACTTGGCAGTAAAAAGGAGCAGAGTACTGATTAAATGCTACAACATGGGTGAACCTTGAAAACATATGAGAAGAAAGAAGCCAGTCACAAAGGACCACATATTTTATGTTTCTCTCTATATGAAATGTCCACAATTGTCAGATGTGTGGTGACAGATTTTTTTTAATAATTGCAAGGAGCAGGGAAGGGAAGTTTGGGAGGTATGGGGAGTAACTGCTAGTGGGTTCAGGGTTTCTTTTTGAGATGATGAAAGTATTCCAATATTAGATTGTGGTGATAATTGCACAGTTATTTCTGTGAGTGTATCAAAAACCACTGGTTTTAAAATTAAAGTTGGTGAATTATATAGTATGTGGACTGTACCTCCATAAAGCCATTAAAATGTTTGGATTGAGGGAATGGTTGTATAGCTCAGTAAATTAACTAAAAATCATTGAGTTATACAATTAGTTAGAATAGTGAATATTATACTCTGCAGAAAAACTCCTCAAAATAGTTGCTTTAAAATTATATGAACTATTAATGACAGTTAATTTAGCTTTAGAAGATTTATTTATTGTGATAAGGAGTGGTAAATGAAGAATTGGAAAGGAAGAAAGTTTTGCTGTAACTGAACACAGAGAATTCTTCCTGGGACTGAAATAAAATCCTGGCTAAGATTTGTTGGAGTATAATCATCATCATCATCAACATCTACAGATGCTTTTCTGAATGTGTTTGATATTTTTGCTTCCTGCTCTGACCATATTATCCTCCATTTTCTCACCGTATTGTAAATTGTGTAGGTATGTTTTGCCCGTATTCTAAATAAGGCTTTTCACCATTCTTATTCATACTGAATTCCTTTGCTGTATATGTTTGCAGTTGACTTCAGTTTTACCCTCACTTTAACTTGAACCAAAAGTCTGCATTTGCTGTAGGTGTGTTTTTAGTTAAATAGTAGAATAGTGATAGAGATAGTAACAGTAAGTAGTTAATTTTCATTTTATGCTTACTGTCTGCCAGACAATTTCTATGTATTAGTCTTCTTAATACATCTAACACAAAAGAAAAGTAATGTTAACTCTGAATGAGGAAAGGAAGTATATTCATCACTTGGAACATCTGATTGCTTTGTAAGTATAAATCGCATTGTTTTCACTGTACTGAATGCACTATTTCTATTCTATCATACATTCTTTCAAGTAAACAAATCCCACATTTAATGTAGTTCAGTTGTTAATCAAACCTTGATATCTCTTTGTCACCAGAATCATGCATAAATATCTTTGACTAGTCGTGTGTGTGTGTGTGTGTGTGTGTGTGTTTGGGGGAGGTAGTGTTTAAAGGTGGTCAACATGTCATATTACATCATTTTCTCCCCATAATTGAAATGTAAAGACCAATAATGAAGGCTCACTCACTTTTATGCCCTAATCTATTTGAGTTCAAAACTTTTCCATCATGTTCTTATTTTCTACTAACTTTTTGGATTCCAATATTCATGTTTTAACTTTGAATTTTCCCCCACTGAAATCCCAGGGATTCCAGTGTATCTGTTCTGAAATCTTCCTCTGCTCAGCAATTCCACCCTTCCGGTCCCCTGTCTATATATTTTTTTCCCAGTGTGACTGCTTGTAGTGTTTCACTAATAGCCTTGAACCCCACTCTGTCCATATGCTGGCTGCTAGCCATCAAAAACATAGCTGGGGGTGGCGGGGAGAGAGTGAGCTGCCATGTTAAATCGCCTCTTTCCCTCCCTCTGGGAAAGGACCTTAACCTCAAGCACTTTCAGTCAATCACAGTCCAAGAGAGAACCTTGAAAATGTTCTGCAACACTGATTGGTTCCATAAAATATGCTGGCTGGATGCAGAAGTTGAGTTTCTTTTTGCTTATTTTATAATAAAGGGCAATGCATGTGCTGTATTCATAGTAATTCAAATCTGACACAAATAATACAGCAAATAATTACAGTGACCTTTAACTCACCTCAAATTTAAACAAAGGTTAAGCTGCCCTTTACTAAAGTAAATATTTTCTGTAGTCAAATAAATGCAGACACCTTTGGAGAGCAGAATATATTGCCAAACTAAACGAATCTGAAAATTGTTACAACAGAATAATTTCAAAACATAAAGAATGCAGAACTCTTCAGCATAAACAACACCCAGACATGCCGGCATCTGCCATTATTAATTTACGTTCCCATGTTTCCAATGGGCTTCCCCCATATGTTTGCTGGGAACTGTTGCTTGAAATTTCTGTCCAGGAGGGCGGATATCAAAGAAAAATATTAAAAGAAGAGAATTTAGCTCTCCTTTCCCTTCCCTGATTCAGTAAGCAATCTATGTTTTATTCTATAAAGCTGAACAAAGCCTTACATGTTTAAGTGGTTACCATCCATGTTCCAACTCTTAGAAAATAAACAGAGAAGACAATGCTAACTCAGCTAAGGAAGCAGATGATCAGTTTATGGAGTTCTTATACGAAACTTTAGCTGTTGGTCAGATAAGGACCAGGTGTATTTTTGCACATTTTAATTTGTTTAGTCTATGTCTATCTTAAATAGCACTTAAAAAGGAAAGAAAAAAAAATTCAGGGGTGGACTATGTTATGTATACCTAGTCTTTAATTTTAAAAGTTTATTTAAAAAAAATAATTACTCTCTTTCTGGAGTCCAAATGCTAATGATATGTTGACTGTGAAAAACAAGTCATCAGCTTGTTACTGCAATTGGTAGCACCTCCAAATTCTGCCTTCATTAAAATAAGGCCACCTGATGTAATTAGAAGTAGCATGCCTACAATATTTTTGGTCACATTTTAAATTACATGTCTCAAATAGGGATTAAATTTACATTTAATAGGACAATAATTGTATGTTAAAAGGAAAACTAAGTTTATTTCTTTTTGTTTCTCTCACTGCAGCTTTGCCAACTCTGTTATTAAGACCCGAGATGTTCTCAGAGACCTAAATTAAGGGGTTTATTTTTAACCAATTAAAAAAAAAATAAATGCAAAGTCCCAGATCAATAAAACCCTCTTCCTACGTGTCTCTCCTAATTTTGACTCAGCAAATTTTTCTATGCTTCAATCCCTTTTTGAAGTTGTTGAAAAAACAGTACTGGGCTGTCTCCTTTCACACCAAAGGGTGAAAATCAAGATCTGAGGCTGATCTATTAATAACTTTGGGGAGTAAGTGTTTGTTATCTCACAGATTGTAGCTCCTCTGTAGATTCTTGCTCTCTATGAAATGGCTGACACTGACCTTGACAGAAACACATGATTTTGTAATGGGAGTGAGAATGAATTCTTCATGGAAGTAAAGAAACTCTGGAAGAGTACTGGACTCTTACTGTTGCTTGAATTCGTTATCATTTTGTGTTCTTTTATTATCTAACATTTGATGAGGAATCTTCTTCCTCTATTTTTTTAGAGTCTTATAGTCTCCTACAGTCCCTAACTCCTTGAATCTCCCTCTCCTTTTCCTTTCTGTTAGAAGTTAATTAGACACTCAGGTGGTCAGGACCAGGGTCCCCCAATAAGAAAATAGGGGGTCTGGACACCTGAGACAAAACTGCATAAGCATCCTGTTTTACAGCTTAGACAGGACCAAGACCATCCTGTCTAGCAGCCTCAGCAGAAGTGACTTTTGCAAAACATCCTGAAACAAAACAGTTATTCATAAAACATTGGTCACTATCACAAGTTGAGGCAGTTTGCCTCCAGATGTCATCCCAAAAGACCCATCAACACATGAACAGTATCCAATAGGTAGACAGGTGCATGATCAAAGCCCTGATCGGCACACCTGAGCAGTCAATCCACAGGGGGCCCAATCTCAGGATGCTCAAGATAGTTCCTTGAAAGTGCTTATAAAAACCCTTAGATTTGAACGCCAAAACCACAGCCCTCTTGGGTTCCCTCCCTCTCTGGAAGCTTTGTACTACCACTCAATCAACTTTGCTACACTGCCCACCACTCAAATTCTGGTCTACTTGTTCATTCTTTGAAGCAGCGTGACCAAGAACCCTAGACACCAAGGGAACAAAAATCCTCTAACGCTTCCTTTGAGGAAGAAGAAATTACCCATTGCCTTTCCTGATGTTTCTTTTTTCTTTTTTTCTTTAAGATTTTATTTATTTGAGAGAGAAAGAGAGAGAACACACAAGTGGAGGAGAGGCAGGCAGAGGAATAGGGAGAAGCAGGCTCCCAGCTGAGCAGGGAGCCTGACATGGGACTTGATGCCAGGCTCTGGGATCCTGGCCTGAGCCGAAGTCAGAGCTTAACTGACTGAGCCACCCAGGCACCCCATTTCCTGATGTTTCTTACATCTTTCCTCCTCTTCAGAAACTTTCTTCCTCTTTGGAGACTTTTTTAAGAAAAAAGGTATATACTGCTCTGATGGATAGCTAGAGAGAGTATATAAGGAACAAATCCAAATCAAGAGATAAATTGATAACATGTATTATTCACTATAGCATGGTACTTCTCTGTAAGTTTTGGGTTTGGGGGAAGATACTACAGTTAGGTTTAGATTCTTGACCCTGACAAAAATTGAAATATACCAACTCCTCAGAGGTTCTGGTCTTCACGTCTAAAAAGACCTGTGAGATCTCCCACCTCTTATCGAGAGGAGAGCTAAAAACTAAAGAGTGCAGCCCTCCTTGCCTCCTCAAAATAGGTGGTTATAAAATTGAACTTGTGCCTTCAGGATCATGTTTTTTTATTGTCTTTCAACTTTCACATTACTTTCCTGTGAGTTTGAGTTTGTCTGTTTGGTCTACAATTACTTGTTTGCTCTTCTAATTCTTTGTCCATACGGATTTCAGTATGTACATACAGAGAACCTTACATATGTAAATAATCACAGAAGTATCTCTAATGCTTTTCTTCTGAGTCTGTTTTCCTTCTCTTAGGATGCAGAGTTAAAATGCAATTGAGTGCTATACTTAAAATATCTTTTCTTGTGTAAGATCATTTTCTTCCTTAAACAGAGTTTATACTACAGAGGTAAGTTTGGAAAGACCAGGTGTACTAAAGCAATACACAGAATACTATTTTGGAAAATCATAGTTGTTTGGTTAAACTGTAAGTCTTATGAGAAACTGATTGTCATGTTTCCCAAAGAGGAGTAACAGCCATCACACTGGACAAGTAGAAGGATTTGCAAAAAAGTATTTGGATTTTGGATTTTCATGATGTTATGGCTTTTTTTTTTTTTTTTTTTTTTTTTTTTTTGAGATAGAGAGAGAAAGAGAGCACATGTGCACAAGTAGGGATGGGTAGGGAGGAACAGAGGGAAAGGGCACTAAGGAGAGAATCTTAAGCAGGGAGCCCCATGCAGGGTTTGATCTCACAATCCTGAGATAGTGACCTCAGCTGAAATCAAGAATTGGCCCCTTAAGTAAGCCACCAAGGCCCCCCAGTGTTACGGGCTTTTAAAGAGGGTATGAGAAAGAGTTTGTGTAGCCATAAAGAAGGGATGGTATAATTGGTAAGGGGAGGGAGGAATGCCTCAAACTAAAGATATAAGAAGAGAACAAAAGAAAGTCAGCGAATCTGCTCAAAACAGCAAGAAAATCTGACCCCAAATCTGATCATGAGTGAATTGTTAGTTATGACTGGTCTGAGTTTCCAAGGCATTAGAGTATTGCTGCTACATATGCTGTGTAACTTGAAGCCACAAGGAATAGGATATGGAAGCCAACTTAGAGAATACTAGTTTTCTTGGAACAGTATGTATGCCAGAGGGATGATAATCAGTTGAAATGAATAGAATTTTTTTTTAATTTTAATTCCAGTATCGATAATATACAGTGTTATATCAGTTTTAGGTGTAACAATATAGTGATTCTATACATTTTATATGTTTCTGAGTTCTCATGATGATAAGTGTACTCTTAATCCTCTTTACCTATTTCACCCATCCCCCACCTACCTCTCCTCTGGTAACCATCTGTTTTTTTCTTTATATGTAAGAGTTGGTTTTTTGGTTTGTCTCTTTTTTTCTTTGTTCATTAATTTGTTAAATTAAACTTCACATATGAGTGAAATCATATGGCATTTGTCTTTCTCTGACTCACTTATTTTGCTTAGCCTTATACTCTTTAGATCTATGCATGTCATTACAAATGGCAAGATTTCTTCATTCTTTTTTATAGCTGAATAATATTCCATTGCATATATCTTCTTTATCCATTCTTCTATGGACAGACACAGGCTGTTTTCATAAATTGGCAATTATAAATAATGTCACAATAAACATAAGGGTGTATATATCTTTTCAAATTCGTTTTTTTTTCTGTTTTTAAAGATTTTATTTATTTATTTGACACAGAGTGAGATCACAAGTAGGCAGAGAGGCAGGCAGAGAGGGAAGCAGGCTCCCTGCTGAGCAGAGAACCCGATGTGGGGCTCGATCCCAGGACCCTGGGATCATGACCTGAGCTGAAGGCAGAGGCTTAACCCACTGAGCCAACCAGGTGCCCCCAAATTAGTGTTTTTGTAGGAATACATAGAATTCTTTAATGTGGGGTGGTAAGGATGAGTCATGTGGAGACAATCAGAGTAATGCAGAGAAGGGACCAGGATGTATTGTTTAAATGCAGTGATGAGAATATAATTGAGAATGAGATGATGCCAATGGTATAAACATCTCTGAGTGAGACTGGTGGAAAAGTCTTTCTGGGTTAGAGATAAACTATTTTTGCATTTCTGAAGACGGTCTTTTACCCTTCCCAAAGACATCTGCATACTTAACATCATTTAAAATAATCTTGGGAGCATTTTCTCATATGTCGAAGAGAAATAATCATGCTCCTTTCTGTTACATCTGGGCTTTCTATACATTCTTTTAATGTGAGTTAGCATACCATCTTATAATTGTTTCAAAACCTGTTTGTTTCCTTTTCTAGAATGGAAGTTTATTAAGAGTAGGTAACTTTTTTTTTTCTTTTCTATATATCTTTGTGAATAACCAAGTGTATAGCACTGTATTTGACATATTGTGGATGTTTAATAAATGTTAAATGGAATTTAATTTTGAGAACTGTCCTGGCTTTAACTAAAGTTGGCCACAGTGTTTACTGATACTAAAGATGGATGAATCCTTTGGTGGGGGCCGGGATAGTTTCCTTTGTTTGCAAAATCTGTATGGGCAGGAAGGAAGGGGTAGTATTCGTTGACAAAGACCCCGAAAAATAGTGTGTTAATGCTGTACTTTATGCATCGATTGTGATTTCACTGCCATCAATTACTGGAGATGAGGTGGCCAGACAATTTGTGTGAGGAGAAAAGTTCTTCCCTTGCTAGAAAATATAAAGACTTCTGGCAGAAATATTTACTGATTTCAGTCTTTTGTAAAACTACATTTCTTTTGGTTGTCTTGCATACCTTACTTCACACGTGATGTAAATAAATTTGGCTTATTTTTTTCTTAGATTTTTTTTTTCCTACTCTTCGCTTTGGCTGCTATGAAGCTCAATGAAGCACTCTTAATCTCATCTTAAATAGTTTTGCTTTTTATGTACTTTGTTTCTTTATATTACCTCTCCCCAGGACTCTTCTTATATTTTAGTCCTTTCTCTCTTCACCTCAATTACACTATCATATCATTGTATGATTTTTTTTAATAGCTATCTTGAATACATCTGGGAACAAGGCAGGATATAAAGTAATTAATAAGTAAAATAAATCCAGGCACGTTAGCCCCACATACTACCCGCCTGCCAATACCACATAATACAAACCACATTGCACTGTTTAGAATGAATGAAAGCAAAGGTCTCGAGCTGGTGGCTAACAGGCAAAATCCTGCCCACTGACATGTTTTGTTTGGCCCACACAGTGTGTTTAAAATATGAAATACTTGCCAACCTTTAGGAATCAGAAAATTTTAAATGAAATCCCAGTTTTTCTTAAAGGGGCCTATATTCCGTGCACGTGTGAGTGGTGGCACTCTTTCTCTAGTTCACCAGAGCCCCTGGTACACTATTTTGTTTCAGCTATATTGCTTGGCACTATTGTATTAATTTATAGGACTGCTAGATATTATAAATATTTTGCTTGGGGCTCCTGCATGAATGAGATGAGCAATTTGCTTAAATAAGTTATCATTTTTCAGTAGCTTTTTTATTTCTATTCATAAAATAATGGCAGAATTTCTGTTGTTGCTTTTGCTTCTTTCGAACATGAAAAGCTAACCAATATTTTGGAGCTTATGTCAGAAAAATTAGTTACTTATTTATGATATTTCTCCCCAGACATGGGAAGTCTCCTTATCAAGGAATTAATATTTAGGACACCTTTCCTATTTGAATCCTAGTTCTAAGTCTGGAAATAAGGCTTTGGCCTTGCAATAGTTGTCAGAGACTTCTGCCTTATAATCATGGATTGTAATGCTTTTGACCTGAAGTGAGGGTCCTAGTAACTCCTACTTAACATAATATTTTTAACAAACTTGATTTTCTTTTCTTCAGTCCAGAGCAAAGTAGACATATTTTTTATTAATTATTTTTATTAACATACAATGTATTACTTGCCCCAGGGGTACAGGTCTGTGAATTGTCAGGCTTATACACTTCACAGCACTCACCATAGCACATACCCTCCCCATTGTCCATAACCTAACCACCCTCTCCCTACCCTCTCTCCCCCTAGAAATATTTTTTAAACATTGGGACTGACAGAACACATTTGATGCTTATGAGAAACTGCCTCCTGCAAAAGAACAAAACAAAACAAATAAACAAACAAAAAAAAAACCCTTAAAAATTTAGAAATTAAGTATTTTCATGAATGTTCAGTTATATTTCTATCTTTTATAAGGGGATTGGGCACCTATCATATTGTCCTGCTCTGCTGCTGTGCTGGAGCTGGACTTCACTGGCTCATAACAGCAAATGGTATCTCTTTCCAACTCTGTACTCACTGATATAATGATTTTTGTTTGTTTCCAAAGATCTGATTGTTAAACGTTTACCTGCACATCACTGTATCCAGGGCCTGCTAGGCAGTTTCCTCCATATTTTTTGTACATTAGAATGTGCTGCGGGGCATCCTTCCACATTGAAGTACACACCTTCCAGTTTCTTCATTAGAAATCTCCTACTTAAAAAAGAAAAGAAAAGAAAAAAAAAAAACCTCATCTATTAAAACTCTTTTTATGCATCATCTTCCTTGTTGAATTCTTCTCCAATTAAAGACAGAAAACATTATTCATTATTTGTATCAGTGCTCTCCCCATTGCATTTTATTTATCTCCTTATACTTTGCATTTTTCTATGTAGTGATTATTTCCATGAGATGAAGGACAAAATATTTTTATTCTCCTTAGAATATACCCTTTAGTGAATCATTCCATCCAAGGCCATAATGGTTATCCTCTTTAGATGGAATATAGAGAACTGCTGAACCTAAATTGAATTGATCTCTTAGCAGATGAGTGACACGGACAGCCTTTCTTCTGTGGGGTTGTACTGTCAATTAATAAGGACAGGAAACTAAAAGGCAAAGGTGTAAGATGGGAGTATGAAGGTCTCTAATCAGGGGAGAGGGAAGGCACTTTGATTAAAGACTGAGAGTACATTGTTTTCTGACTCCATAATGGCAACCTGGCATGGTCTGGACGTTTATGTAAACATACCTGATATTTGGTAGTTGTTGTTGGGAAAAATGATTGGGTAAATTGTTTCTTAGCAATATGGAATGCTTATCCATGCTCCCTATCTTTGCATTGCAGTTTCTCAAAATATAGCAACCTAAACTTTCTCTGTGCCTCACACAAATTGTGTGTGACAGGTCATAGTTATTTAATAGAGACCAATAGTCCTCATTCCCATAATCCATATTATTTAAATCCTCCCATGTCAGTCACTGTAGACTAAATTTGTATCCAAATCATTTTCATTCCCAGAAGTTAAATGTGATTCTGGCAAAAACATAGCTCTTATATTATTTGGTGCTTTTATTATTAAATAATTATGCTCAAGAAACTTCATTGCTTGTTACAAGCTCGGGATGTGAGGAAAATTCCAAAGCAAAGACTGCATCATTCTGTGGGCATTTCTTTGTCATTACCAAGTTGTTTTTCTTTGAATGTTCTTTGATTCTCCCCCGAAAGAAAGAAAGTCCATTCAGTAGCATCAAAGTGTGGATGTTTTCCATAGTGATCTGGATGGGAATCAGTAGCAGGGGGCTTCGCCTCAATGTCTGTGGTTCAAGGGAGGATGTCACTCTTCAGAGACAGTGTGAGCAATAGGGAAGCAGGGGAAGTTTCTGAATGACCTCACAGCAAGAGATGAGCAGTCAGTACTGTAATAATGGTTTACATTGGCAGGACTCCACTTCTGGGGTGGTCCATAGTGACATTGTCAAGAATCTCTTTCATTAGTACTTGAATACTTCAGGGACACATTGGTTGAAAGGTGAAAAGTTGGAAGTGCTGCTGTTTTTCATGGCTGGGGATAAGGAGAGCCCATTTAGGAGCTTATAAGAAGCTGTTTTTGAAAGAAAATACGAAACGCCAACACAATTTTTCATGAACTCTCAAATGCAGTGTGGTGCAGACTCTTGATTAACAAACTGCTCTTTCTTTCCTGTTGGAATTGTGGCTTCCTTTTGGTAGTGTGGTTTTTTGCTAGGAAATCTCAATTTACTAAGGTTGAGAGGTTAACGGTTTAGGCTACAGGTAACAGCAATTATCCAAACTGGAGAGCATATAGTATAAAATAACTGACGTGCATTTTAGCAAGTTTATTGATTAAGGTTTTGTGTTCTTTCTATTTATAGAATTGAAGATTTGTTTCATGGAATATAATAACCAGTGAAAACCTGGCATATTACACACTCTCTTGCACACATGTTATCTTCCTCTGAGTCCTTTAAATAGTAATGTCAACAACATTAGGGATCTAAACCAGTATGTGTTTTGTTGCAAAGGTGCATTTTAGTGTTTTATATATTTTTAAGGGAAAATGTAGGAAAAATTGATAACTTGAACAGGCATGATCTAGAGTAACTTAAAATTAATAGAACACTTCATATTTTAGGAGTACTTTACATTCGGTGTTCTGTCACTTCCAGCAAGTCTTGAAAAAAACTACACTTGTCTGACTACTCTATATATCCATAAGCACATCCTTCCAGATTTGATTGACTAGTGTTTTAGTAGTGCAAAACTTACCGATATGAAGTCTTTAAAATTTATATATAACATTCTCAGAAAAAAAAATCTTTATTTTAATGTTATATTTTAGTTATTAATGAATATGTAATTTAAATATATGGTTATGTTAGACAAACAATCCTCTGTAACATTTTTTTTTTTTAAAGATTTTATTTATTTGTTAGAGAGAGAGAGATACAGAGTGCAAGCACAGGCAGACAGAGTGGCAGACTAGAGGCAGAGGGAGAAGCAGGCTCCCTGCTGAGCAAGGAGCCCGATGTGGGACTCGATCCCAGGACGCTGGGATCATGACCTGAGCCGAAGGCAGCCGCTTAACCAACTGAGCCACCCAGGCGTCCCCTCTGTAACATTTTATTGTTCCATCTTTCCCAGCTTAACTTTTCTATCCATAAATATATATTTTATGGTAGTAAATAGATATTTATTATAACAGTTCAAACATTATAAAAACTTATGCTGAAAAAATAAGTATTTCTAAATATTTCAGTTCCAGAATAATAAATAGCTTGTATAGTCCTATCAGTTTTTCCCATGGATTAAAAGTATGTAATAAGTTGTTAGATAAGTTAAATTTAAATATTTAATAAGTTGCATTTAAGTATTTTTAAAGAAGTAGTTCTATTTTATGTAAGCACTTTGAAACCTTTCTTCCCCCTCAAAATAAATAGGATATATGGACTTGTAGGTGAGTACATTCTATTTGTATTTTTTTTAAAGATTTTATTTATTTATTTAACAGAGAAAGAGATCACAAGTACGCAGAGAGGCAGACAGAGAGAGAGGGAAGTAGGCTCCCTGCTGAGCAGAAAGCCTGATGAGGGTCTCAATCCCAGGACCCTGGGATCATGACCTGAGTCAAAGGCAGAGGCTTAACTCACTGAGCCACCCAGGCACCCTCTATTTGTATTTTTTAAAGATTTTATTTTTGTGTAACCTCTACACCCAATGTGGGATTTGAACACACAACCCTGAAGACAAGAGTCACTCTATCAACTGAGACAGCCAGGAGCTCCTATTCTATTTGGATTTTTAACATATAGAATCATGTTTACATATAGGATTGCATGCTTTTCTTTTTATTTATTATGATAACTAGAATAATTTCTTATCATTATGTAACATTTTCATGGCACTTTCTTTTAATTTTATAAATACTCCATTACACTATTTAAAATAAATGTTTAAAAAATGGAAAATAACATTTTTATGATTTTGACATCATTTGAAATATCTCTTTTTCCTCTGCCTTCTCCCTTTTCCTTCTCTCCCTCTTTCTCTTTTGCTTTGTCTTCCCCTTCCTCCTCCTCTTTCTGCTTTTTCTAGTACTCTTCTTTTCCTCTCTCTTCTTTGCATTGAATTTTTCGGTGGGAAATATTGGGCTAAAGGACATGGACATTTTCAAGTTCTTATTATATATTAAATAACTGCTCAATATATAATTTTAGAAACAATGTATGGGAGTATTTTTTCCCTGAAATTTCATATTTAGGTGATTTGACCTTTTGTAATTTATACTCAATGGTAAAACATAGATCTTGCTAAGAGTTTCAATCTAATTCTCACCAAAATCTATTGATGTTTCCTATAAACTACTAAGTGGTTTAATATGGAGCAAAAGCATGGCTGCTAGAAAGCTAATGGTGAGAAATTATTCCCAGATTAGTCCTTCAGGTTTTGAGAACATAATTATAAGAACTTATAATTATGACAATTATATGGAGAAATTTAGAGTGCGTAAATAATTACTGCACAATAAATAAGCACAAATGGCAGAATTACAACTTACAATGTATGAAAATACAGCTTTAAGTGGCCTAACTCTTGGGCAGTGATTCTCTGAAAGGAACACCTAGGGAGATGCTGTGAAAGAGAGTCCCATAATGATCTGGAAGTTGGCTTAGGGGATCTGATTTAGTCATGACGTCCTCCACAGGTTTTTTTTTTTTTTTTTTTTTCTCCCCACAAGAATGTAGGATTGAGGAAAGGAGCTTTATCTTTGTTGTCATGTCAAAATTATCTGAAATTTGTTGCTGGCCAAGTGGCTTTGCTTTGATTTTAATAAGAACCTAGGGGTGCCTGGGTGGCTTGGTCAGTTAAGTGTCTGCCTTTAACTCAGGTCATGATCTCAGGATCCTGGAATCTAGCCCCTATGGGGCTTCTGGGTGAGCAGGGAGTCGTCCGTCCCTCTCTCTTTGCGCCTCCCCCTGCTTGTGATTTCAGGATGAAGGTATACTGGGATTCAGAGACTTAACTGATGTAAATTACTGGCCTGCCGACTGTTCACTCATTGGTCTACATGCAATCTCAGATCTTACAGCTCTTCAGGTGCTGAAGGTGCCTCAGGATCTTTAGGTCATGTAGTCTGTTCTTGGACTTTCCCAATTTCATCACTGTTTCTGGGATCTATTCCTAGAGGAGCATGGCAGGCTCCTTAATTTTGTTTTCACCTCCATAAAATTTCATAAAGAGCTGGTTGTCCTTTCATTATTATTTTTTTTTATTTCCATCTAACCTAAATCTGAATCTTTGTCATGATGAGTATAAGGCAGGACTAACATGATGTTATTAGGGGATTTCTAAATCTAGCCTTTGATACGAAACCTGCTAGGACACTTGAAGGAAGTATCTGAGTTGTAGAGATGTGAGAATCTTTTGGAATCATAGGACTTTAGAACTGGGAGTTACATTAGAAATCCTCTTGTCATTTTCCTCCTTCATTTTATTTATTTATTTATTTATGAAAGAGAGGGAGAGAGAGAGTGCAAGCATGTGCAGGGTAGGGAATGGCAGAAGAAGAGAGAGAATCTTGATCAGGCTCCAAGCCCAGGACATGGGGCCTTGATCTCAAGGACCCTGAGATCATTACCTAACCCAAAATCAAGAGTCAGATGCTTAACTGACCGAGCCACCAAAGCACCCATTTTCTTCTCATTTTAAAAATGATCAACAATAAGAATAAATGGAACATTGAGAACAATGGACTGTATCAAATACAGAAGGTGAGGAAAAGAAGTGGTGAATGACTCTTCTGGTCATCCTCACATGATTGATGGAGGAGTTACTACTCCTGTGGAAAAACTAGTAAGTTATCCTGTCCTTTTTATAAATGTGGATGAATCTATGATTGTTTTTATATTCTTTTTTCTCTTGAACATAAGACCAATACCAAGAAACATACAGAAGATGATGATTATTAATAATAGAGGATTTCTGTACATGGTAAAGCCCAGTATATGTTTTCCAGGTTTTATAATCAGAGATGAAATACACATAATATTATTAGATTCACAGTTTGACGTGGATTAACTTTTTCAATGTGTTTGCAATTCAATAGTTTTTATTTTCCTTTCATTGGTTCTGTAAATACATGAAACATAGAGTAATATTTGACCTATCATGCTATTGAATTTATCCTATTTGAAATACTTGGATTTAAAAGCTAAGATTTTATTCATGATTAAAGAAAAAGGAGTTGTCTGGATAAAGATAACACAGCTGGTCCCTGAGGAGTCTGGACTTCTGTTTTGCTCAATGTGTGTCAAGGACAATCTCTGTCATTAGTATTTTCTAGATGATTTTTAGGTATTCCATAACAGTACCTTTTTATTCAATTGTGGTGCTCTATCGAAAGTTTTTTCTTCAGAAATGACATAAATATATAGAAAACAAAATATATATTGCATCGTATGTATATCTAACAAATTACATTTGAGTTTCCAGGATTTCAGAAGTAACTGCTTAGTATTTGTTAATGCAAATTGTTGTGCAATTAGGTTTTCTGAACACTGAAAGGCAATCAAAATTTACCAAAAAAGGTGGGGGAAGAATTGATTGACTTGTTCTTTTTACTTTGTATGATGACATTCCATGAGTCTCTGAGCCCCCACCAAGGTAAACTGATATAAGGATTAACTGACTATCGCAAAGGCTAACTTACAGAAACCACATGAGAAGTTCTGAGCACAGACAGTGCAGATAACAAAAATATTATCCACCTTGTTTACAGTGGAGTTAGTCAGTTTATTAGTTGGAGCGCTTCATTATGTATAAAAGATGCCAATGATAGTCTCCTAGTCAAAATAAATAGGCATAAAGTGTTCTGCATATACAATTTGTGGGGAATAGTTACTTTGCTATTTATTTAATAATTGACCATAAATGGAGTCAAAGTGCAAAGGGAAAAACTAAAAAAGCAGCCCACTAAGGGCTTTTTGAAAGATTGATAAATAATGTGGAATCTCAATTAGGCAGTAGAAGGAATGCAGATATTAAAAATTTGGTCAAGAATCTAATTAGCTGGAGGTAATTAAACAGTCTCACACGGGGTCATTAATCTTTTCCACAGACCTTTGATGTTTTGCACACTGTCTCCTAGTCATTAATAAAATTCATAACACTCCACTTTGTGCTGTTTTATCATCATGTTTTTTCTCTGTAAGAGCATAGACCAAGTGTCATTGTATCACAAGGGCCTTACTTTAGTTAATTTCTTTTCCTCCCCCCATGCTTGTTAGGATTAACCATTTAATGATCCAAACAAAAAGCAAACAGCACATTTAAACTTGCCCTTAACTTTGGTAAGTAATACAATTTCACAACTTTGTCATCATTATATTAAAAGAGAGAGAGAGATTTCTAATGTTCCCATGTAAATGTTTCTTAGAAATGGTAAATTACAGTGGAACTACATTTAGTTATCTAAAGATTTACACAGTTGCATATTACAGCTGTAACTTTTCAAAAAACAGAGTAATTATTTAATTAAGAAAAATAGTCTAAAAAAAAGAAAAATAGTCTAAATGGAAACTGTGGAACATAAACTATACATTGAACAACAAAGGAAGAGAGTGTCATTTCACTAGTTTATTCTGGTAAGTTTCAAAGTAATGCCATATTCAAAAGTGGCTGTGTTATAAAAGACAAGGAAAATACAAAGAATGCATTTAGAAAATATGATTCCTGTGATTCAGAGGAAACATTTTATTCATTTTCATAAATGCAATGTTTGTATATTTATTCTTATATTTCAGTTTTTAACCGAATGCATTTCTGAAAAAAATCTTGTTTTATAGAATTGATTGTATTTGTAATAGAGCCTGTTACTCTAAAAGCCATTCTACCTGTTCTCTGGTAGATTGTGTTGATTAGCAGAGAATGCTAAATGAGATTGTGTAGTTCTGAACATTTCACTACAGAGAGAATGTTCTCTCAATGATGACATAAGAGAATATATAGGAAATGAGATACTCATCTCAACACACCTGAAGGATTCATAAACATTTGTTAAAGAAATGTAAGAAAATGATATCTGCAGAATATTAAACACAGAAAATATTATTTTATGTTAATTGATTGTTTCTGATAGGAAGATTGTCAAGCTATTCCCCTCCCCACAAAAAAACCAAACTACAGTCGTATGTCTATTTAATGAAATTAAAATTTTTGGAAAAATAATCAGTTGCTTTTTAAATTTTAGGAGTTGTTAGATATTATCTCTTCTGATATATTTTGTGTGGGTGAAATCAGAGCATACTTTCTTTTTTCAAAAAAAATGCTTATTTTTCAGATAATTAGCATTGCTCTTTTTAAAAAATGTCATATTTTTACCTAAACTAACACAAAATGTTTGCATAAAATGAAATTCTATATTTTGAAAATACCATTATAAAAGACTGCCACATTTTAATATCTATACATACCTTTGTTTAAACACCAAGAGAAAACAAATTTAGAAAAGAAAAATATGTCATTAAAAATCATTAAACTAAAGCTCATATTAAAGAAAAATATCTGACTCTTCACTAACAGTGCATTATGTAAGATCGAGATACAATCCATTAGACATTACTACGAAGAGAAAAAAACATATCAACATCATGTACAAAAAAGGACTTGCTTAGAAAATCCATGTGGAATCCCCAATCAAAAATAGAAACACCCACTCACATTGATTAAAATTTAATAGTGATTTGACTAATCAGTATGTTTATTCTAAGCAATTACATAGTAAGCCTAATTGTTAAATTTGTACAGCTTTGTTATTCTCGATCCTCCAGTGACATAAATTTAAAACAGGTTGAAGTTAATGACTAAAGGAATGTAAATAAAATAGTTAAGTGTTTTAAAATATTAATGGGCTTGATATCACACTGGAGTAACAAAAAGGATTTAGGTCGCATTGTGAGCATCAGACCTGTGTGTATTGGATTCCGCACTTTTCGTTTATGGAGAAATTAATTGTCTCAGGTGAGGTCCTAAACTGGATATCTGTTTTTAAAGATATAGAGTAACCTTAAAGAACACAAAAAGTATAAATGGAATTTACTGACACTATATTTGCATACAATATTAAATGGAGGAGTTTAGATTTTATGCTATGTATCTTTGTGCCTATGTGTTTGTGTGAGCTGAAGTTATGTCATTTTTATTGGGTATATTTCATCCAGGAGATACCGTCTATTTTAGAGAAAAAAATGAGGAATGGACCACATATTAATGTAATTTATCATTATGTGGCATATAAAAACACATATAAAAAGCAGTTTTAAAACATAGTGATTTAACTGTAAATAAAAAAACATGTATTTAATAATAAATAGCAGCAAAGTTGAATTTTCATGAGAAAATAGTTAAAATCCATAAATATTGAAGCATTTAGAAGTTTGCTGTTTTAATATTTAGGTGGTTTATATGCTTTGCTTGTGTAAGCAAACTGGATATGAATGTGTGCTTTGAATAGTCTGCTCAGAAATTTAGAAACATATATGATTAAACAGACAGATATTTTGTTAGATTTATCTTTACCTCTGTGGGGCCTTGAATTTTAATCTATTTCTTTAAGTGAAGAGGAACAAGGGACAAAAAAGGAGTTCAATAGTACGAGTGTTTGAGGTTCAGTACCACCTCCCAATTTCCTGGTTAACTGTAAGGTCATTCCCCAAACAGCAGGGCATAGGGGAAATCTACAATTCTGGAATCATTATATCATTTCCTGTCCTGTTTCCTGTCAACTGTTTCTGCCAGAAATGGCTAATAATGACCTATTTTCACTGAGCAATAGGAGAAGCTGAAGTAAAAATTAATGCTGTAGTTAGATATCCTTCCTAAATGTAGTTATAAAATCTGGACTAAAGAGGGCAGGAGATACTCTATAAAAAAACTACAGAAGACCAAGGGAAAAAAAAAAAAAAAAGCAAAAAAAACCCCAAACTCTATGAGAAAGTCATTCATACAGTTAAGTACATGATAAACTGATTTATTTTCAATAAAACTGGTATAAATGCTTTAATTACTTTGATACCTTGATTAACTGGAGTTTCAGTGGTGTTTGTAGGTAGTATGAGCTTTCCTTACACTTATTATTCAGCTTACTTATTTGCATTTGTATTGGAGATGAATGTTTTTTATAAATTCCTTTAGATCATAGTTTCCTTCTGGATCTGTTAGGAGCAATGAAATTAATAGTAGCCTTGAACTAGGACACATGTCATTCACTTAGTTTAAAATATGAGGTCTTTTCTAATCCTTACTTCATCTTCAAACTCAAGTTTTAAAACCCATGGCAACATATGTCACAAATGGATTTCTCTCCAAATTAATGTGAATTTCCATGGATGTACTAGCTAAATAGAATTCTTATCTATTCAATGTAAATTCATGTTCTCTTATTTCCTTTTTTAAATTTTTATAAATTTATTTGGCAAAATTGAGAATCTGAAATCAGTCAGAATATTGAAATGTGGATGAATGATAATGATCATCAGGTATAGGTTGGTATTCAAAATACATTACTGAATACGAGACAAGCCAAACTACTTCTTTCTTTACTTTAAAGTGGTACACATATTTATTTTAATCTGTAGATATCTACTTAATCTGACATTTCCAAAAAAAATTATAGATATTTAGATAATTAAGTAAACAGAGAAACAACTTATACTATATTTTTCATATGGCTCTTCTCCAGTTTATAATTATTTGCAGAATACCAAATTTTAACTTTTTAAAAATATATCCTTAGAAAAATACTTAACAATTATTGAGATACTTCACTTATTCTGGCAATAAGTATTTTTTTTTCTAATTTAGTTTACTTTAAGATAAAATTTAACTTCTAACTATGAAGGATGTTATGTTAAATCATTATTATAATCCTTGTAATGGATCTGAATACCATTTTATTGACCAAATAAGCTTTAAACTTGAACAGCCAAAAAACAAAATCCAAGTGCTTAACATTATTAACAGGCTAATACACTCAGGTAGCTAAAGAGAGTCCAGCTATATAGAGTTTAACACGGAGTTTAAATGTCTGGAAAACTCAGTTGCTTTTGAGCAATCTGGGACAAATTTTGGAATTCCCCACCTCTCAGCACATCTGAAATAAATATAGGTCCTGTACATTTGGATCCTTCTAAGTAGTGGATACTTCTTCGAAGCAGAGACTAAGGTAAACAGAGGCCAACCTTCTCTGAAACTTAGGTGAATGCAAGAGGCTGCCACCCTCCAAATCACAAGGAAATGGGTTGTAGGCCACACTTGCCCATGTCTGTAAATAACTCTTTTTATATTGGGTCACTGAATCTGAGATACCTCCTTAATATCTGTCACATGTTTAATTTTTCTGTCTTACAAAAAACAGATTTCTGCTTATTTGAAGAACTGAGGAAAGGGAAGCCATTTTCTGTTCTGGTGGAAAATAGCTTGCAATAGCCATGGTAATAATCAATGAGCTTATGGGCATGGATGACTATCACTGCTTTCATAAATAATAAATTTCAAATCTATAACAATGAAAAGAGTATTTAAGGCAAGTTTTATCCTTCTGTCTGTGGTCTGCATGTTATATTGTGTGAAATTTCCAAAAATAAAATTTCTAAAAATTTTACATAATTAAGACATTCTTATAACATTTGTTGATCATAAAGACTTAGAAACTGGTGACCCTTAGATTTCTGGATGTCTTGTGGGTTCTTTTGGGTTTGCTGATGTCCAGGTTGTTTCTGCATGACTTGGTGTCCTAGAGCTGAAACCTTCCTAGATTTGCACTTAAAAAGTTCTTACGAAGTCTGGCTTGATACCTAGATGAAGGTCTTTATAGCAGTTTCACTGATTGCTTTAACACAACATAAGGTAATTCATTATATGCAGTACCATCTTGAAATTTACAGAATTATTTCATTTGCTGAGAATACATTATTCTATCTGTTGAAGTTTAATTCATTTCAGGTCAGAATTCATTGAGGCACACTCAGAAAAGTTGAAGACAGTAAACCAATCTGTTAGAGTAAGCAAAAAGCTATCTTAGTACCTAAGTTTCCTTAAAATACATGAATATAATTCCAGCAAGTATTGTTTTTTAAGACAGAGGGATAAGAGAGGCAGGGATGATTTGGAAACTGCATTATCATTTTTTGCTTAAGTCAGGAACTCAAAGGATACACTCGGGATTGTTTCCTTAATGGTCTCTGGTTAATAGTGGGCAGGAATGATACTGAAAAATGCCCATGGAAGTTAGGCTAATAATCCTGCTTAAAAATTACATTAATTATATTCTTGAATAAAAAAATATCAGCCTGAATTTTAAACAAATGATATACAGTGTAAGGAGGGAAACATTAACCAGGTTGTTATTTTACTTCATGGAGATTTAAGTTACATTTAATTTTTAGATACAGTAAAAAATATATGATTTTTGCCAAGTTGATTCTTGATTAAGTATGATCATACAGTAACAATAGAGTACTATCATCAGTTACATGAAGTGTTTATAATTTTGTGAATCTCTTCCGATCTCCTTTATCACTTTTTCTCTTGCTCTTTCTGTGTTTGTCACACAGCTCAGTTTTGCCCCCAGTGCTACTCAGCTTTATAAGGTGAGAAATACAGGTTTTAATCCTCATGCAGTTTCAGTATCTTTATCTGAAAAAAAAAGAAACAAAAATAATGCTTATTTTCACAACTGACTTGGATTGTAGTTTTTGAGATTAACTCTATCCCAGTTCCTTAAGAAGGTATTGAGATATTTAAACAATAAAAAGATAACTGGAGAAATAAAGTATAACCACACCTTTTAAGAGAATAATACTGATCTAGATATATGAAATCTGAATTATTATTCAAAATCAGTCACAAGGATTTAGAGCCATTCCTCACATATAATTAATTTCCTTTGACTTGATTTGTACACAAGTTGGAACCGATGAAATTTAACACAAGGCCTACTTTAGTACTCAAGGCACTGTTTTTGTTCCTCTTTAGGTAGTCAAGATCCAACATTAGGATAGAGGAAAGAGGAGGAGCCAACATCATCAACTCAGTAGAACAATCAATGAAAATATTTTTAGTTAAAAATCAGGGAGTTGTGCTGATACTTAATTTAAAAATTAAAAAAAATATAGCTTATTAGTTTACATTTTCCAAACTCCTGTGTGGTTTTCTATGAAAAGAACATTAAAAAAGATAGTGTTTTGTTTTCATCCTGTCCTCTTTGAAACAACAAAAAAATGGTCAGTTCACCCCCTAGTTGATTGAAGTGGTATAAGTACTTTAAAAAATGTTACTAGAAAAAGGTGGCAGTTCATGTAAACATGAGAGGACACTGGAATAAAAATATAGCTTATACTATTCATCTAAGCAACATTTATCAATAACGCTTGCCATAGAGGACAATGGGGAATGACCTCGTTTCCCTTTCTTTTTGAAAGATTTTAGTCTAGTTCTAAGTGTGTGCAATTATGTGCAATATATTTTGGAATATCTTTTTCTTTCAGACTTTTCTATTTCACCTTCTCCTCTTCATTTTTCTTTTGACTGCCTTCCAGTTTTCCCCTGAACTTTGTTTTATGAACTTCTAACCCACTATTTGAACTCTAATTCCCTAAGAAGAAGACTCATTAACTGTCGCTCTTGACCCGCAAGAACGACACGTAGCCTGGTCTCTTTTAATGTTGCTTTTTTTTTTTTTATTCTCATACCACACTTGCTTATATGCAGTAGGGCACCCTATCAGAAGACAGATATTCTCAAGACATCCAATCACAGATCTGCTGCTAGGCTTCCCCTAGTTAGTCTATCCAGGGTCTGCTTTTCCTCCCCCACATGGGCTGCCGCTGATATTGACTTGTTTACGTGGAGGTCTGTTTTGGCACCTGGCCAGGCACCATCATGGTGGCAACTTCCTTGGCCACAGGCGGTCCCCAACATCTCCCCCTTTTTTGTTTTATGGCAGGGATCGTGCCTGTCTTAGGTTGTCAGTAGCAGAAAACATCCTTACCCGTCATCAGACACAAGATATCGATGATCTCTGTCCTGTCTTAGGTTGGTATGTTTCTCTACTGATCTTACCCGTCTTTGACTACCGATCCAGCATGCTTAACTATATTTGGGGGGATGTTCCAGCTTCGATCGCCAGCAGAGCTTGTACTAGGGCTCACTTTTGCTCCTGATGTTGTCATCTCCACTGACATATTTTCTTAGTGAGAAGTAACATGCCAATGAGGAGAAGGACAAGCAGACCAATCATTCCAGCCCATTGTTTAGTAAAGTTAGAAAGATTGCCAAGTGCATTTAGTATGTCTGGAAATGATGCAGGCCGTACACAAGTACTATTAACCTTAGTTATCTCAGCAAGAAGGCTCTGTGTAAAATTTTGAAAGTCTTCAGACCAGGTGCCTTGTAAATATCGGGAGAGCAGTCTGGAGGAATTGCTAATCTGACTAAGGCTAGAGAATTTTACAGGGGTAACACAGAGTGCAGAAAAAGGAACAATACAACCAACACTTAGTATTTCAGCTAAGCCTAGGGTTTGATTGGTGGTAAAGAACGGGGGGAAAATAAAGGAAGAATTAGTTAAAGGTAAAGGATAGGGCCAAGCTTTCAGAATAGCCCATAACTCATGTGTCACCATCGGGGGAATTAGGAATATCAGAGTCCCCCACGACAGTAGGAGGATCATGGCTTCCTCTGTCCTCATCTTCGTTCTCAGGGGCTTTCCGGACCAATCTCTCTGGAATCCAAATTGGCACTTCTTTGTCCTGTGGGAAAACACAAACGGAGCCTCTGCTCCAGATTAATACAGGATCCGGGCCTTGAGTAATGGCTGAAGCAAGTACTTGTCCTTGAATAACGCTGTCATTAATACCCCTGCATACCTTGATGTATGTGCTTAAATCTTTAGCTTTCCATGGCTTAATGGCCTCTTTACACCATTTATTGGCTTGCTCATAGGCCAGTTGTTTAATTAAAGGCATGGCTGTGTCAACATCCCCAAATATTCTCCCAGCTGTTTGCATCAATCTTGCAACAAAATCAGCATATGCTTCATTTGGTCCTTGTATCACCTTAGATAGTTGACCCTGCAAGTCCCCACTGCCCTGGAGGGTCTTCCATGCTTTAGTAGTGGCAGCTGCAATCTGCATGTATACGGCAGGGTTGTATTGCAGTTGGTTATGTTTACCAGCATATGGCCCCATGCCCATAAGCATATCCAGATTCCATTGTGGATTGCCTGCCGTGGCATTATGCCGTGCAACATCCTGGGAATACTCTTGCCATGCTGTCTTCCAGACCAAATATTGCCCTCCAGAGAGGGCTGCCCTTGCTAAATTCCCCCAATCTTCGGGGATTAAATTCATGCCTGCTATGGACTCCACTAGAGAAATAGTAAATGCTGCCTGAGGGCCATACTGCATGACCACTTCCTTTAATTGTTTAACTAATTTAAAGTCCAAGGGCTGGTGATATCGTTGATGATTTTGGTCCTCTAGAACTGGGAACATTGAACTGCTATTGGCCCCCCTCCATGAGGTCTTCCAATCCTCATTGGCAGAGGGATGACATTTACATGTCATCTCCTCCGCCAGGGGATTGTAGGGAGGTGGAGCATTAGGGGTCACTGCTGAACAGGGAGGGCCTAGTTTTAATTTGGACTTCTGCTCTAGCTCCTCCCCCGACATTTCTTCTTTTCCTTCGCTAGAACTGCTCCTTTCCAAGCACGAAATGAGCGTTCTTCTTTCACTTCCTCGAGTGCCTCAGCGCCCTCCTGAATAGCTGAGTCACATCTTGCCTTACGTCTTCCCAGGCACCCTCTGACTAGAGTCCATATAACTAACGTTCCCGGTGGCAATGGTTTGTTCTTATCCCTCTTCTTAAAATCCTTGCCTAAATGGTCCCATTGGGGGATATTTAGCAAGCCCTCATCCAGAAACCAAGGCACCACGGTCTCAACTGTATTCAAGAATATCCTAGCAGTTCTCATTTTTAATGGTGTGCCATTGGCCTTTAGAAGGTCCTTTAGGGCACCCTCTAACCTTGACTTTGACAGTTCAGATCCCATAATTAGAATCCCAACATAATGGTTGTTCAGCGTATACTCGCCGTTAAATCCTGGCTCTAAGGCCGCCCCGCTTCTTATTGCGGACTTGTAAAATCCCGGCTCTATGGCCGCCCTGCTTCTTATTGCAGACTTGTGAAATCCCGGCTCTATGGCCACCCTGCTTCTTATTGCAGACTTGTGAAATCCCGGCTCTGTGGCTGCCCCGCTTCTTATTGCGGACTTGTGAAATCCCGGCTCTATGGCCGCCCCACTTCTTATTGTGGACTTGTGCAAGTTTCCCACCACCTTTGTCGTGGTTTTACCCCGCTTACCTGCGGACTTCTCCCTTGCAAGGTTTTTCTATTTTTCTTAATATCTCCCGTCTTAATATCTCCCGGGTTTCGGCACCATTTGTCACTCTCAACCCGCAAGAATGACACGTATCCTGGTCTCTTGTTAATGTTGCTTTTTTTTTTTTTTTTTTTTTTTTTATTCTCATACCACACTTGCTTATATGCAGTAGGGCACCCTATCAGAAGACAGATATTCTCAAGACATCCAATCACAGATCTGCTGCTAGGCTTCCCCTAGTTAGTCTATCCAGGGTCTGCTTTTCCTCCCCCACATGGGCTGCCACTGATATTGACTTGTTTACGTGGAGGTCTGTTTTGGCACCTGGCCAGGCACCATCTTGCAATGGTGGCAACTTCCTTGGCCACAGGCGGTCCCCAACAATTAACGTTTAATTGGGGTTGGAATACAAGAAATGTTGGTTCTAGGGAATTGTTCTAATTTCTTTCCACCTTACCTCAAGCTCATTACCGTCAAGACATGTGCTTGAAATATGTCATGTAAAATGACCAAACAAACAAACCTCTAGAATTTGGTTGCTTTTTTTTTTTTTTAATCATCTAACTTTATGGAAAACAATGGAACAGACATATTGGAGAAGTCTTACAACATCTGAAGAAAACATGAACTCAGAATTTGATGAGATGTTTTTGGTCTTAGTAGGTCTGTCTCTACATGGTAATCTGGGTTTATTTCATTATTGACAATCGTTACTTTTTTTTTAAAATGTGATCTTTATAAACAACGGTTAAATTTGGTAATTTCCTATGATGGATTTATGTTTCCTTGTGTGTGTAATGGCTTTTTTTTTTTTTTTTGGTAATTTAATTTTATTTTTCTTTTCAGTGTTCCAAGAGTCACTGTTTATGCACCACACCCAGTGCTCTATGCAAATGTGCCCTCCTTAATACCCACCACCAGTCCCTCCCAAACCCCTATACCCCTCTTCTCCAAAACCCTCAAGTTTATTTCTCAGAGTCCACAGTTTCTCATGGTTCATCTCCCTTCCAATTTCCCCCAAGTCAGTTCTCCTCTCCCTCACCCAATGTTCTCAGTGTTATTCCTTATACTCCACAAGTAAGTGAAACTATGAAACCATAGATAATTGACTCTCTTTGCTTGATTTATTTCATTCAGCATAATCTCCTGTAGTACTGTCCATGTTGATACAAAGTTGGGTATTCATCCTTTCTGATGGAGGCATAATACTCAATTGTATATGAGGACCATATCTTCCCTATCCATTCATCTGTTGAAGATCATCTTGATCCTTTCCACAGTTTGGTGACTGTGGTCATTGCTGCTATGAATATTGGGATACAGATGGCTTAAAAATTATTCTCTGATGTTTATTCTACATGGTAAATAAGTTAATGGTAGTAAGAAAACACATTTTAGGCAGTAGCCCAGTGAACTCCTAAATATTAACGACTTCAATCATAATTTGATGGAGGCACCTCCAATTTCAATTGTTTTTTAATTTTTATTTTTAAATTAACTAACTAATTATTTTATTGAAGTATAGTTGACATACAATGTTATATTATGTTTAGGTGTGCAACACAGTGATGCAACAAGTTCATGCATTTTTCTATGCTCACCACAAGTGTCACTATCATCCTTCACCATATAATGCTTTTACAATACAACTAACTATAACCCTTATGCTCTAGGTTTTAATTCCATGAATTATTCTTTCCATAACTGAAAGCCCCCACTCCCTTTCACCCATTTCACCCATCTCCTCCACTCCACTCCTCTGGCAACCATTAGTGTATTTTCTATATTTATGGGTCTGTTTCTCTTTTTTATTTGTTTGTTTTTTTTTTTTTTGTTATATTTTGGTTTTAGACTCCTGTATATGGTTTTGTAAATATAGGAGAAAGGTTTACTTTTTAGCCACAATTTCTAAGGAAAAATAAGCTTTATAAATATCATTTTGTATGCATGAATTTATGTTCATCAAATTCATTTCTTGTTCCTCTTTTATTATTGTGACAGAGTCAATATGTGAAAATATTCTGTAAATTTAAGGTTATTTCATATAGTGAGGTATTTTCAATTAAAGAAATATTTCAATTAAGAAATGTTTTGAATATTTGAATATTAAACTTCATAGTGTGTTAAAATATACATTTAATGATGATAAAGTAATTGAGAAAAACAACACTCCACTGCATGTAAATTTTTCTTCTTCTTTTAAAAATGTAGTTTATATCAGCCTGGATATAGCTCAAGCCCTGATATCACACAAAAATAAAGCAGATGTCCAAGAGCATGAAAATCTTGCAGTGTGACGTTTTTTAGGGTTATAGCTTAGAAACAAGAGGCCAGATCTCCATTAAGTGAGCATTCTTTCATGTGATCCAAATCTTATGTCGGGTGAGATGAGTAGCTGTGCCTGAATAATTTGATGTAATGAAATTATATTCCCTGGAGTATAGAATTTTGGAACTATTTGGGGGATAAATTTAAAATTGGTCTACTTGGCAATTTTTAAAATCTTTTTTGGTTTTCTCCTTTGTGATATTTACTAGTTGTTCCTGAATCTCACTATATAGATGAAATATTAAGTAAAACTTCCATTTTATAGCATTCAACAAATATATTTGATGCTAAGTCAATCTAGAGTCAAATGGGCTGAGGAGTTTGGAACAAGAGAGTAGTATTTGCCCAGGAATTAAGAACATTAGAGAGGTATGAGTATTTCTAAGAGATTGATCACAATATTAAACAATCAGTATGAAAAAGGCACTGACAATCAGACTAGATACTGGTATATCCTGGCAGAAATGGGTAGTGATATTTCTCAAAGGATTGGGCAATCTGAGATCTTCCCTTATATACTAGTACTAATCACATGGCAAGGAACTGGTCCACAGTATAAAAATAACTATTTAGAATTAATTTATTTTTCTTACAGCAAGTAATGTGATCACATTGTTTTTTAAAACATGGAAAATAATTATACATGCAAAGCTTTGAAGTACCTTATTTCTCCTATCTCGTGCTCCAGATTGTGTCATATTTGCTTTGGTAGTAGAAAGGCCAATAAAACAGACATACCATGGAAGAGGTCATCATGGAGACATGGCCACAAGTTGACACACAAGCTGGACTCTGGCAATTAGAGGTTCCTCTCACCTTCCCTTGTCCTTGAAATATGTGCTCCCTTGTCTTCCCTCTTCCTAGAAATTGCTTCAATAATATAACCTTGACATAAAAATGTGGTATTGGGGCTATCTGGATTGGGTACATAACTGATCCCAGTTAAGTCCTCTATATGAACTAAGAGTCTACTGGCAGGGGTAGAAGTCTACTTGTCTTGTGGTCACCCTGAGAAAGCTTCAGGGCCAGTAAGTTCTCTTGCTTCTAAGTCTTCCACCTATCAATCTGGAGTGGTCTGCTTCTTTCCTTGGTCACCTTGCCCTCCTTGTATGTAAGTTGATTTTAGATTATACTCAGAAGCTTCTGAGGAGATTTCAAACTAACACATACACATATGTATATACATACACAGAGAAAACAAAATATAGTAAGATCATGCCTGGCATATGATGCTGTAGAAGAAACAGACTTCAGAGATAGGTGAGTCCAAACGAAGCATATTTTGAGGGAATATAAATTTCAGCACCTAAAAAACAAACAAAACTTTGACAAGAAATACAGCCAGATTTTCCTCAGAAGTACAGATTTGTAGGGGATCTGAAGAATATTTAAGGGCCCATTTTGTCAAACGTAGCCCTCACATTTCATTTTATTCCTGAGGGATGGTACTTTAGATTAGTAGGTATTCATCTGATTAAAAGAGCTGCTGTTTAGCCAACTGCAAGTAAGGTATCATGCTTCAGCAGCAGCTGGTATATCTTTAGCAGGAATAGATATATTCTGCAACACTATGGAAATTTAATTTGAAAGATTCACTCATCTTGGACAAAAGTTTTGAGAATTCATCTTCTTTGTTGACAGATCTTTAAATTCTGAAAATCAAGTTCTTAGTTCATTTCATGTGTATTTCTTTCTCTCCTTATATTTTTATGTGATGGCTTGGGAGGGCCTCTTAAGCTGCAATTATTTGGGGACATATCTCTTCAATTCAAGAAATAAACACAGAAAATTAAGCTTGAATTCCTGGCTCCATGCCAACAACCAACAGTTCTTTTCAGCTCTTTTTCTGGGCTGCTGCTATAACTGGATAGATGATGGTGACTTTTAATGGCTGCTTTGGGGCTTGGGAAAATATATATATGTGTGTGTGTGTGTGTGTGTGTGTGTGTGTATACAGAAAAGAAAGCTATTAAAGACAGAAGATTGTTGAAAGCTTTACTGACTTTCATGCTGTGAAGAGAAGAGGCCAAGATACCATATGCTTTTGATGCCCGAGGGTCACTAACCAAAAAGGGAAAGGCGAAAAATACACTCACATGTTGGGACTCTGATTTGAAATCATTTTTCTTCTTTCCATCTCTGGGTACCCAAATAGGGTCAAAAAGCCAGCACCTCAGTTATTTTGTTGAAAGGTTAACAAATGTCTCAACTTTCAGCACATATTCCCACAAAAGTGAAAACTAAGTAAGTTGAGCTTCAAGTCACTAATGCTTTCTTCCTGTTACAACTGTAGCCTCATGGTGAACTTTAGAAACAGGTTTGGATTTTTCATAATAATTTTCCCCTGACATAAGTGGTAGATAATTAAACTAAATTCTTCCCCTCAAGAGTCAGGTTATTTCTGCAGTGGGATAAGTCAGAGTGATTTGAAATGTGATCTAATGTTCAATCAAATGTTATCTCTTCTTTAAAAAATGGTATCCAAGTCAGTCATTACATGTATTGTTTGCATTTAAGAGAAACTATGAGCTCATGTTATGACCAATACTATCGTCTTGTGAAATCGCAAATGTCTTGTGTTTTTTTTTTTTTTAATTTTAAGAAAATGAAAACAGTTCTTTCTGTGTGCCTCATGAAACTCTTTCAGCACCACCATTAATGATCTTGGGTGGAATGGAATTGAGATTAGTTAGAATAGCTACTATTGGACAACTGCCAAATATCAAAGCAAGGCAAACAAAATACGTAAACTCTATAAACATACTAATTTGGATTTGTAAGAATGAGTTTAGTTTTTTAAGTGGAAAAAAGAAAAAACGTCTTGTGGGATAGGCTTTAAGTACTGTTGGGATTAAATATAATGGAAATGATTGCAAGGTGGGAAAACTATCATACATTATTATTAAGTATTAATTTATTCCTTGATTAAAGTTTAGAAAATATGTATTTATATTGCTTCTAAATTATATCTATGTTCTAAATTATATGTATGGACTCAGATAAATTATATCTGAGTCCATGCAATAAAAAATTTTCCAGATGCTTAAAAATGTAAAAGTTTGCATAGTATTTGAAGTCCTTCTTATACTTCACAGTTCCATGCACATGATTGTTAGTTATTATGGATCTGTTTACACATTTTATTGCCACTCAACTGAAAAAGATGTGAATTCTGTTCACAAAAAATAAAAGCATGTTTTTAAAAATAAAGGCCAGAAAAGCAACAAAATGGCTATTTTCTGTTATTTTACTGTCTTGTTTGTGTTTGTTTGCTTATTTATTTATTTATTTTATCCACAGCTCTGTTTTTTTGGAGCTGATACATGTAGCTATGCACTTACCTCACTATTGAAGAGTGGTAAGTCTCTAAGAATGGTTAGATTACCAAGAATGGTAATCTCTCTCAATATAGTACTTTTCCATTCTAGTACTCATTTGTCTGAAAGAAAGTAAATACCCATTCACTCTAATGACTTAACCTCACATAAAAACACAGCTTTTTGAGCAGGTTTTATGTTATCTTGTTTTATACTCATTTTATTGTATAAGTAGGTGGAAAATATTATTATGGTTAGTTGTAAAGAAGGAAACTTAGACACATAAAAGGGAAGTGATCTTTTTAAAATCACAGAACTGGTTGAGGACTTATTTTTTCCTATGCAAAGTAAAAAATTAAGCACAGTGTCATTCTTATTTAATACCTATTTCAAGGTAGGTATACTATCTTTATATTACATTTGAGGAAAGAAAATCTTGAGTTATTTAACTTGCCCAAGTTTATGGAGCCAGCAAGTGGCAATGTGAGATTGCTAAGGCTAACTTTAAAAGTCATTCTTCTTGGGGTGCCTGGGTGGCTCAGTGGGTTAAGCCTCTGCCTCTGGCTCAGGTCATGATCTCATGATCTCATGGTCCTGGGATGAAGCCCCACATCAGGCTTCCTCGAGCCCCACATTGGGCTCTCTGCTCAACAGGGAGCCTGCTTCTGCCTCTCTGCCTACTTGTGATCTCTCTCAAATAAATAAAATCTTTTAAAAAAAAGTTTTAAAAAAAGTCATTCTTCTTCAGCTGTATAAGGGTCTCTGGATTTGGTCTTTTTTTTTTTTTTTTTTGTATTCCAAATGGTCTTTTCAACTTGTTATAATTTCCTTCTTCCTTTTTTTTTCTTTTTTCTTGGTGCAGATTATGACTCTCAATGGAAGTCAGTTTAACACAGTCATAAGTATTTGTAGAGAAGTAGAAGTTGTATGTTTCATTTGCAAATGGTTAAGATATGTTTTATCTATATTTTATTAATTGCCACATTTCAAAAATCTGAGTGGTCTTTGAAAGAAGTATTGCATCAAAGAATCAAAGAAGTATTGGATCTGTGCATAATGGATGGCTGTCGTTGCAAAATGGAAAAAAAAAAAGAAAAAGAAAAAGAAAAAGAAAAAGAAAAAGCTAACCAGAAAAAAATTTCAAGCTAAGCAAGGGATTTTTATCTTATTAAATATAAATTATGTTTGCATAATGTTCACATAAGTAGACATAAAATTATAATAATATAATAATGTTCTCATAATATCTAACAACCTTAGGAAATAATATATTATATATACTATTGATATTTCTGTGTCCCTTGCTTAAAATTTATTCTTCATCCTCTTTCTGCAACACCACAATCATGTATTTAGTATTAATCCATCTCACATATGGTTATGCACTTTAAAATATATGTATGTGTCAATAAATATCATGTAGTGTTATGTCATATATTTCAAAATATAAAGCCACCCTTTTGAGGGATAAGAACACAGGCCGGCCTGGACTGAGCTTGAACCAGGGCAACAGATAAAATCCCTGTTCCTCACCATCAACTGAGCAATTGTCTAGTATCACAAAGAAAAAGCAAGAGAGTGGAGAGACCACATCTGTGGCACAAGCATGTAAATAAAAACAGAAGCTCAGGATGGAGCAAGAACTGTGAGAAGTTCTTCTGACTCTGAGTTTAGCCAATAGAACCTCATCGCTAAAGAAATTTGAAGGCTTTTGTGTCCTGGAAGTAGTAATGGCAAAATAGATAGACAGACAGTCAGACAAACAAAACAGCTAAAACCTTGTACTACCAGCCTAAAAAAAATCTATGTTCATTTTCAGGCATAAATACTATTTTCTTCAGTCTCTACAGTTTTATAAATTATGATCCACACTAGATGAAAAATTACAAGACAAAAAAGGATCACCCACTCTAAAGAAAATTATTAAAAGTCAAAGATAATGATCCAGATATCTCAATTATCAGAATGAACTTTAAAATAATCAGGATTAACATGTTAAAGGGATGGGTAGAAAAGATGGCTATCATGCAGGAATAAATGGATAATTTTAACAGAGAGAAGAAAAATAGAAGAGTTAAATGAAAATTAAAGAAATGAAAGGAAAAGGTAACAGCAGTGGAAAAAAAAAATACCTTCAAAAAGCTTGTCCTCAAAACAGCTGAGGAAAGTCATCAGAATTGGAAGTTAACCAATAAAATTACCAAAACTTAATCACAAAGAAATGGAGAAACAATATCCAAAAGCTATGGTGAGATGAAAAACAAACAAACAAGAGAGTACACAATTTGAAATAAAATATCAAATTGTCTCACACATGTAATTAGAGTGATTTTCTCACAAAAAAAGAAGAGAATATGGAAGAAAAAAGGTTTAAGGGATAATAGCTAAGAAATTTCTAACAATGATGGAAGATATTAAACCACAAAACCAAGAATCTCAGGGAAACCCAAGCAGGATAAATAGGAAAGCACACATACACAATCATATACACATAATATTCAAATTTTCAGATTGCTTTAAAAAAAGATAAAAGGAAAATCTTTCTAGTGGTCAGAGAAAAAAATGAAAATAAGAAATACAGATAACATGTCCTCAAAAACTGTGCAAACCCAAAGACAATAAACTGATATTTAAAGTACCAAAATGAAACAAACAAACAATCAAACAAACAAAAGGTCTGTTTAAAATCCTATATCTCCAGGATGCCTGGGTGGCTCACTTCAGTTAAATGTCTGAGTCTTGACTATCTCTCAAATAAATAAATTTTTACAAAATAAAATAAAAATCCCATATGTTGGAAAACTATTTTTCAGAAAATAAAGGGAAAGTGTAAAGTATTGTTTATATAATTATTGTGGCTATATATACTTTTGTTACTTGATTTACAAGAACTTATGTCTTTGAGAGTTCTGTGTTGTTTTACATTACTTTTTTATCCATTATAGGATATTTCATTGTATACATTCAATTTTAAAATACATTATTGCTGATAGACATTGAGGTTTTTTTTTTCTCTATTATAAACATTACTGAAGTAAGCATTCTTAATAAGTGTCTTCCAGTAAATTATGTATGAAATTTTCACTGTGTTATAGAACTAGATGTGGAAGTTCAAATTAAAGTATATGTATTATGGGGCGCCTGGGTGGCTTAGTGGGTTAAGCCGCTGCCTTCGGCTCAGGTCATGATCTCAGGGTCCTGGGATCGAGTCCTGCATCGGGCTCTCTGCTCAGCAGGGAGCCTGCTTCCTCCTCTCTCTCTCTCTGCCTGCCTCTCTGCCTACTTGTGATCTCTCTCTGTCAAATAAATAAATAAAATCTTTAAAAAAAAAAGTATATGTATTATGATTTTTTTTTTTTACTTTAGTAGATATCAAAAAATTGTCTTGCAAAGTGTTTAATCAATTTACACTCCTATTAGCAATGTAATATCATTTATAGTTTTCCCAAATTCTTTTTATAATATATAACATCAGGATTTTTAACATTTTGTCAATGTATTGAAATAGAGCTGGAATCTCACTGTCATTTTAACTTACAGCTCCTTGATTACTAGTGAGGTTGAGAATCTTCCCTATACTTATTGGACATTTAATTTCTTCTACTATGAATAAAGTACTTTAATATTTTACTCATTTTTTATCTAGTAAGTACAATTTCTCTTTGTTTTATGACTGGGAAAGAAGTTGTCTCTATATTCTCTACATTAATCCTCTGCATTGTTGAGAGGTTTTTGCAGTCTATTTTTCTACCTTTTTTGAAGTCCTTGCATGGAATATTTCAGTTTCATTTAAATCAGTGTAAAAATCTTTTACTCTTCTGGTTTTCACTGTGTAAGCTTTATTAAAAATATTAATCTCTAATTTGTTTCTCTAAAGATATTTTCTTCTTGATGTTTTCAATTTTGCTTTTCAGTCTTAGATATTAAATATGCTCAGTATATATTTTTAATGCTAACTAAAGTAGTGAGTAAATCTTTATTTTTTCTTACAAGGTGTTCCAAAATATTAGACCATTTATTCCCCACTAAGTTTTCAGTTGTATTCAGTTTTATTGTATTAACTAAATGTAACAAAATACATTTAGCTTAAATGGTATAAATTAAGTTTTCACATATATGTGCACTCATAAAATCAGCACTGCAATCAAAGATAAAACTGGTCTCCCAAATTTTTCATGGCCCTCTGTAATTTCTCCTTCTAAACCTTCCTTCCCACTCTGCCCCAGACAACTGCTTCAATTTTTTTTCTGTTCCCCAGTTTTTTTCTTATTCTCAGTGAAGCCAGTTACATGTATAACAGGCTGCTTGAGGTTGTTCCACAGATCACTAATGTCTCTGCATTTATTTTCAGTCTCTTTTATGTTTCATTTTGAAAACTTTCCAATGCAGTGTCTTCAGGTTTCCTAATTTTTCTATTGCAAATTCAGTCTGTTGTTAATTTTATTCTGTGTATTTTTCATCTCAGTTTACTTTTCATCTGTAGCCATTTGATTTTCCATATTTCATGTCACATTTAACATAATCAATCTTTACCTTTTTGAGCATTTGGAATCTGTAAGTCATATAATTTGTTTTGATGTCCTTGCTACTAATTAATAATTTCTGTTGAATAGCTATTATCTTTATTATGGGTCATATTTTTCTGTTTCTTTCCATATCTGGAAAATTTTTATTTGATATCAGGCACTGTGAATTTTACCTTATTGGGTCTGGGTATATTTTAATTCTATAAATATTCTGTAACATTATCTTGGCATGCAGTTAAGTTACATGAAATGGGTTGCCCCTTTCAAGGTTTGTATTTAAGTTTGTTGTTAGAATCATGATCAGGACAGCATTTAGTTTAGAGTTAAACTTAACTTATTAGTAAGGCATATCCTTATGTATACTACCTGGGTATTCATGAATTCCAAGGCTTTTCTCATTTTAGCTGATGGAAAGCCAACTGGTGTTGGTTCAGGGTTAGCTCCAATGATTGTTTCCTCCAGTCTTTTTAGATGGATATTTCTGGGGCATTAGGAAATTTCTGATCAGAAATTTTTATCAGTACTCAGATGAAAATTTAAGAGTCATCTCCTGTAGTCCTATAGAACTCTATCTTTGAATAGCTCTCTTCTCTCTGGTCTTCTGACTTATCAATTCAGACTGCTTCATCCTCTTAGGACTCACAAATTTATTTATTTATTTTTTTCAAGTTAAGGAGATTACTAGTCTCCACCAGAGTCTTCTTTTTCCTGCTGCCTCTGTGATATTTTCTTCAGGCATTAAGTTTGAGCAACCAAAGGGCTCAACCTTTTTCATTTTCCCTTCTTGGGGATCACTGTCTTGCATTACCTAATGTCTGAAAATGGTTTTCTTACGTATTTTTCAGTGTTACAGTTGTGTTAGGAACAGAGGATAAATCCGTTTCCTGTTACTATTTCTTACTCAGAAGTGGAAGATCTCTAATTTTTAGTTTCTATATATGTGTGCTTTTGGTTTTGAATCATTGTACCATTTATGTATCACAGCTTAATTTCACATTCTCTTCCCATTATAGATTTATAAGTATATTTGATAATATAATAGAGCAATTCTCTTTACTTTTATTATTTTTCCTTAAAATTAGATTCATTAATTCATAACTCTATTTTTATATAAAGTGTAAAATTAGCTTTCCTATGTTCATAAAATTCTGTTATAATTTTGATTGCATATACATTTAATTTTGAGATTAATTTGAGAAATATAATAATATGAAGTATTCCTATTTGTGAACATGGTTTCTCTTTCCTACTTATTTAAGGTCTTCTTATCTTTCAATAAGAGTAAAAGTAGAATTTTCATTATGAAAGTTTTTTTTTAGTATTTATTTCCTATTTATAGTATCAATTATTTTGGAAATCTTACATGCATTAAAATTATAATTTCTAATTGTTTTGTGTCTAAGGGAACAAGTTGAATTTTTTATTGTAGACCTAATAGAAAATTGCTAAATTTTCTTCCTTTTTTTTAAATTAAGCTTTAACTGGCATATAATATTATATTAGTTTTAGGTTTATAACATGATTTGATATTTGTATATATCACAGAATGATAACCACAATGTCTAGTTAACATCTGTCATCATAAAAATTTACAAAATAAATTTTTCTTGTTTTTTTTTTTTAAAGATTTAATTTATTTATTTGACAGAGAGAGTGAGAGAGAACAAGCAGGGGGAACAGTAGTAAGAAAATGAAAAGCAGGCTCCCCCCTGAGCAGGGAGACTAATGTGGGGCTCAATCCCAGTACCCTAAGATCATGTTGGCCATCTGCACGTCTTCTTTGGAAAAATGTCTATTCAGAATCTCCGCCTATTTTTTAAACAGATTTTTTGTTTGTTTGTGTTTTTATTTGGCTATTGAGTTGGATGAGTTCTTTATATATTTAGTATATTAACTCATCATTACATATATGATTTGCAAATATTTTTACTCATTGTGCAGTTTGCCTTTTCATTTTGTTAGTGATTTACTTTTCTGTGTAGAAGCTTTTTAGTTTAATGTAGTCCCACTTGCTTATTTTTGCTTTTCTTGACTTTGCTCTTAGAGTCAAATCCAAAAAAATTATCATAAAGATTGGTGTCAAGGAGCTTACCATCTATGATATCTTCTTGGTTTTAGGTCTTACATTCAAGTCTTTAATTCATTTTGAATAAATTTTTTTGCACGGGGTAAGAAGGTAGTCTAGTTTCATTCTTTTGCATTTGGCTGTCCCGTTTATCCCACACCATTTACTGAAAAGACTTTCTATTCCCTATTGAATATTCTTGGACCCATTGTCATAAATAAATTGACCATATATGTATAGGTTTATTTCTGAGCTCTCTGTTATGTTCTATTGATCTATGTGTCTTTTTTTTTAATATAATACCATATCCTTTGGATTACCATAACTTCATAATATAGTTTAAAATCAGGGAATGTATGCTGCAATAAGTAGAAGAGAAAGCCACCTTGGAGATGTTACCTGAGAGATGCCATCAAACTGCTCAATTAAAATAATTGCCCCACCTGGCTCTGTCACAGGTCATGAAATCCCCTTATACCCACTCCTTTAGCTAAAGCCGTTTAAGGCTCTTTATTAAAATATAGTATTATATGTACAATATAGAATGACAAATCATTTCTGACTGCCACTAGGGCCTTATTTCATGCTTGGCCCATTGAAAGAATCTTAAAAAAAAAAAAAAATCAGAAAGTGTGATGCCCTCAGCTTTGTTCTTCTTTCTTTAGATTATTCTACTCTAAGTTTTTGAAGTACCATACAAAATTTAGGATTATTTGATCTACTTTTGTGTAAATGTCATTGAAATGAAATTTTCTTAGTAGTAATCTAGTCTAACTACTAGCCTAGTAATCTATATAGTCTATATAGACAATCTTAACTGTCTATGAAAATTACATATAAGATTATTACTTTCCATGTATATTCATTTTTTGGTCTTATAGTATATATTATACTAAGAAATGTTGGCACAATTGATATGTTTCTCTAATTTACTAAATTAATTAGATATGTTATAAGTTATCTGGAGTTGAAATACTCTCATACCTCTATAATAAATCTAACCTGATCAATTAAAAAAATAAATTGCTAAAGTTGAATTTATGGTACCCTATATAGTGTGGCAGTGTAAGACTGCCTACAGACCACAAACTGCCAGTGAGAATTATTGTCTAAAGTTTCAATTGCTATATTCTAAATCCACTGCCTCATTTCCAACAAGGCCAGCTTCACACCAGCCATTGTTCTTACCAACCAGTAATTAAACACAATGAGGACCAGTGATAAAACCGAACCAATCTTGAAAATAGGAGACTTTTTCTGATGGTGCATTTTGGCTCAAAGTCTTCCTGAAAGTCTTGCTAAATCTTAAACTTCCTGGCATATTTGATAATTCCATTCGACCTTCCTTTCCTTTCTCCTTCGCTTAGGATAAGAATTGCACTGTGGTGTGCTAGATCTTTAACTTCATCTTTGTTTTTTCTCAGATATTTCCTCTAATGAAATTCATATATATATATATATATATATATATATATATATAATTTCATCTTGATGTCTGCTTCTTGAAAGACCTAGATTAACAACTGCCACAGCTACCGGGATAGTCTGAGAAAACAGGCTACAAGATTGCGATATGGGAATGACTCATTCACTGCTCGAAGGTCAACATGACATTTTGGTTGATAGGTAAGGCATGTATATATTACCTAGAAAACTGTGGTGGCTCAATTGTTGAAATTTTTATCAACAGTAATTTGGGGAAATTGCCCCAATGAAAAGAATGCAATGAGAGGTATAAAGTAGAAAGCTGAAAAGAATGCAGGTAGCAATGCTTACAAAGATAGTGAAGTTGGCTAGTTACCTCTACATTGTACTGAAGTCCTGCAGAGAATAATGACAGTTTGAGAGTTTTTAACCAGCAGTTAATGTAAGAGTCACAAAGAGCATTATCTCCTGTAGTGAACAGGTTGAGACAGATGAGCAGCAAACTGAAGACCTAATTGTTAGGGCTACAAAGCTCTAGAGACATTTGACTGCTCAGCAAAAGGGATCTGTTTTATAAAGAGTGAGGGAAATCTGATATCTTGAAATATGTGGAGATACAAGTTTCTGTGTCCCTAAGGATGTTGACTTTGCAATTTCCCTGGACCCTGAAGGCTTGTAGAAATAGTCCTCACTTCCTTAGTATGACTTAGCACTTCACTGTACTAGAAGATGCTGCAATAGTCTCCCTTCCACAGGTGAAAGGTAGTTGTCTCAGAAGCTGCTCCTGCCTGCTCTCATGGTGGCCAGGAAAAAAGTAGAATTAAATCCCAACATAATTTGGTTAAGGATGTGCTGGGCATGATAAGGGAGCATAAAGACTATTCTTTAAAAATTGAAAGATTTAGCTGGAATGTATTGGCAGCAATGAAAGGTAAACTGACTTTTAGGGCTAGAATTTTGAGACTACTTGGCCAAGAGGATTAGAATATAAGATTTTTTGTAGATGGGCTGTTTAGGAGGTGATTATGTCCTGAGGGTAGAGTCTTCAAGAATGGGCTCAGCCCTTATAAAAGAGAGCTTAGAGAACTCCCTCATTATTTCTGCCATGTAAGGAACACAGTAAGAAGTCAGTTGTTTATGAACTAGGGTTTGAACTCTCAATGGACACTACCTCCAGATTATGGTGTCATAATCTTGGACTTTCCAGTCTTCTGAACTATGTGAACTGTCACTCATACACCACTCTGTCTGTGGTGTTCTGTTACAGCAGCCCTAACTGACTAAGCAGATACTATGCAAATGGTAAGTACTATAACTTAGATGAGATTCCCTGGGGGGGAAAACTACTCATTTTCCTGCACCATCAAATTTTTGTATACTCATTATTTTTTTTAAATTTTATTTATTTATTTGTGAGAGAGAGAGAGAGAGAGAGAGAGCACATGAGCAGTAGTCAGAGAGGGAGAAGCAGGCTCCCTACTGAGTAAGGAGCCCGATGCAGGGGTCAATCACAGGACCCTGGGATCATGATCTGAGCCTAAGACAGATGCTTAGGCAACTGAGCCATCCCGGTACCCCTGTATACTCATTACTTTATATAATTATATCTATTTGAAAACAAGATAGATATAGAGTACATGCAGTATTTTTAAGGATTTCAAAGTAAACTTTAAGACTCCGAAGAAATATGCTTTTGATAGACCAGTTTAGCCTGATAAAGCATAAATGCACACAAGCACAGATACTCTTACATATAATCCTTCTGCAAATTTTGCATGTGCACACATGCTTACACATACACATAGCCCTATTAGTTTCTTGCTCTATCAGAGAAATTAGTTGAAAAAGTTTGTAAAACTCTGCCTTAAAATATATATTGAAATAATGACCCTTTCTTTGAGCTTAGAGGGTAAAGGCACACTACCAGATGTTGACCTAATCTCGTTAAAGATAACATGTGTCCAATGAAGGCAGGCTGAGAATTTTTTACTGTAGGATTCCAAGTTGAACCTATATCCAATTTCTTAAAAACTAGATTACCGGGGCACCTGGGTGGCTCAGTGGGTTAAAGCCTCTGACTTCTGCTCAGGTCATGATCCCAGGGTCCTGAGATTGAGCCCTGCATTGGGCTCTCTCCTCGGTAGGGAGCCTGCTTACCCCTCTCTCTCTCTGCCCGCCTCTCTGCCTACTTGTGATCTGTGTCTGTCAAATAAATAAATAAAATCTTAAAAAAAAAAAAGATTACCTTGTTTTATGTTATTCCCTCTTACTCATTTTAACATCTACCCCTTACTCAAGTTTTGAATAGATGTCCAGCCTGTATCAGCTAAGACCATGTACCTACATATGGGCTAAAACCTTAAAGGAAAAGCAATGTGTCCAGCTCTAAGGAGGTGTGATGGTAACTATAATTAGACAGAGATACTCCAGTGGCATCTTGTTAACCAATGCTCTACCTGTGTCTCTTTTTTATATAAAGATTTTCACTACACGGTTAGTAAGTAGGGAATATGAGAGAAAGGCTACATGCATAGCCTTAAAACAATCACTCCCCAGTATGAGAAAACTGAGACATAGATAGTAACTTCCCTAAGATCATCCAGATAATTAAAAGCCAAGCTGTGATTCCAACCTGAGTCAGTTCAAACTCCCTATAACATGACATGACATCATAAGCTCTTTTTATATTTACTGAAATATGTCATTCATCACCCAGACATTGGTTCCAGTCATATCCATGCAGGTAGCCCTTTAATCTCATCCTAGAGATAATGTGATAAATGCCTTCAACTATTGAAAAATTACTATCAAGATTATTTATTTCACATCTTTATTTACCCAGGCTAAATGTTTTGTGTTCCTTCAGGCATTTTGCATATATTTTTTCTAGACATTTCACTTTAAATGCAGTCTGTTAAGCATTAATTTCTGTTAAAGTATGATACCCTGAAAGTACTCAGTAGATTCCAGTGTGACATGAAAAATACAAAAGACTACTTATTGTCAGGATTCATGTAAGTCCTCTATACTTAGTATAATGACATGTCTTGATGTACTCAACACAGTTTTAGTTTATGCCTGTTATTTCAGAATAATAGAGTACCTCTCTTTCATTCCCCCCCCCTTTTTTTTCCCTTTCACTCTTAAAAGAGACTGGTTTGGAAGATATACTATCTGGTTATTCCATCTGTGTTCACATTTGCCTGGTCTTGTGTGAGTCATCCTATGTCGTTCCTATTCTCATAAATGGGTATATCCTCTACCTCATAAAAACCTTTGTAAGCCTTCTTCCACCTCATTTTTTCTATATTTCTATTTGTATCTTTTTCCTTCTTGCTGCTTAATTTCTCCTTCACATAGCCCATTTCTTCGTATCTCATCCTTCCTAAAACCCTATTTTATATTCTCCCCAAAAAGTTCCTATGTCACTCTCAAGTCAACAGGTTGATAAAACATTATTTGAGAGCATTTTAATATGTTCCAAGCTAAGGCTTTTGAATACTCTCATTATCCAAAATTAATATTTTGCGTTTCTGCAGCCCTTCCAGAGAATCTCATATTGGGTTTTAAATAAGCACTGTTAATTGTGAGATGCTAGCATTTGAACAATTGCCCATTAGTGGAAAAAGATTTGATTTTGTTTCTGATTAGCATCCCATATCTTACATCCTTTGTATATTCCTTACCAGTGAGTCCTGTCTCTAAGTGTCCATGCCATGTTAAATGTTTAGATGCTCCCCTATAATACAGTACATCTCCTATAAGGCTAATATCCTAACACATCATATAAGAAACAAAAGAGTATAGGTACTTGGGCTAAGCAAGATTGCTCAGGAACTAATGAATAAATAATGATATTTCATGAATAATTCAAGATGAACATCGGATGCCTCAAACAATCTTTATCTGCAAAACAATAAAGTCTTTTAATGTGACCATGTGACAAACAGTACAAATAGGAATGGGGTTAATTGTATCCTTGGCAGCATGTGTTACATTCCCACATTCTGCCTCTGAAGGAGGATTTAATTCACAGGTGAGGCCATAGAATAATGGGAAGTTAGCAGGTTTCTTAGAAAAGTGTATAAAATTCAATTCATATCATAGAGAAAGTATTCTGACTTTACGTTTGCCATCCTCAAAACAAACATTTCCATACAAAGAAGAATCAATAGCTAGCTAATAAAGGAAATGTGGGGTAACAAAATGTCACAGCTCTGCCACTTACTGAGATTTGGGCCAATCACTTGACCTGTTTGGTCTGAAGTTATTCAACTGAAAATCGGTAACTACATTGACCTTTAACTAACCCTAAAGTTTCTGCCACCTAGAAGGTACTATAGATTATTACAGTGTTGGTTCTGAGAGTAAAGAGAATTTGTCTGTTGGTTTCTTTAAAGTATCAAATAACACGCCAGTTTCAAGAAATGGTTGTAGAGTATATAGGAATTTTAAAACAATGAAACTAACAAACAGGCCAAATGCAACAAAATAGTAAAAGTCATCAGGACACATCTAGGACTACATGAGAAATCAACTAGTCGCACTCAGTTTAGATGTCCTCACTCAAAACTCCCATCCCATCCTCTATACTTGTGTAATTTTTGAATTACCTGAGCTGCAACATGTACGAACTATGTGACTTTACATCCCTAAGTCTAAGTGTCTCTATCTATGAGTTTAAAAAATGCTGTCATCATAGGGTTTTGTAAAGATTAAGTGAGGTAATACATGCAAACATCTTAACTATAAATATTAACTATTATAATAGTTACACACATGTAAACACACATATCACCCACCCATATAAGTTACCATCGACAAATATAACTCTTAATGACAATTACTTTCTACTATAGTAAACCGAAAAAATAGAACTACAATAGCAAAGTGCATTTTTTTAAATTAATACTAATTACATTAGAAAAAAAAATTTAAGTAATTTTCAGTCCTTGTGAAGTTGCTATGAAATTGGGGTTTTATTTTCATTTTCATTTGCTTCACTGATGAATGATACATAACATTTTAAAAATAATTTTGTTATTTGTCATTATTCATGTAAATTTTTACACATTGTAATCTAATAAGTCCATTTCTATAAATATAACCAATGGAAAAACCAGAAAAGGTACTAAAAGCTAAGGACGTATCTACCCACAGCAAAATTCTTGGCAATGGTAAAATAAACAGTCTTAATATTCATGTGGAGCATAATACAAAACTTAAATGATAGTATTAAAAATGAAGACACAAAATGAGAAACTGGAAATAGAAAGTATTACTGTGTCATCTCTCCAACTGTAGGAAGAGCCATATGAAAAAATACTGACATTCAAATAATAAAAATGCACTACTTTTGTTTTCTAAACAAAATTATGAAGGGTTTCTCATTTTTCTATTTGCCAAAAAATTTTGTGATGTTGTTACATAGTTTTTAAATAATGAAATAAGTTTTGGATTATTTTACAGGAAAGATAATTTAAAACATTAGCAAAATCATAATTATTTATGTTCTGAAACAATTATGTTTTTAAACACTTACCATATGCCAGGCTCTGATTTTTCCAGTGCTGAAAGGAGGATCCATGGCTTATTGAATTTGAAGTGGTGTGGAAGTGATCTTTTAGCTGAACTGTCAGCCAGAATTTGTAAGTGCTTTCATATTCATTTATCCTTCTCAGAATCCAGGTAGCAAACTCATGGAAATGAGACTAACCCATGAAGATTACAAATCAGATCTCATTAGTGAAATTTGTCTAAACTAAGTTCACACACAAACACATGCACACATAAAACCAGAAATAAAACATTTATCAAAATAGTCACATAAAAATTCTAATACATTTATAACAATGTTAGTAGTAAGACCACCTTTGGGGTGATACAATCACAGTTCAGTCCCAAGTCCATGGACATCCCATTGTTGGTTGCTCCAAGGAATCAGGCTCTCTTAACACTTCCTGAAAATTTAGGAGTTCTAGACTAATGCTGTTTCTTCTAGGCCCTCAAGACGTATTATCTCTTATTATTTTCTATTACATATCTTCTTTCATAGTTCAGGGGGGAAAAGAAAAACCTTATTGGGCTGTTTGTTTTTATGATGACCTTTTAGGGTTATTCGGAATGGTTATGTCCTCTATAAAATGCTTGAATAATTTTTTCCCTAACTTAAACTTAACAAATGGCTGAGAACTTTGAGTCTCCTATTCAATCCATGCTTGATAATATATGCACTAATTACTCATGACTCACTAAAGCTTCAGCAGGCTGTAGAAGATGTGTAGTTAAACATAACTAGTCATTAAGAGTTGATTTGAGGTAGCAAGAAACATAATGCAAAGGATGGGTGAGTGAAGTACTTCTGGGATTTTGACTGTTACCAATAATACACATTTTTCCCAACTTTCCCTTTTGCTTCAAGTATTGAAAACTGAAGTCTAGATTTTCAAGCAAATAAGAATTAGAAAAAGAAAGTGAGAAACAATAAGGAGGTACACATACTTTATGTTCTATTTATATACATAGACAATATATAGTACTATAATCCATTCCATAGCTGCATTGTAGTTGAATAAATGTTTATAATACTTAATTCGAAGATTTAATTGGCACTGTATTTAAGATGGTCTCATAGTACCTCAAAGACTGTATTTTAAAGCTATTCTAACATGGTTGGGTATATATTCTTCCACCAACAGTGTTTGTCCAGGTCTTATAATCATAGATGTTATGTCCTTTTTTTTTACTCAGTTGGATTAAAAAACCCTTCCTCCTCACACATTTGAGAGAAATGTTAGTGATTATGAAAAAGAGAAAAGCTAGCAATTCTGCCAAAGAGAAAAATCTTCTTGTGGAAGAGTTAACTATTACTCAGGATAGTGGGTGATATCATCATTTTGTGAGTCAGAACAGGCATTACTGTTTCTGTAACACAATGGAACAGACAACACAAACAAAAGATTTGGTTTAATATTTCCACTTGGATATTTACTATTTGATATGTCTCATGTGGTTTCTCTGATTTTTATTAATTATATCTTATGTATCAGATCAATCTTTATTCTTAAAGAATCTAACAAAAATTGTATCTGTTCTTAGGGAGACAGTTTCTTTTTCCCCCCAAGTTCTTTTAGAGTTATTCTAAATCTCTTTGTACAAGAAATCTCCCAAGTATGAAGCATAATTTGAAAATTGAGTTTCAGCAGAATAAGGATATGGATCTGAACTAATCTTCAAGAAAGTGGGCCACTACTTTCAATGCTGCCACTGACTCCATGTATGATCATGAACAAATTATGCAACTTTCATAAGCTTTATAGTCCTTGGCTTAAAGATGAATGGTTTCAGCAAGATAGTTTGTGTATTTTCTACAGACTTCCACCTTTTATAAATGTTTCACTTAATAAGTTTATGTCCTATATTATAAATCATATGCAGATTAGAAACCTGATGGGGTGCCTATTCTATTTTTTCTCTGTATATACAGAGATTTATATACTAATATAATATTTTCTTGGATTATTTGAAACAGTGGATTTTTTCCACAAATGTGTGCACACAAATAGAATACATGCATCTTACAGAAGCTAGAGAGACTACATAAATAGTTATAAGAATAGTTACACATGTATTTCATACACACACACCACACATGCAGACATAGAATGTGCATACATTATATACACATATATTTTTTTCATTTACTCCCCTAAAACTTATATTCCCTTGAGCCAGAATCAGAACATGGCATCGATTTAACTGTAAACAGAAGTTGGCAATAAGAGTTAGTAAATAAGAATCTCTAGTCAAACTCTGCTTCAGTGTTAGCACATAAAACAAAGCTGGCAGGTCAGTGGGAATTTTTGTCAGATTTACTACCAAATGGATGAAAAGTAATAGCCACTTATTGCTGGAAAAGTTTTGCTCATATCACATTAAGAAGTAAAATTTTTACAGTGAAAATTTATTTGTACAATGGAAGTTAGGCAAGTGTGTTAGTTATACTATACTACATTTGTTTTAAGTATATACACTTTAAAATGGCATTATATAGGAATAGGTAAGGTAAAAAGAACTGATCTAAGGCCAAATTTTTACTAGCTAATTTTTATAGACAAGATAGAAGAAACAGAGATTGAGAAACCAAGCATGGGAACCTTATAAAAGTTACAGAAGGAAATAAAAAGTGAGATACACTTCCATTTGTTCATTTTGCTCATTTTCTTTTTTTAAATTTTTAAATTTTTTAATGTTATTTTTTAAAAAATATTTTATTTATTTATATGACAGACAGAGATCACAAGTAAGCAGAGAGGCAAGTAGAGAGAGAGGGGGAAGCAGACCTCCCGTCAAGCAGAGAGCCCGATGCGGGGCTCGATCCCAGGACCCTGAGATCATGACCTGAGCCAAAGGCAGAGTCCTTAACCTACTGAGCCACCCAGGTGCCCTATTTTGCTCATTTTCAAAGAGACTTTACAGAGTTATCCAGAAGTCTTGAGAAGTAAGGTTAATATAATCTTTGTGGATAAAGAAAATACACACACACACACACACACATATTTTATATATATTTATATATTTATATATATAAATATGTATATATTTATATATACATAAATATATAAATATAAGATTATAAAATATGTATATATTTTATATATAAGATATATATTATATATATACATATATAATATATATATTCTTTTGATATCCAGAAGTAAAACATATTTTTTCCAGTTGCATGTTTGTGTATTTTAGTGCTGTCTGTGATAATTGCTGAAATTCAGTACTCTTTTTGTAATAATTAGTCTTTTAGTTTGTGCCTTTTATGGTAGATACTTAAATGGTAATTGGAAAATTAAAATAGTCATATATAATAATTGTCATTGTCATGGTTAATTTATGTGTCCACTTGGCTAAGCCATGATACCCAGGTATATCTGGTCAAACACCAGACTAGATGTCACTGTGAAAACATATTTTAGATGAGATTAGCATTTAAATCAATAGACATCAAGGAAAGCAGATCACCTCCCATAATGTGGATGGGACTTATCCAATTAGTTGAACACCTTAAGGGAACAAAACAAAACAAAAACAAAAACAAAAACAAAACAAACAAAACAAACCAAATCCTCCAGGGAAGACAAAATTCTGCCTCAAGGCTGCCTTCCACTCAAGCAGCAACATCAACTGTTACATGGGTCTTCAGTCTGACCACCTGCTCTGCAGATTTCGGACTTGCCATCCTCCACAATTGTATGACCCAGTTACTTAAGGTAAATCAATCTCTCTTTCTCTGTTTGTCTCACTCTCACTCTCATTCTTCACACACACACACACACACATTTATGTATACACATGCATCCTATGCAGGTTCTGTTTCTCTGGAGAGTACTGACTGATACAGTTATGAGAGAGGATCCTTCTTGGGAAACAACCTGTCTCCTAACTCCCTAAGGATGGAATTGGGGAACTGTTAGTAGCAGAGCTAATCATAATATTTCAAGTGAACCTTGTATGGAACCCAGTCTCAAAAGCAGTTAGGACATTATTTAGGGATTTATGAAACACAGTTTTACCCCGTGCATTGTATCTCAAGCAAAATGAGCAATTATTCCTTAATGTGGAGCTTTAGTACAACTTAAACCATTGAGGAAGTACTCAGTCATTCCATTCTCCACCTCTAAGTTTAGGGTGGTATTTGTGGGAGAGGAATAGGTTGCAATAAACTAAAATAGGGTGGAAAATGTTTCAAGGAACCAGAAAAAAAGAGCATGCTGTCTTTTTTATTTGAGTATAAATAAATAGGTTATAAACACATGCCTGAAAAACACAAAAATAGTAATTTGAAAGTAAGATTCACTGTCACACCTTGTCTCCTTTCCTGTGTGATTTTTTTTAGTTCTTTCTCTGTCAGTTACAAAAAATAATTCTATATATTACTTTTGGACCACTAAAACCTAGGGGATCATGTTAAAACATTTTCTACATGGAAGATGAGGAAGTGAGATGACATACATTACTTCCTACTTTGATTACTTCCTTACTTCAAGTTTGGTTACTTATGGTACTATTTTTAATTCTTCTAATAACTATGTCTATATTTTAAGTCATAAATCAAACCTGTTTTATTTTTTTTACTACAATCTCACCTATCTCCCATACTCTCCTTTTCATTCCAGACACATTTCAATTATATATACTACTTTACACCATCAAATCTTACACCATATATGTTGTTTTGTTATTCTTTAACTTCATAGACCTCAAAAAATGCACACCTTATTTATATTATTGTTTTACCTATTATCCAGCAAAAAATCAAGTAGTATATATTAAACATCTAAAATGTGCTGTATTTCCATCTTATTCTTATTTGATTCATCTTGGGAAACTCTGTTTTGCTTGCAATTTTAATCAGCTTCTTGGTATTTATAATTATTTTAGACAAGAAATTTGCCTTCCTCATTATAAAACCAAGAATGTCCAGATTCTTACTCATACTTTAAAAAAAAAAAGTTTTCTCTTTCTTTATGAAAACATTCAACAAAGAAACCTCTGTCTTCCTATTCTCTTTTATATTGATTACATTTTAGACCTGTGGCCAAATTGTCAAGCTGGGAATTCTTTTATGTTTCTGGGTGAATTCCGTTTCTTCCTACATCCTTATGATACTGAATTCCATAAATTACTTGCTAATTTATTGGAGGACACCAAATAAATTTTTTTAGCAAAGATATGCTAGGGTACAGTTTCCAACTTGTTGCAAATCTGAAATTCACTAATTTGCCTTCATACTTGGTTGACTATGTCATGGAGACTTCTCAGTTGCATTTTCAATTACTGTGCAAGTATATGCTTCAATGACACACTCAAAACCTCCAGTTTATTAACTCTTTTGCTTTGTCCAAATCCAACACCCTTTCTTTTCTCCCTTTTTTTCATATCTTTCTGTTTTTATATCTTTATGTCACTTTAGTCTAATGATCCAGCATTTTAAGAACATCATTGCCAATAAGGAACTTCCATCTTCTGTCTTTTCATCACACTTACTCAGCAAAAATTCAAACCTGGATGATCCCTGCTATCTTCGTTTTCTGCACCAATTTCTGAGTGTCTAACCATAAGTGGAGAAATTTGTATAACAGAATGTATCAGTGGCATCATAAACTTCTTAACATGGACCGTAAATGGTTTTTCAATTTGTATTCTGTTTATTCAAGCATACTCTTGCAGCTGGATCCTCCCCATCCATAATTAAACAAGTTCAAGTGTCTCCCATCTTAAAAGATAAAGTCACTACCACTCTTGAACATACATTTCTTTCTTAACAGTTGTCAGATTCTCATCTTTGCTGCAGCCTTCTCTTGTGTGGATTTCAGCTTTTTCAACTCTGGTTTATTCTACAGTAACATGCTTATCTACTCTAAGTCTTTCAAAAATTCATCAAATGATTTGTTTAAGCTGTTCAATTCCTTCTTGGTGTAATGGACTTGATACATTTTACATTCTCCTTAACAATGTGTAGTAGGGATGAAAAGTAATGTCTATTTTCAGGTGACTATCTTATATTTAATACAGACTTAATACAGACTATCTTGCATCAGTGCCAGACTTGCATCAATACAGACTTAAGGGAGGTAACGAGATTATTTAGGCCAGACATTCATTCTTTAAATAAGGAAACTGGTCAAAATAATTATGTGAAAGAATGATGTGATCAAAATATTTATATTAGGGTTGCTTTCAACTGCAGCTAAATACAACTAGAGAGAAATGAAAATGGAGATTACCATAATGAAAATACAATTTTTTTTTATTTTTGAAAAAAATTAAAAAGGCATGAAAATAATAACTTTGGATTTATTTTAGTATATTGCAGAAACCAATTTATACCTCATCATCCTTCCCTAATACTCTTGTTTTTCTTTAAAAGTTAAGCTAGTCACACAAAAAGTTCCAGTTCAATTCAAAGTGAAGTATATTAAACAAGTAACACCTCCACAATAATCAGTTTTCCATTGATTTTTTGTATGTTTTTCCTCAGAACAAGCTCTATAAAGTATTTAAGTTTGGAAAGTATGATAAAGTTATATCAAAAAATTATGTAATTTGGTTAAGCATCACTGAGTATCCTGATATTTACATAAGACAATAAAATAATAACAAGACGTAGAATGTGATTTAAAACACAATGTGAAAACAGTACTGTAGACAGAAAATTTACTAAATAATACATAATTCAATATGATATTACTTCAGTTGGAGTAAACTTGTCATTTCTTCTTACACGACATGGCTATGTTCTATAGCGTTGTGAGTCAGTTTCCTACTTAGCCTACTCATAATTTCATTTTAACAGTTGAATTATCTGGAAATAATTGACCATAAGCAGGGACTAAGAAATATTAATCAGCTCATTATGTGTCTCCATAGGAATAAAAATTTTGAAATAATAACATAGGGCCACCTGGGTGGCTCAGTTGGTTAAGCGTTCGAGTCTTAATTTTGGCTCAGGTCATGATCTCAAGGTTGTGAGTTGAGCCTCACGTTCTTAGTTTTATAAACTCTTGATCTTATAAGTGGTTTTCCTTCTCTCAGTTTTGAATACTTTTTATGTTTTGTTACATAAGATGTACAAAATATTTTACATGCAACTTTTTAGAATTTTTTAAAGAAAATTCAGGAAAGAACTATACATTTTTAATTTTTAGATTTTAAACAGAGTTTCATGTATAAGATTTGATATTTTAAAAGATGCATTGACCTTTGATCATTTTAGTCTTTAAGAAATTGAATGTTAGCAGAGAGAGTCAATTATATGGTTTCACTTACTTGTGGAGCATAATAAATAACATGGAAGACATTGGGAAATAGATAGGGAAGTGAGTTGGGGGAATTCAGAGAGGGAGACAAAACATGAGAGACACGACTCTGAGAAACAAATTGAGGGTTTGGGGGGTCAGGGGTGGGGTAAGCCTGGTGGTGGGTATTATGTAGGGCACATATTACATGAAGCACTGGGTGTGGTGCATAAACAATGAATTTTGGAATGCCGAAAAAAATAAAATTAAATAAAAAAAAAAAAAGAAATTGAATGTTTGCTTTCTCCTAATCATCTCTTCTTAATTTTTCTTTTATTGTAGCTATACTTATTGTTCCTATTTTTAAAGTAATATGTTAATTACAGTAGTGCTTTGGAGTGACACCAAAATAATATGAATGTAAGGAAGTATTCATGGGTAACTTTGGTGTTGATTTAGTAATGGGCGCCTGGGTGGCTCAGTGGGTTAAGCCGCTGCCTTCGGCTCAGGTCATGATCCCAGGGTCCTGGAATCGAGCCCCGCATCGGGCTCTCTGCTCAGCCGGGAACCTGCTTCCTTCCCTCTCTCTCTGCCTGCCTCTCTGCCTGCTTGTGATCTCTCTCTGCCAAATAAATAAATAAAATCTTTAAAAAAAAAAAAAAAAAAGTAATGTCAACTCTCTGAGTACGTGTATTTGTGTGTGTGTGTGTGTGTGTATCTATAATATACAGTATATATAATACATATATTGCATACAAATTTTGTATCCTATATTGTGTATACATATAAATGCAATATGTATAGTATATATAGGCATACATCATTTTTTTGCTTTTCCTTTTATTGTACTCCACAGATACTGCACTTTTTTTTTTTTGTGACAAGCTCATATCAAGCAAGTATAAGCACCATTTTCCAACACTAATTACTCAGTTCATATCTCTGTCATATTTTGGTAATTCTTGTAATACTTTGTACTTTTTCATCACTATTATATTTGCATGGCTGCAATCTGATGATAAAACCTGAATGAGTGAATATGTTTTTTCTTATGGATGAGCAAGGAAGGTAGTTTCTTGAGATGGAACCTTCTGGTGAAGATGTGAAGATCATTGAAGTGACAGCAAAAGATTTAAAATATTATATAAACTTAGTTGGTAAAGCAGTAGCGGGATTTAAGAGCAGTGACTCCAATTTCGAAAGAAGTTCTACTGTGTGTAAATAACTCTCAAACAGAATGTATGCTACAGAGAGATATTGTTCATGAAAGGAAGTGTTAATTGACATAGATGACTTCATTTTCTTATTTTAAGAAATTGCCAAAGCCACCTCTGTCTTCAGCAACCTCCACCCAGATAGTCAGCTGTGATCAACATTGGGGCTAAGACATTCCACCAGCAAAGATTATGACTTGTTGAAAGCTCAGATGGTGGTTAGCATTTTTTAGCAATAAAGTATTTTCTAATAAGGTATGCTCATTGTTTTTTAGACACAATGCTATTGCATACTTAATAGAGTATAGTACAGTGTAAACAAGTTTTATGTGCACTGGGGAATAAAAAATTCATTCAATTCATTTTATTGTAATGTTTGCTTTATCATAGTGGTCTGAAACCAAGCTCATAGTATCTATTAGGTATGCCTTTATACATGTTATATATCTTTATCTATATCTATATCTATGTCTATATATATATCTATCTATATCTATATATGGAGAGAGTGAGAGAGAGAATTAACATATATATAGCATATGACAGCATATATGTGTGTGTGTTATCTTATATATAGAAAAGATAAAAAAGAGATTAGAAACCATTCTCTTTTTTTAAAGATATTATTTATTTATTTGAGAGAGAGAAAAAGAGAACATTAACATGGGGAGGAGTAGAGGGAGAAGCAGACACCTCACTAGAAGGGCAGGAAGCCAGACCTGAGGCTCTATCCCAGGACCCTGGGATCATGACCTGTGCCAAAGACAGACACTTAAACAGCTGAGCCACCCAGGTGCCCTGAGATCTTTCTTAATCTATAACTATGGTATATCCTAGACTGAGTTTCTATGTTAATAAATCTAAAAAAAAATTCTCATTTTTATTCTTTGCTTTTTTTTTAGATTAAGTAGAAACAAATTAATGAAAACTTCTGATTATTTTTGGTCTTAATTACTATATTTAATATTATTCTATTAATATTGTTATTATACATTACATGTACTGAGTTAGTGGCAATTTTCACCTGTCCTTTTCAAATTTTTGTGAGTTAAGATAATTTATCCACAACCAATGCTACCTTTAGATATTTTAAGCATGGACATAGAACAAAAACATTATGTTATTTTTATTCTGAATCATTCCCCACCCAATGTGGCATTTCCTTAAAACTGTTTTATTATGAAAACATTGTAAGTGTTTTCAATGTGATAAGTTTGAAGTATTTTCCTATAACTCATTCCTTAACATTAACAAAAATTGTGAAAGATTATATGATTTTATATTATATTTTGTGTTATTATTTGTATCTTCTCTCTTATATATAAGTTAATACATTTTTTATTTTGCTTTTTGTTATTTTGGATTATAATTCAAAACTACTTCATACCTAGACTTAGGATAACTGTTGGTAATCTTTCCAAAGTGATATGTGGATTTTTTTTCCTTAATCAGTTTTTTTACTCAGAGATCTGGTTATTCTCAGAGGTGATAGAAGCTTAAATATTGTGAGATAAATAAATAGAATTAGTAGTAATAACAGGTCTACATGCCAATGCTGATTAACTTCCATGTTTATATTTTGATACTTGGCTGTTCTCTGTAAATAAGTATAGGTCTGTTGTCTAAGTAAAAACTATATTGGTTTGCAAGATGAGGAGCTCCCCAGGTGAAATATGAAACTGGCCCATGTACAAAGAGTATGAGGAGAAATTCAAAGAAGGGGCAGCCACTCCAGATTGGTAGATGGTATGTGTAATAAACAAGGGAACTTGCATATGAGACTTGCGTGGGTGGCTGCAAGATGAGTACATCTTGCACCTAATAACCAGAATCCTAAAAGTCTATATAGAGGGCTTAACAGGGTCAGCAATGTACACAATGCAGGCAGTCTCAACAACACATTATTGTCTCAAGGTTGCATCTTTGAAATGGTTTCTAGTGTGGAAACAGTGAGTTGAAGCTGCATTTCAAAGACAGGAGGGAGTAAGGAGCCTCTGATTGTCCTAGTTCTGTTGATAGGTCATCTGGAAATCAGGATCTCTTGCTTAATTCCTTTAACAAATTGGAAGGTATTATTTACACTGATGTAAACACATCACTTGAAAAAACATTAAACTAGTGATCTCATCTGATTAAGGAACAGTAGTACCCAAATGTGCATTTATGTAGTGTTTACTCAAGGTCAACATGTGACCCACCTAGAAAGAAAAGTAGTGATGGAAAAATGCCTGTAAATTCTAAGTTATCATTAAAAGATAGAGGAACTAAATACATAGATTTCTATTGTTATGATTTCTAGATTCTATGATTTTCTAGATTTCTAAAGAAGACACCCAAAGGGACAGCAGGTACATGAAAAGATGTTTAACCTCTCTAATCATCAGGAAACTGCAAATCAAACCAATGAAATATCACTTCACATCTGTTAGAATGGCTATTATAAAGAAAACAAGAGATAGGAATACTGTGTTGGTGAAAATGTGGAGAAAAGGGAACCCTCATGTTCTATTGGTGGGCATGTAAATTGGGTTAGCCACTATGGAAAATAGTATGGTCATTCCTCAGAAAAATTAAAAATAGAACTACCACAGGCTGATTTATTTCACTTAGCATAAAAACCCTCCAGGCCCACCCATGTTTCCACAAAGGGCATAATCTCATCCTTTTTTATGGCTACATAATATTTCATATCACACACCGACGTGTGTGTGTGCATACCACATCTTCCTTATCCATTTATCCATTGATAGACACTTAGGTTACTTCCATATCATGCTATTATACATAATGTTGCAATAGGTATGCATTTATCTTTTCAAATTAATGTTTTTGTCTTCTTTCTGTAAATACCCTATAGGAGAAATATTTGGTCACATTTTCTTTTTATTTTTAATTTTTTGAGGAGTCTTTATACTGTTTTCCACAGTGGCTACATGAGTTTATGTAAACCAAAAGTACACAAGGGTGCCTTTTCCTCCACATCCTCACCAGAACTTACTATTTCTTGTCTTTTTGATTCTAGCCATTCTGATAGGTGTAAGGTGATATAACATAGTGGTTTGGATTTGTATTTCTCTGATGATTAGTGATGTTGAGCATCTTTTTTGGTGTCTCTTGGTCATGTGTGTGACTTCTTTGGAAAAATATCTGTTCAAGTGCTCTGCCTATTTTTTATTGACTTGTTTGGGTTTTTCTTTTTGGCATTAAGTTGTGTAATTTTTTTATATATTTTAGCTATTATCATTTCACTCATAGGTGGAATCAAAAAGTCAAAACAAATGAATAAACAAACAAATAAAAAGCAAAATCAGACCTGGAAATACAGAGAACAAACTGATGATTTTCAGAGGGGATGGGGTGGAGGGATGGGCAAAATGGATGAAGGGGAATGGAAGATACAGGCTTCCAATTATGGAAGGACTATGTTGTGGGAATAAAAGACACAGTATAGGGAATATAGTCAATGGTATTGTAATAGTGTTGTATGGTGACAGATGGTAGCTACACTTGTGGTGAGCATAGTATAAGGTATAGAGAAGCTGAATCATTATGTTGTATACCTGAAACTAATGTAACATAGTGTGTCAGTTATACTCAAATTTTTAAAAATTAAAAAACTTAAATGAAAATATAACTACAATGTGATCCATCAATTCCAATTCTAAGTATGGCTAAAAGAAATGAAAATAGGATAACAAAGAGATATCTTCACTCCCATATTTATTGCATCATTCACAATAGCCAAGATATGGAAAAAAATTAAGTATCTGTGAATTGATAAAGATAAAGATAAAGAATATGGGCCACACACACACACACACACACACACACACAGGGATGGCATATTATTCAACCTTGAAAAAGAAGGGGATGGCATATTATTCAGCCATGAAAAAGAAGGAAATCCTGCCATTTGTAATAACATGGGTCGACTGTAAGAGCATTATGCTGAGTGAGACAAGTGAAACAGAGAAATACAAATACTGTATGGTATTACTAAATATGTTAAATCTAAAAAAGTTAAACTTCTAAAAATAGAGAATAGTGGTTGCCAGAGGCTGGATGGTGGGATGACTAGGGAGATGTTTAAGGGTCCAAACCTGCAACTAGTAGATATATATATCATGGAGATCTAATGCACAGCATAGTGATTATAATCAACAATACCTATTTTAAGCTTTATAGTTGGTGAGAGACTAGATCTTAAGTGTTCTCACTACAAAAAAAAAAAAAGAAATAATTAGTTAACATGACAGAGCTGTTGGCTAACACTAAGGTGGTAATCATATTGCAAAATATAAATACTACCAAATTAACACATTTAACACCTTAAACTTACACAATATGTCAATTATATCTCAATTTTAAAAAGGTATCTAAGATAGGAGCAAAACATTTAACAGTGGCTAAATATCTCACCTATACTTCCATGTTCCATAGGAGGAAATAGGAAGATATTCATGGATAATTTAGAGCTGGCAGATTCCTTTCTGTTCTTGGAGCATAATATCAAGGAGTAGTTTAAAATAAAGGAAGTTTAAGTTTAAAATAAAGGAAGTTCCATCTTCATTTATAAAATACAGGAACTGGAAATTGAATAGTTCTATACATTGTTATAAAATTTGTCTTATGCTGACTTTTCCTTGCACTTCAAATGCATTAGAATAGCACAGCATTTCTCACTTTGTGTTAATTATTGCAATCCTTATGTCCTTATATGACATTTCCATGTATATGCTATATAGTACACACTGTATGTATATCTGTGCTTTATACATTTAAAAACGTGAATTTTTTTCAATCCCCAAATATCTATCACTGTTTCTAAGCAATATTTACCCCCTCTTAAGAATTCCTTAAATAACTCTAAACCTGAGAGTTAAATGTCATTTTTTATCATCAAAACTATGTATGCTAATTCAAAACTATGATTCAAATAATACCCTTAAGGTTAAAAAATTAAGTATTGAGCCTAAAAGTTTTTTCCTATATAGGATTTTCACAAAGAAATTTCTGTAACATCAGGTTCCATTCTGAGTAAAATGAGGAAGGGCCACAACATCTAACTTTGAAAACTAATGCTGACTGAAAAACTAAAAAGTTAAAAACAATGACAAACTATAGTTATTCTGATATTAAAAACTCCCAAATAAGGCTTTGTTTCAACCTGGCTATGAAAATGGATAGTGGGTGGTTCTAATTAGAGACATTCTTGGGATGGGGGTACTCAGTGGCTTTCTCATCTTCTTCCTCTAGTGAAAACTGTTTATACCCTCAAATAAAGGAAGGGAGAGTTTGATTGAAGTTTAAAACCAAAGGAAAGATACCTTAAGTGCTGATTGAAATAAATGTGCCAGATGATATGAACAGAAAGGTCGGTAATTACTTTATGTTGCAAAGATCTCATTTTTGCAGTTCTAGAAGTCTAAGACTGGCAAACCATGGTTGTATCATTAACTGGAAATTCCTTTAGCTGTGGAGTGGAGTCAGAAGTAATCTCTTACTGTGGCTTATGCAACATGAAAATCATTTGAGAGACACTAATACAACACTTAATGAAGAAAATGATCATTTGAAAAGTGAAGTGGCCAGTCTCCATCGCAATGCTAAGATCCACTTCTAATGCAACCCTAACATTATTGTTGATATAGGTAAGTATTCCTCCAAAAAAGTAATCAGTTTTTATATATCAAAGAAAAGATAATATTCAAAATGACATTTCAGTTTCTGTGTTTGTGAGTTTTCATGAAAATAAAAAAAATAATTCATAATAAGAAGCTACCAGTACTTCTCAATTTTAGTAAAATATTTAATTGAGAGGTGTTTTAAAGAGTTTATATACATGGCAAAATTGAGTCATTCTTAATGACAAATTAAACTTCTAATATTTAATATTAAATACATTTTTCAACTTGATGCATAGTAATAGAATTTAGTAGGAATCAATAAAAATAAGTATTGCCCAATTCACCCATAATATACCAGATCTCCCATTCTTAACTCTCTTTCATATTGAGCCAATTACCAAGTATTAATTGAGCAGCTACGAGGTACCAGCAACATAACTCAACTTTCCATTCCACCTGTCCTCATACACGGTTTGCTGCAAAAGGAATGGGAAGACCTCTCCACTGCTTTTAACAGCTGTGAGAGAGGGACAATGGCAGGAATCTGCATGGTCAAGTCAGAATTAGAACCAATGAAAACAAGGAGAAAAATTAAATAGGGTTTTTATGATTATGTCCTCATATTTCTCACCTGTCTGATTTGAGTTTCTGCCCTCCTTTCATTTCTGAATATAGCCTTCTAGGAAAAATTTTAAATGAGTTATACTATTAGGAAAATCTTATGATAAGAGTACCTCCTTATGATAGTGATTAGTCAATAGAGAGCAAGATATAAATTGATATAAAATTTAAATTGGAAGATATTTTTATTAAAGTAACTGTTATGATACAAATTAATTATATAATTATTTTATATATTGTTTGTCCATTATATACAGAAATGACTTTTAAATCACTCAAATTCACATTGCCACATTAGGCAAGTTAATAAGAGTCCAGATTGAAAAAAGAGAAACTTTGCTTCATTTATTTTCTAGGATGTTCAGATTATTTGAAAGCTATAATTGGAGAGGGCTCCACTAGTGCAAAAACAAAACAAAACAAAACAAAAACAAAAACCTAAAAAATTGAATAAGAAAGTCTACATTTAAAATTAGGCTTTGGGGGCAACTTGATGGCTCAGTTGATTAAGCGTTTGCCATTGGTTCAGGGTCCTGGATCCTCAGAGTCCTGGGACCAAACCCCACATCAGCCCCACATTGGGCTCTCTGCTCAATAGAGAGCCTGCTTTTCCCTCTCCTTCTGCCTGCCACTCCCCCTGCTTTTGTGTTCTCTCTCTGTGTCAAATAAATGAAATCTAAATGGAAAGAGTTGACTTTAAAAATGACATAAAATTAGTCTTTGATATTTAATAATTATGTGATCTTTTATAAATCACCTTGGCAATAATACCAATAATAAAACAAACAAAGAATAGTTAAAATTTGCATCACTGGAGATTTATGGGAAAAATGGTATATAGATATAAGGCATCAGAAAGTAATGTATGGCCAAGACAGCAGAAAAGAGGTTTATAATAAGAATCTGGACTAGACTGGTACCATCAAGGTTTTTATGATAACTGCAGTCAGAATGTTATATAATAAAGATTTTGACTCCTAGTTGGTGTCTATATTACTTATTCATTTGTGTATCTGTTCAACTAACTCACAAATACTTTGAGGATATTCTGTTAAGTGATCCAGTGGAAGTTTCTGTATTATTCAAAGATACACTGTGTTCCAATGAGAACAACCACAATATCTCACTAGGGTTAACACTATTAAATCTTATTTCTAATTTATATCACAATCTAAAATCAGTCTGGCAGCTTTCCTTGACTGTTCTCAAGCTATGCAGTCAAATGCTCTACCACTGAGCTATACCCCCTGTTCTCAAGCTATGACTTAGTTTGAGACTCAGGTTAAAGTCCTATCCCTAAGATGTGGCTGAGAAATTACTTAATCATTCAAATTACCAGTTCCATCATTTTAAATTTGAGGACAAAAATAGAAGCTACCTAGAAAGAAAATTAAATGAGTAATGTGTATAAAGCAATTTGTACCAAATGGCACACAGCATAAGCTCAATTAATGTGAGTCATTATTTTTTCTGGGAAAAGTCAGGGTATAAAGTAATAATAAACCCATTCAGGAGATCTCAAAGCTTTTTCTTCTAACCTCTACGAAGCAAAACCTCCCCAGGTTTGCAGTTTCCCACCACCAACCTCTGACTCTCACCCACACAGGCCAGTTCACATTCACCAAGATTGCAGCCTCTGGTATCTGATCGTCAATATGAAAAGCTCTATCCTTTACACCCATGTTGTACTCTGAATATAGTGTTAGTGATTCTTTCTCCCATGCCTATTATTTCTGGAGCAGGCCAATAAGACTTTAAGATGTCTTGGCCTAACTACCTTTATTAATTCTTTCAGAGTAACTTTCTTGATTTTTTGTTTGTTTGTTTGTTTGTTTCCTTCTATCTGACTGGAGAAATCACATTGGAGATTTAAACATCTCAGGCTCCATCTTTTGATCAGACTAATCTTAAAGTCTGGAAGTCTCTTTGCCTTAGGTTTCTACCACCTTCCTTCATGAGGAAATGGACAAAACTAGCTTTTATGTTTTCCATTTTTTTATAGGGACCCAGGTTGGGAGACCCACCAAGCTTTGATTCCTCATACAGGATTTCTAAGCTTTCATTTCCAGTCAATAAAATGGACCACAGCTGGAGGTATAAGGGAACACCTGTTTGACTCCTTATACTCAAAGACCAAAAATCAGGAGAGAAAAACAACAAACAAAACAAAACCTCCAGAACACAAAATTACAATTAAACAACAAAATAATTCATGGTGGAAAATCTATGAATGTGGGAATACTTTTCAGAAATCCAGGAAATGGTAATTAGATATTATAGATTGTGACAATCTCAGATGGTCTTACTCAGTTTTTTTTTAAATTTTTAAATTTATTTATTTGTCAGATTGAGAGAGAGAGAGAGAGCAGAAGCAGGGGGTGCTTTAGGTAGGGGGAGAAACAGGTTCTCCGCTGAGCAAGGAGCCTGATGTGGGACTCAGTCCCAGGACCCTGGGATCATGAACAGAGCAGAAGGCAGATGCTTAACCAACTGAGCTATCTAGGCATCTCTTATTCACCTTTCTTAATGCTATGTTGGATTTTATGTTAAGAAAGCGAGAAACTGTTTAAACTCTATATCGGACTATACAGCTCAGTGAGAACTGTCATATCTTCACCTCTGTGTATACTTTATAAAGCTTTACTCAATCTTTGACACACAGAAAGTGCTTTATATATGTATGTGCTGAGTAAACATTCAGCAAACATTGATCCTTGTTTGTTGCTTGCCAGACCTAGTAGTGAAGTGATTGGCCATACAGAGATCAACTTAGTAGCCACATACTAAATAGACTTTTTAAAAAGTGGCTCTACTTTGAAAATTCAATTTCCAAAAATATCTTACGATATGACAGAAAAAAAAATCATTGAGGAACATTTGATTTTTAGCTATCTTAACCTTCAAACATGAAGGATGGAAAAGAATTGTAAATTATAAATGAAATACTAAGGGCACAGAAAGGAAAGAGGTAATAAACCCACTATTTGCAGATGATATGAAACTATTTAGAAAGCCCTAAAGTCTCCACCAAAAAAACTATTAGAACTAATAAATGAATTCAGTAGAGTCGCTAATTGCAAAATTATGCAGAAATCAGTTGTGTTTCTGTACATTAATGATGAAGTAACAGGAAAAAATTAAGAAAATAACCCATTTACAATTACATGAAAAGAATAAATTACCTAGAGATAAATTTAACCAAGGAAGTAAGAGACCTGTATTCAAAAAGCTAGACGATGATGAAATTGAAGATGGCACAAATAAATGGAAAGATAATCCATGATCATGGTTTGGAATAATTAATATTATTAAAATACTCATACTACCCAAAGCAATCTGTAGATTCAATACAATCCCTATCAAAATACCAATGACATTTTTTATATACTGGAACAAAGAATCCTAAAATTTGTATGGACGCACAAAAGACCTCAAATAGCCAAGGCAATCTTGAGAAAGAAGAAAAAAGCTGGAGGTATCATGCTTCCTGATTTCAAAAGGTATTACAGAGCTGTAGTAATCAAAACAGTATGGTGCTGACATGAAAACCGATATATAGGTCAATGGGACTGAATAGAGAGCCTGGAAACGAATCCGCACATTTATGGTCAGTTAGTCCATAACAGAGGAGGCAAGAATATCCAATGGGGAAAAGACAGTCTCTTCAATAAATGGTGTTGGGAAAACTAGACTGCTATATTCAAAGGCCTGAAATTAGACCACATATAAAAATGTTATACCACATACAAAAATAAACTCAAAATCAATTAAAAACTTAAATATAAGACCTGAAACATAGGACTCCTATAAGAGAACATATGCAGTAAGCGCATGGACATTAGTCTTAACTACATTTTTTGGACAGTTTTCTCAGGCAAGGAAACAAAAGCTAAAATAAACAAATGGGATTACATCACACTAAAAAGCTTTTGCACAATGCAGGAAACCATCAACAAAACGAAAAGGCAATATGTTGAATGGAAAAAGATGTTTGCAAATTGTACATCAGATAAGAGATTAACATCCAAAAAATATAAAGAACTTAACTGAATTTAATATCAAAAAAGCAAACAGCAAACAAATAAGACATCCAGGTGACCAACAGGCACACACAAAAAAATGCTCAACATCATTAACCATCAGAGTAAGGCAAATCAAAACCCCAAGAGATATCACTTTATATCTGTCAGATTGGCTATTATCAAAGACAAAATATAAAAATATAAAAATATCAAAGACAAAGATCCCTTGTACACTGTTGGGAGTATAAATTGTCTTACAACTATGGAAAAAAATATGGAGATTCCTCCAAAAATTAAAAATAGAATTTCCATATGATCCAGCAATTCCCCTTCTGTGTATTTACCCAAAGAAAATAAGAACACCAATTTGAAAAGATATATGTACCTCTAAGTTCATTGCAGCATTATTTATAAGAGTCAACATATGGAAGCAACCTAAGTGTGTCCATCCACAGATAAAAAGAATGGAAGACACACACACACACACACACAATGGGATATTACTAAGCCATATAAAAGAATAAAATCTTGACATGGATGGACCTATGCTAAGTGAAGTAAAAAGAGAAAGACAAATGCCATATGATTTTATTTATATGTGGAATTGAAAAACCAACCAGCCAAACAAACAAACAAACAAACAAAAAAACCAGAAACAGACTCATAGGAAGCAGACAGTTGGCTACCAGAAAGTAGGGTTAATAAGTATAAACTTCCAATTATAAAATAAATAAGACATGGGGATATAATGTTTAGGACAGGAAATACAGTAAATAATATTGCAATAATTTTGTATGGTGACAGATGTTAACTAGACTTGTCATGGGGATCACTTCAGAGTGTATGAAAATATTGAATCCCTATGAGATCATCATTATGGTGTACATTATTGATTATTGATTATATATAATAGATAAATATCACTGTGATATATATCATTATGTATACCTGAAACTAGAAGGATATTGTATGTCAATTATACTTGAATTTTAAAAAACCTAACAAGGATTAGACTAGCCAAAATGTGAATATACATAAACATTAAAACAGCATATTTTTCACACAGTTTTTTTATTGAGGCATAATTGTCATATCACATTATATTAGTTTCAGGTCTATGACAAAATGATGGGATAAAATGATCATCACCATAAGTCTAGTTAACATTACATAGTTTTAAGTTATTTTAAAATTGACGGGTTAAACCATCAAAACAATTGCTCTGAGATCTTTTCCGAAGTTGTATTTCAATTTGCATGTTGTTAGTAGAGGATAATAGTGAGAAAGCCCAGTCCTAAGGCTGTAGAGACATAAAATATATAATCTTGCCTAGTGGTACATTCCGGCCAGAGATTGTTCAATAAAAGGAAATGAATATATACGAAAAATGTTCAGAGATAATTATGCTAGTTTTTCAGCCCAAATACCTTGGAATTTGCAAAGACAGCTCATAGACAAAAGGATACCACAAAAATTCAGTGCAATAGATTTCTCTATTCACAATGACAGGAGCATCTCTCTCAATATTACTTAGCTAATGAACGAATAGATCTGCTGTGAAGTTCCTAGGAGGCTCATTTTCTTGAGAACAGTAGTAAAAGTTAGCTGATGAATGACCTAAACTGCTTAATGTTTCTCCTTATAACTTCTGAGCAGCAAGGCGTATCCAAGCAAGTACTGAAGGAGTATCCTCGGGAGGCCCTGGTGTCCTTGCAGGTTGTCAGAGGCAATGAGCCAGGTTTATTTCAAATGGCTCCTTAAATGAACATTTATTTTGTGCCAGTAACACGTTTTTGATTAACAGCTCCTTTGACTAATTTGCTTCCCCAAACAGCCCAATAAAGGACTCGTTTAAAACATAATTAAAAGCATGTTATTGCTAGTAGTTAATACTGATTAAAACAGGCATTAAGACAATTATCGTTGAAGGAAAGTAAGCACCCCGTAGTTAGTATAGAATCCATCCTTACTGTTTTTATGCATCTTGTACAAAAATGGATACATGACAGGCTAAAGCCAGGATTCATTCTTTATGGAATCATATAAAAATATATTCCTATTTTGTTTGTTTCTTTCAGTGAGTGGGAAACTCTTTATATAGGTGGGCTACAAAAATAGTATGTTCCTTGTGTGAAACATTCATGTATTCAGCAAGGTAAAGCTCATTTTCAATCAATATGAACTGATTTTGGCTGTACGGAATAAAGTTCAGCTATTTTTTTATAGTAAGAGAATATAGACCTTCATTCTTTCTAAACACTCTCTTACACAAAACTTGCTTAGTCACATTATAGATTTAATGCAGTGGATGTTGTTATTACTGTTATTTGGCACTTTGACTCATTTGTTTTCATACTGCTTGTTCAAGCATATTCTGTTGTGGTAAGAAATAATAATACCTTAAATGATTTTTTTTAAGATTTTATTTATTTATTTGAGAGAGAGAGAGAACATGAGTAGGGGAGGAGCAGAGAGAAAAGCAGATTACCCACTAAGCAGGGAGCCTGATGTGGGGCTCAAGGTGGGGCTTGATCCCAGGCTCTTGCGATCATGACCTAAACAGAAGGCAGACGCTTACCCAAATGGCCACCCAGGTGTCCCCCTGTTTCTTTTTTTTTTTAAGCCCCTTTAAAAAAGAGGAATAGTGGAAATTAATATTACATGGAATAAGTACATCAAATTTTTCCAACAACTTCTGTGTTTTGCATTAAATTGACTTTTCAGGAATTCAGTATGTAATATGAAAAGAGCTGTGTTTTGCATGAAAGATTTCGTTGAAAATGATACAGAAAATGACCTCCAGTTTATGTAAAATATTTTTTCTAAAAATACTTTTCTTATGATCAATTTTATAATTAAGTATAACTTCTTACTTTGTGACTATTCAAGAACGCATATGGTAGAAATAACAGAAATTCAGTTTGGGTATACTTGACTAGAGCAAAACTGCTGTTACAGAATGGATTTATGAGTCGTCTTAAAAATTTAACGTAAAAGATTTCAGAAATCAAACTATGTCAACAGGTTTGATCATTTGTTCTGGATTCCCATTTTGGTGTGGTAACTCTTGGATAGACTCACAAATAGATGTCTCTCACCGTGTGTCATAGCCAGTGCATTATCAAGGGATGATTTGTCTTTTCCTTCATGGATCCAAGAAAGGTCTAGGGTTATTATAGCCACCAGAAGCCAATTTCCAAACCTTGTAAAGCTTGGGGAGATAAAAGTTAAAAACAAAAACAAAGCACACAGACATACGTACATATACACACTAACATGCATGTGAGGGAGAGGGAGTATAAAATGGGAAAGGAGAAAGGCTTTGTCATATTTGATATCAATACTAAACTGATTTCTTTTCATTCTACTGTAGGCTTTTTACAACTCTTCTCTGGGTGATTCTAAGAGGTTCCTAAAATATCTTCCTCTTTCTACTTTGGTTAATCCTTTACACTGCCATCAAAATTATGGTTCTAAAATGTAAATTTGATTTCCATCTATCCTAGTTAAAATCTTTCTATGATTCATATCAATTCTTTTTGATAGGGTATAATTCTTTAATTATCTGACCTCAACCTATATTTTCAGTTAAATTTTTTGATCTGCTGTCTGTGGACATCATGAAACCTCATGGAACTGAACTGTTTAATCATGTAAGCTAGTGGAAACTCTGGTACATAAAAGATAATTAACCATCTTTGTTGAATAAAAATATATTGCAGGGGCACCTGGGTGGCTCAGTGGGTTAAGCCTCTGCCTTTGGCTCGGGTCATGATCTCAGGGTCCTGGGATTGAACTCCATATCCGGCTCTCTGCTCAGCAGGGGGGCTGCTTCCTCCTCTCTCTCTGCCTAACTCTCTGCCTACTTGTGATCTCTGTCTGTCAAATAAATGAATACAATCTTTAAAAATTTGCATTTTAGGTATTATTAATATTGTATTAGTGTACATAGGTATTTCTAACAGTGAGTAAAAGTGCAGAGAATATTTTTAACTACTCAGATATTATTGTGAATTATTCCACTTAGATTAGTGGAATAACTACAGGAACTTGGCAACTACTCTGGAGCATGACTTGGATTTATTAGGTAATAATTCAGAGTTCTGGCTAGACAACCTAGCCATGAACCCTGACCTAACTGCCCAGTGCCTCAGTTTCTTCATCTCCCAAATCGGGATAATAAAGCATGAGTTAATGGTTAATAGATGTAAATTTCTTAGGACAGTATGTAGTAAATTTTACATATAAATGAGCCTTTATATCAATCTCATTATGTTTCTGTTCACCGAAAGAAGCCATTGTATCAGTGATCTCAAAATATTGAGGAATATACATGTCTATGACTCTCAAGTAAACAGTTCTTTTTGTCTTCCTTGGCTCTTCCTGATCCTGTCTTTTCTCTTCTCCACTCTATTCTAAGGCCCAGGACAATGGTCCAAAAAGAAAAGTCCAATATGCCCAGTGGCCTCTGGCTTAAGGTGGGGTAACCAATGGGGAGAACAGTCAGGAGAAAGAGAAGAGGGTGCTGAGGGAACATATTACACTGGCACCAGTGGCTGACTGAGTTCTAGAACCTGAGGCCAGTTGGCCTAAGCAGGGACTACTCCATATGGCCCCATCACACCCTGCTGTAATCCCCAGGCCTGGGCTTGTTGTCCTCTCACCTACACTTTGTAAAGAGTTCACTTAGTCAACTCTCCTAAAACATTCCCATCCATTTCCTGCAAGGACCTTGACCAACGCAATACCAAACAAGAAGTAATTTCATTTCAAAATCTTTTAACTAATTTTGCTTGTCGAATATATTTGTTTATTGTCAAAGACAGTCCAACACCCCCTAATGCCAAAATAGTTATTATCTATATCATGGCCATTTCAACAGGATATTTGAATTTTATTTCATCAAAATATGGCTTTCGCTCTATGGCAGTAGATTTTTTTTTCAATTGACAAATTGAGAAAAGCAGTTGTTTTTTGGTAGCTTTGAAATGAAAACAGCCTTCTGCAGACATTAGGGTCATGATATGGAGATTAACTAATTAGTAATGTATTGTCTTGCCTGGAAACTTAGCTGCTGTAACAGTCACTTGGATCCTGGCAGAACATATTTAAAATATAATCTATTCTATTTACAGAAATGTATTTGCTTATTTTGATAACTGAAAACAATAAACTTGTCTTTCCAAGCAACAACTATTTTAATTCAACATTGGAAAAAAAAAAAAAAAAAAAGCTGTTGGAGAAGGTGGAGGGAGCTTGGGAAAAAGTAATGGCAAAAGCAGAGGGAATAAGACTTTTTCTTCTTTGCATTCCCCCAAGGTGTTTTGCCCATGGCAGTGTTGTTCAAATACATATTTATCAGAGAGAGAGAGAAAGAAGGAGAGGAACAGAAAGAAATTAGAGAACCAGAAAATAATAAATTTGACTTAGGAGTTTTTTTGACTCAAGGAAATTTTTATTGCTCTTATTGTACTTAAAATTCTGTTGTTCTGGTAATTGCATTGAAATAATTGGTATTTTTCCATCTGTAAAATGGGGAACACAGGGCATGTATTTAAAAGTATAACATTTATTAGAACACTTGAAAATATTTTATTGTATTAATAAAGCAATATTATTGAATACATTTTATCAAAATATTTTGTATGTGGAAAATCATACCTGCAGTTATAATCATAGGTATATCAACTTAAAATATATTTTGATGAATTACAGTTTTATTAGAAAGTTAAACGTGTAGAGGCTCTTACATATTCTATTGGTAACTCTTTAGGAAATCATAAATTATATTTATTTTTAGACTTTTATTGATAGCATTAGCTTATTTTGCAGAAAAAACAACATTTTAAACATCTGTCAAATATAAAACTCAACTTCAAAACTAATGGATAACAATAAATTTGAAGTTTTTCTCCAAAACAATTAGTTTTAGGAAAACTTGCACAGAATTTTTCCTATTCTATGCAAATTTTCCTTCACAGATATGCCTCCCTTAAGAAAGTAGGAGTCCTTACACTCCAATTTATATTTCAATTCCTGAAATCTTATAGAGTAATACATTCTTTGTGGTTATTCTGAAATAATATTTGTTTTGTGTACTCCAAAGAACAGATGCAAACCTAAAGGGGTTTTCTGTTCTCAGAGGACTTCTTCCCAGATCCATAAAGGCCAAGTAAGCAGTCACTCACTACACTTGGAAAACCAGCAAATGATGTCTGGTTAGAAGTAACAGATTTTGGCAATAGTAAGAAAACCTAAGGGCCTGCATTTGGTTTGAAGGAAGCAAAAAGTGACAAAATTAAAAGGAGCTGAAATGATGCAGTTGTCAAATGAGAATCTGTTCCAAAACAGAGATTTACTGAACCAACAGTTTCTCTGCCAGTGCTCTGTATTGTTCGGACATAGAAATTTTGTATTTCAGAGAAACAGCCAGAGGAGAACCAGTTGAAACAGTAGACGGTGTACCTCATTCATAACTTCACACTTTCTGGCTCTTCTCTTGATGTCCTGTTCTTCATACCATTAGGACACATCCTCTTACATTTTACTACGCAATTAATTGGAAGATAAAGATTTCATTCTGTAGGTGTGTGATTGTTTACCTTCCTCCTAAGAGAGGAAGTTCTTGGAATAATTTATCCAGCTTATATGTAAAGAAGAAACTGTGGCAAAAAGTAGATTTTACTCTCATTCCACCTTATTGTCAAGACTGACATGGATCTTCTAAGGCAGTTATGGTTCACATGTAAAAGAACTGATCCAATATTAGAGGGAAAAAAAATTGGCTTGGTGAATGCAGGGCTGTGGAGCCATGGAAAATAATCGTTCACAGAACTCCTGACAGTTTCAATCACAGGATTCCCTGCAATGACTGGAAGAAATTGCAGGGTAACTCGTTCAGGGAAGATTCAGAAACTGATGTAACCCAAAGGATGACTTCTTTGTCTCTGATTTAAGATGTGGACCACAACAAATATTCATCACTGAATTATTTTCCCTAACAGACATATGTTCGTGTGTGTGTGTGTGTTTATGTAAACATGAAACTGCATGTTTTGAGCTGAATCAGTTTTCTTTTCATTTTCCCCAGTCATCTTACTAGTTATTTATTAAGAATCAAAAAATTTCCCCAGTAAAATAAACCTGATGTTGCTTTCCATCCAAGAGTTTATGAAACTAAAGTTGAATTTAGACCATGCTAGAACACAACGAGAGCAATCCTTTTATACAAATCCATGTGTAATTCCAAACCAAATAGCTGCAAAATAAATTGGCAACTGGTATATTCTTTATAATATACTGCCAGTTATGGAACTGGGATAAACTAAACCTGGAATTTAATTACAAATGAAAACCAAAAGAATCTGAAAGAAGTAAGAAACTGGGTAAGAATTCATTTTGATAGTATGCCGAAAGCCTCTTTCTATATCTTCTTTCCTAAACACCCATTTTTCATACTAGTTTCTTACAATTTAACTCAAAATCCAAAAGTACCACTGAGGGTATCTGCTCAGATCATTTAAAACACAGAAAAGCAAACGAATGAAAGACATAATTTTCATGCTCTAATTTCATCTACCCACCTTCCATTCAGTTATTATAAGGATAGTTGTCTCTCTTCTCCTGAAATGCCTGCCTTCCCTAGCCCAAACCAACATGCACCCACCAAAAGCTGCTTTTTCAGGAGGTGCTTGAAAAACATTTAAATCTATGGTCACAACACAAATGAATGACAGTCCCCTAGAATTGTGAGTACCTAACCTGGACAATCATAAACATATCAAGATGTTTTGTTTAATTTTGTCAACCTCAGGTTTTCTGCAAAGAGGTTGTCTATCTCTCCAACTTACCCCTACCATGAGCAAAGAAACGCACTCATTTAGATATATGTCCTGAAAAAAAACCCTCCAAAAAGTAAGGGCTCATCAGGAAATTCACCACATTACCCCTGGTTACAGAGTGTTTTGAACCAAATTTTGTTCCACTTTCATTGGAAAGCATCACACTAATTTGGTAATCAGTGTCCTCTAAAATCAGGCAGTGCTATTTGGGTAGGGGCCAATATACTACAACTTGTTTTAAGATAATAATCTAATAATATATTGAGAAACTTTTAATACATGTGCCATATCCTCAGATTCCTATGGAGAAGCAATTCCTGTCAATTCTTAATATAGACATTAATGCCAAATAACATATAAGAAACAGACTCACAATATTTTCCTGGAAAAATAACTGTAAAACTAAGAACTTTCTTTTCTAGGACTTTTAGGATAATTCCACAGTGAGATCTGCTGTTACAATGAATATGTGAATCCTAGAGCAACCTACACACATTTTGCTATATTGAAATATGAAATATCCAGAGAGGGATATCATGCCTCTCATACTTATAGAAGCATAGATTGCTCTATGCGTTAATCATGGCCATTTGTGTGCATTTTTTATTTTTATTACCTAGGCTTGGAGCAATCTTTGCAAAACAGACCCATAACAAACACGTAAAAATGGAATAAAAAGCACATTCCCCATAAAGTGCTTGCACAGCACAGAAATGTAAAATTTTGGCACCCAGTCAGTTTTGTGTGGTATAAAAAATTTCTTATATTTAAATTCTCTGTATTTTACAAGGCTCTTTATGTAAAACCTTAAGTGGAGTTGACTGTTTATCCCGGTTGATTTGGCCATGTGACGCCTTCCAGGTTGGGGAGCTCTCGCTTCACTGTTTCTTATCAGCTCTCCTTACTACCGCCATGTGGGGCCAATTTGTTCCTTCTGCAGAGAAAGAAGGGGTTTGGATTTAATTTGAAGCCTTGACATAAGGTTTAATTTGCTAAAAAGGGGAGCTATGCCATTGTAAATCTTGGAGGAGACACTAAGGTTGTGAGAGCTGTCAGCCCAATCTGTTTTAAGCACTGTTTGAGGTGGTTTGTTAAAGAAACTATATTTCTTTCCAGACCCCACTCACCTAATTGAATTGGTGCTTAATTGCAAATATAATTCTATTCTGTATTCTCAACTGTTTATTTTTTCAGAGAGGGATGATGGGTTATAGAAAGTTTTCATATGAAATATGTATTTACAGTAGATGGACAGATTAGATAGTGTGATAGGAGTATGAAATTCATGAAAGGGTAATATTCATCTTTTTTTTTTCTTTACTTCTCAGTAAAAATAGAGGAGAAGGAAATATGGTGAGCTGCAGAAGGATGAACTCGATAGAGAAAAATGGGAGATTCCTAGCTGTGAGGATTATTTAACAATGACTAGTAATTATGCTGGAAGTTGGGAATCTTTATTTTCCATAGTTTTTAAAGATGAAGACAGACGCATGTTGACTTATAAATTTTGTTTGGGTCATTAGGGGATAAGAAATGGAGAAATGGCCTAATTCTCACCCTTGGGGCTTCACTGTATTCCTATCCCAGGAGCATTTGTAACTGTGACGGGGCTTTCAGCTCTGATGATGACTAAAGGGGCCACTGTCATACAGTGCACGGTGATGTATAGAAAGTATCCTGCAGGGCAAGGGCCATTTCTGACTCATTTCTGCCCTTCCTAAAATTAACTCTATAATTGGGAAAAAAAATACATGAATATCTTTTATTTACTCCTAGAAATGACAAGTTTGTGTGTTCACATCTGTATGGGGGTGATGTGTGTGTGTGTGTGTGTGTGTGTGTGTGTGTATGTGTGTGTGTGTGTATTTAACATTAGAAAAACAACATAGTCCAGTATTTAAGATCAATCTTTCTGGATCCTACCATCTAGATTCATATTCTAACCTGGTCATTTGCTATTTTCTGAATAAGGTAACTATTCTCTATTCTCTCTTCTCTTCTGGGATAGTAGTGGTAATTTCTCCTACATTGTTGTGAGCATTAAATGAGATGGCTTGCATGTTAGTGGTTATTATTAGTTATTATTTTCTGAGATCTTAGACCAACCTTTCCACATTCTAACAAACTCTATTCCCTCCATTACATTCATTTCTTGTTTCTATAAACATGTGGACCTGCAGAAATAAATTATATTTGTCCAAGGGTACTCAGAAGTTCAACACAGGAGAACTTCTGAATTCTTTAAAAAATTAAAGTATCCATGAATACTCAATTCTAATTTTAAAGTTACCTATTTTTTGATAGATACATAGTGATAAACTCTTTTGGGAATTATAATTTCCTATAGTATTTATGATCTAAAATCCAAGTGATGCCAAGTTTTAGAAACAAGTCAGAGCCTTATTCTTCATGTTTAAAAATTACTCAATATTTACTCAAGATTTAAGTCACAGTAATTCAATACTTGGACATAATCTCACATTGTTTTAGTAAAAAGTGAATTTTTAAAATTTTTTAAAATGAAACTCACCTTTATTACTTTGTATATTCACAGAGTCTTGGGATTAATTTGAGAAATGTTATCAGCAGACAGCATCCTTTGTGTTCTGGACAATAATTTTGCTTGGAAATGAGCACTGATGCAGTACTAAATAGCTTCAAGCCTATTAATAGCATCCTGTAGACCCTACTAATTTGCTGAGAAACATTTTGCTTAATTGTAATCAGTCATGAAGTGTTTTATAAAGCTACCTTATCCTTAAATGTGTGTTAGGTATTGTGAGGGTACTGGCAAAGTGTGTGGCATAGTACCAGTACTTGTGAAGCTTGATTTCTAATTAGGAAGAAAGCAAGACTGATACATGTCCATTCATTATCAGGCAAAGAGATACCTTTGCGCATCTTCACTGTTCTGCGCAATGATTATCTGGCAGTAAACGATGGTGCTTGGTTTCTAGAGAGCTGGCAGACAAACAATAAAATAGAATATTTAATACTAGTTGGGGATGAAGGTTATAGAGAAAACTAATCTCTGTAGGGTGTTAGAGAGAACAAGGCTGAGGATTTTCCAAATTTAAATAGGGTAATCAGTAATTTTTATTTAAACAAAGACCTGAAGAAGCTGAGGAAGCCAACAGCAAGTAAAAGATTCCAGGTTGAATAGAAACTAGCAAAAACAAAAGCCCATGAGTGAGAATTTGGCTGGAAAATTCCAGGGAAAGCAAGGAGGCCAATATAACTAGAAGTGAGTGAGTAAAGGGAAGTTTAAGTGAGATATGAGTCAGAGGGGGCCAATCATATGGTCTATGTGGGCATTTTAGGACTTGGTCTTACTGAGTGAATTAGAGTCATTGGAGAGTGTTGGAAAGAAGATTGATCTGAGGAACTGATCTGACTTAACAGTTTTATGAGGATTAAATGGCCTACTGTGTTGAGTATAACCTTGCCTTCCCTCTTAACCCCTCACCAACACCCCTAGTACAGGAAACACAGAGACCAATTAGGAGGTAAAGATGGTATCTTAAGACAGAGTGGTGGCTGTAGACATAGACAGACACAGTGAAATTCTGTATTTCTGGATATATTTTTATGATCAAACCAACAAAATTTACTTTTGGGTTCCTTACTTACAAGAAAGAATGTGGAGTTAAAGATTATGGAGTTAAAGATTATGGCAAGGTTGTTAGGCCTGAGGTACTGGGAAGGTAGTTTTTAATCAGTTGAGATAGGACAAACTAGTACAGCAGATTTGAGGAAGAATATTAGGACGAGTTTGAAGTAAAGTATGTTACATCTTAGCTGCAGGTTTGGTATCAAAGTAAAGATGTCAAGTAGAGGGTGCATATATTCCAGTAAGTTGCAATTAAGGGGATAGTTCAAGGATGGAGATATAAATTAAGCTGTATCAATTGGGATTTGAAACCATAAGATTGAATGAGAACACCAAAGGATTGGGTGTAGTGAAGAGTGAGTACAGAAAAAAAGTTTTCATAGATTTATCCTTCAGGTACTGGAAAAGTACAAGTTTGGGGAGATGGGGTGGAACAAGAAAACAGGCTGAGGAAGAAGTAGGGAGAGGAATAGGAAAAAAAATAATTTTGTTCTGGAAGCAAGTAGGAGGTAAAAGTGAAGGTAGGTGCTTGTGGTAATTTTATACTGATTTCTTTTCCTTTATCAGAAACTAGCAAACAAATTTATCAACTAAGGAAAAAGACAGAGACAGATGTTTTAAATTTGAGGAGAGAGAGAGCTATAGTGTACGAAGAGCTTAAGAAAGTGAGCAGATAGGACCATACCACATGACTGCTGGAAAACCTTAAGAACTGCTTGAGTTTTGTGAGAAGAATTTAAATCAAAGCCAGTCAGTACGATTGTGTGTGTGTGTGTGTGTGTGTGGTGTTTTCATAGTGATGTTAATCTGCATGTATATAGGCAAAGCATTTTGATTAACAACTGATATCTAATAAAACACTTCAATACTTAATGGTTTAAAACCACAATAATCTAAAACCACAACAATCATTTAATTTGCTCACAGACCTGAAATTTTAAGCAGACCTCAATAAATATTGCTCATTTCTCTTCATACTTTCAGAAATACTGGGCTGTGGTGGTTTGACTGGAACTAAAGGATCTGTTTCCAAGATGATTTACTGAAGACTGGCAAGTTGATGCTACCAGCCTGCCAGGAAGTCAGTGGGCTGATGGTGGGGTCCTAGGTTCCTCTCCATGTGGGCTTCTCCACAGAATTACTTGGGCTTACCCACAGCAGCTGGCGGCTTCTTCGTCATTGTCTTGGTCTTTGTCTTCTTCATCATCTTTTTCGATTTCTTCTTCCTCCTCCTCCTCCCCACCTCCTTCCCTCTTCCTCCTCCCCCCTTCCCCCTCCCCCTCCTCCTCCTCCGGATTTAATTTACTTGAGGGAGAAAAAGAGAAGTTGAACACAGGGCAGACAGACAGAGAGAGAGGGAGACAAAGTCTAAGCAGACTCTGTGTTGAGTGTGAAGCTGCCATGGGGCTCAATATCACAACCCTGAGATCATGACTTGAGCCAAAATCAAGGGTCAGATTCGGCAGCTGACTTCTAAGAGCAAGTATTCCAAGACACCTAGGTAAAAGTTGCAAAGTTTCCTGTGACCTAGCCTTAGAAGACTAAGAATGACACTTCTATTGCTCAAGTGAAACCAGAGAGATCATCATCCGAGATCCTCTCAATGGAAAGAAAATTAGACTCTACCTTTACTGGGAGGAATATATGGCGTTTTTTAATCTACTACACAAGAACTTGGCAAGGATTTAGTCAGGCTTGGGTTTTGTTGTTGTTGTTGTTTTGTTTTTTGTTTTTTGTTTTTTTTTTGAGGTGAGCATTATGAGGAAAATTAAGAAAAAAGTATGGCCTCAGGGTAAGTTATAAAGACAAATTATGGAATTTAATAGAGTAAGGTAGAGAATTAACACAGAAACAAGTTCGTTGGCCTATGAAAAACTGGTGGGGCTAGTGGATTTTAGCTTCCAGTGGAGTTGAAAAATGGTTGGAGATGAATATGAATGGGAGGTAGCTGAAATGTGGGATGTGATGTTTTCAGTTATGGGCGCTTGGACTGAGATTGCAGATCTCATGGGAATTTCATGGGAATGATGGCAATCTCTATTATGATCATGAATGTAAATGGCTGTAAAAGACAGACATTTTTTAAAAAGAAGATAATATATAATGGAGTAAGAATTATATTCTGGACATTCTAAAAAGATTGAAGTGAGTGTGGTAGAGGGGCAGAGAATATATGTTGCAGGAGGAGGACATAAATCTGTGCCTTTAAGGATTTTAAAAGGAAGAAAAGAACAAGTGTTTTAAGTAGGAGTGAAGGCATAGATACCGGAAAAAGAGGACATGTTGTTAGAAATACTTTCTTGATTAGTGGACAGTGTCTGCTAGAGAAGAGGAGATTGAAAATCAGCAAGAGGTTTTTAAGTTTCATGACATTAGATGTAAGACTTCATGAATTTTTCCTAGCAGGAGAATAGCACATTGAAATTCTCTTCTTCTCCTTCTTCTCCTCCTCCTCCTCCTCCTTCTTCTTTTTCTTCTTTTTTATAAAGATTTTATTTATTTATTTGACAGAGAGAGACAAAGTGAGAGGGGGAACATAAGCAGGGGAGTGGGAGAGGGAGAAGCAGACTTCCCACAGAGCAGAGAGCCCAATGTAGGACTTGACCCCAGGACCCTGGGATCATGCCCTGAGCCAAAGGCAGATGTTTAACTGACTGAGCCACCCAGGTGGCCCCTGAAATTGATTTCTAAGAAAGTTCCAACTGAAGTTGTTAAAAGAGTGGTTATGGATTGACACAATCTATGGCTCAGAGATCAAAAACTTCAAGACTGTAAGGGTGAGAATTTGAGCATTTGTAAGGGGCAGAAGTGATGAAGAGAAAGAGACTGATAAGAGAAAATATTTTCAAGAAATGGCATGTTTGAACATAATTATTGACTGAATAGGAGCTTAGGTAAAAGAAAAAAGTGAAAAGTACTTACTGTTTAGAATTCTAATCAACCAGGAATTTGGTGATATAATTTGACAGTTATATGGAAATCGGTTAAAAAAAAAATCTGGAATATGTTTAGTTTGGCAAGTGGTTTGTTGTGGCAACAAATACACTTCAAATTTGCAATGCATTTATTAAAATTTACTATGCATTGATTACTGATGTGCTTACTTATTTACCTCATATTATCTTAGAAGTAATTTAAAGAAGCTAATAACGATCTGGCATATGAAATATATTATTTAACTGGTATGGTATAAATAAACACAAGTAAATGGCATATACATTCTCAAGGAATTTATAAATAAAATGAAGATACTTAGAAAGTATTTGGAAGTGTTTACATTTCAGGTAAAAGGACAAAAACAATGAACATGCTATCTGACATGCCTATTCAGATATGCAATACAATTTTTTTTAAACTACTAGTACATGGCAGGTATCATGTCAGGGAATAAATATAAAATGTCATTACAAAAATAGAAACAGTTGTTGCCCTCATGAACATTCCAATCCTACAGAAGCAACCAATAGCAATCACTTGATTACAAAAACACCAGATTTAATTATTTCTAACGTGCATTTTTTCTCCATTTTGACATCTCTGAAATAGGCTGTATTTTATAATTTGCAGAGTCTTGAAATTATAACTGGTGGTGGTGTCTCTTTCTTGGTAAGTATTTGCAATAACACTGTGCCTTACACTGATGACATATTTCTAATGAAATGTCATATACTAAATATAAAATAAGTGTAACATATTTAAAAGAGAAGTGCAGAGTGTTCCCACTCCTTATTTTATAGGGTCCAACCTTGTAGTAATAGAAGAAAGGGGCTAGGAGAGAATCAGAAAGAAGGAAGAGCCTTTCTCGTGGCATAAAGGAAAGAAGCATATTGGAGATGTTGAAGGGGGGAGGGGTCATTGTAGTGGGGAGCAGAAAGCAGTGGGTACCCTGTTTTAGAAAATTCAGAGAAACTGGAGAGGTACAGACCATGCAGGATCTATTAGGGTAAATTAAGTATTTTCATGTTTTTATTTAGAGAAATGGAAAATTTCTCTAAAAATGTCTTGCTTTATGGCTTGATATGATATTTGTGTTCAGCCATGTGTGTGGAAAAATTAATGGAATGAATGAAGAAAAAAGAGATAAGGGGCGCCTGGGTGGCTCAGTCAGTTAAGTGGCTGCCTTCAGCTCAGATCATGATCCCAACTGGGATTGAGCCCTAAGAGCACCAATTTGGGCTCTCTGCTCAATGGGTAATCTGCCTCTTCCTCTACCCCTCTGCTGATCATTCTTTCTCACTCTCTGTGCTCTCTCTCCCAAACAAATAAGCAATGGAAATTGAGAGTAGATGAAAAAAGTTTAGCAAAAACAAACAAAACTTCTGTAAGGATTAGTTATACCCTACTTAACTAGAGTTACAGATGGGCATATACCAACAAAGTAGGTAACTGAAATTTACCATTCTTCCAGAATTTTGTCACTACATATTCGACACTAGGCCATCATGGAGTCAAGTGGCAATAAAAATAGATATAGCACCAGTTCTAAAAGAGATTATTGAAAGAGAATGCCCATGCAGACAAATGTGTGAACAAAAATGTATGTAAGGCATGCTTTTGGAGTTTCCAAGCATGTTTCTATATAATAGGACAAAGATGTCAGTACCAAAGCAAATTCATTAACTAGTATACTTAAAAAAACAAACAATCAAAAAATGGAGTACATAATATAATCATAATGGGCTCAGAATATTTGGTGCTGGGTATGAGTAAAAATAGCATTTCACATTCTTTGACATTCAACTTTACTGTGTACCTGGTGTGGATTTAGAACATTGCTTGGATTTTTTTTTCTTTTTAGGTAATTCTCCCAGCACCCCCTAGGCATTAGTAACTATGATAGTCTCTTTTCTGCATACGAATAAGCCAAGTAAGACTGTTAATCATCATAAATCCTGAGTTCGGGATTTGTACCCAGGCAGTCTGACTTTCCAGGGCACACTGAAACTCTGTTTATGAGATATATGATTACATATGATTACAGCTGACCCTCGTCATTCACACACTCAATATTTAGTACATACCTACTTTGTTCTGGTCCTAGCAGTAGAAATGGAATCACAATCTCTGAGGAGACAAAGTACTTGCTAAGAAACTCACTGTGTACTTCTTCTAAACTCTTGTAGATTTCAGTAATTTACCTTTAGTTTTGCTGTAAGGCTTTGGATTGTGGTGCCATTTAACAACGTGCTTCTAATTTAAGTAGCATGTATTAGCCTCTTAATGTTACTATATATATTCTGTTTTATAATGCAATTGACTGAGGAAGGTTGTGTTTTGTCTCATTTTTTAGCCAGCAAAAATATACACCCCTTACTTTTCCAGACTCTAGAGCAACATCAAATTAATTTAAAGTGTGTTTCATTTTGTTTAGTTTCTCTGAAATTCTCTTCTTGCTGTTAATAATAATAATTACTCTTTCTTAGTAGTCCGATCAGCTAGTAAATTTCACCAGTTGATCAAATTGGGCAAATGGGATGAAACAGAAATCTTAGTTACATTTATACTACTTAAAGTCCTACCATAAAGTAGTGTTCCTTTCAACTCCTTTAGTTTATACTGTGTAAGAAATTATGTCCTCCTTGCACCACTGCTGTATAATACATATATGAAACAATAAAAAGCATGCAGTCCCAGTAGAATTATCTGTTGCGTTGATATAGTTAGCATAGGCTTTCTATGTATTTCTGATATTTTAAACATTGAAAACATACCAGTGCAAAGACAAATTGCATGGAGTATTGTTTTGCATTATAGGAGGATGTTCTAGGAAACCTTCAATGCTAAGTATAAAATACAACAAATTCTAAGAAAAGAGTGGGAAACAGGACAGAAAATAACATTTAATTTCAGTCCGGTACTGAGATAGATCTTTGTCCTAATAAAAGATTTAAAATGCTTTTTTAAGAAGATGTTATTTATTTATTTGTTTGTTTATTTATTTATGCATCAGCAGGAGTAAGTGTGAGCCTGGAGGAGGGGCAGAGAGGGAGGAAAAGGGAGAGAGAATCTCAAACCAACTGGGCACTGAACAGGGAACCTGAAGCAAGGCTTGATCTCAGGACCCATGAGATCATGACCTGAACCAAAACCAAAAGTCAGAGGCTTCATGAATTGAGACACCCAGGTGCCCCTAAATATATTTCTATGTAGAAGTGATAATGCAAAAATCATGTTTTTGGTTGTTGCAACCCAAAATGCACAGATAAGGTCTTTATTGTAAAAATGGTGAGCCTCATGCTCCCTTTGTATGCCTTTTTTTGGGGGTTAGTTTTTGCGTATTTCATTCCAAGACTCTGGTGCATTGTGGTGATCCTTCCATGTTCTCTCAGCCATTTCCACTTGGTATCAATGTCTCGTTTAGTGTAAAGCTGTTGTCCATACCTGTTTAACTGCAGAAATAACTATCTTCTATCCAGGTGGTAACATAAGACTTAAAATCTTATTCATTCAAGATACATTTATTGAGTGTCCACTGATTGTCAGTCACCAGCTGTTCCATGTACTCACAAGAGATCAGGGAACAAAACAGAACAACCCCTGTCTCCTGGAGCTTACTCTCTGGTGCATCTACACAGTAAAGAAACAACAACAAATTAATGTGTAGTATATCAAAAAGTGTTAAATACTGTAAAAAGCTATAAAGAAAAATAAAATTAAGGGGATAAAGTGCTAGAAGCAGAAGAATGATATTTTATATACAGATTTCCATAAAGGCCACTCTGATCTGGTGATATTTAGAAAAAAACTTGCATGCGGTGTGCCACATACATATAGAAAGAGGAAGATTTTTCAGGCAAAGGAAATAAATACAGTCAAAATTCTATAGATTTTTTTTTCTCTTGCAATAACAATAACATTTACCCGGTTTTTCATGTCAATCATATGAGAAATACTTTCATTATATAAAATCTAATGCCCTAGAATGAAAACAAACAAACAAACACAAACACTTTTTTTGGTGAGAAAAATTCTATTTCTGGTATAGTTGGCTATAGATAGCCTAAGCAGAAGAGACTGTGTACTCTGTAGCCAGGAGGCCTGGCTATTTTCAGACACTCACTAGCTATGTATGTCCTTTGGATAGGTCCACTTGCCAGTCTGCGACCCCTTTCCCTGAAGTGTGAAATGTGTAAACTGCATTAAATGAGATAAAGCAGGCAAAATGCATACCACGGTCCTTGGCAAACTGCAAACTATTGACCACTTTTATAATCCTTCCTATTTTATAACCCTGGTTCCCATGTCCTGGTCTTGGTGATTTACCCAAACATGGGAATAAAAGTTTTATATTAGAAATGCCTTCCCATTACTCTGTGAACATTTTAGTGAAGAAAAGGGAATTTAAATTTCTGAACAGGAATTCTGATTTTAAAATATGTCTCCCAAGCATCTGTATAGACTTGTATCTGAAGTCCCAAAAGGGAACACCATATTTGAGAATCCTTTGTGTTTGAAATGGTCTACTAACATCTTTACATCAGGTTAAGTATGGAATCATCCAAACTATTTAAGTTAATAGGGGATAAATTAATCTTTTAAATGTTTCTTACTCAAAATATATAAATAGATTTTTTTTCAAAATCATTCTTTAAATAGTACAAAAATGCACTGAACATCTATCTCTTCTCTGCAAAACATTAGTTTTTAGGCAACTGGATCAACTTTGTAAGTTCTCAAGACCATCTCATATATGGATTCTATATTCATTGCAGCAGATTGATCGGACCTTGGTAAATATATAATAGGATCATTATGTATTTATAATAAGACAAATAGTCAACCCCTACATGAACCCTATTTCTTCTAACCATTGGTGAAATTAGGAGGAAGTAGAGATGAATTGGTAACCCTCATTGTTTCATGTATTAGTCCAATAAATTTGATGAAATATCATAGTTAGGATGATTCTCAGAATCATTTATACGGATCCAGCTCATATTGGCCCTTGGTTTGAAGGAGTTAATAGTATACCAAGAACATGGGCCAATGCCTGGTCTTTGCTAGCTTTAAGAAGAAATATGGCACAATGTTTATATATTCTGCTTATTTGAAAATTTGCTCCATGCAGTGAAAAGAAGGGGCACCTACACCCCAGTGTTCATAGCAGCAATGTCCACATAGCCAAGATGTCCAAGAAAACCATATGATAATTTTCTTTCTCTGCTTGACTTATTTCACTTAGCATAATACCTCCCAGTTTCATCCATGTCAACACAAGTTGTAGGTATCTATCCTTTTTGATGGCTGAGTACTATTCCATTGTATACATGAATCACATGTGTTACTGATCCACAGACTACAGAACAGGGGTGTGCTCAATGTGGACAATGCATGCATTTACTCAATTCCTCATTTAGCAACTTTTAAAGGAGTACATTTTTGACCCATTATGCCAAGTTGACTCATCTATCTCACAAATCCTCTTTAATTCACAAATTAAAGATCCTGGAAATAATCATAAGTCCTTGGGAAACATCACACCCTTTTCTGTCAATTAAAAAACAATTTTGTACAGTGAAAGTATTTCAAATAATATGATAGTTTACTTAGTTTAGCTTAAAAAGTTAGACATATGCAATTGGACTTTGAAAAAAAAAAAATGAACTGCTTCAATCATGAATCCAAACATGCAAACAAATTAGACTAGATTGAACTGATAGCTAAATTCAGGATTCCTAAATTAAGATTCTCTTTTACATTCTGAAACAAAGGTCTAGTTGAAGTAGTATATGTTTTATAGTTGGAGGTGATGCTTGCTTTTACAAAAAAATAAAATAGAAAAGACTTTCTTTTAATTGGTGCACTATTTTTCAGAATAAAAAGTATTTTTCCTTGGATCATTGAAAGCTGGTTGAAAATGCTATAAAAGGAGTTAGTTTTATTTTTTTTAATTTTTTTAATTTTTATTTTTTTAGTTATTGTGTTCAGTTAGCCAACATATAGAATGTAATTAACTTTTGGTGTAGTGTTCAACGATTCATTGGCTGTGTATAACACCCAGTGTTCATCACAACACATGCCCTCCTTAGTACCCATTACCTGGTTACCCCATTCCCCAACTCACCCTCCCCTCAGTAACCCTCAGTTTGTCTCCTGGAGTCCAGAGTCTCTCATGGCTTGTCGCCCTCTCTGATTTCTTCCCATTCAGTTTTCCCTCCCTTCCCCTGTGGTCCTCTGTGCTATTTCTGATGTTCCACATATGAGTGAAACCATATGATAATTTTCTTTCTCTGCTTGACTTATTTCACTTAGCATAATATCTCCCAGTTTCATCCATGTCAACACAAGTTGCATGTATCTATCCTTTTTGATGGCTGAGTAATATTCCATTGTATACATGAATCACATCTTCTTTATCCATTCATCTGTTGAAGGACATCTTGGCTATTGTGGACATTGCTGCTATGAACACTGGGGTGTAGGTGCCCCTTCTTTTCACTGCATTTGTGTCTTTGGGGTAAATACCCACAAGTGCAATTGCTGAGTTGTAGGGTAGCTCTATTTTTAACATCTTGAGGAACCTCCATGCTGTTTTCCAGAGTGTCTATACCACCTTCCATTCCCACCAACAGTGTAAGAGTGTTCTCCTTTCTCCATATCCTCGCCAACATTTGTTGTTTCCTCTTTTGTTAATTTTGCCTATCTAACTGGCATAAGGTGCTATCTCATTGTGGTTTTGATTTGTATTTCCCTTATAGTTAGGGATGTGGAGCATTTTTTCATGTGTTTGTTAGCCATTTGTGTGTCTTATTTGGAGAAGTCTGTTCATGTCTTCTGCCCATTTCTTGACTGGATTATCTGTTTTGAAATTTTATCATGGTTATGTGTGCATTATAACAAATCACAGGGTATAGAAGGGTTTCTAAAGAAAAAAAGTCTTCCAACTATTTTTTTCTTATTCCCACCCTCAATTTCCAGAACCACTTTTCCTATTTCTGTTTTCATTCCTCTGTAGGTTATATTCCTAACATTAGATACGTTTATATCTCCATTTCTTAATTTCCAACTTGCGACAATTGTCTGTTCACTTCCTAGGAAAGACAAAATTTATCTCATTCTATTTCATCTGCCCTTTCCCAATCTCCTTCCATAGTTTGACAGTTTTATCATTACTCTAAGCACTTCCATCCGTTACCTTTAACTTTGAATGACTTACATACACTTCTACTTATCGAACCATCAATTTCAGTCAGTTTAACTACTCTTCTCTCCACTTTTCCTCTTCCTCATTTTTCTGATTTACTTTAACTTATCAAGCTGGTTAGTACATTCTCTTCTTCATACCCAAGCAATTCTTGCATGCTTTATCCCTAAGTTGATTTTTAAAGTTGAAAACCAATTTATAGTGTTTATGTTATAATAACCATTTGAATATTGTTCACTGCCAGAGAAAATAGGATGAAGTTTCTTTTCTTAAAGGTCTAATGCCAAGATGCTGGGAATACTTACAAAAATATTTTTAGTATCAAAGTCACCTGGATTCTTATTTTCTTCTACATGCCATTCAAGAATTGAGAATCATAGTGCATTTTATTTGGGTTTACATTTGGACCATAGTATTTTGTCATCTATTTTACTTTTTTGAAAACTTTGTCTTTCTCCATGTGTATTTATCAAAATCTTAAAGCTTCCATCTTTTTATACAGTTGTCTTTTTTAAAGTCTCCCCCACCCCACCCCCTTTTTTTTCATTGAGGCTTCTTTCCTGAGGCCCCATTTTGAACCAGCTCATTTTTAGACTTGACATATAGCCATCAGTCCAGACTTGCATTAGAGGATTGCTTGGATTATAACATCTCTTCCTGAGATCCAGTAGTTTCTTCTCATGATTTATCAACTTTTTTCTGTTACACATAAAAATAACTGTCTAATAAAGGATATATGGAAGGCAAATTTTCGAAGACCCTCTGTTTGAAATATTTTTCTTTAACCCTCACATTTGAGTAACAGTTTATTGTGACCTAGAGTTCTAAGTCAAAAATGTTTTCTCCTATGATTCTTTATTCTTTTACAAGCTGGTCTTCCTGAGGAGAATTCCAAGTCCAGTCATAGTTCTATTTGTTTTAATAAGCTATTTTATTTATTCAGAAAATTGCCATACTGTTATCCTTGGAGTTCTTAAGTTTTCATAAGGATAGTTAAAAAAAATTTCATTGAGCGCTGGGCATTTAAATTATCAAAATCTATTAACTCTAAGATTTCTGGCTTAAATTCTCTGCTATCTTCTATGATTGGATAATTTTTTCTCAGCTTTTTTTTTCTTTCTTTCATTTTTTTTTCCCTAGAACTCTTTAGTAGGACATTGATGCTGTATGCCTATCTTTTTCTCTCACGGATTTTACTAATCTTTCAGTCAGTCCTACCAATTGGGACAGAGCATCCCCCTTTTCCTCCTCCTTTTTTAAATCAAATTCTTAATCTCTAATCACTTCAGCACACTAATTGTATTCTCTGACATTTTTGCTTTCCTTTTACATAGGATTGCGGTTTATTTACTTTAATCTAATATCACCTCTGATTTCTCTGTTTATATAAGAGAGATTTTTGATTTCTCCTCTTTTGTTTACTGAATTACTTGTTATCATTTTTAGCTCCATAATCACCTTTTCTGTTTATCTTGGTTTTTCTCTTTGATACTGTTGATTTTTTACTCATCTGGTGATTTTATTTGCCTGTGCATATTTAAAAAAAAAAAAAAAGAATGGTTAGCGGATATGGGTTTCTTTGGCAAATTTGCAAACATGCATATAGTTCTATTCATGCCCCTCCCTTCAATATGCTATAAGATTTGTTCATATGAGTAAGGTGGGTCAACTATCAGGCTCATCAAAGATTTACCAAGCAAGGTCCTTGGTATCTGATTACATGTCCCATATCAGAATAATCAGAGCTATATTCAGAGCTTCAATGTACACACCAGACTTACTGCTTCTGTTTCTAGATATCTCATTTAATTTCTTTAGTAAAGAATGCCCTGTCTTTCCTCCCTCAACCCCCAACCACAAAATGCTGGGCTACCTGGAAACACAATGGCTTGGCACAGCCATCTTAAATACTGACTCTTAGATGATCATTCTCTTTCCACGTCATCTCTGCCCCTGAGCCAAAGCCTCTGTGGTGGTCTGGCAGAAACATTGACTCTCAGCTCCAAGAGATGAGAACATTTTGCATTAAACTCTGCTCTGCTCATTGATTTATATACGTCTGTCTACTTTCAATCTTTCCAAACTTTGTTGGGGACAATGTTGATAGCCACCCGTCCTCTTTGGTTCTCTGTGTTTATTAGTTTTGTGTTTCTTGTCTTTATTCATAAAGGCCTCAGGAGAAAAGGGGGATTAATTCATTTCCTCAGTATATCAGCTTGAACTGAAAGTCAAGAAAAGATATGCAAATTCTCAGGTTTCTAAAAGTTCATCATCTAGAAATAAATAAATATTAATGACATGCACATTTAATATTAATAACAATGAAACATTTGTTTCTTTTCCCTAAGAGAATTGTAGTAAGTTATCTTAAAGCTCTTGTGAACAAATGATAAATTTTAAGAGAAGGTCAACAAACAGAAATTCCTCTTTAAGATTTTCATTTTTCAAGTTGGAGATATGCCCATAGTCAATGAATAGACTTGATATCTGAAGTTCAAAGGCTGAGTCATGTTTCAGGGTTAGAATATGAGGATCCTAAAGATGAACTGAATCTGTGTGTGTGTGTGTGTGTGTGTGTGTGTGTGTGTGTATTTCCCCTTTCTTTTAGAAACTAAAGATACTGTCCAAGTTTCATTGTAAGGATTTAGCCAGGATTATTGGATTTATGAAAAAAAAGAATGTTTTATTGTTTTACAGGAAGGTTTTTATCTGAAATACCAGTATATGGCTTGTTACTTACCAGTTCTTTCATCCTGGGATCTTTTTCCTCTAGAATTTATAATATGATAGGTCTTATTCCTAAAGGGATATGAAAAGTGCAGCTTGATGAGCTGCTTCTGTACCACTGAATACCATTTGGATTTCTAGTTTTACATTGTAGTGAAAAGGGCCATTAACTCTTTATTGAGAACTCATTTGGTACACAGGTATTAATTTAATTATCCCTTTATTGGAAGCATGGTTGAAGGCAGTTAGAAAGTTACTGATTTGACTTGTTTCTGGTAGTTGCATATATCTGATATTTTATTATAATCATAAATGAATTATGAATGATATCATAATGTATTATATTGTATTATTTATAATTAAGCTATAAAATCATTCTTATTTTAGTAGTGATAATTTGATAAATTACTGCTAAAGGTCATGGTCCATAATAAAAGGTACACATTTTTCTTTTAATGAACTTACACATATGCCAAGATTTTGTGATAATTTTCTCATTTTACCTACTTAAATGTATAATGAAAATCATCAGTATCTGTTCCTCAAGAAGGTTCAGAATTGCAATATTATGAAGTAATGCCTGTGCAAAGTGTTTCTAAATAAGGGCTATTAAAATGTCAGATGAAACAAATTCTATGTATTTATAAAGGTTTATTTTCTCTGGAAATCATACTTGTAAACAATTTGCATTATCTAGGGAGTCAGCAATCTGAGGCTCTATTTTGTAGAAGTATAGTGGGGATGAAACGTGGAACTGTACGTTCATTGGATATACTGAAGTATACGCTAGAGAGGAAATCTGTGACCCAAAATTGGGTATATATGTTTAGTTATTATAGATATATGGTTATTCTTTCACTCTATAGCCATAATTTAAGGCTTCACCAATGTTTCCAATTGCATTTCACTTCTTAGAATTTATGTCAAAAGTCAAAGGTCACGATTTTCAGCTATTAATCTTTCCTGTCTGGAGAAACAATCCAAGTGTGTTTAGCTGGAAGGGCTGCTTTAAGCAGTTGACTGTACAGTACCGAACTGTAGAATGTTGCAGTTTATGTAACAAATGTCACTTATTTAAATTTCAATGACAGATCTTTTTGTTTTGTTTATTATCAAATAACAATACAAACATGTCATGAGGCAGCCTTAAGCATGCTGTGTGGTCACTTAAAGCAGTATTTCTAAATGGGTTTTTTGGTCTAAGTCTCTTAAAACTTTTTAAGAGCATTTTATTGTTATAAAATCTCTTAAAACTTACTTAAAGCATCTTATTGTCAGATGCAACTATGGAGGAAAAAACAAGCTTTTTATTTACACAAGGATGAGAGTAAACCACTTTGTTTTCTTGGTGACCAGTTGTGTGGTTAAGCAGAAAAGCTATGTTATTATAATATTTTTGTAGACAGCAGTTTAGGAGAAAAATTGCAAACGGTGTCATGGTGAAATGTGTTACTGGAAATTGAAATTCCAATTTTAAAATTAGACAGGAATTTTATGTGTTTATCATATTAGAATAATTAAGTTTCTCCTGCAGATTAGAATGTAAACTTTCAGCAAAAGTATACTCTTGCTATATTTTGGTAACACAAATGTTATTATGAAAGCACTGTAGGGTTTTGGGCTTTTCTGGATAATTATGAGTAAATGATCATTTTATAATGAAATCATCCTCAGCTTGTGACTCTCAACTGATTTTTTCCATCTGGTGTTTGTCATGTAAAGATGTCCATTCAGCAGTATTAAGCAGTTTGAAAAATGCCAACCAAACTTTCGTATTTACTGAGGGTCTTCATTCGATATGGTGTTTCCAGATTTCTCTCTTTCATATTTATGTTCATTCTCTCTCTCTCTGTCTTTGGAGGTCATTTTCTCCTTAGGAGAGCATAAAGAACATTTGGGTTTTAGTCCTACTTCACCTTAGAAAAGTTGGATTAGTGCTATCATTTTCTACCTCTTTTTTATCTTACATAGAAAATATAAATATGTTTTAAACAGATTTTTTCCATTGGGTCATGTTGAGGTCTACAAAAAATAAAGGCAATCAAACCATAGGACTTTTTTCTTCATCTCTATTTCTAAATTACCCTCTGATAATAAACTTTATAATAATCATCTCCCTTCTACCACTACCCTCACCACAATCGCACATGCCCTTTTGAATCAAGCCTCCTTTTTATCCACTTGATTAACTGCAAATATCTAGTTCAGGCATATATCAGAAAATACACCATATAATAGGAAATTCCTTGTAAAGCCTTTTCTTTCCCATGTTTGAATCACCATTTCATAGTTAAACTATTCACAGGTCCAGTTTTCCAGAAAGTTTCCAGAATATTAAAAAAAGAAAAGAAAAGAAACTTTATTGACTTAAATTTTCTAAAGTGTCTTCTGTCAAGTTTTTCCTTGCTGGGTGTTTGCACCTGCCAGGCCTGTTGGTCTCCAAGAACCACCTGCCCTGCCCTTCTCCTCTACTCTGTTTTATCTTGTAGAGGGACCTGACTCCTGTGCCATGGGTTTCTTAGGTGACTTTCAGATGTTTTTTGCCATCTGAAACACTTCTGAGGGTTTGGGAGGCAGGAGTAGTGAAGGTGGAGTGATTTCACTTCTCCAGCCTTACCAGGCCAGTTGGCACTGCCTCTTCTACTGGAGGACCCCAAAATGGTTTCAGTGTCCTCCATGTGAACACGGTCTTGAGCTCCAGTAACATGACTGGCCCATTTTCCCTCAGGTATAGACACTTATCATTGTGAATGTGCAGTTCGCTCACCCATTCTGGCCTGGGATAGGGCCTCCCCTGCATAGCTTTTGCACCAGAGTCCATACCCTCCCCTGTGGCCAGGTCTTTAAGGTGAGGGGCCCCAGCATTGTGACTCTGAGGAGGGCAGGCCAGGGAAGCATCCACAAGCATTGAGGTTTGTGTGATAGATGGTGTGAGCCAGACTACTTATGAATGACTCTGGGATGAGAGGCCACCAGCACCAAGGGGCTCCTAGGTGTGCCACCCCTAAAGAACTCCCAATATCTTGTGAGATCCAGCTTCCTCTGGGAAGTGTGGCAGGGGCCATGGCAGCTTAGAGTCTGATTCTACCATTTTCTGAGTCATTCATGAGATTCAGCACATTGCAGCCCATCCCTTCCTTGCCCTTCTTTCAGAATTGGTGCCCACTCCTCCCACACATTCCTAGAGTCACACAGTGCACCCTGCAGGCTCCCACTGTACTTTATTGACTTTCCTGGAAAACGCCACACTCTACCTACCAGGGTTGAAGGCCCCTCTCCAGCCTTCCAGCATCACCCATAAAAGAAAAACATTCTTTTCATGAATTCAAGTTTTTAGCCATAGAAAAAAAATTATTCCTCAGAATCAAATCTTGTTAAGTTCCCTGTAAAACAGTAAGCTTATAGAAAATGCCTTTCTTCTGTGCAGGAAATCACTGTGCTTTTGGTCCAAGACAATCTTTGGGTTGCCTCACTTTACTCTGATTGCCCCTGTAGCCTCTTCTAAGTCCTGATGTCACCACTTACCTGCCTTAAATTTCCTGTTTTAGCTACCCAAGATAGTTTATCTTTTTCTGGTTGGATCCTATCAGACACCCGAGTCCATTTTTAGTCCCAGATGAAGGGAAGGACAGGAAGATCTCACTGAGTGCTTAACTTGGTTCTCTATGCTATAGTGTGTCACATGCTTTCCATGCTAGTGGAAGAGCTGCCAGGAAGTAGGATAACTGAATAAAATGAGTGGTAGGTCAGATAATAACATGTGCAAGAGATAAGAGAAAGAGGAAGTGAATATAAAGTGAGACTAATTTTTTTAAATGGTCATGACAAATTTAGATTAAACAAAACTTGGTCCCATGAGATTTCTTCTTAGTTGAGTCTTTTCTGCACTGGGGTAGTGCCTAGCACAAAACAGTTCTCAAACAGTTTTAACTTGGACATGTGAATGTAAAGAAGGGAATGATGTGTATGGACTAGAGTAGTTGGAAGTAGTTTTATGGAAGAAACATGATTTCATTTAGTTCTTAAAGTGCAGAGGGGATTTGGAAAACATACTTTTCTGTAACTGGAATGTGTGGGAGGAATGGGCACCAATGAAATCTTGGTAGAGATGATATATATATTTTTTTTAGATTATTTATTTATTTATTTGAGAGAGAGAGACAGAGAGAGCATGAGCGAGGAGAAGGTCAGAGAGCGAAGCAGACTCCCCATGGAGCTGGGAGCCTGATGTGGGACTCGATCCCGGGACTCCAGGATCACGCCCTGAGCCGAAGGCAGTCGTCCAACCAACTGCGCCACCCAGGCCACCCGGTAGAGATGATATTAAAGATGAGCTGCATGTCTCTTCCTATTACAGTATCACTTGGAAAGTAATGATTTATTTGCAAGTTGAATATATTTTGTGTCCATTATATGTATGTAAAAATAAAGGGGAAATGAAAATTTCTGATTACACATTAATTCCCCTAAATTCAATCCTGCAATTTCAATTACATTTACCTCATTTTTAATTTTGATTTATAGAAAGGTATGATTTAGATTATCGGTCTATTTTAATAAACTCAAAATTACTTTCTAATTTGTTTGGTCTATTGGAATTTTATGTTAACTTCTTCATATAGTAAGTATCTACTGAGTGCCTACAGTGGTCTGAAGACTTTTGTTGTTTCTGAAGACACAACAATGAGACAAGAATGTCTGCCTTTATGGGCTTACGTTTCAACAGAAAAGGTGGGGAAAAAGGCAGGATAAAAATGTAAAGTTTCTGGGGCGCCTGGGTGGCTCAGTGGGTTAAAGCCTCTGCCTTCGGCTCAGGTCATGATCCCAGGGTCCTGGGATCGAGCCCCACATCGGGCTCTCTGCTTAGCAGGGAGCCTGCTTCCTCACCTCTCTCTCTGCCTGCCTCTCTGCCTACTTGTGATTTCTATCTGTCAAATAAAATAAATAAAATCTTTTAAAAAAATGTAAAATTTCTGACATGTTCAATATTGATAAATGATAGAGAAAAGTAATACAGCAGAGAAGCTAAATAGGAAGTGCTTGTGTGTGTGCTCCAGTGTGAGAATGATTGGTCCAAGAAGGCCTCAAGAAGAGGTTTCAGTAAAAAGGTGGTGAAAGCACAAATGACAGACAACGCAAGTATCTGAGGGAGGAAGATTTCAAGTAGAAGGAATGGCAACCGCAAAGCCTGGAGGCAGGAAACACTCCCTGGGTGACTTAGCACCTGAGATTACGACCTTGCTGCAGGGAGGATGCGAGGTTAGGTTTGGTTTCCCTTTAGGTCATCCCCCCCACCCCGTTTTATAAAGCAGATTTGTATCACAAAAAGTAATGTACCAAGATACTGGTGATATTTCCAAAATCAAACTTTTCTCCAATGTGTTCAACTTTCAGGACCTTGATATTTTTTTTCAATATTTTCCCAGTAAGTTTTAGTTCTTGAAAAATGATGGGCAAAGTAAGCAAGCATTTTGGTGGACCATTATGACCCAGTAGTTTCCCTTTAAGATCACAGACAGGATAAGAAAGAGAATGTGTTCGGTTTTCTAATGTTAATGGAAAAGTAATGTTCTCAGATATACCAAAAGTCACACTGGGAGTTTGTAAATTCCACACAAATGAAAATCTTGGTGTAGGTAAAAGATTAGAAATCAGGAGTAAGACAGAACCGAAAAGGTGATGTACTTTAGCTCCAGAGAGCAGTGAAGCAAGACTTGGACCTCCTCTTTTTACTTTTCAGCTGGTGCCTATCTCTGCTACTCAACGAGTTCAGAAAAGAAGAATTAAACTAAAACCAAATTCCAAAAATGTGATTACTCAGTGAGAGTGAAAATGCCTATGTGGAAAATATTTCAAATCAAACCCTCAGAAAACAAAAACTCTGAATTTCCAAGAAATGCTATGCATGTTGGCAGGGTGAACACAGGCACACCCCAGATCTCTGAACTAACATATATGAGGTGTTAATGACCCACGGATTAGCATCCACACCCGCCTTCAGCATAAAGAATGATTCAGGGACCAGTCCGTTCCAAATACCATAGCCAATCAGGAAGCTGAAGGATTATCACTGAATGACAGAAATTTAAAAGTGGCAATATGATATACTTTTGAAAGAAAATGCCTCCAAAGAACTTCTTAAGTATTCAGGTTTCATTTGGTTTTCTTTCTGAAATTTAGCAAGTACTTATAAAATAAACTACTTTTGATTCTGTGCCTATATCAAAGCATATTTGGTAAAGTTGCAAGAGGTATTTCATTATAAACTCCTACTTTCCTCTTCTAATTTTTTTTTTTTTTCCTTTTGGGGCCTAGAAATTTCTGCATCTGGTTTTATTCTTAATGAAAACTCCTTGGAAAAAGTTGAAAAATCCATAGATCCAATAAATGCTTGGGAACTTGGGCGTGGGGACATGGAGGTCTGCTTCCGCTGTCTTTATCAAAAATAAATGCAGTTTCTATTCTTGTTAGAGCTCAAAAATAGCATAATAAACCTCTTCAAGGTTCCCACAAGATTAAAACTCCAGGGAGAGCAATATGTAAGAGCAACATCATCCAACAGTATGAAAGGAGTATTGAATCAGTTGGCATACGAAAAAATTTCATATGAAGGAGCAGGAGGTGATGGGGCCTCAACATGACAGAACTGAATCTAAACAGGGAAATCTGTCTTCCATTTTTGTCACCTCAGAACGCAAAGCCAAGTTGGAGTGACTTCATAGAAGAACAACAAAATGATTAGGGCACCAAGGTCTTGATTTATGTGGAGAGATTAAAAGAGCACAGAGTAATGTATATTTTGGCTAAGTGATTGCTAAGAGGAGCATGATAACAGTCTGCAAATATGTGAAAGATGTAAACGCCTCAGGAGAGGAAGAATCCTCTGGCAGGATGCAAATGGACAGCACGAAGGACAAAGAAAAAGTTTAAGTTAAGAATGAGAAGAGAATGTTCACCGTGAGAACTGATCCCATTCCTAGAGAATCAGCGAGCATCCTCATTCTTGGGACATTTGAAACATTCTAATCAAGAGGCTTATTAAAGGAACAGTTCTTTGCAGGTGTAATACTATGGAGTAAGAGATCCCTTGAGTGAAAGGAAGAAAGGACACAGTGTGTGTGTGTGTGTGTGTGTGTGTGTGTGTGTGTGGCGCGCGCGCGCACATCACTCACATGGTACATGGAGTTGCGGAAGGATATGAACATCAGTCTAGTTGTACCTTGTTTGAAAAATACACAAATTAAAAAAGGAAGAAAAAGGAAAAATATTTCCTAGATACACTGAAATGGAGGAATTTTGAAAACATACGAGTAACTAAGGGGGAAAACATCTCCTGTTGGATTTTGGAGACTGACCAAATATTAGAATCAACTCCCGAGGTCGTGTTGCCCTTATATGACATCATGTAGAGGATGTAGGTAATTATATCTCAGCTCTACTGCCCACACTTCCTAAGCTCCAGGTTGTGGGGTAGTCATAACTACTTTTGGAATATGTTGGAATTTTTTATTTAAACACCTCTTATCCAACTATAATATAAAATCATCTTTGAAGCAGCTTGACTGTTAACAGCCTAGAGTGGTGGTGTATCAACCTTTGTAAATGCAGAGTGAACAATATTGATTTGAAGAAATGGGGAAATGAGGTGTTTTCATTCTCATGCTGCCCCTCCCAGCCCTCTGGCTTCCTTCAGCACACCACATGCAGACACCAACACATGTGCTAATCTCTAAAAGACAACATTTACAAGCATTTTCCCTGGGAATAAATGGGGTGAATCTTCCACAGAATTAGTAAAAGGTTGGGGGACAGAGGGTGAGAAGGAGAATTTTATCTCTCTCTGCCCTCCCCCCACTCTTAGTTTTGCAGCTAACCAACAGAAAGGCTGTTTACCTCTAGCAGTAGGTCAAGTGCACAGCTCTCTGCACAGCCAGTGCTCTGTGGAGTGACCAAGCGCTCCAGCTGCCATTCTCGTGAGACTGAGCACATCTGCTCGGAGATGTTTGCAGCATTCCCTGACCTGGGGCATGGGAACCTCAGAACATTTCCTAACCCAGGTCTCATTAGCTTGATACAATTAGATTACTGAAGAATGCAGTTGACGAAAGGCACATATTATTTATAATTTCCATTAGCAGTAAAAATTGTTCCAGACAAAATTTCATAAGGCCATTTGATGTCATTTGTCACACGATTAATCTCACCAAGGGGTGGGGGTTGCAGGGGGATGGCATAAAAGAATCTTAAGAAATGTTTGCAAGCCAAATAATTGATGTACTTTTTTTTTTTTAACTTCCTTTCCTTTAGACAGGAACTGTTACTACTCTTGGTTTAACAAGATTGTGTGTGTGTGTGTGTATTTGGTTACTGCTGTGTATCATTGTATCATTTTTGGCAGATAGATCCAAAAATTGTAAAATATTAGGTTTCAACTTGTGAATTTTTATGAGAATGAATTTAGGGATAAGTAATTACTGGGTTGATGTTTACAGTATAAGTTCTAAACTGTCACTAATGTCACTTAAAAGTAACACATTAGTTAAAGTGGGAGGTAAGCGAGGGGATTGGGTCTGAAGAGGTAGTTTCCAGTATTATTCATCTGTGTCAATTACTTATGCTCAGTCCTTGCAAAAGAACCCAATATACCTTCTCTGTATTGTTTTCCCACTTACGTTCAGAATCTGTGTGGATCTAAAGTCATTTTAGTTAATGACTAATGATTAGGTGAGATGAGATGAGTACAACTTAAAGTTTTATAAAAAGTATTATATAAAGTATATACAAAGCTATATGTATATATATGGCGATAGACTAATATATTGCAATGTGGATTTCTTAGATTCTTTTTAGGAGATAGTGGAAATAATTAAACCGATTTTTAAAATATGTACAGCAAATAAACAACAAATTAAATGGACAAAATGAACCTTCTCACTTATAGCTGATTTCTTCCCAGCTTTACCTTTAGTGCATAATTATGAGAGCATTCATTATTAAAGAATTCTAAGTAAGATAAAAAGGGTAAAAAAAGAGAAAATGTTCCTTTTTGATGGAACAATCTAAGAAGACTCTCTACTCTGTAGTGCTCTTGAGGAGTAAATCCAAGCTAGTTTGGACTGTAATAAAATATGGAGATAAGGAATTCAGAGGTCACAAAATAGTTCAGTCTCTGTTCTGTAATTCTCCCTAATGGAGGGCCCAGATCTATTTTCTATTTATAGAGTTCCATATAATACTTTTTGAGATGGTGCTTATAATAAGCATGTGGATTATTCTTTGATGGGGAAATTGTGGAAAGAGAACATCAAATTAGGTTTCTCTCTTCTCTGTTTTAATAATCCTTTCATGAAATAAGGACATTCTATTATGAAGAAAATTGTTATGGTGGCTGGCGAATTTTAATGTCATAAAATACAGACAATTCTACATCATGGGTTCAAACACATTAATTAATTAATTAATCAGTTCACTCATTTAATCACTGACTTAATAGACACTTATCAAGCAAATACAATTTTGCAGATACTCTTGGGGATAAGATACAACAGTTGTGTAAATAAGTGCTGGGATGAGATACACTGGGAGCTCTGGGAATCCCAAATAAAGACACTTAGTATTTATTTTTAATATCAGGAGGAATTTTCCATGGGGTGTTGCTTTTAAGCTGAGATTTAACAAATAACAGGGTTAAGACAACTGAAAAAAAAATGGTGAAGTGGGAAATGAGCTGGTGGTTCTGTGTGGAAAATCATGCACAGAGCAGTCTCTGGAAAATGTTTCCAGGTAGGGATGGCTGGGTTGAAAGGTTTGGATATTTATAAACATACAAATTTATATACATATAAATACATATATACATATAAACATGTACATATTTATATACATAACTAATGGTCCTCCAGAAACGCCTTGTCAATTCATATTCTCACTAAAAGTACACAAAACAGTCCATATTCCCCCAAGTTTTACTAAGCATAGAAATCTTAAGATTTATTAGTTAAATACTAATTGAGTGTCTTTTGCTCAATGTTATGGAGATCGTGGTCTAGGCAGAGTTAACATGAATAAGACATAGCCTGTTTCCCGGGCGCTTTTTATCCAGGTGAAACAAGAATTGAAGCAAAGTACAATAATGAATGCTCTTATATGCTCTTATAAGAACACAAGTGTGAAACGCGCTCAAAAGCTGGTAGGGTGTCAGCAATGCCTGGATGGCTCAGTCGGTTAAGTGTCTGGCTTTTGATACTGGCACAGGTCCTGATCTCAAAGTCATGAGATCAAGCCCTGAGTAGGGATCTGTGTTGGTCTTGGAGACTGCTTAAGATCCTCTCTCTCCTTTCCCCCAACCACCACTCTCGAGTGCTCTCTCCCCGCCTCTCTCTCAAAACAACAACAAAAGTAGTGAGGTGTCTAAGTAGTCAGGGAAATTAGTAGAAATTGCTAGTGTGAATAGAACAAATATCTATTCACTCAATGAAAGAATAAGGAGAGAAAAAAATGAGTAGAAAGACTATATTTCTGCATTTATGAGATTACTTTTCAACTTAATATGATTGTTATAATCAAATTATTAGGCCAATTGTTTTTGCTATCAATGAGCATTTTCAAGCTAAAATGTATTCTGGAAGTGTTCTATGCCTGACAATTGTGAGTTGTGACAATATCTTTACATTTCCTCACCTAAGTTCTTTATTATTAATAAACATGATTAGAAAGTAAGCACTGACGCATTTTCTAAAACAATTATACAAAAACTATGAACCTCTTTTCATTTATCTATTTTCATAAACTAATGAAAACATAAATCCCAAATACCTATACTTGAAATTGTTTCAAGTGATAGAAAATCTGTTCTACATACAATGTTACACATTTACAGTTTCATACAATTTCATTGGAATTGCTGGCTTTTCTATGCAGTCATGATTTATATTGAATTAAAAAAATAGAATTAGAATGACAATAAGACCTAACTTTACAGAACCACAAATTGTCCAAGTTTATGTGATTTGATGGACAGTAGACAAACTGTAGATGACTATAGAATCAGTTAGATCTGGATTTGAATTGTTAGAGTCTGCATTTTAAAACATTAGCCAGATAGGGTTAGCTATTTTACTTCTTTATAACTCCATCTCTGACCTGTGACATTGGATATCCTAATTACTCTTTCATATATTTTCAATTCAGTTGTTGACAGTATTGTCTAAAGTTCTGGGTACATTGTAAACATTCAGAGAATAAAAGCTGTGTTGTAGAAAAGTATTAAGAGTTGGGGTAATGATTTTGGAAGTCAGTATTTATTAGGATAAAAGTTCATACATAAAGAGATACAGTACCAATGCTATTTTTTGTAATATAATTCATGTTGTTTAATTTGGACAAGCTGAAATTAACACAATGTCAACTACAACCCTTATGTTTTAGGTTACTGAGACAAGGAGTTTCAATGTTGATTAACTTTAATTGGAAATTAACTTATAAATCTAAACAGGCCAAGTGAAATTAAATATGAAATCTCTAAGTATTGCTGCTTCTTGGTACTGAAATTGCATGAATTTTTATTTTAAAAAGGTAAATATATCACTGGTAATTTCTATTTTATATTTGTTACAGATAATTTCATCATCCATAAGACTATTGGTAAGTCAAGGGATTTCACATTGATTTGGGCAAATATGGATTCAAGTGTTGGTTTGTTATTATCTTTCTGTCTGTTCATCCTATTGGTGGGTAAAAAAAAATATTAACATTTTCTTGGTGAATACAAATGTTGAATTGAGAATTGTTAACATTATGAGACACTGAAATAAGAAATATTAAGTATATATCAGTGGGTTCCAATAAACTTATCTTAAGAAATGCAATAAAAAATGTAGCATTGAAAAAGAATATTTAATCTCTGTAACATGAGGATGACTGACATATAGTACACACAGGCTGTTTATTATTACCTTCTCAAAAATTTCATCTCACAAGACTATTTATTCCATCAATATGGCCAATATTTCCATTTTTATGTTTTGTTTTCCTCATTGATCCTTTTTTTCTCTATAAGAAACAGTTTTGATGTCTGTTTTCATTATCTTCTGTCAGATTTAAGACCATGTCATCCGGTGTGAGATAATCAGTTTAAAAATCAGTTTACCAGTTCTGTGTGTAGCCAGTCAAAATGGCTGTCTCAGTAAGTCAGGTGTGGCCTTAAACATTAGCAAAGGAGGCAGACTGAGAAGTGTAGGAAAAGGATGCCAGCTTTTGACAGGTAAGTGGGGACGGGAGATTCTTCTAAAATTTCATGATAACCAACCAATTAAAAGTTCATTTATAAATGATTTGAGACAATTACTTATTTATTTTTAAAGGTGATAGCTTTGATAAGGAATTTTTATGCCATTCAGACTTATTTTGAATGAATACATAACAAATTTTTTTATTCTTTGCTAAAATTAACTTCTGTATAATTAGGAATTGATAAAATGTGAGGAATCAATTTAGAGTTGGGTGTTCTGGGTCAGGAATAGGACCTGAGTGCCTGGAATCCTGGACCAGAGGTTTGGCTAGTGCAGATCCAGCATCAGCCTTCTAGCACATCCCCAGAAGGGAGGGTGCAGGATGCAGGTGGGGAAAAGAATAAGAGGTTAAAGAGCCAAAAGATAAACATATAGCACAAGGCTTGGTACACAATAGGCACCAAATGAATGTTTACTAAATGAATATGAAAGCTTGCTTACAGGTTTGATAAACACAGACTAAAAAGAAAAAATGAGGGAAGAATTTTATTTACTTCAGTTAGAATGGCTAAAATTAACAAGACAGGAAACAACATGGTGGTGAAGATGTGGAGAAAAGGGAATTCTCTTATATTGTTGGTGGGAATGTATGCTGGTATGGCCACTCTGGAAAACAGCATGGAGGTTCTTCAGGAACCTCCTGAAGGAGGAGCTTCTTCAGGAAGCTACCCTTCAATTGTACTACTGGGTATTTACCCCAAAGATAGAGATGTAGTGAAAAGAAAGGGTACCTGCACCCAAGTGTTCATAGCAGCAATGTCTACAATAGCCAAACTGTGGAAAGAGCCAAGATATCCTTCAACAGATGAATGGATAAAGAAGATATGGTTCATATATATGATGGAATATTATTTAGCCATCAGAAAGGATGAATACCTTCCATTTGCATTGACATGAATAGAACTGGAAGGTATTATGCTAAGTGAAATAAGTCAAGCAGAGAAAGACAATTATCATATGCTTTCACTCATATCTGCAATATAAGAAATAACACAGAGGATCATAGCAGAAGTAAGGAAAAACCAAATGGGAAGAAATCAGAGAGGGAACCAAACCATGATAGATTCTTGACACTGAGAATCAAAACGAGGGTTGTGGAAAGGGAGGTGAGTGAGGGGATGGGGTTACTGGGTGATGGGCCTTAAGGAGAGCACATGATGTGATGAGCACTGGATGTTATACGCAACTAATAAATCACTGAATACTACATCAAAAACTAATGGTGTATTATATGTTGGCTGATGGAATTTAAATTAAAAAAAGGGAAGAAAAGGAAATTAGGTTTATTTATTTGAAGGTAGATATGGGGATAGCAAAAAAAGAGAAAAAAAGAGAGAGAGAGAAAGATATGAAGCAGTGAGGAAAGCATGGCAAAACCAGAATGGACTCAACTTCTATTGGAAGTCCTTTGCAGGATCCATTTCTCGCTGAAGCAAATACTTGGCTGCCTTTCTTCCCTCTTTTGTGTTTCCTATTTGTCATCTGGTAGAAAGTCGTACTCATTGAATTTAAAGCTATTGATCTATTCTCACTAAGGCATTACTCCATAAGGACATCTTACCGAATCAGTGAAATGAATAGAGCCAAACAACAAATGTATATGATCTTACTTTATTTCATTACAAGGCAAATAGATAACAAAGATGGAGTAGGAAAAGCTAGCTTAGGACACAAAACACTTACTTACATGGACTTAGCTAAAAAGCTCTGGAAAATGCATTTATCTTTTTTATACTTACTTGCCTTCTAGCATTTAGTATTCAGAATAGTGTTTATGAGTAACCTCCTGACCTGAATCAAGTAGAAAATATAGATGGGAAAACTTAGGACATTATACCATTTCTTATATAATATCTCAACTTAGGAGGAGATAAGAGATCAGATCTGCCCACCTGGTTGGTCTACTTTGCTGAAACTCATAGACTGTCTGCTTGATCTTATATTCACTTTCTCCATGTACACACATTTGTAAGCCTCTTCAGTAGCAGGAACTCTTTCATGAATTAACCAAATTATGACCTCTGAAATTCCCTTAGTAGGATTTTAGAAACTTCCCAATCTTTGATTTCTCCTTTCAGGCTCTTACTTTCAAAATCTTTTCTTTTCAGGGGCGCCTGGGTGGCTCAGTGGGTTAAAGCCTCTGCCTTCGGCTCAGGTCATGATCCTGGGATCCTGGGATCAAGCCCCCGCATCAGGCTCTCTGCTCCTCGGGGAGCCTGTTTCCTCCTCTCTCTCTCTGCCTGCCTCTCTGTCTACTTGTGATTTCCGTCTGTCAAATAAATAAATAAAATCTTTAAAAATATATTTTATTTTCACACATCATTTAAGCTAATGTTTTATAATCACTTAAAAAAAAGTAAATAGTAGATAAAAAAAAAAGTAAATAGTAGATCATAATAATGAGGCAAAAATAATACAAATTCTTGGGTAAAGTTTCAGATTTTTCTCCAAAAGACAAATATGAGGGGTGTTTAGGTGGCTCAGTCAGTTAAGTGCCTGCCTTTGGCTGCAGTCAGGATCTCAGGGTCCTGGGATCAAGCCCCACAAGCGATTCTCTGCTCAATGGGGAGCCTGCTTCTCAATTTCCTCCCTACCTCTCCTTCTCTTCCCAGCTTTTGATCTATCTCTCAAATAAATAAATAAAATCTTTTTTTAAAGATTTTATCTAATTATTTGAGAGAAAGCACAAGCAGGGAAGCAGGAGAGGGAGAAGCAGGATCAAGACTTGAGCCGAAGGGAGATGCTTAACCAACGGAGCTACCCAGGTGCCCCTAAATAAAATCTTGTTTAAAAAAATAGAAGAAAAGAGAAATATGATGCACAAGAGTTCATGACTTTTTTTTTTTTTTTACATTGAGATTAGTTAATTACTCGACAGTGTAGTTTTGTTTCCCTGATGTTGTGATAGGAAGGGAGGTTGCAAAGGGTTTCAGAAGTCTAATGGAATGTCCTCTCAATCCTCCTAACATGGAAGCAAAGATACTTCAAAGTGTGAGTCTGGGTCTTCTGTTGCCATTTGCATATTTTTATTTTCTATCTTGATGAGAGCTAACTAGGTTGTAGAAAGTGCTTTGACTTGGACACTGAGAACCTTGCTCTGATCCTAAAACAAAATAGTCATGTTCCTTTAATCAATATTTTTTTTATCTAAACATTTACTAACAGATAAAAGATGTTTAGTTGAAATTTATCAGGCCCCTTAAATATCTAATATTCTAATATACACTATCATATGATTTCATTTTCCCTTACATATTGAATCATAGCTAAAGTTCCATGATTAGTACTTTTTTTTTTTAAATGTTATTTATTTGACAGACAGAGATCGCATGTAGGCAGAGAGGCAGCAGAGAGAAAGGGGGAAGCAGGCTCCCCACTGAGCAGAGAATCTGATGCGGGACTTGATCCCAGAACCCTGAGATCATGACCTGAGCTGAAGACAGAGATTTTAACCCACTGAGCCCAGGTACCCCCATGATCAGTACTTCTTGAACTAAAGCATTCAAGAATGCATCTGTTGATATAACTGTCTACATAGGTAATATAACTTACCTTGAAAACACTCTATAGGTCTCCAGACCATGAAGATACTACTTTATGGACATCATCCCAGTATGTATGCTTTAAGCATATCATTGTTAATAAGCTGTTCACAAAAACCTAGTCACACTGTTATATTCCTAAGGAGGTTTGATGATCCTGGCGCATCTAGAGGTTTAAATCCTCAAGTGTTTTAACAATATATGTATGTATATATAAAAATGATTTGTGATTCCTGGATAAATAAATCAAGTAATTGTAATCTTTTAGCATTGGGAACATTTTGATCATCTCACACTCTAACAGGGACTAAGGAGTTGAAATTAAGCATCATAAAATGCAGAATAAAATTATGAAAACCTTCTTGTAATACAAAATTCATGGAAACAAAACTCTAATTTCCTGATGGATATATTATATTAATGTAATGGATACCTTAGTGGAGTTAAATTGCATTAAATGGTTATTAATGCTTGAATAAACTTCAAGGAAGTGGGTACTGGTTGAAATGGGATAATATTTTGTTCTGCTAAATTATACGTTAATTGGTATTTCCTCTCTTGTAAAAGGACCTAAAGGGTTTAATAAAATATGTGGTAGAAACATTATTTTTTTTTCTTGAGATATTAAGTCAAGAGTTTAACTGGAAGTGTTTCAAACCTTTCCCAGAAAATTCTTCAGTATTTGTGATGACATGGGTTTCAGGGACTCCCAAAAGTAAATAATTAAAGCTTTTAGTCATCCAAATAATGATAGACTGCGTCATGGGAAAAAATGTTACAAATTGTACATTTGAGGTTTGTTTTCTTACTGCATGTTCCACAAAGGAAAGGGAGGGAGGAAAAGAGGAAGGGAGAGGAGATTGAAAGAGGAAGAGAAATGAGAGAGAGAGAGACTGATTCCATAGGCAAAGACAAGCCATCTTTGTTATTCTCAAGTTACTTCAAAAGCTGTATTTGATAATACAAGGAATAAAATCTTGCAGTTCATTTTCATTTTATCAGATTATGAGAAGTACTGGAAACCTCGAGTTTTACCTGAGGGATATGGTGCTTCTGCTATGCATGAGGAAAACAGCTGCAAGCAAATACTTGAATCTGGCCAGACTAGAGTCTTGTTTTGAGTTTCAGTTTTTTTGGGTAGAGTTAACTCTGTAATAAAATTAGGTCCATGCCCCCGGATGCTTCTAGAGGACAGAAGACCTAAAGATTGTATGTTTTTCAGGACTCAGCACAAGTGAACTGGCACAGGGGCATGTCAGGAAAATTCTGTTTAGGAACTTAGACAGCATGCATAGATTTACAGTCCAGAGTTAGTGCACTGACTTCTATTTAAACATTATTTAGAAGTTCTGGTGCTCAGTTCTTGTCTTGTGGGAGGCACATCTCATTTTCTTAAGGGTCCGCAGGCATAGTGGTACTCAAGTGTCATACAAAAAAGGAAATGCAGGCCACTCCATCTAAAATAATAGACAATGTGGCCCAGTCACAGAGACTGCATCACCAAGATGAAATATTTGTAAAGCTGTAAAAGCTAAACCCAGGGGGCTGGCAATTCCAAGTAACTAAGACCAACAGGAAGTGACCCCCCAACTCCGTGGTGACACTCTTGAATTGAAGGATACTTATCAACAGGGAAGTTAAGAAAAGCGAACCTACAGAAGAGAAGTAGGAGTCATTAATCAAGGCACCAAAGGGGGATAATGGTATGTGCACTTCAGGATAAACAGGAACATTGTAAGGTCAGTGTAAATTCATGGCCATTTAAATCTATCACTGAAAGCTGTGTGTACCCCCCAGGCCCTTTATGGATATATATGTGTTACATATATTTTTTCTATATTTCTATATTTAATATATATGTTTCCCCTCCATTCATTTGAGAATACTGGAGGAAAATAAAAGGATAATACTTCAACTAAACCCATACAATTGAGATGCATATATACAATTGCATAGGGTAAACGAGTAAAATAAGGTGTCTTCAACTTCTAGGCTACTTTTCAGCTGACACAAGATAACATTCACGCTTCAGGATTTCAGACTTTGTATTGGATTCTACCTTTTTCCAGCTTCCTCTTTCTGACATAATTCTCTTTGGAGGCTACTGCATTTGTTATTTTTAAAGACATGCTTTATCAAGACATGACAAGAGTCTTACTTTTCTGGTGATTTAAACCTGGGAAGTACCTGGCTTCCAATAATTCTGGTTGTTTGTCATCTAGTTTACACAGATGGAAACGACTGTTGTTTCTGTTGTGCGTGGATGGTTCAAACTGAAAACCCTGTGTCATTACGTCTTCTTTGGAGAAAACATAAAGAAATTATATTGGTCTCCAAAGACAGTGCACCTAATAACACAGTACATAGGGGAAATATCTTCCTTTCTCTTAGTTCTTAGACTGAGTGGAGGAAATAAAAGATCTAGTTCCATACTAGTACAAAGTAATACGCACATTGTTTCATTGATATGATTTTAATCCCTCCAAAATCATGTAAACTAGTTAAAAAGTAAAAAACAAAACAAATAGCAGTAACAACAAAACCCTATAGTCTTTACACTGCTTTATATCTATGAGATGTGACTAAATTAGCTCTATAGAAAGTATTGACAACAAGGTGAATATGGTTGCTCTACCACCTTACTAACTCTGAACCTTAAATGTATTACCTAATATCCCCACATTTTATTTTCCTCCTCTTTTAAGTGGGGCAACACCTATCTCCTAAAGTGGTGGTGAGGCTTTCATAGTACATGTATTTTTTTTTTAAACTGTTCCTCATTCCTATCACATGGGATTATATCAGAAAGAATAACCATTATTTATGGTTAGTCCAATCAAACCAATTAATCATGGCTCTCTACAGGTATCAGGTGATATCTTATTCATAAATTGTACTAATTGACATGCTTTTAACACTTCTTTTAGTATTAAACTTTTACTTGTCTTTTCCTCCAAAAAGCCCATAAAATTTAACAAATTTTTCTTTTATGGGACACTTTACACTTCTCCCAAATTCCTATGATTAGAAAATCTTCTTGAGTTATCTCAGTGAGGGAGGCTTATTCTCTCCTTTACATAACAATTCAGCCCCATCATTCCCACCTGTTTAGCTCAGAAAAATGTCCTACATCTTGTGCTCACCTTCCTGCTACAAAGGAGATGTTTCTTTACCCCAGTAATTCTCTAAAGAGAGTGTAATTCTTGGTGTGGAAGGAGTTTAGTTACGGTTGCCAAAGATTTTTAGTCTCTATTTGGGTTTATAACATTTCTATGTCTCATCCCATTCCTAACCTAGTCCCCAAGCTGCGGTAGGTCTTAGGGATGCACAGTCTAGACAACAACATTAAACCATGAAAATCTGTTCATTACACATTTTTGTCTGGAGGCTTCACCCCCTCCTCTCGACCTCTTGCTTCCCATTATCTGGGGCACTTTGGGGACTGATGTCTACATCTGACTCTTGTAAAGGATAAAGGAGCCTGGGAAATATGTAGAAGGAAGATTGTTAGGTGTAAAGACATAAACTTAGTCTACAGCTATGACACAATATGAATAACTGAGAAGTGAGGGAAAAGCTGAGAAATAGTGAATTCTTTTTGGCATACAGGAAATGGTCAGTGGGTTAAAAGAAGAGATAAAAGAGAACAAGAAGGTATCAGTTATTAAATGCATTTCTGGGCAAACGTAAGAGAGTGGCTGTATGATTAGGAACACGATAAAAATGATAGTCCCACTGAGGAATTTTATTCAGATGCCTAAAATAAAAGGAAACCCTTTAGGTCACTTTTCAAAATGTAGATGTTATATTCCCTTTCTGCTGACAAAAGCAAAAGTTAAGGTTTGGAAGATAAATGAAAGCTTCACACTGGAATCAATCCCAAGATAAGAGCCTTTAGAAACCTCTGGAGGTAGAGGAAAACCTGGCGGCTGCATTTGGGGTATGCATTTTACTGGTCAGTGTAACTGAGGACCTTGTGGAGGGAAAGACAAGCCTAGAGCCAGCCAGGGTTCTCTATGACTGAAAGGGAAGACGTGTGCTCCAAGCAAAACTATGCAGACAGAGAATGTGAGAGCCTGTGGACTGCCAGTGACGGACACTGTCATAGCAACCAGTCTGGTCGTTTGTTATTTCCAACTGTTAAGCTCAGGGGCCAGCCATTCGTAGCCTTTTCACAGCATTCAAGGTTTATTGCTTCTGCTAGAGTCAGAAGGGGCAAAGTAATCTTTCTAATGTATTCAATGGCTTTTGAGTGAAAATCTAGCTGTGCAGCATAAAATGTAACGCAGAATTCAGCTTGCTGTCGGGCATAGGTTCTCAGGATGTAGACTGCTACCTACCATGGTGGTAGGCCCTGTAACTATCAGATTGAAGTTCAGAGGACCTCCTTCTGTTGTATCTGGAAGCAGAAGACAGATATTAGGTCAACAAGGAGGTTAATATAAATATGCAAAAGCAATGGAGTGCAGTGGTAACAGATGTCTGACATGCTGTTCTGTCAAGGGAAATTTGTGACTATGAAATGTCAATTATTAGTGGCCTAATAGTGGTAGCATTGACAATTTAGACCATATTATAGATGATGATAATTATGGAAGGCTACATGCATGCCACTGTGTTTTTGGCTTTTAACATGTTGCTTCTAGTTTTGAAAAAAATGTTATGGAAGCTATTATATGATTACTACATTCTAGGACAAAACAAATGAACTATTTTCCCAGAATGACAGATGATCACTCAGACGATCATCATCTACTCAGACAAAATCGCAGCAGACACCAACTCAGTTAGTTCTCCCCAACAGAATATTTTTTCGACTTTCATTCCCTCAATTCTCTTTGGCCATATATCTGCTAGCTCTGATCTGATTATTAAAAACATCTAAGCTATTATAGATGAGAAATTAGATTTTATCTTTTCTACTTAGAATTGGCAACTAAAATTTGAGTTAACAAGAATGTGCTGAGCAACTGTTACATTCAAGATACTGTCATAATGGGGTAGGATGGGAGAAAGATGGGCAAGATACAGAAATGCATATAGTGCACATTACAGTCTAGTTGTGGAGATGAAATAAACATACACAGAAAGCTTAGTAAAATACCAACACTAGATACTAATTCAAGACCACAGGAGAGGCCAAAGAGCAATTAAAGATAGTTTTTAGTTAAAGAAGCCAGGTGTGAAATTCTATGAATATAGACAGGGAAAGTGCATGGTCTTGGAGTACACTAAAAAGACTTCTTTGGACACTGAGGCTACACCTGTCAATCCTGATAGAGAGAACTGAGAGAAAAAGCAGAGCACGGCTAGCATGAGCATAAAATCAGGCAAAGAGGACAGGACAGCTTCCTAGTTCAGTCATAATAACAAATTGCCAGGCTTAGAAGTGGGTGTATATTTTAACTATTTTTTTTAAGATTTTATTTTTATAGTTATTGGAGAGAGAGAGAGAGAGAGGGCACACAAGCTGGGGGAGTGGCAGACAGAGGAAGAAGCAGGTTCCCCGCTGAGCAAGGATCCTGATGGATGCGGAACTCAATCCCAGAACCCATGGATCATGACCTGAGCAGAAGGCAGATGTTTAACCACCTGAGCTACCCAGGTGCCCCTATTTTAACTACTTTTCAAGTTAAATCTAAGGCTTACCTGGTTGGTAGTAGAGGGTGACTCAGTCCACTCTGAAAATTCAAGTGACCAGAACCAGATATTATAAGAAAGTATTAAAGGAGGAGCTGAAGGAAAAAAAAAAAATCAAACAAATCTATAGTAAATGCATGTTATAATAGAATAAGCAAAATAACGATCTACCCCATTCCCTCTCAACACAAACCCAATTGCTATGAGATTATAGGCAAAGTATAAGTCTTACACTTTTTGCATTTTGTAGTGTACTTAATCCATTAAAAAAAAAAAAAAAGCTCCAACAAATTCCTTAGTAGCAGTGTGAAAATGATCTTTCTTAAGATTTAGTTGGGATGGGTGTGCACAACAAGACTGGGCAGATGTCGTGATGGAAGGCATCAGAATACATCCACCCACAGTGCAGTTACTCTCACTGCCAGGGAGATACGCAGGAACTGCAGGAACACATCAGCACTGGCCATAAGAAGGGTCAGCTGCCATTCTAAGTACAACCTTGCACCTGGAAACATAAGGCTGCCAGGGCCAGGGAAATAGATACCCAGCTGGACTTTTTAATGAAGTGACCCACTGCTCTGCTATGGCATTTATAAAATAGCTAAACATCCAGAAAAACCACGCAGTTGTTTAGTCACTGAACTTAATGCCTGTGTGCTCTGATTACTATGATTACCTCTTTGGAAATTTATAAGGCCTTTCTCCTCAAATGTTTCAAAAACTTTGGGCGATGCTTTTTATTTTTTATTTATTTATTTATTTATTTCTCCAGTAATTTTTTTTATTATTGTGTTATGTTAGTCACTATACAGTACATCATTAGTTTTTGATGTAGTGTTCCATGATTCATTGTTTGCATATAATACCCAATGCTCCATGCAATCCATGGCCTCCTTAATACCCTCACCAGGCTCACCCACCCCTCAAACCCCTCTTGCTTCTAAAACTCTCTGTCTGTTTTCCAGAGTACATAGACTCTCCTGGTTCATCTCCCACTCCGCTTTTTCCCCCTTCATTTTCCCCTTGTCCTAATGTCCTCCATGTTATTCCTTATGTTCCACAAATAGATGAAACCATATGATAATTGACTTTCTTTGTTTGACTTATTTCACTTAGCATAATCTCCTCCAACCCCATCCAAGTTGATGCAAAAGTTGGGTATTCATCCTTTCTGCTGGCTGAGTATTATTCTATTGTGTATATGGACCACATCTTCTTTATCCATTCGTCTGTTGAAGGGCATCTTGGCTCTTTCCACATTTTGGCTATTGCGAACACTGCTGCTATGAACATTGGGGTGGATATGGCCCTTCTTTTCACTACATCTGTATCTTTGAGGTAAATACCCAGTAGTGCAATTTCAGGGTCATAGGGAAGCTCTATTTTTAATTTTTGAGGAAACTCCACACTGTTTTCCAAAGTGGCTGCACCAATTTGCATTTCCATCAACAGTGTAAGAAGGTTCCCCTTTCTCCACAACTTCTCCAGCATTTGTTGTTTCTTGCCTTGTTGATTTTTGCCATTCTAACTGGTATAAGGTGGTATCTCAATGTAGTTTTGATTTGAATTTCCCTGATGGCTAATGATCATAAACACTTTTTCATGCGTCTGTTAGCCATTTGTATGTCTTCTTTGGAGAAATGTCTACTCATGTTTTCTGCCCAGTTTTTGATTTGATTATCTGTTTTTCTTTTAATGTTTTATTTATTTATTTGACAGACAGAGATCATAAGTAGGTAGAAAGACAGGCAGAGAGAGAGAGAGAGAGAGGGAAGCCGACTCCCTTCTGAGCAAAGAGACCGACGTGGAGCTCAATCCCAGGACCCTGAGATCATGACCCGAGCCAAAGGCAGAAGCTTAACCCACTGAGCCACCCAGGCACTCCTGATTATCTGTTTTTTGGGTGTTGAGTTTGAGAAGTTCTTTATATATCTTGGATATCAGCCCTTTGTAGGGTCATTTGGAAACATCTTCTCCCATTCTGTGGGTTACCTCTTTGTTTTATTGACTGTTTCCTTTGCTGTGTAGAAGCGTTTTATCTTGATGAAGTCCCAGAAGTTCATTTTCACTTTTTTCCCCTTGGCCTTTGGAAGCCTGTCTTGAAAGAATTTGCTGTGGCCGATGTTGAAGAGGTTACTGCCTATGTTCTCCTTTAGGAGTCGACATTCTGAGATGGGCAATGTTTTTTAAATAATATCTAGTACAACATCTACATTGTAACTACATTTACACCTTTCTCCATTTACATTTGAATATTTAACCAGAAATTTTGTAATTTGTGTTTGCTTCCACTTAAAGAGATTCTTCAGAGTTAACAGATTTCCTCCCCCATTTTCCTCTAATTATCCATGCAGACTCAATTTTAAGGTTAAATTATCCAGGGACACCTGGCTGGCTCAGGTCATGATCCCAGGGCCCAAGGATTGAGTCCCGCAGCAGACTCCTTGCTCAGTGAGGAGCCTGCTTCTCCCTCTGCCTCCTGCTACCCTGCCCCTGCTTGTGCTCTCTCTCTGACAAATAAATAAATAAAATCCTTTTTTTTCCCTTTTTTTTTTTTTTTAAAGGATAAAGTATCCAGTCTCTTCTATCCCTATTGTGGCTTCTCAGCTATTTAGATATTAGAGAAACAAAACTCATGTTTCTCAACTTTATTAAACTTCTGCAGTAGCAGTATTCCAGGAAAAGAACCTAACCCTGCTTAATTCAGTAACTAGAGTAAGGTATTCTAGGTTCACTGTACTACTTTTGGTCTCCTGGAGTTTTCTCAAACAACTGTCACTCCTGCATGTCTTACATCAAACTTGCAAGAGAATTTTAAAAATTCCTGCTCGAAAACTCCTTAAATTTCCAAATATAGGCCTCTACACATTGATTTTAATTAATTATCAAAGATAACATAAGTCATCCTGGAGGTCCAATTGCTAATCCTCCTAGTCTGCTCTCATCTAGGACATAGACAATTCATTCATGGTAAAATTTAATTTTAGCTATAATTACAAAAGTTTGAAATTAAATCTCACCAGTGCTATTCTCCCATTAATATGGACAAAATAACTGATCTATTTAGGATTAATGTGAGGGACAAAAGTAAGATTTAATTTTTAACTTTTGTAATTAATTTGGGAAAATGTGATAAAGGATTTGGTTTCTGAGAGAGAGAAAAAGAGAAAGTTTCAGAGTTTTGAGGAAGACTTTTCAGCCATCCCTCAAATCTCTTACATCCTTAAAAAATATTGTGTAAGATAATATGAAATATAACTCAAACTAAAAAAAATACATAATGCTTCCCAAACTCGAGAAGTTAAAACTTGGATTTAGAGTGTATTTCTCTCCAACAATTATAGAAAAAGGAATTATGGAACAGAATTCTGACTTTTTATATACTACAGAATAACTACATGAGCCACTCTGATAACCAGGGTGATCATAAAGAATACAATATTCTGGGGTGCCTGGGTGGCTCAGTTGTTAAGCGTCTGCCTTTGGCTAAGGTCATGATGCCAGGGTACTGGGATTGAGTCCCACATGGGGCTCCCTGCTTAATGGGAGTTCTGTTTCTCTCTCTCCCACTATCCCTGCTTGTGTTCCTTCTCTTGCTCTCTCTCTCTCTCTCCTATCAAATAAATAAAATCTCGGAAAAAATAAAAAAGAATATAATATTCTTTCACAAAAGAAGCACCAGCTATTCAATCATCTTACCACATTCAACATTTCTTCATGCTGCAATATTCTCCCTGATATATTAAATACAAGTTATTAGGGTTCAGAAAGTTAAAAGAAACTGGCAAATATATTAAGAACCAGACTCTTAGACATATTCAAGAAAATATCAACACTTATTTTTCTGGTTCCTACTTGTTCTACTTAATGACAGTTGTGGTTTATGGAATTAAAGATTCTAAAGTTTCAAAAATGTCCAGCTTAAATTGTAAAGAGAGTAATTAATAGAGAGATTCATGATATGCTCTAACCACAGAGCTCTAGGAGAATATGGACAAAAGGGCCTTTCAGTAACCCTAATGTGAATTACTCCAAAGGGAAATCCTAATGAGTAATAGAATGTAAATGATGTCCATCAGCAAGCTGCAACACCAGGGACACTGTATATGAGCTGGCCACTAGAAGAGAAACAGTCTTAACTATGGCTTCGTTTTGCCAGAGTCATACAGGTGTTTAGAGATTTGCTTCCTCTTCCTTGTTTATGCCTAATGTCTTCACTGTGTGGATAGTTTATGGAATAAACACAAGATAAAATGAAGTGATAATCAGGTTTAGATATGTTAAGGAACAAGAAAAAAGAATGTACTAAGTCCTTAAGTGGATACCACATAGTTTTAATAAACATAAAAGAGACAACCTTATTGTGTTGTCATAAAGATGCCCTCAAATTTCAGAGTCCAAATCTCTCTTATTCTAATGAACTATGTTTATATTTTAAGAAAATTAAAAGATTGATTTCCCATAGGATTAATGTTATATTTTGTTGTTACATTGTTTGAGAAATTGTAAATGGTCACATATAAATGTAGAAAAGTTAAAAATAATGCTGGATTTTGTAGTTACAACATAATTATTATCAATGAAATTCAGTGATAAGATTTATAAATGAAACATAGTCTTCTCTCATTGGATAGTAAGAGGTACGTTGTTTTGGCAAATAAATATATAGATTGGTTCAATGGTTAAATTACTAGAATATAGGAAAGTGAGGGTTAATCTTAAAAGATCTATAATATGCTAGATGATTGAAAAGGGAGTATTGATGCTCAACTAATTAGTATTAAATAAATAACAATTATTTAAGAATATATTTTAGAGCATTTTTGTTGCTGGTAAATCACTTGAATATACTACTATAACACTAGATGCCATAAAGTGATGAGAAATACAAAATTATTTACTGATAATGTTTTAATTTATCCCTTTAAAAAACCATCATCTATCATATTTTAAAAAGGCCAGTAGTCACAAAAACAGACACGTAGATCAATGGAACAGAATAGAGAGCCCAGAAATAGACCCTCAACTCTATGGACAACTAATCTTCAACAAAGCAGGAAAGAAGGTCCAATGGAAAAAAGACAGCCTCTTCAACAAATGGTGTTGGGAAAATTGGACAGCCACATGCAGAAAAATGAAATTGGACCATTTCCTTACACCACACACGAAAATAGACTCATAATGGATGAAGGACCTCAATGTGAAAAAGGAATCCATCAAAATCCTTGAGGAGAACACAGGAAGCAACCTCTTCGACTTCAGCCACAGAAATTTCTTCCTAGGAACATCACCAAAGGCAAGGAAAGCAAGGGCAAAAATGAGCTATTGGGACTTCGTCAAGATCAAAATCTTTTGGGCGCCTGGGTGGCTCAGTGGGTTAAGCTGCTGCCTTCGGCTCAGGTCATGATCTCAGGGTCCTGGGATCGAGTCCCGCATTGGGCTCTCTGCTCGGCAGGGAGCCTGCTTCCTCCTCTCTCTCTCTGCCTGCCTCTCTGCCTACTTGTAATCTCTCTCTGTCAAATAAATAAATAAAATCTTTAAAAAAAAAAAAAAGATCAAAATCTTTTGCACAGCAAAGGGAACAGTTAACAAAACCAAAAGAAAACCAACAGAATGGGAGAAGATATTTGCAAATGACATATCAGATAAAGGGCTAGTATCCAAAATCTATAAAGAGCTTAGCAAACTCAACACACATAGAACAAATAATCCAATCAAGAAATGGGCAGCAGACATGAACAGGCATTTCTGCAAAGAAGACATCCAGATGGCCAACAGACACATGAAAAAGTGTTCCACATCACTCAGCATCAGTGAAATACAAATCAAAACCACAATGAGATACCACCTCACACCAATCAGAATGGCTAAAATTAACAAGTCAGGAAATAACAGATGCTGGCGAGGATGTGGAGAAAGGGGAACCTTCCTACATTGTTGGTGGGAATGCAAGCTGGTGCAACCACTTTGGAAAATGTTATGGAGGTTCCTCAGAAAGTTGAAAATAGAGCTACCTTATGACCCAGCAATTGCACTACTGGGTATTTACCCTAAAGATACAAACGTAGTGATCCAAAGGGGTACAAGCACCCAAATGTTTATAGCAGCAGTGTCCACAATAGCCAAACTATGGAAAGAACTTAGATGTCCATTAACAGATGAATGGATCAAGAAGCTGTGGTGTACATAAATATATATATATTTGTATTATAGATATAGATATAATACATATATGTATATATGTATTATATCTATATCTATAATACAAATATAATATATATTATACACATATAATATAATGCAAATATATATTTTTGTATAGATATAATATATATATTTGTATTATATATATCTATATATATATCTATATATAATGCAGCCATCAAAAGAAATGAAATCTTGTATTTTGCAATGATGTGGATGGAACTAGAAGGTATTATGCTTAGCGAAATAAGTCAATCCAAGAAAGACAACTATCATATGATCTCCCTAATATGAGAAAGTGGAGATGCAACATGTGGGGTTTGAGGGGTAGGAAAAGAATAAATGAAACAAGATGGGATCAGGAGGGAGACAAACCATAAGAGACTCTTAATCTCACAAAACAAACTAAGGGGAGTGGGGGGGTAGGGGGTTAGGGAGAGGGTGGTGGGGTTATGGATATTGGGGAGGGTATGTGCTATGGTGAGTGCTGTGAAGTGTGTAAACCTGGCGATTCACAGACCTGTACCCCTAGGGCTAATAATACATTATATGTTTATAAAAAATTTTTAAAAATTATAAAAATTATAAAAACATAAATAAAAAAATAAAAAAGGCCAATAGTTACTGAACTTTGCTTCTATATGTCAATGTCCTATTAGTGATTGGCACATAGAGAAGCTTGTTGAAATCAATTAAAGATGGAATGCAAAACCAAAGATGAAAAAAAATTATTGACAAAATCTGAATGACTTTATCTGAAGGAAGAAAACAAACATTAGACTTCCCCATCAATATGTGTTGATTTGGGCATAAATCATCCCTAAAAATGTGAAATTGGTATAGCTTTTAATCAGGATTAGATTAAACTGAAAATGTGGGATGGTAAATAACACAGATTGGAAACTTCTCTTGTGAAAATCAATTCTGAAGTTTTCTTTTTAATTATTCTCTCCCCACCTTTGGTTAAGATGCTGAAATGTTCTGAACTCTTTTGCCAGATTAAAATATAATAAATGTCTGCTCAGCTTAAAGGCTAAATTATATTGGAATCAAGGGGTTCATATAAATAAAGAATTAAATCATATTCAATTTGGCCCAAAAGAAGAAGGAAGCAGATACATTTTATTCTGAATGATTGAAGAAATCAGGTTTAGTTTTCAGAAACTTAAATCTCAGTACTCTTGAGCCAACATGAGGATATAGTTAGATACAGTGATTTGTATTATTTAATAATTAAAGAAAGCTGTGTAATTAATACAACTGTAGTGATTTGCATTTGTCAAAACATTTGGAATAGAAAGCTAATATATGTGCTAGTTTAATTATTTTGGAGAACTTTTGACTATGAAGAGTTTTCGACGAGATTATGAGATGAAATATTTCTGAATAAGGAAGAAAAGTCCCTAGGGTTTAGGGAGGTAACCTGAAAAATATTCACAAAGAATGTAGAGTGTAGCCCAACACATGAGCTAAAATCTGTACCCAAAATTCATACCATGAGATAAGATCAGAAAGAGGCAGAACTTACCTGTGACCTTAGCACCACATCAACAAATGTTTATTCTTTGCTGAATATTTGTTTCAGCTTCTTGGACAGAGATGCACTCAGACATCCCCTTGATCCTTTTGAAGGGTCTTCAAATGACTTGTCAAACTATATATTTTATGTTAAAAAATAAAAACAAAACAAAACCAGGGGCACCTGGGTGGCTCAGTGGGTTAAAGCTTCTGCCTTCCCCACGGTCATGATCCCAGGGTCCTGAGATCAAGCCCCCAGCAGGTCCATCTGCTCAGCAGATAGAGAGCTTACTCTCTGCCTACTTGTGATCTCTGTCTGTCAAATAAATAAATAAAATCTTTAAAAAAAGGCAAACTAAAGATTTTATAATTCAGCAGTTCCACTCCCAGGAACATACCAACATAAATGCATTCATATGTTCATCCAAGGGCAAGTACAAACATTCTTATAGCAAGACTGTTCACAACAACCCCAAAGTTGGAAACCACACAAGTGCCCATCAACAACAGAGTATAAAGTATGTTATAGTCAGATAATGGAATGCTACCCAACAATAAGAATGACTGATATACACAACATTATGCCAATCCAAAGAAGCCAACACAAATGGGCACACACTGTGTAATTCCATTTATATAAAAGTTCAAGAACAGGCAAAGCCAACCTATGATCTTAGAAGACAGGATTTATGGAAAGTAGTAGCCAAAAGGGGCATGAGGGGCTTCTAGGTGTGGGGGGCTAAGGGAACCTTGGGATGGTCTGTTTTGTTTTGTTTTGTTTTAATCTGAATACTGGTTACACAGGTGTTGTGGGGGTGTGAAAATCCTTTGAGCTATGTGCTTTTAAATTGTTCATTTTTCTGAATCATGGTGAACTTCAACAAAAAGTTAAAGTAAAAATTGTTTTTTTTAAAGTAAAAATTTTGTTGTTGATTTTGTAGTTCCCAAGCATGGAGCAGGGATTATCCTAATCCACCCCTATACAGGCTTTTTTTCTTTTTTTTTTTCCTGATCATATGAGAAAACACAATGTATGGAAAGATTAAGATCTAGTTCCTAGTGTGCTATGATTTGTATGCCTATGTCCCTCCAAAATGAATATGTTGAAATCCTAACCTCCAATGTGATGGTATTTGGAGGTGGAGCCTTAAGTTGGGGGGTGATTAGGTCATGAGGGTGGAATCCTCATGAATGGAATTAGGCCCTTAGAAAAGTGGCCCAAGATCATTCCCTTGTCCCTTCTGCCATGTGTGATAACAGCAAGAAGAAGGGGATTATTGAGGAAGCTGGTCTCACCAGACATTGAGTCCAAGGGTACCCTGATCTTTGACTTCTCAGTCCCCAGAATGGTGAGAAATTAAGGTTAGTTGTTTATAAGCCCTGGGTCTCTGGTATTTGGTTATAACAGTACAAATGAATTAAGACCTAGTACCACATTGTTGGGTTCAAATCTCCTGCTCCAAGGTATTAGTTTTGTGACTTTGATAAAGTTTCTCAAGCTCCCAAAACTTTAGTTTCTCATTTGTTACATCAATGTGAAAATAATAGTGTCTAACTCCATGCTGTCATTGCTAGGACCGGCAACATTAAAGACCCTGAAAGAATGTCTGCCTGGCACAAATAAAGCACAGAGAAAATTTGCCAATTTGTTTGTTTAAATTGTATTATTATTAAATTTGTTTAAAAAGAAATACACACTTTTGGGAGTCTAAAACTTTTGGCTTGTGTAAAATCATGTGATCATCAGGAAAATTAAGACACAGAGGAGTTCCATCACCCCCAAAAGCCCCGCAGGCTATCCTTTTGCTGTCAAACCTCCCATGATTTATTACCTGTGTAGCCACTAATCTATGCTCTATCACTCTAACTTTGCCTTTTCTGGAATGTCATATTAGTGGAACTGTAGAGTATATTGACTCTTTAGACTGGCTTCTTTCATGTAGCATAGTGCATCTGAGATTCATCCATATCGTTGCATGCATCAGTAGTTTCTTTTTCTTTTATTTCTTTTCTTTCTTTCTTTTCTTTCTTTCTTTCTTTCTTTCTTTCTTTCTTTCTTTCTTTCTTTCTTTCTTCTTCTTCTTCTTCTTCTTCTTCTTCTTCTTCTTCTTCTTCTTTTTTGTTTGTTTTTTTGTTTGTTTATGCATTTCCTAGTTCAGGGATATTTGGGTTGCTTCAGTGTTTGATAACTACAAATGAAGCTGCTACAGACACTATATATAGGTTTTTGTTTTGTTTTATGTAAGATCATTATTAATATATAATTCACATAGGTACAAATCATACATCTAAGGTGTACAATTCACTGGTGTTCAGTGTATTTGTAGAGTTATGCAAACATCAACTCAATAAACTTTAAAATATTGTTTTTGCCCAATGGTGAATTCCATTTTTAACATTTTGAGTCAAACTGTTTTCCAAAGCAGCTGCCCCACTTTACAGTCACATCTGAGTAGTTTTATTATAACCATCCTAGTGGTTGTGAAGTAATATCTCGTTGTGGTTTTGATTTACATTTCCCTAGAGCTAATCTTGTAAAACATTTCTCATGTGCTTTTTAGTCATCTGTAGACCTTTTTTAGATAAAAATAGATTACTATTTTTCAGAAACTTAAATGCATTTGTCCCATTTTTAAAAAATGGGCTATTTATCTTTTTATTATTTATTTATAAGAGTTCTTTATATATTTCAGCCACAGTTCTCATCAACTACATAATTGTAGCAAAATTTTTCTTCCATTATATAGATTGTCTTTTTATTTTATCTTTTATTTTATTTTTATTTTTTATTTTATTCTCCTTAACTGTTTCACCCATTCCCTCCCCAAGCTCCCTCTGGCAACCACCAGTTTGTTCTCCATATTTGAGAGTCTGTTTTTGTTTGTTTGTTTGTTTGTTTTTCTTTGTTTTGTTCCTTAAATTCCACACATGAGGGAAATCATATAGTATTTGTCTTTCTTTGATTGATGAATTTACTTAACAGTATAACTTTTATGTCTATCCATGTTGTTGCAAGTGGCAAGATTTTGTTCTTTTTATGGCTGCATAATATTCCATTGTGCATCCACATATACTGATTCTTTTTTTTATCCCTTCATCTATGAATGGACATTGGGCTATTTTGAATAATGCTGCAATAAACACAAGAGTGCATATATCTTTTCAAACTCATGTTTTTGTTTTAAGTACACAGTAGTGGAATTATAGGATCTTATGGTAATTCTATTTTTAATTTTTTGAGGAATTTTCACTCTGTTTTCCAAAACAGCTGCACCATTTTACATTCCTATCAAAGGTCCACAAGGGTTCCTTTTTCTCCACATCTTTGCCAAGACACATTACTTTTTGTGTTTCTAATTTTAGCTATTCTGTTAGGTAACATCTCATTGTAGTTTTGATTTGCATTTCCTTGATGATAGTGATGTTGAGTATCTTTTTGTGTGTGTGTATTGGCAATTTTTATATCTTCTTTGGAAAAATGTCTATTCAAGTTTTCTGTTCATTTTTTAATTGAGTTGTTTGTTTTTTATATTAAATTGAGTAGTTTTTAAAATATATTTTGGATATTAATCTTTCATCAGATATATTATTTGCAAATATCTTCTCCCACTCAGTAGGTTGACTTTTTGTGTTGTTGACAGTTCCCTTTGCTGTGTAAAATCTTTTAATTTTTGTGTAGACCCAATAGTTTAATTTCGTTTCCCTTCCTTTTTATAGTTTTAGTTATTAAATTTAAATATGCAATAATTTTGAGTTAATTGCTGTGTATGTGTAAGGATTTCAACTTTATTTTTTCACATGTGGAATTCCAATTTTCCCAACATTGCTTTTGAAAACACTTTTTTTTCCCCATTAAATTGTCTTGGCACACTTGTCAAAATCAATTTACCATAAATTCGAAGGTTTATTTCTGGCCCTTGACTCTCTTATATTGATCTATATGTCTGCCCTATGTCAGTAACACATTGTTTTCATTACATAACTTCATATCAAATTTTTAAAATCAAGAAGTGTGAAACCTCCAACTTTGTTCCTTTTTTAAGATTTTAGCTATTCTGCATCCCATGATTTTCCATAAGACTTTTAGTATTATCTTGTGAATTCTATGATGAAGAAATTTGGGATTTTTATAGTGGTTATATTGAGTTTGTAGATCAATTTGAGTAGTATTTCCACCTTAAAAATATTAAGCATTCAGGGGCGCCTGGGTAGCTCAGTGGGGTAAGCCTCTGCCTTGGCTCAGGTCATGATCCTCAGGGTCCTAGAATTGAGCCCCACATCATGCTCTCTGCTCAGCAGGGAACCTGCCTTTCCCCCTCTCTCTCTGCCTGCCTCTCTGTCTACTTGTGATCTCTCTGTCAAATAAATAAATAAAATCTTTAAAGAAAATTAAGCATTATGATCCATGAACATATAATTTTTGAAAAATAAATATTTTGCAAATATTTAGATTTTTTTCTTAAAAGAGAGAGAGAAAGAGTGCGTGAGCAGGGTGGGAAGGGAAAAAGGGAGAGGGAAAAAGAAAATATCAAGCAGGCTCCACACTCAGCACAGAACTTGATTTAGGGCTTGATTCCATAACCCCACAATCATGACTTGAGCCCAAATCAATAGTCAAATGCTTAACTTGACTGAGCCACAAAGGTACCCCACAAATATTTAGACCTTTAATTTCTTACAACAACGATTTGTAGATTTATTTGTTTTATTCCTGTATCCACCATTTAGCCTCTGTAGTAATGTCCTCTTTTCTTGATGTTATTATTAATGTTAATCTCTCTTTTTTCCTGTCGAAGTGGTAGATTATGAATTTTCTTGATATTTTCTAAAAATTATCTTTGTTTCTATGGATTCTATGTTATCTTTACATCATTGTTTTGTTCTTCTACTTATTTTTCATTCATTTTTCTTGCTTTTTATTTAATTTGCTATTCTTTTCCCCATTTCTCAAGGTAGAAGCTCTGATTATCTTTGACCTTTATTATTTTTAATACAAACATTTACTGCTATAAATTTCCCTCTCAGCACTGCTTTAGCTGCATTCCACAAATTTTGATATATAGTAATTTAATTAAAATATGTTTTTATTTTTCTTTGTAGCATACATTTATAACCATTAATTATATAGAACTGTGCTGTTTGATTTCAACCTACTTGAGGATTTTCCAGATATCTTTGTGATATAGATTTATATGTTTATCTTGATATTATCAGAGAACATACTTTGTATGCATTCCATTCTTTTAGATTTTTTATGATTTGTCTTGTGGCCTACATTGCCTTAGTGAATATTTCATGAACACTTGGAAGAATATCTGGTTTGTAGTTGTTGAATGTTGTATAAATGTCACTTTCTAGTTCAGAGATTGGCAACCTCTTAAAGAGGAAAAGTAGTACATATTTTAGACTTTACAGACCAAGAAGCAAAACTGAAAAGACCATGTAATAAGTATATAACCACTTATAATGCAACCATTTTAAAGTGTAAAATCCATGATTAGCTCCCAGGCCACACCAAAAAAGGTGGTAGCCCATATCTGATTGGTAAACCATAATTTGCCAAACCCTGTTTTTAGTTACTTGATGGTACTATTAAGATAGTTGTGGGTTTTTTTTTTGTTTTTTTTTTTAACTATCTTAAGCTTTTTTTTTTTTTTTTTTTCTCCTTCTTTAAGTTTTTTAAGGGGAGGTTGGATGCATGGGTGACTCAGTCAGTTGTGTCTGCCTTCAGCTCAGATCATGATTCCAGGGTCTTGGGATCAAGTTCCACATTAGGCTCCAAGCTTGGTGGGGAGTCTGCTTCTCCTTCTGCCCTTCTTCCTGTTTGTGCATTCTCTCTCTCTCTCTCTCTCTCTCACACACACACACACACACACTCCCTCTCAAATGAATAAATAAAATCTTTAAAAATATGCATTTTAAAAATATTTTATTTATATCTTTGTTAATGTTCTGTCTTATTGCTTTACAATTACAGAGAAAGGGGTATTGAAATCTTCTAGTGTAATTGTGGACTTTTATATTTCTCCTTCTTAAAATCAAGTTTTAGCGTTTCTAATATTTTGGAGTTCTCTATATACAGATGGTTTTTAAGATTGTTATGGATTTGAAGTTTAATGAAATTCTTGAATCTGTGAATGTATGCTTTTTACCAAATTTAGGATGCTTATAAAAACTGTTTTTCAAATATGTTTTGTATAGCAGTTACATTTTCCTCTTTTAAAAACTCTAATGATAAAAATATTAAACATTTAAATATTATTCCACAGGTCACTAAGGCTCTGTTTATTTTGTTTTCCATCTTTTTTTTTTCTTGTTTTGTTCAGACCTGGTCAATTTCTATTGTTCTGCATCAAATTTACTATCTCTTTCCTCTGTCATCTCCATTCTACTTTGAGCTTATTCAGTATTTTTATTTTTCAAATATTGGTTTATTTTCTGTTCTAATACTTCTATTTGCTTTTGTTTTATAGTTTCTATTTCTCCGTATTCATTTCAAGAGTGCCCATGTTTACCTCATAAAGCTTGATAATAATTTCTTTAGATTGTTGTGTGGTAATTCCTATATCTGTGTCATCTTAGGGTTGTCATCTGTTGATTTTCTTTTCCCTTGATAATTGGTCAGATTTTTCTGGTTCTTGGTCAAATGTTCTGGGTCCTGATGTTTTGGGTAACTTTGGATAGTGTCTGGACATTTGGAAACTGTTATAAACTAGGTCTTCCTAAAGTCCATTTGATAATGCTGATTTTTGTTTCTTTTAGCAAGGAGTCAAATTATCTATAGAATGCAAGTCAGACTGCCTTCTGCAGGTAATCTAATGTAAATCTAATGTGTTGTGTTCTTTGAGTCTGTTTGTCACCTGAGGAGTAGCAGTGGTTTATACAGTAGTTCACTTTTCAAACTCTTGGCTATGCTTCTTGGGTACATTCTGCACAAGGACACTTGGAGGTGAGCTCAGGACTTGCATTGTTTCACATGCAGATAGGGGATCTCCAGTTTATTCATCTGTTTCACATGCAGATAGGGGCTCTCCAGCTTATTCCCAAGTTGTTGTACAGATCCATGTATCTGAGCCTGCCCTTGGGACAAGGTAAAAAGAGGGAAAAATATATATATATATGTACATATATATATATGCATATATAAAAAATAATATAAAGGAATTCCAGATATATATATATATTAGGAATTCCAGATATATATATATATTACATTATTATTTTTTAACAATACCTTTATATACTCTTTATGAATCCAAGGTTATGGGTGTTTTTCTTAATCTCTAGATATTTGTGCCACTTCTGCAATGTGGTATTGTAGCTCTGCACTGGTGCTGGCTTTGGAAGAGGAGAATTATAAAGGGGGGAAACAAAGAATTATCCTACTCACTTGAGCTTGCAGGTGGCTTTTTTCCTGGCCTTCTGGCCAGAGGAGGAATTACAAAAGATTTTTGATGATAGTATCCATCCTACAGTTTAATTTGTCTCACAGTGGGGAGATTAAGAAGAAACAAAAACTGAATCACAACATGACCATATTAGCTTTTATTCAAGTTTTAATGTCCTTCCCAGTTTTCCTATTCTTACTTACTTGTCGGATTTTTCAAGCAGTTGCTTTTTGTATTTTGTTTAGTTTAAGTAACTGACTGCAATATGCTTACTGTGATTGGGAGTCTTACTCCTCCCTTTTCAATTCTGAGACAACACACACACACACAGACACACACACACGCACACTCTAAAAATAGAAGTCCTACAAAAAAGGGTATTACTCTATACTTCTCCATACTAAATGTTCAAGTTTACTTATTCATGAAAAGTACAGTTTTATTTTGTTTTGTTTTTTTGTTAGCATTAGATAGGGTTTGGGCTTTGGGGAACAGAACTCACACTTATGAGTAGTTATCTTCTCATAGAGGGATAAATTGAAATTGCTGTTTCTAAAGAAAGTATGCTATTTTTTCCAGAATCTTGATTTCCTTAAAACCTTTAGCAAAGTTCAGAGACAAATTATCATAAGTGATTAGTTATGCTGTGATACCTGAATAATTAAACAATATCTTAGTGCTAACATTTGATTCAATTTGTAATTAATTTTTATCCTAAAAAGATAAACTGGGCAAATGTCTCTCAAGTGGTCATGCAATACTGCCAAAGACATTACAAGGAAATATCTTTTCATGAATTTTAAAATTATCTGATCCCCTATGATTAAACATGCACACATATATATACACACTCACATATATATGTCGCAATTGAAATTCATTATTGCTAAATGATCTTGAAAAGACAGTAAACCTATTTAAGCATCTTTTTGGAATGATTTTTATCAACACCTCCCTAGGTATCTTACAATGTGTTTTGTAACTTTGAAAATTAAAATTAAAATTAGTGAGATTCCAAATACCCAAGACATTTAAAATCAACCTCTGTGCCATGGAGTAATTGGGGCTAAGATAAAAGTTATAGTCCACAAAAGGCTAAATATTGATCTGTTCCGTTTGCATCCATTATTGCTGATCTTTCAGGATTTAAATATCGATTGTGCACTGCAGTTACGATAAGCTAGAGCAAAGGCTCATCCATATTGCGATGTTGGGCAAAAGAGAAAGAGTTTTAACCTCAATAAGCCTGTGGCCTAGTTAGAAAATGCCATCCTCCTTCTAAATCTTTAGCCTGGCTATGAAAAATTAATAATTTATTAAAACATATTTTATTACAGGGCTTTCCCTTCTGTCTTCCTGGCATAATGCCAGTGTACACTATGAAGTAACAGTTGGAAAATGACCTCCACTTCTTCAAATGAGTTGTTTCTTTAGTTTGGCTTAATGTTAATCACTTATTTTTTAAAAAAATACAAGAAATGTTTCTTAAGATGGCTAAACTTTCATGGTCATTGTGGCTCTCTGCCAGAACTTAAGATGACATCAGAGTGATGTTACTATGACTATGCCAGCCATCCTAGAATTATAATGCATTGCTCTGATGATATATTAAACATTGACTTGGAAATTGAATATATAATTGGCAATGACAGAAGGAAGTATGATTTAATATCTTCCATGCCACCTTCCTCTTCAACCCCCAACCCCTCACTGAATTGCTTAGGGTCATGTCTTCTCAATGCATTTCCATTATTTCAAATAGAATATCCTGATGTATGGTACACATTTATAAGCTCCTACCAAAACCCCTTGGTTGGAAATATTTTGTACAAATTACAGCACTCGAAGGACTATCCCATTCCTTCTTTTTCCCATAAAGTAGAATTAAAGGCTCAATTTTCCCCCTCCTTCCCAATAAACAGTACATGGCTAGTTAAACATTAAATACCTGATTGCTCATAGATCAAGAGAGCATAAAACATGCCTTAAAACATCTTACATTGAAGCTCATTTGTTTTCAGTCTGTCCAGAAACCATATTTATAAACTCTCAGCCAACCTTTCAGAGACAAAATATCGTTACATTTTTACCAACGTAGCAAAATCAACTTCTGCCACATTGTCTCATTGACATTTATTTCTTATAATAATCAGCAAAAAAAAGTATTATTGTGAAGAAAATCAGAAGGCAATAAGTTTATGTTGCCCTTGAGTCACTACTTTATATTTGTCTGTCTGTGTTTTCTGGGGATATCTTTCATTTATTTTCTCTTTAAACTATCATCTGCGCTGTCAGGTATTTTCCTAAAAACCCTACGATGTGATTTTCAGAAACATTGTCTTAAATTTATCATCCTGAGAGAAACCACAGACACTGATTTCCCTTTTACCTTTACTTTCGGGTTTCTAGCATCTGACATTATTTGGCCTTGTGTGTTGCAAGAAAGGTGTAGCTCACAGTTTGATGACAACTTCCTATACTCTGCCTTTTTCAAGTTTCAAATAATTACATATTTTTAAAATAAGTGCTGTTAAAAACTTTTCAGCATCATCTCTTTACATTTTTTTGTTAAAAATAATGTATAATAAAAAAATTAAAACAAAAATAATGGATAGTGAATACACCAACATTATTTTTCCTAAAAATAGTGGCATATAGTAAAAAAAATAGTGGCATATAGTAAAATTATTCTCGGGACGCCTGGGTGGCTCAGTCGGTTAAGCAGCTGCCTTCGGCTCAGGTCATGATCCCAGCGTCCTGGGATCGAGTCCCACATCGGGCTCCTTGCTCGGCAGGGAGCCTGGTTCTCCCTCTGCCTCTGCCTGCCTCTCTGTCTGCCTGTGCTCGCTCTCTCTCCCTCTCTCTCTGACAAATAAATAAATAAAATCTTTAAAAAAAATTTAAAAAAAAGTAAAATTATTCTCAATCCTCACAGATTTCAAAAACAAAATACTACTCAATTCCCACAAAAATTATTCACAGAAGGAAGGTTTTGACAATTGCATTGTCCTCCAATTGGCAAAATACACTACAGGATCACATCCACTCAGCCCTTTGACCAGCAACTGTCTTTACTTATGTTGCACATTTTTGAATAAATGAAATTTCTCCCCCAATTTTATATTTGTGACGTTACCACTTTGGTTTTTTAGGGAGGAGTGCTTTCTGGGACTGCTTTCTTTTTCATTCTCATCCCTCAAAGCAATTAGAAATGATAAACTTGCTTTCCCTGAAATCTGTACCATGCAGATTTTAGTTTAAAGACAATTGTCAAGAGAGCTCTTCCCAACATGTTGTCTTTGACTGAGGCTGCATCCTGAAAGAGGTTAGAGATAGTAAGAAATGTCAAGATAACATTTAGAATACATATATTTGGATGGTAAAATTACATTTTAATGACAGAAGTGGTTTGATTGAAAGAAATTTTCATGTTTTGTGTTTGCATGTTCTGCAATTCTCTAGGAACTTTCCCATCTAAAATTGTTTTCCCTGTCATCTAGAGCCAGAATGGTCCCTGGACTGTGATAGCACAGAAAAATTATGGTGGTTACATTATTACTATATAGCCACTGAAGACAAGATTTAGGGGAACTCAGGGTTACATTTTGTGATTTTACAGTAAAGTAGTCTGTATATATGTGTACTATATATACAATGTACATATTGTATATGTACATACAAGTGTACAATAAAGTCATCCTCTGTCCTCAGCGTTAGGATGTCTGCAATCCCCTTAGAACTGTTTTTGGTTTTTCTTTTAGTTTTAATACAAAAAGTATCTTAAAATTCTCACTATTTGGTAGAATCCATTCACTTTTATTCATTTTTCTCAAAGTGAGTTTGGGGGTACCATTTATTTGCATAGGGCTCTTATAAAAATTTGGGTTCTTGGGGCTTGGGACAGATCTGCTAAATCAAATTATGTAGAGTAATTAAAATTACTATTTTGAAAAATTGGAATTCTGATATACTGCTGGTGAGAATACAAAATAGAGCAACCAATCTGGAAAAGTGGTTGGCAGTTTTTCAAGTTGTTGAACATGGAATTAACATATAAACCAGCATTTCCACTCTACGTAACAGGAGAAATGGAAAAAAATATATACAAAAAGTTGTACATGAATGTTCCTAGCAGTATTATTCACTGTAGCCAAAACGTGTAATGAACCCAAATGTCCATAGACTGATAAAGATACATTTAATGTGGTGTATCCATGAATCCATAGGATAGAGTATTATTCAGTAGTATAAATGAATGAAGTACTCATACATTTTACAATGTGAATAAACCACAAAAGAGTATGCTAAGAAAGTAAAAAAAAGACAATATATTCTATCACACCATTTATATTAAGTGTGCAAATCTATATAAATAGAAAATAACAAGTCCATGCAATAGAAAGCAGTAGTAGATTAGGACAGGAGTTGGCATGTGTTTTGGGGGCATGATGGCGTGGTCTAAAATGAGATCATAATGATGTTTTACCAGCTCTAAATATGCTAAACACATTAAATTATACACTTTAAATGAGTGAAATTTATGATATGCAAATTGTATCTTAATAAAGCTTAAAAACAAACAAAACAAAACAAAAAACAAAAACTTATCATATCCTGATATCATATCCAAGCAGCATAGGTGTCCTGAGAGCCATATAAAGAACAAGCCTTTAACTCCCACAAACAGGTATTATGATTTCCATATCAAAAATTTGACATTATTCTTTAGAAATGTTTTCTCTAAACTGTTATGATAAACATGAAAAAGTTGAGAGTTATATGGTTTTCCCAAAGCCATGCATAGCTTTTTTGCCTTTTTGTTGAATTTGGACAAATTTGCTTACTTCAGTTGCACTAAAAGTCTATTTCAGCAGCATATGGATATGGAACTGGAAACATGGAAACATGGATTTTTTTTTTTTTTTGTAGAAAGGAATAGTGTGATGCTTTTGAAAAATTGACAAAGATTAGAAGAATGAATTAGTTGGCTCTGGACTTACTATCAGTACTGTGCTCCTAGACAAGATACTAATTTTCCCTCTATTTTAGTTTTACAACCAATAAAATAGGATAGATAATATGATCTATCTCATAGGATAGATAATATGATCTATCTCATAGGAATATTATGAACATGAAACTATATAATCAGAACTATTAGCAGGGTACCTGTCATATATAAAATCAATTGTGAAATTTACAACGACTTTTTAAAATTTTGCTTCTGTTTGTACACTTGCCCCAGGCCTTTCATTATTAGGAACAAATATTCCCACCCATAGCCTCCCTTACTCCCAGAATCCCTTACTCCCTTTACTCTATACCCCCAGCATCATTTACTCCACCCTTCAGCTCTCATTGGCTCTATATATAACCTGCCCAGAAGCTCACCCTCCCAAACCCCAGTTCTCCTGATCATATTTTAATGTGTTTGTAAGGCTTTTTCCAAATTTCTGTTTAAATCAAAAGTAAAAGCTCAAATATCTCTCTAGAGCTTTCCAGGCCTTAGTCTGGTCTGACATTTTTAATATTACGGCTTAATCATCCACTGCTCCTCAAAAATCTAATTGTGTCCTGTATACTTCTCTGTGTCTCTTTCATGTATGTCTTTTCTATCTCCTCATCTGCCTGTCTGAAATGGAGCCCCCATCCTTCATCAACCATTGACATACAGGCCATTCTTGACCCAACCTTTGGGAGGATTTCCCTCTTTATAGTAGCCTCTCTGATCTCAATCATGAGGATCCTCACTACTCAGAATTGGCTCTGCCCATCAGTTATAAGACATTCACTGGGATCTTTTTTGGAAATAAAGAATCTCTCAGTCTCCACCCAGGCATAAAGATTCAGAATCTGCATTTCATCAAATTCTCAAGGTGATTTTTTTCTCATTGAATTTTGAGAAGTGGTGTCTTGGAACACTTGGAGCAGTAGTGATCAATGTAAGTTGTGTGCTAGAATCACCTGGGATCTAAAAATAATGACACCTGTGCTCTATTTGCTGATGGTTTGATTCATTTGATTTGGCTTTTATCCTAGGAATTTTATTCTCAAAAGTATCTGGTGAATCCAGTATTTAGGCAAAGCTAAGAGCTACCAACTTTGAGCCAAAATGACACCATTACATATAACCTGTGCTCTTTTTCAATATTTTATAGATTAAAATCAACCTTAATATATATTTAATATATATATGTTCTGTTTAGTGAAAATTCATATATGATTAGAGGAAAAAGTCACTGAAACCATGGTAAAGTCAAAATATTCATACTAAGTTTAAAAACAGTTATAATTTCTTACTACCACTGTCCAAGCTTGTATGCTTATAGCAGAAAAAAAAAAATCTAATATCTGAAAGCTATCATTTAGGGATACCTGGGTGGCTCAGTCAGTTAAGCATCCTCCTTCAGCTCAGGTCATGATTCCAGCATCCTGGGAAGGAATCCTGCATCATTGGGCATCCTGCTGAGCACGGAGTCTGCTTCTCCCTCTCCCTCTGCTGCTCCCCCTGTTTGTGCTCTCTTGCTTTCTCTGTCAAATAAATAAAATACTTTTTAAAAATGAAGTTAAATTAAAAATAAAGAAAAGCTAAGAACTATGGAGTCTTTGCATGTTCCCAAACTCCATGAATTGTCTTCTTCACATTTTTGATAATGAAACCAAAACTTAAGAAAGATTAAATAACTTGTCCAAAGTTTTACATCTAGTAAGCACTACGATCAGTATACTGACCTCAGTTACATCCCATGCCAGGTACTTTCCCACAGCAACAGACAAATAACCCCATAGAGCAATAATGAAAGCATCACTTTTCGTTCCATTTCAGAACCAATTCTTGACTCTAACTCTTCCATTCTCACTTTAGCTGTCAGACTCTATCATCTTTTACATGAATCTTGCAATAATTGCTCAATGGCTGTATCTTAGTCAAGTTCCTCAGTTTTCCATGGTATATTGTTTCCAGAGACAGTTCTGTGAAACATAATTTGCAAAATGTTCTTTCCTTTTCCATCCACATGATGACTCCTTCAGACAGCACAATTCTCCATATTTTGACACCTACCTTCACGATGTTGCCTATTGTTTTTCCTTGGCTCACACTCTTTTTCCCGATCTTCAATGTCTGGTGTATTCTTGAGGGTCCACATCAAAAGTCTACTAAAATATGATCTATACTTCTAATATTTAAATTCTAGTAACTGATTGGAAGCACCCAGTTTGGGAGGAGCAGTGCTTTGAAACTTGAGATAATGTAGAAGAGTACCAAGTTAAGGGTCATCTCTTCTTTAGAGCATTTTATATTCATGACTCATTGTGGAATCTAAAGTATTGAATGTTCTGCACCCAAATTTAAAGAGCATTTTTAAACAGGGTTGAAAAAATATTTTAAAGGGATATTGTGAGGAAAGGAGTCAGTAAAGTTTTTAGTCAGATCTATTTCTGCCTCTAGTGAATTTTTGACATCTGAAACACTGTTCTTTTTTTTTTTTTAAGATTTTATTTATTTGACAGAGAGAGATCACAAGTAGGCAGAGAGGTAAGCACAGAGAGAGAGAGAGAGAGAGAGAGAGAGGAGGAAGCAGGCTCCCTGCCTAGCAGAGAGCCGGATGTGGGACTCAATCCCAGAACCCTGAGACCATGACCTGAGCTGAAGGCAGAGGCTTAACCCACTGAGCCACCCAGGCAGCCCCTGGGACACTGTTTTTAAGCAATATAAGACCTGGGCTCCATTATACATCTTGGTCAAACATATGATATACTACCTCTCCATTCTGTTTAGCATCAAGAATTATGGGGGAAAAATAAAGATGGGGATATATTAAGACAAATAAAATTAAAAGTTATCATACAATGATCTTGGGTAGATCAACAATGGTCTGTCACCTGCTTAACCCTCAGGAAATTAGGTTAAAATATTGAGTAGAAGAGACATAATTTCCGATCATCACTGCTTCCATGAAAAGCATAACTCCTTCAAAGCTTATTAAAAGTGACCTTAAGGACCACCTGGGTGGCTGGGTGGGTTAAGCCTCTGCATTAGGCTCAGGTCATGATCTCAGGGTCCTGGGATTGAGCCCCACATTGGGCTCTCTGCTCAGTGGGGAGCCTGCTTCCCCCTCTCTCTCTGCCTGCCTCTCTGCCTACTTGTGATCTCTCTCTGTCAAATAAATAAACAAAATCTTTAAAAAACTAAAAATAAAAGTGACCTTAATTATCTGCCTTCCCATTTGCATAGGCAGACTGATATGTTACTTTGCTTTATAACTCCACATCTAGCACATTTCTGTGTCCACCAATGATGCTCAACAAATACAAACCTCATAAAGCAATTAAAATTCAATATATCAGAATATACTCAGACTGTCTTGAAGAAAAACTAATGTTTGTGAATTACTATATGAAAAAATGTTTTCATCACTTAAAAGTCCATTCTTATAAACATTCGGGTGCACGTGCCCCTTTGGAATGTTTATAGCAGCAATGTCCACAATAGCCAAACTATGGAAAGAACCTAGATGTCCATCAACAGATGAATGGATCAAGAAAATGTGGTATATATACACAATGGAATACTATGCAGCCATCAAAAGAAACGAAATCTTGCCATTTGCGACAACAGGGATGGAACTAGAGCGTATCATGCTTAGCGAAATAAGTCAAGTGGAGAAAGACAAATATCATATGATCTCCCTGATATGAGGGAGTGGTGATGCAACATGGGGCCTTAAGTGGGTAGGAGAAGAATCCATGAAACAAGATGGGATAGGGAGGGAGACAAACCATAAGTGACTCTTAATCTCACGAAACAAACTGTGGGTTGCTGGGGGGAGGGGGGTTAGGAGAAGCGGGGTAGGGTTATGGACATTGGGGAGGGTATGTGCTTTTGGGTAAATTGGAAGGGGAGGTGAACCATGAGAGACTATGGACTCTGAAAAACAATCTGAGGGGTTTGCAGTGGCGGGGGGGGTGGGAGGTTGGGGTACCAGGTGGTGGGTATTATAGAGGGCACAGCTTGCATGGAGCACTGGGTGTGGTGAAAAAATAATGAATACTGTTTTTCTGAAAATAAATAAATTGGGAAAAAAAATTCTGAAAAAAAAAAAGTCCATTCTTATATATAGCCACCACATAGTAAATATGAATTTTAATGAATCAAGTTTGTATTGCCATGTGTATCAGTGCTGGACACATATTTAGAGATAAAGCTAATTACCACTTGACCAAACACAGATGTTTAAACTATGTTAATTCTAACAACTTGTTAATTCTATAGTTTTGTGTGTATAAAAGATGCATAATCACAAACACAAATTTTACCATAGTATTTGACTTAATTGATTGATTAGCTTGAACACAGTAGTTCTTTAATTTGACCGAACCAGACACTATCTTATTGGATTCTAATCCACTGGTCAAATCACATTCATTTATCTCAGTGTTAAATATACTATCTATTTTGCATTTAACACAATTTTACTGCTTTTATTTGAGTGATTAAGTGCTAAGTAACTTTCAAGACAGCCTTAGAATTATATTACATAGATGTTTTAATATATTTTCGAATGCTAATACTATTTTTGGCATGATCTTAAAAAACAATTTTAAGACCTGATACAAATTTGCTTGCAAACCTCCCACTTTTTTTTTTTTTTTGATATTTTGCTAAGGAAGTCCCATGAAAAATTAGTGGGTCTCTAACACAGAATTTAAATTCTTACTGGCCAATGGAATTCTGCAATTCCATTAACACAAGAGCCTGACATAGCTGAGATTTATATTGCCAGAAACTCTCATTTGATTTATAATCTGGTAATCCTTTTATCCTCCATTTATATGCAGTATAACTTGACGTAAGTGCAAGAATGCCTCCACTAATAGAATTCACGAATATTGGACCAAGACATTTTTTAGATCATAAAGTCTCCCTGAAAAGAGGAATAAAGAGGAAGGTTGGACCTGGCTCTGATGGGATCTGGCTTTAACACAGTCTAATAAAATGAAACTCAGGTTAAAACTGCTGATTTTAGGACATTAGACTGGCACGGAGTTCTCTTTAGATGGGTCTGTTCCCTCAGCGCAGCCCCCGTAACTGTTTTACCAGTCCTCAGGCTACAAAGAGTTAGATATTTATAGTTTTTGGTACATTCATATTAAAAAGTTATGGAGAGTTGTGAAGTGGACATATATGGGAGAAGCAAAGGAAGTAGAACCTGGGAGGAGAGAAAATCCTAAGCACCATACTAAGCCTGGGAACCCTCTGGGATGTAAAGCAAAGGACAACAAAGAAGGCTTGCCACAGCCACTTCATTTACAGAATGGTGTTTTTAGATCAGACACCATTAAGCAAATTGTAAACTAAGAATCCGAGGTTTATTATCTGTTGCCATCCTCTCTCTCTCTCTCTCTAACCTTCTCACCCTTTCTCATCCCCCTTACATCCTGTTTGGTTGCTGTTCTTTGAACTCGGTTTGGGAATTGATTTCTCTCAGTATTTTTTTTTTTTTTAAAGATTTTATTTTATTTATTTGACAGAGAGAGATCACAAGCAGGCAAAGAGAGAGAGAGGAGGAAGCAGGCTCCCTGCGGAGCAGAGAGCCCGATGCGGGACTCGATCCCAGGACCCTGAGATCATGACCTGAGCCGAAGGCAGCGGCTTAACCCACTGAGCCACCCAGGCGCCCCGATTTCTCTCAGTATTTACCACTTAACAGTAAAATGCTTTTTCTGTTTCTAACCATCCATTCAAATGCTGATATTGAGTAAATATTATTTTATTTTTATGATCTTTCTCTATGTGCTTCAAAATTCTCGTTTAAAATCCTCTTAGGTATGTAAGAAACATATAGATATATATAGATGTAGATATATCCGTTTCCATGTATAATTCCTGCATGAAGAAAATAATTTAGAAGACTTTATATTGCATTTTGGAGGTTAGTGGGATATGAAGGGACCTGGGATGCTTGCTTTTGTTCTTTTGTATGTTTTCCAAGCTTTCTTCTTGAATATAGATTATTTGGAGTTTCAAAAAATTCAGAAATACTCTTGTGAAGAAAGAACTTTGCAAAGTACCTAAATTATTTGAAGAGAAACATATGATAGCATATATTGATAAGACCATAGGAGGGCAGTGCTTTCTGATGCTTAATGGGATATCCAAAACAAGATACTACTCAGGTAGTTTCTACCACTTTAGCTTTTTTGAATTTCCTGTGATTTATGTGCCATTCTCTCATCATACCAATAATGGCTTTGTTATTTTTATTATACGCCATTACAAAACTTCAAATACACTGCATCCATAATACTAGATAAACTGTGATGAAACATGTTTAAATGTTAATTTAACCACCTAGTTACAGCATTAAAATGAATTTCAAGGACACCTGAGTGGCTCAGTTGGTTAAGTATTCATCTCATGGTTTCAGCTCAGGTCATGATCTTGTGGTTGTGATGGGACCCCATATCAGGCTCTGTGCTCAATTGGAATCTGCTTCATATTGTCTCTCCCTGTCCCTCTCATTCAATCTCTCTCTCTCAAATAAGTAAATAAAATCTTGGAAAAAAAAATTTCCAAGCAAAGCAAGATAAAAAATATATTTACCTCTACACTTAATAGCTTCAGAAATAGAATCGTAAATGTGGATACATAATTCTACTGAATTAAAAGTTGATCTTTTTTTTTTTTTTTAAAGATTTTATTTATTTATTTGACAGAGAGAAATCATAAGTAGACTGAGAGGCAGGCAGAGAGAGAGAGGGAAACAGGCTCCCTGCTGAGCAGAGAGCCTGATGCGGGACTCGATCCCAGGACCCTGAGATCATGACCTGAGCCGAAGGCAGTGGCTTAACCCACTGAGCCACCCAGGCGCCCCAAAAGTTGATCTTTATTTTAATGATCTTTACATCAGGAAAAGGTGAGAGACTGAGATCAAGAGAGGGAGAGATGCAGGGAAAAGGAGGAGGGAGAAAAAGGAGAAAGTTACATTGGCAATTTGAAGCAAGATCCTATGCCTGGATCAAAAGCTTAATACACTCTTTGGTTATGAGTCCACTCCAAAATGCCCCTGTGTCTTCTAAAGGAAGAATATCGTTGATAGGATCCTATAGCACAAACATCCTACCTCACAGTTTGAGCTAAATACAAAGCCTGGCATCATAAAAGTTGTACAACTAACTCTTCCTCTATTAAAAAGCATATATTTATTATTAATTATTATTAAATTTCTTAATTTTAGAGTATTAGAGGGCAATGTAGAAATTTTGTTGACTCATTAGAAAGACCTAATGTGATACTCTGCACGATGTAACATTGTATTAAAAGGCTATATTTATAGCATTAATTTTAAGTCCCCATTTGAGCTGTTGTATTAGAGAGGAATACAAAAAAGGTAAATATAAAAGTTAAACTGAAAACTTTGCCTATTTAGTTTTCCAGTTTGCTGAACACACATTTTCTCTCCTCTTCTTGCCTCTTGTCTACCCCCTCTAAATCCCCTTAACTCCTTACTTCTTTTTTATTTCCCTCTCATATTGCCCTCTATTTTTTTCTGACTCCTTTCTCTTTATTTTTTAAAAAAATTTTCTTCCACCTGACTATCCTATAAATAGAGCTTTTCATATTACTTGTCAGTTTTGAATTCCATTCATTTATTCACAGTGACCATCAAAGACAAATTATTGTTTCCTGCTCAAGCAATTAACGTTTTCAGAAAGGTCATGCTTTATAGAAGTTCATAATTCAGTAAAAATGAATCAAATAAAATATTGGTTAAGTTTTATATTCTACTTCCCTATGACTTGTGATCTGGTTGTGCTGAAATAAAATTAGGAAATTACTTGGAATTAATTTAAGCATTATACAGCATTATACTAGAAGTAATCATATGTGTAGTGCATTACTATAATGCATTATTCTTTATCTTCTAGATAATGATTACCTCCATGATACAATAACATAATACCATGACTACACTCAATTTTTCAGCAAAATATATTTAATTCTGTGATAATCAAGAAATCAGTGCATTACAATGTCTATAAAACTGTGTCATACTGGGCAAGAATAATGCATCATTTATACCTTTTTCTTTAACTTAATATGGAAATTTTTCAGTTATTAATTGTAAGTATTTTTTATCTTGAATGAAAATAAGCAGAGTAGGAGATAGGAGGAAATATTTGGCATTCCAAAATTAACTCGAATCCTTGATATATGTTTTTCAGTAAGTGTGTGTATGCACATGTGTGTTTTTAAGCAAAAACTTAACACAAAATGGAAAAAGATATGTTCCAGCTGTAACAAAAAAAATAATATTGCAGTATTTTATAAACCATCCTCTTGGAGAATTCATCTTCCTTAGGAACAATGGATTCTTTCCAGAGGTAAGAAGATGAGTTAACGTATTTGTAAATATCATTTTGGGTTGTTTGATCTGTGAAGATTTCCTAAAAATAAGTTGGTAGAAGTTGCAGAACTAGAACTACCTGATTTAATTACCTTTTTAAAAATATTATCGGGACGCCTGGGTGGCTCAGTTGGTTAAGCAGCTGCCTTCGGCCCAGGTCATGATCCCAGCGTCCTGGGATCGAGTCCCACATCGGGCTCCTTGCTCGGCGGGGAGCCTGCTTCTGCCTCTGCCTGCCATTCTGTCTGCCTGTGCTAGCTCGCTCTCCCTCTCTCTCTCTCACAAATAAATTAAAAATCTTTAAAATAAAAAAAATATTATGAATTGCTGGGAATGTTGCTTAACTCGATGATTCTCAGTTTTTACTAAAGATTGTTCTCCTAATGTTACTGTTTGGATTCAAGGATATAATAAAAGTTAAAACAACTAAATTAAGTACACAATACACCTTTCTTCCTTTCTTTCCCCTTCCTTTCACAAGTGCATTTTATCCTTATTTTTAGGATTTCACAGGTGTCAGGGTAATTATTTTCTTATACCTCTTAAAATAAGAACATTACTGGACTCTTTTTGATTGTACTGAATTATATCTTCATTTGTAGAAAGTATTGAAGCCTTATGATAAAATAATCTAAGTTAAATATAATTGTCTCCAAAACAGGTGTTTATCCAACTGAATTTTCTATTTTTCCTTTAAATGAACAATATGAACCACCTGATCAAAAGAATTTTTGTCTTTGTTTTTAGCCTTAGTGGCTAGAAAAATACCTTAGACATATAATACACTTAACATTTGTTGAACTGAAAATACAATCAAATTTATATTTTTATCCATTTTCCTCAACCTATTTTAATTGGATAAGGTTCTGACTTAAATTGATTTTATTAAAAATGGACAACTTAATATTCTAAATTGTAATGTAAAATTATCTTTATATTGGTTAAAATACAGAGTTGAAAATGTGATATACATAATAGAAACTCAATAAAGATATCACCCTACTCATTGCTGGAAATAAACCAAGCATCCAAAGTTTATCCAAACTATTTAGAAAAAAGAATAATCATTTACTGTCACAGCCAATATGAGATAAATACTAACATAAAGTTCACAAATATACTCATTATCCTTGAGAAGTATTTTTTTTTTTAGAGAAGTATTTTTAATGTTAGTTTGCAAAATTGAATGCTCATCATGATTCCTGTTGCTCCAGATGGTGGAATACAACTGTGGAATCTGGATTCATGTAAACATTTCATTTTTTGGAATTTTTCAAGAAGACTTGAAGTTTGTGATACGTGTTACTGTGTTCTTCTTTTGTAGTTTATTTTCAAAACACACACACACACATACATACACACACACATTTCTTTTTACTCTTCTACTATAGTAAAAACTTTGTAGAACAGGAAGAAGATAAGAACTACCATATGGAGAGTAGAAAATTTAGGGTAAGTCCTCAAAAGCAATGGATGTAAGAATCCAGGAAGATCTTGAACTATTATTCCTTTACTTTAATTTTTAATCATGAAAATACTTGCTAGAAAAAGGGACTTTGTCTAAAATGGCAATGATTTTTATATTCAGATATTTGCTATGTAAAATAATTGGATGTCAGATGAAGAACTGCCTGTCATATTTTGCTATTAAAATAATATATTTTTGTGCATAACTAGACCTGCCTTGGTGAGTTACTATAGCCTATGGTCTCTCTGAGATTTTCCAGTGGGATTTTAATAATACTCTTATGTTTGCCATCTTAAGCAGTACAGGCTGTTAAACTCAATTTGTAAGAAAAATATTCAGGTATAAAACCAGATAATCTGTATCCCCTTGGAATCAAAAGTCACTTTGCCAAAATATTTTAACACGCGAAATTGCTTCTTGAGAGATGTTTGCCATGATAAAATGACAGAAAACTACATTTCCATTATAATTATAACTGACTCGTGGTGCTAAGTTTTTATAATTTAAAGGTATTCTCAACTCTGACAGCCCTTCCATGTTGAATTATGCATCTCAGGCTCTTAAATAGTTCTGCTGGCACGAGACAGCTGAGATGAAGTTGTCTTTCTAAAATAATTGCTCCATGGAGCATCCATTATACCTTCAGAAAAAATGTATTACTTGACTTCTACAAATTATAGACTAGCCTATAATGGGTATTTTTGACAGCTATTAGCTTAAAAAAAATCTGAACAGTAAAATGAGTATTGATATCACAATGGTGTGCCGTGCATGTTAATACCAACCTTCTCTGTACTTCCCTTCTAAAGCATGATGTAATAATTAATTATAATACTATTGATGTAACTGAACTCATATTAAAAATATAGTATTGGCAAAGTGTGTCATTTTCTCACCTGTGAGATAAAAGCATTAACTGAATATTTACAGTAGAAATTGAAGACACTGTCTGAATTTAAAAGACAAAAAAATGAATCACTTTTGGTAATGTTTTATTGGATTATGACATTATCGCATGTATTTTAAAAATTGTGAATGAGACAGTAATCAAAGAAAGATAAAGATCATATTTTTATCTTCCAATCTCTTACTCAAAATTTTGAACACCAGTGAAAACACGATTTATCAAAAATTAATTAAAATACATGTACTTATTTTTATCAAGAATTCAATGCTTTCAATTTACAGTAGTTAAAATTTTCCTAATAACACTTGCAAATGTCCTTGCAAGAACATTGTATCTCACAGAACAATAATAATCCCATTATTAAAATCAAGCATTGAGACAATAGTGACAGTCAAGAATCAGTGCCTATTTTCGTTACTGTTTCTATATATATCAATTAAATGTAGTTATGTGACATAAAATATTTGTTAAATTTAGAAGAACTCTATGCAAATATAGATAAAGTTTTCTATGGTGTATAAATATGTGGTAAATATCTTCTAAGTCCATTGCATTGCTAGGGCTACTCTGTGTGTGTGTGCGTGTGTGTGTGTGTGTGTGTGTGTGTTTTGCACCATAGTAGGAAGAAATGGCTTAGGCTCCCATGTCTCTTCTATATAAACAGTTCACAGTCTCAGACATATATACACATATACCTCCTTACCTGAAAAATCAAAAATCTAAAACGTGTAATTAAACTTAAGGTTAATTAACATATCAATCAAACATATATCAGTTGCCTAGTGTGTTCTATCCTGCCAAGAACAGATCATAGTTATTTTTCATACCTATTTCTTAATAACCATATCCTACCAGGCTCATCCATACTCACTTGGGCAGACAAAAATTGCCCAGATACATGGTCTTCCCAAATCCCTTGGCTTTAAGTTAATCCTCATCTCTTAGGTTAATAGTAGAAACACAATTTTTGTGCTAAGCTCCTGCACTCCATTTTTTACTTATTGAGGCTTGGAGTGGGTGCTAAGGATGGGTATGATGATAGATGAAAATACGACAGAAATTAAGTGCATTTTTCCAATTCTCTTTTCAAACGTTCACATCTCTTATTCAAATGAAATACTTAGAAGTCCAAAGGACTAACCTAAGAGATAGAGAAACATTTAGAAATAAATCTTTAACATATAGTTTTAAGAGAAAAAGGAGAGGAGGGAAGAAAGAATAGGCTACAGCGATTTCAATACTTTGCTATACTTTAATCATAACACTATCTGTCCCTTTATACTGGCCCCAAGTATAATCTTTGTAAGCCAAAGATTGTACTTACAAAGTATAAACCTTTGTAAGCCAGGCTTACAAAGATACCCCAGTGTTGAGACTAACAATTTACTTTAAGATGACCACAACTGTTCGTGACAAACTAAATTACAATTTCTTCCACATATCCTTTACAGTTGATATTATAAAATTAAACTTAAAAAGTTTTTTAAATGAATGACATGAATTCTGATAGCATAAGATTTTTCTTAAAAAATATTTATTGTAATCACAACTTATTAAGGTATTAACTAAAATTATTTACTCATTTACACAACTGAAGAGTTATATGTGAAACTACCAAACCAAACATATTTACCCCTCCCTTCAAAGCAAACGTGCTTACAGTAACATAATTCTTACTGTTTTTCAAGAGATTTGAATTATATAGCTCAATATCTTTAAAAATAATTGCAAATAGAGTTGTTTTTTTAATTAAGAAAAGGTGCCAAGAATTGGATACTATCTGCCATCAAGAAACTTTGTGGGGCACCTGGGTGGCTCAGTTGGGTAAGAGTCGGCCTTTGGCTCAGGTCATGATCCAAGGGTCCTGGGATCACACTCCACATCAGGTTCCCTTGCTCAGTGGGGAGCCTGCTTCTCCCTCTCCTGCCCCTGATCTTGCTCGTTTGCTCTCTCTGTCTCACATGCATGCTCTCTCTCTCTCTAATAAATAAATAAAATCTTTAAAACAAACCCTCTGTATATCGTGTTCTTTCAAAAGCCTATGCCATTTCTGTATTTAGAATGAATAAAATCCAACATGTACATTATGTGTCTGCACATGTGTAAAATGTTAAAATTATATATAAAACTATCAAAATGCAGTGGATTTTTGTTTGATCTTAATTACTTTTATAGATTTTTCTATAGACTTCAAAATGTCTATGATATGAATAATTGTATATTTTTATTTGTTTTATACAAGCAATACAAAAATCAATTCTTGTTGCAAAATTTTTCAGCACCAAAATGCAGAGTAAAAAGTTAAAGTACTTTTTCTTCGTGTCTTGACACTTACCATTGTTCTCTTGACTTCTAATCTCAATAACCTAGTGTTTTCCTAAATAATTATTTCAGGGATATATATTTGGAAAGAGGTCATCTTATTGGATTCTTGATGTAAATGCTTTTATTTTGCTCTTCTGTTTTAATTTAACGTTAATTAGGCCTGGGATTTTTAGTTTTACATCATTGTTCTGTAGGACTTTTTCTTATTCCAAGATGCTGTCATCCCTCATATGCTTAATAAGAAATCTGATCCTTATTCCTATTTTACCTTCTCATAGAAAATTTTTAGTAATTTAGAAATTTAAGATATTTAGATGTGTATTTTTAAATTCAGCTTGCTCAGCACCGAAGGGACTGTTTCAATACCAAGATTTATGTTGTCATGTAAATCCATTCTATTATTGACATTTTGTTATAATTTTTATCCTCTAGTAACTTCTTTGCTTTCTGCATGTTTCCTTTTCATAAAAGCTTGCTTTTATTTGAGGGTGAAAAAAACAATCCCTCAAAATATCCTGAAGTTATCTCCGAAATTATTATTTTGTTTTTAATTACTGCATATCTTCTAATACACATATCTAATATTCTGTGTGCTCATTTTAGTCCTTCTCTTTTAAGACTTTGGTTTCCATCATATCCATAGTTACGAATGATGAACTCAGTTGGTTCGTTATCATGGGTACTTGGTGTTGGTTTCCTGCCTGGTTTACTGAAGTGTTTCCAAAATAAACTGTTCCATGAGTGGGATGGGAGACTGCAGGTTCTGTATAAGGAGGGAGAAGGCATAGTGACCTGTAAGTTTTACTTTATGGTGTTTAGGCATAGAGGTAGCCAGCCGTTTACAGTTCCCCAGATTCTAAAGTGACTGTGGTTTGCCTTGATATCGGAAGACTTCAAGTATTTCTTCTCTCTTTCACAGAACTTTCTGAGATATAATGTAATCTGTTACCTAGCATGTCTCTTACTCACATGGGTAACCACTTGAGAAGCAATTCACTTCTGTCCATACAGTCCTCGGGATCAAATGCTTATGTGGCCTGCTACTAGGTTATTGATAATGGCATGAGGACTGGAGAGGCAGGACTGCTCTTCTGCTTCCAGAATTTAAAGCAATTCCTCTACTTTAAGACCCATCTTCTCCTGGTGCATTTGTTGATTTCAGATGTTTAATTTCTCTAGGTATATTTCTTCATTCTCAGTTGTTTTCCTTTATATGCTATGTAGAGGGCTGTGTTTTTTTCTCTTTCCGTGTAATCTTTGTTGTATCTATCTTCAATAGCTCACATAATAGCATTTGGAACATTACTTGTTTCTTTAGACTGTTTTTTAAAATCATTTTTGCAGGGGTGCCTGGGTGGCTCAGTCAATTGAGGGTCCAGCTCTTAGTTTCAGCTCAGGTCATGATCTCAGGATTGTAAGGTTGAGCATCACATCAGGCTTCAATATCAGTGTGAAAATTGCTTGGGATTCTCTCTCTCCTTCTTGCTCTCCCTCTCCCTCCCCTGACCCTGATTTTATAAATAAATTAATAAATTAAAAAATGTTTTTCCAGATTAAGACATTTGGAGATGGGAAGTTACGTGAGGAGAGGTAGTAGATGCTGGAACTCAGTCCATAATCTTGAACCAAGTCTTCCTCAATTTGTATTGTTTGATAATCAGAAAAAAAAAATCTCATTTTTATGTCTGCATATGACACATGTAATACACACATGTAAAAATGAAATACTAGATGTCTGTGAAGTGGGAAATTTTATGTTTTTTGTGCCTATATATTTCCTGATGTTTTGTATAAATTTTATAGTAAAATATGTAATAAACCATAAGTGTCCATAGAACTGCATTGAACTACAGCATGCTTGGTTCAATCTTTATAAATGACAATGACTAAGCACAATATGGCTCTTTTATGTGCCAGGTCTTTTTCCAATTACTTTATATACAGTAAGTTATTCAGTCCTCACAAGCACCCTTTGATATAGATACTACTATTATTATTATTGTTATCCCTTTATATAGCTTTGGTAGTGAAAACACAAAGAAGTTAAAGAACTTGCTTAACACTGTAGCCAATATGAAAGGAAAGTAGATTTCAAACCAGGTAGTTTCACTCTAAGCTCACTTATGGAATATATGTGTTTTGCAGAGACTGAGGATGAAGGAAGAGATGATAAATAGGGCTCAAGAGAGAAAGAATAAACTCACATAGTCTAAGTCTTACAACTTCATATTAATGTACCTGTATCTGAATTAAAATTAGTGACAGTTTTTCCTCAGCATTATAAGACTTTTTTTTTTTTTTTAACAGATGTGTTATAACCCTGCTAGAATTGAAAAAACAAATCAGGGAGATTTCTTTGATAATATGATCAAGATTTGTTTGTGTGGCAGGTATTATGGAGTACTGGAAAGACCATTTTATACAAAAATATCCCATGGTCACAAAAATGTTATCATTAGAAAGTCATTTATTTTATCCTTCTATCTTCAAATATTTTACATATTATTTTAAAACTTATATGTGTGCGAGAGAAAAACATGTATTAATAAATGTTTTAATGGCTTATTCAAACTAATGACTAACTTGATACTCATGGCTAAGAAAATGTAGCAATAAATAAACACTGAGGAAGAGACAGTGTCTGAATTTAGAAAAGAAAGGAAACATCAGCAGATTGATTTTTTTGTCTCCTCGTTGTGGCAGGTTTGGGTACAGACCATTAAGAGGGCTTGAAATTGAGTAAGGGGAAAGAGGGGTTAGGTAGGGAGAGATAGGACAGGACTACATGACTGGGCTTATGTAGGGCTTGTGATCAGGTTCACCAAAAGTCCCAGAAATACTGAGTCATAGCAAACCAGAGATAAGGGAACAAATCAGACACCCTGCCTTGGGTGTCAGAGGTTGGGTCTTTCTATGGCAGTCACATTGTGACCACAAAGAACGACCAGACCCCAAAGAAGAAGTAAGCCATTAAAGATGTAATCACCAGTCCTTACTCAAACCAAGACATCACAAGAGTGATAAGGCCCCCAGCTTCCTGGTCAGTTCTAAGTAAAAGACCATCAGTGGAGGCCCATGTTTGCAACCCTGTTGGGATCCCTCTCATTCCTGAGAGCTTTTTTGTAACCTTGCTTAATAAAACGTTATCACTTTACTCACTCTCCTTTGTCCGTGAGGTTCATTCTTTGACTTGATGAGACAAGAACCTTGCTCTTCTGCTTCAAAATACTCACTCCACTTGATAATCCATATTTAACTTACATTAAGTAAGGGAAGGTACACTGGGATTAAAGCTCAAGGTGGTAGAATCTTCTTAGAATTTTTACAAATTAGAAAGCTTCACATCTGCTGGATAAGCTTATAATGTGTGACTGAAAAGGATGAGATGGATAACCTAGTGACCGACGTGCAGACACTGTGTAGTCTGAAGCATCACAGTCACATGAGGGTCTCTCTAGTATCAGATTTTACCAACTCCTTGACTAACATTTTTTTTTAAAGATTTTATTTATTTATTTGACAGACCGAGGTCACAAGTAGGCAGAGAGAGAGAGAGAGAGAGAGAGGAGGATGCAGGCTCCCTGCTGAGCAGAGAGCCCGATGCAGATCTCTATCCCAGGATCCTTGGATCATGACCTGGGCCGAAGGCAGAGGCTTAACCCACTGAGCCACCCAGGCGCCCCTGGCCTAATATTTTTTATATTGAGTAGATAACCTGATCTTGAGAAAGTTCCTTAATGTCTCTGCCTCAGTGTCATCTATAAAAGATGGGGATTTTAATGATTGCTGCTCCTAGGACTGTTACGAGATAATTCAGTATTTTAATGTGCTTAAGACAATATTGGTACATAACTATTGCTACATAGTTGTGCATGGTCATACATATATAAGCATCTTATTCACTTAACCATCTTCTTCAGTACATTTGCCTTCTCACTTTTCCATTTCCCTACAAAAAAATGAGAATCACTTTTCAATAAAATTCCTGAGTATAATTTTCAGTTTTATTGAGCATATAACAACAATCTAAATTCACGTATGCTGGCCTTCATTATCTGATATTTATATTAGGATTTGTTTTATGTAAATAGTTTTGTGTATTTTGTGAATAAGTGAAGATAAATATTTGATGAAAAGATATTTAAAAACTATGTTGACTTCTTCATATTTTCCCTAAAATTTCAGTGTGATTATTACAATAAATTGGAATAAAAATCTTTCTATAACATGCATAAAAATAATTAAGTTATATTTAAACTGGTGTGTTATTGTTTGCTTTCTCAATAATAAAAACAACACAGGTCTGTCGTAGAAATTTTTTAAAATACAAGAAAATATAAAAATCACAAATTCCCATCAGCAATAATCACCATTAAGTTTTTATTATAACTTGCTAATCTTTATTCTAAATAAACCTATTTTAACTAAATTGGAAACACACTGTACCAATTGTCTTGCAATTTGATTTTTTTACTTTACATCTAAGCTTTTTAAAGTCCATGTATATATAACTTTACTCATGCAAATGGAGAACCTGTGGGGTTTTTTTTGTCTTTAAAGTGTTCTGATTGTAAGGGTAATATCATATATTTGAAAAGACTGGCAAAATACAAAAATGTAAATAAAGAAGTATGACCAGTTAATATTTTCCTCAAGGACGATTTCTTTTTCAGTTTTCTTTGTATGTCTACAGAATATTTCCTTGACACATAGATCCATATAGGGAGATTTAGCAGAGTTATAGATACCGTTAGTGTGGTGTTTTTACTTTATAATATATTTTGGCCATCCTTCCAAATCAGTACATTGAGATCTATTTGATTTCTTTTCAAAGCTGCATCTTATTCTATTACAAGAATATGTCACATTCATTAAGCCATTACTTTATTTCTGGACGGTTGGGTTGTTTCCAGGTTTTGGCATCACCAACAATGTTTTAGTGAATCGCCTTATATTTTCATCTTTGTGCAGTGGTACCAGAATTTCTGTAGGATGAATTCCTAGAAATGGAATTGCTGACCCAAGGGGGAGGTATATTTATAATGGCATTAAATTTTGATAAATCTCCCTGTAAAGTGGTTGTAGCAATTTACATGTCCTAAAATAGTAGCTGAGGAACTGTTTGCTACTTACTGCACTTTTAAAGTTTGTCTTAAATACTTTTGGTCATCTAAGAGGCCAAATTAAGTAATTTTCTTAATAGATTGCCCCCTTATTTCAGACTGCTAGATCTTTGCTAATTTTCTAAGTACCCAATATTTGTTTGCCATTTTCGTAGGTGTTTGATGCCTGAACATTGTCGATTTTGATGACTTTCTTAATGTGCATGTAGCTTTTTCTGGTTTAGAGTTCTGGGGAAGTTGCTCACAGGCTCCCTAAGAAGAGAGAGAGAGATGCAAATATACAAACTGAAATAAGACGTACTTCATGAACTCAAGCACACAAAAGCTAGGGAAAAAAATGAGAAGTTGGGAAAGAAGATATTATATCAATTTAGAGGAATAAAGAAAAGCTTATAAAAAAGGTAACATTTTTAATGCTCCCATAAAATAAATGGAATTATAGTTATAATATAGCAGTTGAAAATTATGAGTTTTATTTTAACTAATAGTTTAATATCTAGTTATTAAATGGTCAATTAATCAAAATGATTAAACTTTGGGTTTGTGTGTAAACCCAACCATTATATGTAGTATCCTCTCAGAACTTTATTAATTTTATTCAACAAATCTCCTTTAGTTGATGCTTTAAAGGAGTTCTTGAAGACTCAAGAAGACCACAGATGCATTAGAAGCTGGCAATAAGTGAGGAGAGGTCCTGGGAGGAGTTCTTTCCATTATGCAGAGAGGAATTCCACAAAACTGGACTCAAGCCATGTTTTATTTAAGATTTTATTTATTTTATTTGACAGAGAGAGCACAAGCAACTGGAGCAGCAGGGAAAGGAAGAGGGAGAAGCAGTCTCCCCACCAAGCAAGGAGCCCAATGTGGAGCTCAGTCCCAGGATCCTGGGATTATGACTTGAGCCATCAGGCACCCCTCAAGCCATGTTTTGAAATAATCTGGTGGCAGCATGGAATCATCTCATCCCAAACATCAGATTCATCATTGACAGAATCACCATGGCACCTGGCAGGCTCTCTCTTCAGTTCCTTCCAGCTCCCAGACTCTTAACAATTGAAATTCTATTATCTCTTAGCAACCTCTTATCTCTGCTACCTTGTGCAGGTTCCTACCCATATCTTTTAGTTACATGATGCAAATTATGTTACACTTACTATCATTTCAAATTATTCATGTTTTAATAGGTTCTAGTAAACAGTCCTTTTTGTTAGCATTCAGCCTCCCCCCCTTTTAGGGATTGTCATCATTCCCACTCCTTATTCCATTATGTTGGAGGCAATAATCTTGCCCCCCACTCTAGAACTGGAAACCTTCCTACTGCCCGTTAATGTTAGCCAGGGTGCTAGCCTGTGGTTGAGGATCAGGTAATTAAGTGCCCCGGTTGGCTTTTGCGTCTGGAACAAATGACTTAAAGACAATGAGGTCACTAGTTAATGGAAGACTCTTTGTTGAGATCTGGCCATTCCAACTAAGTGTGGATGGCTGAGCCTTCCACATCCCAGGCTCTGTAGCTGTCTTTTTCTGACCAATTTCCAATGCTGTTTCTTCACTCTCTCCACAATCTTGAGAATCCCAGTAGCCCTCCTGTAAATTCTTAAACTTACTGTCTATTCCTTGAAATCTAAAAGATTTCTAAGTATTGTATTTAGCCTCTCCACTGGGTCATTATTTCTCTGGAAGTCTATTCTTGTCAACACAGGAGTAATTACTGGAAAGAAGGAAAACTTCCTGGAAAAAGAGTGAAAATGAAGAGCGAAAGATGCTACGACAATAAAACCTTGTATCACAAGACTACATCATTGTCAGCTTCTGTTAATTGGAAGGAAAGACATAATTAGAAATAATTGATGGACATGAAAAAGTGCTCCATATCACTCGGCATCAGGGAAATACAAATCAAAACCACAATGAGATATCACCTCACACCAGTCAGAATGGCTAAAATCAACAAGTCAGGAAATGACAGATGCTGGCGAGGATGCGGAGAAAGGGGAACCCTCCTACACTGTTGGTGGGAATGCAAGCTGGTGCAACCACTCTGGAAAACAGCATGGAGGTTCCTCAAAATGTTGAAAATAGAACTGCCCTATGACCCAGCAATTGCACTACTGGGAATTTACCCTAAAGATACAAACGTAGTGATCCAAAGGGGCACGTGCACCCGAATGTTTATAGCAGCCATGTCCACAATAGCCAAACTATGGAAAGAACCTAGATGTCCATCAACAGATGAATGGATCAAGAAGATGTGGTATATATACACAATGGAATACTATGCAGCCATCAAAAGAAATGAAATCTTGCCATTTGCGACAACATGGATGGAACTAGAACGTATCATGCTTAGCGAAATAAGTCAAGCGGAGAAAGGCAACTATCATATGATCTCCCTGATATGAGGAAGTGGTGATGCAACATGGGGGCTTAAGTGGGTAGGAGAAGAATCCATGAAACAAGATGGGATAGGGAGGGAGACAAACCATAAGTGACTCTTAATCTCACGAAACAAACTGTGGGTTGCTGGGGGGAGGGGGGTTGGGAGAAGGGGGGTAGGGTTATGGACATTGGGGAGGGTATGTGCTTTTGGGTAAATTGGAAGGGGAGGTGAACCATGAGAGACTATGGACTCTGAAAAACAATCTGAGGGGTTTGAAGTGGCAGGGGGGTGGGAGGTTGGGGTACCAGGTGGTGGGTATTATAGAGGGCACAGCTTGCATGGAGCACTGGGTGTGGTAAAAAAATAATGAATACTGTTTTTTTGAAAATAAATAAATTGGGAAAAAAAAAGAAATAATTGATGGAGGCACCCGAGTGGCTCAATCAGTTAAGAAATAATTAGTGGAAATCCACTTACTTAAGTGACTAGTATATGAAGGTCAACATTCATGAAGTTATATTTGTAAAGGATCCTGTGTTTATACCACTGTAATAGGGACTATAGTATTCTCTAACTGCTCTAGGTGACATCCATTCTGAAAAAAATTATGACATTCAGCATAATCAATCTTCTATTTTTCTTTCACAGTAGGTGTTGAATATTGTATTAGATAATTTTTAGAGGGAATAATATAGCCAGCCTTTCTCTGTTTTTTTCTCTCATTTGCAACCCACCTAGAAATGGGATGAGATACAGAAATAAAATTCAATGAGGATAAAACTTAGCCGATAAATATTTGCCATGCTATTTTGTCTTATTCCTTTATATAAAAAAGTGTTTGGGGCTGTGGACCCAAGAGTGCTGTGATTCTGAGGATATAGGTTTCAGGAAACCAGGAAACACTGCCCAGAGCTGCCCAGCATTAGAAAGACCAGTGTTAATTGCAGTGTTGGTCTCACTAAAGAAACTCAAGAAGCATGTGTAGATGGAAGGAGAGAAAACGGGGAGAATGACAGAATAACGGAAAGAAGCAAAATGGAGGAAAAAGAGAATGTATGCAAGGCGGATTTTTGAACATCATAAATTAAGATTTGTTTGATTCTAGCATAAACTGCTACCAAATAAATTGAACAGAGATTAAATAAGATATATATGAAATTATTTCTCAACTTACAAGCAGTGTATAAATATAAGATAGACTTACATGTTAAATTTTCAGAAATCAACAGAGCCTACTGCAAGGTTTATGGATCCAGTATCAAAATCTGGCATTGCCATTGTTTTACCACCAATTTCATGGTCTTTTCACCTATTTAGGTAGCAAAATAGGAAGGTCATGACACTGCGGTTATCATAAGGAATGACAGAACATATGACTCAAAAGCTGTTATAAAGTCACTCTCATACACTGCGCTACAGTTTGAGAGACCACATGAATAACTTCTAGGGGGCCAGGAGATTCTGTTAACTTCCGTTTAAGTTGTCTTTTTCAAATCCATTTTTACTTCCTTCCTTTTCCTTTCTTTTTTGTTGCTTGCTTGCTCACTCTTTCTTTTCCCTCCTTCCTCCCTCCCTCCCTCCCTCCTTCCCTCTTTCTTTTTTCCCTTTCCTTTCTTTTCCTTTCCTTTCCTTTCCTTTCTTTCCCCCTTCCTTCCTTTCCTTTCTTCTTTCTTTTTGCTTCCCTCCTTCCTTCCTTCCTTTTTCTTTTATAATTACCAGAAACTAGTCTTTATAGAGGTCTTTAAAACTAGGTCATGGGGGCACCTGGGTGGCTCAGTGGATTAAAGCCTCTGCCTTGGCTAGGTCATGATCCCAGGGTCCTGGGATAGAGCCCTACATGGGGCTCTCTGCTCAGCGGGGAGCCTGCTCCCCCTTCTCCCTCTGCCTGCCTCTCTGCCTACTTGTGATCTCTGTCTGTCAAATAAATAAATAAAACTAGGTCATGATTGAGATTATTTACCAGTAATGACCTCATACACACTTTACCTTAGGATAAGAAGTCATCATATCTATAGGTCCAACACCATGCAACATGTAATTTAGAGACATGATGCAAATAATGTCATTAATCAAACTGAGTGAAATAAAAAATATAAGAGGGGGCAGAAAAACTACTTCTTCTTTCTATTCATTCATCTAACAAATATTTCTTGAGTTATTATTTAGTGCAAAGGATGTGAGTTCACTATAGAGACACATGGTCCCCAAGATACAATTATACCAAATACCAGATATTTTACTGATTTTTTTTTAAACTTATTGAGGTATAATACATTATATTAGTTTCAGGCCTACAACATAGTGATTCAACATCTGTATACTTTGCAAAATGGTTACCATAATAAATATAGTTACCCTCTGTCACTATACAGTTTTTACAATATTATTGACGATAGTCCCTGTGCTGTACATTACATTACCTTTACTTATTCATTCTGTAACTGGCAGTTTGTCCTTCTTAATCTCCTTCACACACTTGCTCTCTTTCCCCTACTCTTTTGGTAACAATCAATTGAATTTGCTCTTTGTATCCTTGAATACGGATTTAGTTTTGATTTATTTTTTAGATTCAAAATGTAAGTGAAATCTTGTAGTATTTGTTTATCTGTCTCACTTATTTCATTCAGCATAATACTGTCAAGGTCCGTCCAGGTTATGGCAATGCGAGATTTCATTATTTTTTTAAATTTTCTATGGCTAAATAGTATTCTACTGTGTGTGTGTGTGTGTGTGTGTGTGTGTGTGTGTATCACGTCATGTTTATCTGTTTGTCCATCAGTGGACACTTAGGTTGTTGTTTCTATATCTTGGCTATTGCAGTGTTACAATGAACATGAGGATATATCTTTTGGAATCAGCATTTTTGTATTTTGCTGATAGGTACTCAGTAGAAGAATTATGGATCATAAATTAGCTCTATTTCAAATTTCTTGAGAAAACTTTGTATGGTTTTCAAAGTGTGTATAGAATATACCAATTTACATTCCCCAAAAGAGTGCACAAGCATTCCCTTTTCTTCACAATCTTGCCCACACTTACTTCTTGTCTTTTTGATAAGAGCATTGTGACAGGTATAAGGTGATATATTGTGGTGTGTATTTCCTGGTGATTAGTGGTGTAAAGAATCTTTTCATGTGCTTGTTGCCCATCTGTATGTATTCTTTGTAAGAATGTTTATTCAGACCTTCTGCCCATTTTTTAATCAGACTGCTTCATTTTCTTTGTTGCTGTTGTTGAGTCGTATGAGTTATTTATGTATTTTAGATATTTATCCCCATTGAATATATGATTTACAAATATTTTATCCCATTTAGTAGATTGCTTTTTCATTTTGTCAATAGTTTGCTTCAGGATACAGAAGTTTTTTAGTTTCATGTGATCTCATTTGTCTATTTTTGCTTTTCTTTCCCCCTTTTTTTTTTTTTTTCTAATGCCAGTACCATGCTGTTTTGTTACCACAGCTTTATCATATACTTTGAAATCAGGGATCATGAGACTCTGGCTTTGCTCTTCTTTCTCAAGATTACTTTGGCTATTTGGAGTCTTTTGGACTTCCATACAAATTTTAGAGTTATTTGTCCTACTTTTGTGAAATATGCTATTAGAATTTTGATGGGGATTGCATTAAATCTATAGATTGCTTTGGGTAGTACGGACATTTTAACAATACTACTTCTTCTAATTCATGAACATGGATTATCTTTCCATTTACTTGTGTATTATTCAATTTCATCAGTGTCTTATAGTTTTTAGTGTACAGGTCTTTCCCTTCCTTGGTTAAATTTATTTCAAGCTATTTTAGTCTTTGCAATATAACTTTAAATAGGATTGTTTTCTTGATTTCTCTTTCTGAGAGTTCATTGGTGCATATAAGTGCAACAGATTTTGTATATTGATTTTTTTGTCCTACAACTTTATTGAATTCATTTATTAGTCTAACAGTTTTTTGGTGAAGCCTTCAGTGTATTTTATATGTTATATTATGCCATCTGTAAAGAGTTACAGCTATACTTCTTCCTTTCCAAGTTGGAATGCTTTTATTTCTTTTCCTTGACTAATTGCTGTGACTAGGACTTCTAATATTACACTGAATATAAGTGGGGATAGTGGACACCCTTGTCTTGTTTCCTAATCTTAAAGGAAAAATTTTTAGATTTTCACCTTTGAGTATAATGTTAGCTGTGGTTTTGTCATATATGACCTTTATTATGTTAAGTTACATTCCCTCTATACCCACTTTGTTGAGAGTTTTTTTTTTTAATCATAAATGGATATTGCATTTTTCAAATGTTTTTTCTACATCTATTTAGACGATCATATGATTTTTATATTTCATTTTGTTAATGTGCTGTATCAGTGTGATTAACTTGCAGACATCTTGTATCCCTGGAATAAATCCCACATAATCATTGCATATAATCCTTTTAATGTAGTTACTAATATTTTGATGAGGATTTTTATCTCTATGTTTATTAGGAATATTGGAGATAAGTTTCTTCTTTGTGGTATTCTTCTGTGGTTTTCATATCAGGGTAATGCTGGCCTCGTAAAGTCAGTTTGGGAGCTTTCTTTCCTTTTCAGATTTTTGGATGAGTTTGCGAAGGATAAGTATTAAATTCTCTTCTAATGTTTGGTAGTACTAACCAATTTGGTAATACTAGCCAATTAGGTAGTACTGTCTGGTCCTGGACTTCTGTTTGTTGGGAGGTTTTGATTACTGATTCAATGTCTTTGTTAGTAATCAGTTTATTCATATTATATATTGCTTCATGATTTAGTCTTAAAATGTAGTAAATTCCTAGAAAATCACTTATTTCTCCTATGTTATCTATTTGTTGGCATCTAATTGATCATAGCAGTCTTTTATGATCCTTTGTACTTATGTGGTATCAGTTGTAACTTCTCTTTCATTTCAGATTTACTCATTTGAGCACTTTCTTTTTGTTTTGGTGAGTCTAGCTACAGGTTGGTCAATTTTGTTTATCTATTTAAATAACCAAATCTTCGTTTCATTGATCTTTTCCATTGTCTTCTTTTTGTCTCCATTTCATTTATTTTCACTCTGGACTTTATTTTCCTCCTTCTACTAACTTTGGGCTTTGTTCTTCCTTTTCTGGTTCTTTCAGGTATAAAGTTAAAATGTTTACATTAGGGGCACCTGGGTGGCTCAGTGGGTTAAAGCCTCTGCCTTTGGCTCAGGTCATGATCCCAGGGTGCTGGGATCGAGCCCTGTATTGGGCTCTTTGCTCAGCAGGGAGCCTGCTTCTTCCTCTCTCTCTGCCTGGCTCTCTGCCTACTTGTGATCTTTGTCTGTCAAATAAATAAATAAAATCTTTAAAAAAATAAAAATAAAATGTTTACTTTAGGTTTATCTTGTTTCTTGATGTAGGTTTGTACTGCTATGAACTTCATCTTAAAACCACTTTTTTATCTCTAGGATTTTTTTTAATTTCTCTTTTTATTTCTAATAGTTATTCAATAACATGTTAAATCTCCACATATTTATCATATTTCCAGCTTTCTTCTTGTAATCAATTTCTAGTTTCATGCCATTCTATTTGGAAAAGATTCTTGGTATGATTTCCATCTTCCTCAATTTATTGAGACTTGTTTTGAGGTCTAACATGTAATCTATCCTGAAGAATGTTCCATATGCACTTGAGAAAAATTCGCGTTCTTCAGTTTTTGGATGGAATATTCTCTATATATCTATTAAGTCCACCTGAATTAACGTGTCATTTAAGTGCATTGTTTTTTATTGATTTTCTGTTTGGGTGATCTATCCACTGATGTAAATGAGCTGTGCAAGGTTCCTACTGTTATTGTATTACTGTCAATTTCTCCCCTAATGTCTGTTAATATTTACTCTCTATATTTTGATGCTTCTATGTTGGGTGTATATAGATTTATAAATATTATATCTTCTTGCTGGATTGACTTATCATTATATAGTGATTTTTTCTTTTATTACAGCCTTTGTCTTAAAGTCTATTTTGTCTGATGTGAGTACAGAACAGCTTAATTTTTGTTTCCATTGAAATAAAATATCTTTTTCCATCATTTCACTTTTAGTCTGTGTATGTTCTTACTTCTGAAGTGAGTCTCTTGTAGACATTATATACATGTATATATTTTTTTAAATCCATTTAGCCATACTATGTCTTTTAACTGAAGAACTATTTCATTTACACTTAAGTCAATTATTGATAGGTATGTACTAATTACCACTTTGTTATTTGTTTTCAGGGCTGTTTTCTTGTAGTTCTTCTCTGTTCATTTCTTCTCTTTCTCTTTTCTCCTGTGGTTTGATGGCTTTCTTTAGTGTTATGTTTAGATTCCTTTCTCATTTTCTTTTGTGTATTTACTCTGTTTACTTTGGTTACGTTTTTATCATTTATATATAACACTCTATTTTAATTTGATAACAACTTCAGTTTGAACACATTTCAAAACTCTAGTTTTACTACCCCATGTTTTATGTTTTGGATGTCACTTTTTATACATTTGTGTGTGTGTGTATCCCTTAACTAATTACTCTTGTCTTAGCTAATGCTATTACTTTAGTCTTTTAAACATCTTAGTAGCTTTATTTTTTTTTTTTAATTTAACTTATTTATTTGACAGAGAGAGAGAGCACAAGGAGGGGCTGAGGGGCAAGCAGAGGGAGGGGAGTATACCAAGACCCTGGGATCATGACCTGAGCTGAAGGCAGACACTTAACTGACTAACTCAGTTGCTCTGAGGTTTATCTTAGTAGCTTTAAAAGGGATTAATTATCTACCTTTACTATATATTTGTTTTTTCTAGTGATATTTTTACTTTTGTATGTTTTTTTATTATTGATTAGTACCATTTCTTTTTAGCTTAAAGAAGTCTCTTCATATTTTTTGTAAGACCAGTTTAGTAGGATAAACTCTTTTACCTTTTTTTTGTCTAGAAAAATATTTATCTCTTTATTTCAGCACTTTGAATATGTTATAGTACTTTCTTCTGGTTTGCAAAATTTCTGTGAAGAAATCTGCTGATAGTCTTTGGGGGATTCCATTGTATGTAACAAGTTGTTTTTCTTTTTGCTGCTTTTAAGATTCTCTCTTTATCTTTAACTTTAGACACTTTAATTATAATGTGTCTAGGTGTGGCTCTCATTAGGTTCATCTTGTTTCAAAATCTCTGGGCTTTCTGGAACTGGATGTCTGTTTCCTTATCTACGTTAAGGAAGCTTTCAGCCATTATTTCTTCAAAAAAAAATTTTTTTTTTTTTGCTCCTTTCTCTGTCTTTCTTCCTTCTGGGAGCCCTATAATGTGAATGTCATTCTACTTGATGTTGATCTAGAAGTCCCTTAACTGATCTCATTTATTTATTTATTTATTTGCCTCTTTTCTTTTTATTATTCTTATCTTTTTCATCTTCATTTTTCAAAAATCTTTTTCTTTTTTGCTGCTATGTCTGGGTGAGTTTCATTACTTCATCTTCTAATTTGCTGGTCTTCTTTTTCACCTCATCCAGTCTGCTTTTGAAACCCTTCTAGTGGAATTTTTCAGTCCAGTTATTGTATTCTTCAGCTCTGTTACTCTTTTTGGCGCTTTCTTGGGTTTTCTGTCTCTTTACTGGTGTTCCCGATGTGTTCATTCATTCTTCAGAATTCAGTAAGCATCCTATGACATTACTTTGAATTTTTGATCAGGTAAGTTACTTATCTCCATATCATTAAGGTCTTTTTCTGAGGTTTTGTCTTTTTTTGTTTTTTAAAAATATCTTTGTTTTCTCATTTTGTTGATTCTGTGTTGGTTTCTGTGTATTAAGTAAAACAGCTACCTCTCTCACTCTTGAAAAAGTGGTTTTGTTTAGGTCATGATCCTTCTTATTCAACCTTGCCCTGTTTGGTTGTCTCTCAAACCTTTGTGATTGTCAAAACAGCCAAATTTATTCCTGCCATATCCTCATTTTTTAGAGTATGCCAAGATCTTTCAGTGATACAAGCAAAGCACTTAGCATATAGTTTCAGGCAGATCCGAAGCCAGACCCTAAAGCAAAATCTTCTAAAATGTGCAAATTTGTATAGTTCTTTAGGACTTCAATTGCAATCCCTGTTGACTCCTCGATCAGGAGATTTGGAGGTTTCTTTGGGCAACAGTTTCAAAAACTGGGACTCCAGAGAAGTGTATAAGCTCCTTTCTGGGAAGTTTTATTGAGCTTTAGTGAGGCCAAGGGGCTGCACAAGGATGATGTCTCCCTGCTTACATTTCCTGGAAATACCTCCTTAGTCTCTACATATGTGAAAAACCTGAAACCTATCCCTCAGGTTGAAGCTCCAAACTAAGTAAGGAGGCCTTTTTTATATGAAAACTAGGGTAGTGTTTCAGTCTGCTCTCTGTATAGTGCCCTCAGGATACTGGCCTGTCAAAAACTATCTTTCCAATTATTACAGTCCTGTGGAGCTCTGAACCCCAACCCTCTTGGCCACCAGGGCCAGGTAAATAAGAGGTGTCCCTCTTTGGACTTTGTGTACCACTGGCTTTAGCAAGGTATCTGGAAAGTGATGGAGGTGGGGTATATTCTTCATGTTCAGAAAGGAAGTGGAGCAAATATCTTGGCTGCACCTGCCCATGGGTTTCAGCAATGCATTAGGATAGTACCTTGTCTATCCCTGGATAACAGCTTTAGGCTAAGAGCAGTAACATCCATGACGGCTTGAGTTCACTAGCCAGTGGACAAGGGAGTATTGCAACTGCCTGTGCTCACAGAGTTTAGTTAAGGATCTAGAGATCTCTATGACTGTTCCTGCTCACCTACCCTAGCCAGGGAGCAGGGGTCTGCTGCAACTGCCCATGTTATCCAGTCTCAGCAAATTATTCTCATCCCCGTTCATCCCAATGAATCAATGGTAGGTACCATGTGAGAGTTTGCTTGACTGTGCTACTAGGCTATATGGACAGTGCAATAGCAGCATTTGCCATTACCTTCATCTTTGGGGAACATCTCTACTGTTCCCTGCCCCTCCAGTCAATGCCCTCAGATCAACAAGTGAATCTCCCTCCAATTAGTCTAGTTACTTTTCAAAGTGCTGTTTTTTCACTGGCTCTCAAGGCAAGTAAGACCCTATATAAGCCCTCTAAGAGGGAAATCTGTTTCCTACAACAGTTTGGGATCCTTGATGTCTGCTCCTTAGTTTTCCAAACAAGACATACGTGGGTCTAATATCTCTAGTGTAGATCCTGGGGTGAGGATGCCTAATGTGGGCACCAACCCCTCATTTCTCTGGAAGGAGTGCTTCTCTGTTGAAATTCCTCTCTATTGTGTGCTGCCATCCACCAGCATGTTTTTGTTTTTTTGTTTTTTTTTTTTTTTTTTTTTGTCTGACTGTGTCTGCCTCTTTCCCATTTCAGTGTGGTCCTTTTACTTTCTGTTATAGAGAGCAGTTTGTCTAGTTTTCAGATTTTTTTTCCAAAGGAAAATAATCCATATGTAACTGTAGATTTGATGTGTCCATGGGAGGAGGTTAATTCCAATCTTCCTTTGCCACCATCTTGGATCCCCCACTCTACTGATTCTATTCCTAGCATTCTCAAATGTATTCTTTCTCATTTATAATCAGCTTCCAACTGGAACTTGCATTTCTAGATAAATCTCTCTAGACCTTAATGACTTCAATAATAAAATGGAAATAGTAAACCTAAGGTGCTTAGAAGGCATAGGTTGGGCCATATAAATTCTCCCAATAAACCAGCACTATACTGAGCCAACTTCAACGGTGTCACTGAAGACAATGTTACAAGAGAGGTAAGCATCTTGATATCTAAATCTTCCCTTCCTTACCAATTATTCTCCCAGGTCAACCCGTTGTCTTCTTCAAATTACAGCATGCTGAGTAATAGTGCAGTACTACCATAAGAAATTAATTTTTATTTCTACAGTGAACCAACTTTTCCATTTGGTTTGGTTTGAATATGGAATGGGAAAGCTGCTGTTAAAATAAGTTGCCTGTGTAAGAGTTCATTATGAAGATTATACCCCAACAAAATAAATATGCCATATTTTCTGAATAATACATGCATATAACATGTTAATTTTTTATAACATACCCTTATCAAGAAATAAATCTTATTAAGGCACAAAAAAGTTATTGCATTTATTAAAATGGGTGAATCAATTTAAGTTTTCTTATGGTTTGTCAGATTTGTAAAATATTATATTTCTTTTCAGATAGAGTTACATACTGTGTAGCTCAAAGATAATCCCTATGGTCTTGGCATATGTTACTTAATTGTCTCAGAAGGAAATGCCATAAATAGCATGCTGTCATCCCCCACAGGCATTGGCTCATCTGTCACAGTGGGGGCTCCAGACAGGGTGAGGTGCTCTAAGACATTTCTTAGTCTATGTAAATCACAGCCATTACTTCTTACCACTTCCCAATTGGTCAATTATGTATAAACATGTGTTAATAAAAATTTGCCTCTGTGCCTCTAAGGTACACACCCATAAAGCTATGTGAGTATGATAAAGTATAAATGGCATACATTATTATCTGATTCAACCTACCTCATAAATTATGATCCAAAGTGCTTTCATAGAAACAAAACTCCAGAAAAGCCTTTAAAGCTAAATGCTTGGGGAAAAAAAAAAAGACAAAATGGAAAACAACGTTTTTCCCCCGTCTTTGTAACTCAGTGAAAAACACACTCAGTTCTTTTTCTTAGAAAAAGGAAAAAAAACTAAAGGTATATTAAATATTATAAATGCTTTTTGTAAACATTTGAAGCCTTAACTGATATAGGTAGTAGGACCATAAAAATAAAATCTCCTATTGTAGTATAAATATAGTAGGTGTAACTGGTAAAAATCTTTAAATATTTGGGTTTTAGAAATTGTTAAGAAATACATTTTTAAAAAATATTTAAATATTGATTATCCTAAAGATAAGCTATATACACATTTTGATTGGGGTGCTCCCAATCGAATATAATGAGCAGTGTGATGTACATTTTATGAGAGAAAAATAATAACCATATTGTAGTGGAAAGTATAATTGGCTTAGAATCATAAAGCCTGAATTAAAGTCCTCATTTTTAATCTGTGAGAGGGACTGTGTGACTTTGGATATGTTATTGAACTTTTCTAAATATCAGTAACCTTAGCAAAAAAAAATGGTTGATAATGTCAGTCCAACGCATAGAGTTAATATGAGAGAAAAATGAGATTAGTAAATTAAAATAGTTTAAAAATTATTGGTCATTATTTTAGTATTTTAATAGGAATGTCTTTATTTATTTATTTAGATTTATTTATTATTTATTTTAGAGAAAGAGAATGTGCACATGGAGGGAAGGGGCAGAGAGAGAGAGAATCCCAAACAGACTTCCCAATGAACATGGAACTGGACGCAGGGTTTGATCTCAGAACACTGAGATCATGACCTGAGCTGAAACCAAGTGGGATGCTTATTCAACTAAGTCACACAGGTGCCCCAGGAATTCCTATTAAAAAAAAAAAAAAATTGAAAGATATATTTAGACTAATTATCATAAATTTATTTGGGGGGAAAGTAATAACTATAAACTGTTTTTTTAAGAGTAAAATTACTAGTGTTCCTTAATTGATTTATTTAACAGAATAGAAGATAGTAAATTATTCTTGAGCTGAGTTAAATTTTTAACGGTGGTAGTAATGATTGTTTGTCTGAACTAGGACTTGTATCTATCCTCAATACGCATGTAATTTAGAATAAGAGCTTATAAACAAGTTACTGTAAACACCAAAAGAATGCCAAACTTTATGTATCTATCTTTCCAGCTATGTGTCTATTATTCATTTAATTAGTGCTTCCACTCTTCTAGACTTTTAAATATCTGCAAGTCCTCAAATCACGGATAACATTTCTTTAGTTTTAAAGTAGGGTGGATTCCAGCCATGCGTACAGATCTGCGAACTCATAATGATATTCGTCAATACTTAGAGTTTCTCAGGACACACGCCAACATAATTGCAGAATTGGGTGGGACTTGATATCTGGCAGAATAATTTTGTGAGAATTAGAATAATGTTACATCACAACCCCAAAAAATGTTATATTGACTTTTTGCAGTGATGGAATTTTAGAATTCTGTTTTAGTTTAACAGACATGGGCTAAATGTGTTACTAATACTGTTTAATATTTTTGAGGACTCATATCAGCCTATCCACTTACATATGATTTATAAGAATCAATTCCTAAAAGATGCCACAGGCAATCTTGTAAAACACAGATGTATGAAATGATTATTTAAGGATCTACAGAATATCTTTGGAATTTCAAGATCAAATATTTTCGTTGAGATTATATTTATCATATTTATTATTAAATTTAATTAGGTGACTCTAAATGAGATATAGTTTAACCTATAGGGTTTTTTTTTTAAGATTTTATTTATTTATTTGACAGAGAGATCACAAGTAGGCAGAGAGGCAGGCAGAGAGAGAGGGGGAAGAACGCTCCCCGCTGAGGAGAAAGCCTGATGCAGGGCTCAATCCCAGGACCCTGAGGTCATGACCTGGGCCGAAAGCAGAGGCTTACCCCACTGAGCCCAAATTGTCAACTATTATTTATAAACTTTGAATAAAATGAACAGTTCAAGAGAACTGTCAACTATTATTTTTTATCAGCCAAATTGTCAACTATTATTTATAAACTTTGAATAAAATAAACAGTTCAGGAGAAGAGATTATAATAATGAATGATGGATAATGGATTCACAATAAAGATGCCTGGCTATTTAATATTTTTCCTATCACAACAACATAATTTTGTGTGGATTTAATATAATAAACAGAGTACATAACACTTTTATATGAGAATTTTTTAATTAATTTTTTAAGGATTTTATTTATTTATTTGACAGAGAGAGATCACAAGTGGTAGGCAGAGAGAGAGGGAAAAGCAGACTCTGTGCTGAGCAAAGAGCCTGATGCAGGGCTTAATCCCAGGACCCTGAGATCATGACCTGAGCTGAAGACAGAGGCTTAACCCATTGAGCCACCCAGGTGCCCCTGAATGAGAATTTTTTGAATACTTACTCATACTTGCATTTATATAACCTTTAACCTACTTGCAACCAACATAATCCATAAGTAGATCTAAAGGGGAATGTACATTATTATGGAATAAAATTAATAAATACACAATGAATAGGTTATTATGTTTTCTGGTCACTTTACCTTTTATATATAAACAAATAACTAAAAATCAATATTAATTTTTTACTAGATAATCTATATTGTTTGAAATAAGGACTTTTATTTGTTTGAGGACAATGCCACTACCTTTTTCCCTATTTTCTTTTCTTTTTTCTTCCTTCCCTCCCTCCTTCCTTCATTTATTTCCTCCTGCACATATTTATATTAATTCAATATACATTTATTAGATGACCCATAAAAGAGCCATTGTCCTAGATTCAGGGACTACCAAAAATAAAAAAAAAACCAAAATCTACTTAAAGGAGTTTTTATGTGATGCATACATTATCTGTCCTATGTTGTAACAGATTAGTTGATTTAAATTAAAATGCCTTACCAGAAGGAGATAAGAATACTTTTCCATAACTGGCTGTAATAATAAAGTTGATATATAATAATTATAGAATAACTAATATAAGAAAATACTGCAGTGAAAACAGAAACAGGATGAGTCTCCATCAATATTGTAAACTATCAGAGCAGTATATTATATGTACACGATTAAGCAAATGTTCAAATCTGAAAAAGAATAATTACACAGGTATGTGTAGGAGCAGACCTCTATTTCTGACACTATGACAAAGAAGAAACCCTAGGATTACCCCTGTTTGTATTAATAATAGATCTAAATAAATTTTACTTTTTGAATGTATTGCTGGGTTTGTAATAAAAAGGGAACATATCAAGGATATACCATTAAAATAGATTCAACTGGGTGCCTGCAATATTGAGGAGCAAGAAACATTGTTGCCCTGAGGGAAAATGCAGATACAATGCATGGATCTGTCATCAGGTACTATGTCTTGAGCCAGTTGAAAGAAGATCTTACTTAGCATGACTAAAATGGCTGCAGGTAAAAGTCAAACAAATATAAACCTATAATCAGAAATCACCAGATACATGAATTAGAATTAGCAAAAGTAGGGAAAAAAAAAAAAAAACCTAAACAAATAAACAAACAAAAATAAAACCCAAAAAACAGATGTAGATTCCTCCACATTCATTTGCTATAAAAATGATTAAAGTCAGAATACAGAATGTTTCAAAATATATTGACAGTGAAGATAATAAGAAAATTTCAGGGATGATTAGGCAAACTAAATAAAGAATATATACATATAACACACACACACATATATATATATAATCTCCAAAATGCATTGATGATAATAATGAGCAAACTGGACAAACTGAAAAGAAAATTAAAGAAATGAAAGATATATCTGGAGAACTTACAACAGAATATGGAGACCATGATTTAAAAAAAACTAAAATTTATGAAAAAGGGTAAATTTTGCCTCTTTTTTTCAATTATTTGTACAATTGAGTCTGGATTCCAGAAGGAGAAAATGGAATTGAGGAGAGACAATGTTTGAAGAAGAAACATCTGAAAAGTTACAAGATATAATTATTTAAAAAAAATACATATGAATCTACAGATTTCAGAAATAACTCATTTTAAGCTAGTAGATAAAAAGAAGTTCAGGCAAAGGATTTTGTAAATATATTGCAGTTTACCAGAGGCAGAAAATTATTTTAAAACAATCAGGTTAGAATAGAATGGAAAATGACATATAAGAAGAAATATGTTTATTGAAGTAAACTTCCCAACATCAATAAGGTAGAGGTAAAAGTATTTCAAGTAATACTACTACTACCAATTGTATACCTTGCAAATGTACCTTTTAAGATCTGGACTGATGTGAAGAAATAAACAGATAAAATAAAATTAGGTTACATTAAGAAGTGTCCTTTAAAGGAAATTTTAAAGAATTTATTCAAGAAAAATAAAAATAGGGGCATCTGGGTGGCTCAGTGGGTTGAGCCACTGCCTTCGGCTTGGGTCATGATCTCAGGGTCCTGGGATCGAGTCCTGCATCAGGCTCTCTGCTCAGCAGGGAGCCTGCTTCCCTCTCTCTCTCTCTGCCTGCCTCTCTGTCTACTTGTGATCTCTGTCTGTCAAATAAACAAATAAAATCTTAAAAAAAAAAAGAAAATAATCTTGGGAGAATAACATGCAAGAAGAGGAAATAAGTTGATAAGTAAATATATAATTAGAAACAAAAATGTCTTTATTAATTATAATAAAAATAATGTCTAATGTGGTGTTAACATATTTTAAGAGACAGAACGGGGCAGAAACTGCATGTGAGTTGAAATAGAGGTTATTCTGAGTTTTAACAGCATTGTGTCATTAAGGAATGAAAGTAAAAAATTCCTTTCATTAGAATGGGGTAGATTGAAAAATACATGGCCAAATTTCAAGGGTAACCACTATAAGACTAAAATAATAGAGTTTGCTATTCCCAAATCAGTAAGAAGAAAAAAAGTAGTAAGGGAAAAAAGATACACAAAGAAATAGCAGCAAATAAAAAATTAAGGAGAGAGATATAGTTCAAGATGGTGGAGGAATAGGAGATCTTATTTTCATCTGGTCCCAGGAATTCAGCTACATAGCTATCAAATCATTCTGAACATTTACAGACTCTACTTGAGATCTAAGAAAAGAATAGCTTCAACTCTACAAATAGAAATGTGAGCACTTTCTGCAAGGTAGGAAGTGCAGAAAAGTGAATCTAGGTGATACGTGGGAAGATAAGCCATGGTGGGAGGGAGCCTTTTCAGAAGCTGACTACCAGAAAGTAATATAGCAACAGAGTTTAGAATCAGAACTTTTAGAAGTCTGCTCCAGTGAGGGATGTCTCTGTATGAAAGGTGTTCAGGTGGCAAAGCAGGGTGGAATTGTAGGTGGGAAAGTATGGTCTCAGTATCCTTGGGGTCATAGAAAGAACAGGGGTGCCTGAGTGTGTTCGAGTTCCCAGGCATCAGAGCAGGGAAGCTGGCTAGCCCAGGGCTGGGCTCTTAGCTCAGAGCTGCCATATACCACAAACCAAGGTGGTGGGGTCATTACTGTCTGAGCAGGGACCCAGCTGGCATCAGAACAATTGAAGATCCCCCCATCAGTCCCCAGAGTGACCTTGTTGCATGCAACAGAAGTCTGCAGGGTTTGAAGACTCAAAATGGGATCACATGTCTGAGATAGAAAGACTCAGTCACAGGCTGGGTGAGCACAGAGTGCGGATGGAGACCAAGGATATTATAGTGATTGATTGTATTTTCCTGAGGATGCCCTGAGGAGTGGGGCCCTGAGCTCTCAGCTCCAGGGCTGGAGACTGGGAGGCCATCATTTTCATTCTCATCTTCTAAAGTGGTGTGGAAAGCCTTCAGGGAACAAAGCCATATATAGAACAATCTGGAGCAGATTACTTAGTCTGGCCCCCTGGAAAAGGTGGTGCAATTCTTTCCAGGGCAAAAACACTCAAGAATCAGCACATATCAGGCCCCTCCCCCAGAATATCAGCAAGAACATCCAGCCAAGACCAAGAACTGCAAAACTCTAACACTAGAAGAAAACCTGGAGTCCCAGGATCAAACCCTATATCAGACACCCTATTCAGTTAGGATCTGCTTTTCCCTCTGGCCCTCTGTTCTCCCTCTCTCTCTCTCTCTCTCACTCAAATAAATAAATAAAATCTTTTAAATAATGTTTAAAAATACATTATTATGGATAGAGTGTCACAATGTAATGATAAATTCCAGGGGACACAAATGAATTTTAAACTAATACTATTAATTTATGGACTAAAATATATAAATCAAATGATTTGACTATAAAGATAAATTGTAAAAATTTCAATCATAGTTTGGGGGCTCAAGGGACCTTTTTCAATCATTGATAGGTTAGGGAGAAAAAAATTAATAAAGCTATAGAATAATATTTGAACAAGAGTCAATAAACTAGATTGGAAGAACATAAACACACTGTATACATAAGTATATGAATCTAATAGTTTAAGTGTGCGGGTATGTCTGTCCTATCTACCTAAAATTAAAAATGAAGTAGTGGGAAGTGAAATGAAAAAATAATACTTCTATTATTAGACATAAATAATTGTTATTGTTAACTGTTGTACAATAGTTAAAGATCACCTATTCTTCACAAGTGTGTGTTCAATAACTATATAAATTGGCTACTCCCTAATAATTAAGGGAAAAAAGTGACAAGCAGAAAGAATACAAATTGCAGTTAAGCTGGAAGTAAAAAAAATATAAATTACCTTACCTCCATGTAATGTAATTTGTTAATGTAAATAAATTCTTTGAAGGACTCTTGTTCAAAAATAAGATCATAAAAGAAATCTCAATTATTTTGATACAATACAAAGTCATTAAAGAAAAATCACCTTTTACGCACTAAGGATGAACAATTGGAAAATGAAATAGGAAGAAAAACCATTTACAATAGCAACATAAGTATTTTGTAAGAAATACTTAGGAATATATTTAACATAAATATTTAGTAATAAATTATATAATTGCTATATATTACATCTTGGGAATTGCGCAAAAGGGATATTAAGTAGAAAGCTATAGTTCTAAGTAGTGAATTAGAAGGTAAGTAAGGCTGAAATTAAACGAAGTAGCATTCTACTTGAGCAGTGAGAAAAAAAAATCCACAAAAAAATAAATTTAGAGATCTGTGGAAAAATAAGGTAAAATAAAGAAAACATTAGAAAGTAAAAGAGAAAGAAAGGACAACATAGAGGTCAAAAAACAAGTTTATGTTTTGAAGAGTCCAGTAAAATAGGCAAACCATCTATAAGGTGCATGAAGAAAAAGTGAAAGCAGAAATCACTAAATAGGAAAATGAATTATACAATTCAGTGGAGACTCTTATTATTAAATTTATTCAATTATTTTGAACACTTAAATAAAATGGTCAAATACATAATAAACAAAAATTTATTAAGCTAAATTATTTAAAAATACACACATGCATCAATGTTCTTACAACTAGTTAAGAAATAGAAGAAGTCATTTGAAAGACTTTGTGGGAAAATCCTGGGCCCAGATGGTTTCACAGGCAAATTCTATGCAATTTCCATGAACAGATAATTTTAAGTATGTGAAACAAACAGTAGATTAGATCACTTCACAATCACTTCCATGAATCTATTATAATCTTGATTCTAAATCTAGAAAATGATAGACAATGATAAGAAAACCAATTTAGGGATGGCTCAGTTGGTTAAGTGACTGCCTTCTGCCTGGGGTCATGATCCTGGAGTCCTGGGACTGAGTCCTGCATTGGGCTTCCTGCTCAGCAAGGTGTCTGCTTCTCTCTCTGACCCTCTTCTCTCTCATGCTCTCTCTCACTCAAGTAAATAAATACAATTAAAAAAAAAAAAAAAAGAAGAAAACCAATTTACCGGCCAATCTTGCTATAAATACAGATCAAAACCCTTTATATTCAAAAGCCAAGTCTTACAGTACAAAAAGTTATATCAATCATAAGCAAGTTGAATTTATATAAGGATTTAAGTTTAGATTAACATTAGAAAATTTGTAATGTTAATCTACCACATTAAAAAAATGAAAGGAGGATGAATGTGTGATAACCACCATATGATAAATTTAAAAGAAACAAAAATATATTTGACAATAATCAACAACTATTCATCATTAAATCTCTTAACAAGTAATCCATTAAAGGTATCCACTAAAAAAACACAGTAAATACTATTCTCAACTGAAAATATTTGAAGCATCTCCTCTAAAATAAGAAGAAATAAAGAGGTCATTATCACTACTTTAATTGTGTACTAAATGTGCTCGCCAGTACAGAAAAAAAAAATTGAAAAAATGAAATAAATGCTGACAAATGATTAGAATAAGAAACATAGTAAATGCTATGATTATTCACATATACAAGCCAGAAGAAATTACAGTCAAGTTATTTCTTAGTAATAAAAGTGTTTAGATATCCTTAAGATAAACATACTAAAATCTATGGAAGTTCTTATTCAATAGCAACAAACAAAAATAAAATTTGAAAATAAGTGTAACTGATAATTATAACAAAGGCCAGTGAATTCCTAGAAATAAATCTAATGAAAACCATACTAAAACTTATGTAGAGAATTTTATAAAATATATTGGAAAGCACTAATAAGAAAAATAAATGGAGATGCAAATCAAGTTAAGGAACAGAAGATTTCAATGTAGTAAGAATTTAATTTTTGCCAAACTGATACTTATTTGCATGTAGATTGAGAACCAATTATAAATAAGTGTTAAAGATACATTTTAAAACTTAAATAGAAAATATGGGTAAATTTTTCTATTTTTTGAGGAAAAAGAAGATTTTCTTAAATATACACTTGTATAACCATCAAGGGGAATTTAAGTAAGCTTGACCTCCTTAAGTTGAAAAATTTTTGTTCAACCAGAGTTAGCAAGAGTAAAGTGAAAATAGGGATGCCTGGGCTGCTGAGTCAGCTGAGCCCTCAAGTGAAGTTGAGACTCTTGATTTCAGCTCAGGTCTTGATCTCATGGGTCTTGTGATCAAGCGCCACCTGAGGCTGAGCTATGAATTCTGTGGGGAGTTGGCTTGGGAACTCTCTTTGACTCTCTCTCTCATAAATGAATAAATATTAAAAAAAAATAGTAAGGTAAAACATAAGCATAAAAAGGGTAATCGTGTTTGTAACAATATAACTGAAATTAATTTATATCTGAAATATAAAAGAACTACAAGTCAAAAATAATGAAAAAGACAACAACTCAATCTTAAAATAATAGGAGATAAAAACAGGTATTTCATAGAAGCTGAAACACAAATGGTCAATAAACATAGGATACGGCACAAACTCATTAGTGTTAAGGCAGCTGTCAATTACAATTATAAACAAAAGTGACTGGTAAATTAAGAAATCTAAGAATATTAAATGTGACTTATTAGGAAATGCCTGCAGTGTTTGGAAAATAAGAAATATTCTATACGTAAATGTCATATAATGAATAAAATGCAAATTTCAAACAGACAAAAGAAGACTGTCAATGCTGGGTTAAATTTATTTGTCCTTTAGAAACTTAATGGAAAAATGATGTTAACATTAAGAAAAAGAAGAGTCAGGAGAAAAGTCACATGTTGGGTTTTTTTAAGTTTGGATGTTTAAGTTTAAGATGTTATAATATATGGGAAAGTAAGAGGAAAAGTCTTTGGAGACTCAAGTCTGGCATTTGATAGAATTACAGTTCTGATTCATTTAATTGTATGCAAGAGTTATTTTAATTGAGTTACTATAGGTCCCATTTTCCTGCAGGATAGTCCAAGGTAGCTGACATCCTGTCTGGATAACTTTTCCTTTGCTCTCAAAAGTGTTCTTCTGGGCGGGGGAGAAGAGTGCCCTTTTGGGTGAAACGTTATATCACTACCATGTATAAATTAACTCTCTTTTAGTCTTACTATGTCATATTTTGATAAGGGCTTATAGATCCTGAAAACTGACATATGAGATTCCTCAAATGATTAGACAGAATACCTAGAATTAATTGGGAACAAAGCCAGACAATTTTTGAAATGAAATGCCCCAAGGATAGTCATAATAGATACTCACCATGTTACTGATGATGCAGTAAGTGACTTTTTCACATAATGATTTACAATAAATTTTATAATTAATTGTTTGCAAATAGAGAGTGGAAAATCCTACCCTCTTCATCAAAAGAAAGCCTTGGTTTAGTTCTACAATTGGAATAGATGACTATTTCAGAATCAAGATAATGTGCTACAGTTTCACTTGGAAGGAACATAGCTGTAATATGCCATTCCAACATGTCATGGAATTTTGCTAAATTCTCCACATCCATTAACTATAGATTATTGTGTTGTAATGTATGATCCCATATTTGCTGGTATGCGCTATAAAGACTTTTATATTAAGCGGTCCCATTGATTAACATGGACAGGAGGAGAAGGAAGTATTCTGACTGGACAGATTCCATCTTTTGAAGCCTTGAGTATTTGGCCCAATTTTCAATGTCAAGTGTAGACTATAATTTATCCAGACTTGGCTTTTGTTCTTTCCCACCCCAACCTTAAAAACTACAGGGTAATATAGGCATTTGAATTTATTAGCATTCATCAAAGAGTATTTTTGGCAGCATTGTATCACAAAGGCTGACATTGGCATATATAAAACAATACATGTGCAAGCCTGCAAAGAAAGGAAATTTGAAGAGAATGTCCATTATATAACTTAAGCTGTTTTTTCTGGATCAAATAAAATTATAGAGGCGCCATGCATAGTACTGTTGCTGAAGGCCATCATAAACCCTGGTTTTCATGGGGTTATATGGTCTTTTCACCATGAAAAAATTCTTTCTGCATTTAAGTCACCAAAGTATTGAGGCAATCTGGGAAAAGGGAGACTTTATTTTTATTTTTTTTCGATTAAAAAAGAATACCTACAAAATAAGTTCTTTAAAGATAGATAAAACTAAAATTTAGATGTCTTGATGCCTATTCTTTGACCATGATTTTTTTTTTCTTTTTGTAGTAAAGGTATATTATGTGATTATAGTTGTCTCTAGTTAATGTGTTTTAAAAGCAAGGAGATATATCTGTCTGATACACTAATTTATTTTTCAAATAACTTTATAAAAGTTAATATGCAAATTTCCAGGGCATGGTAACAAATTGGTGAGCACTATGTCACTTGTCCTATGATTCAAAATCAAAGTTTCTTTGCTTTTATGTGAAGAGAAAAACTAAACTCAAAAATCGTATAACTTACTATTATATATTTGAAAAATTTTTAAAGGTTTTATTTATTTATTAGACAGAGAGAGACAGCCAGAGAGGGAACACAAGCAGGGGAGTAGAGAGGGAGAAGCAGGCTTCCTGTAGAGCAGGCAGCCAGATGTGGGTCTCTATCCCAGGATTCTGGGATCATGACCCGAGCCGAAGGCAGATGTTTAACGACTGAGCCCCCCAAGCACTCCATATATTTGAAACTTTAAAAAAAATAACAATCCAGGGAAATTGAAAGTTTGAGTCACACCTGGATTGATGTCCCATAGGGAACATCTGCATATTCAGAAATATCTAAATGTTTTACTGAAACTTTTATTGGAGATGCAGATTTTGAACTAGACAGGGCTTTTATTTCTCCTGTAATTATGAATCAGATAATATATACATGCCATCAAAACAAAATAAGCATAATTAAATCAGTTAGTTGTCCCATTTCTGAGAAACTTCTCAGACTCTGTTATGCTATTGTCAGTTGCAAAATAGACTACATTTTTTTCTTGAACCTGTTATTCAATTGATGTTATGTCCTTTTGCATCAGAGGTCATAAAATGACAGTTTGCCCCATCAGTGGTGATGCTAAGTTTAATCATTTGGCTCAGGTAATTGACAAGATTTCTCCACTCACTATTTTATTTTCTTTTTGTGTTAGTATGAAATCTGTGGGATGATACAGTGAGACGGTTTGAGTAACCTACTTTCCAATTCTTTTACCAACATTTTTAGCATCCATTGGTAATTTTCAGTTAAAGTAATCATCCCTATATTTGTGGTAATGTGATGATTTTCTATCATTTATTTCTTCTACATATATTAGTAGAAAGTAATCTGTTAGGAAAAGCACCCCTCCTCATGTCACCAATTTTAGTTATTTATTTATATATATTTTAAAAGATTTTATTTATCTGACAAAGAGAGACAAGTGAGGGAACACAAGTAGGGAAAATGGGAGAGGGAGAAGCAGATTCCCCACTGAGCAGGGAGCCTGAACCAGGTCTTGACCCTAGGATGCTGGGATCATGACCTGAGCCAAAGGCAGATGCTTAACCAACTAAGCCACCCAAATGGCCCAATTATTTGTTTTTGGTGTTAGTAATGATTCATGGATTCTTTGCTTAACCAATGTTTTATAATCTATTTCTGTCAATTCTGTCAATATTTATTTTAGGGAAAGTTGTCTCTAATTTGGCCAATGAAATAATATCATTTTGAGGTTATTTCTATATTTTTTAGCATTACAAACTGGTTTTTGAGCACTTCTTCAGTTCCTAACATGAAAGAAATAACTAAGTTTAAAAAAAGTGACACCAGATTAGATCCTGACTAAAGAAGAAAAAAGAAAAATCCAGCTGTAAAAGACATTATTGGGCCAAGTAGGAAAATTCAAATATTGACTAAATATATATATATGTGTGTGTGTGTGTGTGTGTGTATACACATAATTGTGTGTGTATGCATATATATATAATACTAGTATGTATTAATGTTAATTTCTTGCTGTGAAAATGTCACTGTTTTCATATAGAATAATACTATTATTCTATAATGCTTAAATTCTGAGGAGTAAAATAGTACCGTATTTTTAAGTAACTCTCAAATGTTTCGACAAATGCTATAAAATGTTAACAGTTGGTGAGCCTAGGTAAAGACTACTTTTTGGAGTTGGAAGTATTTCTAAATTGAAGTTGGGGCAAAAAATATAGAAATTATATTTAGATAATCCTGAATGGGGATAAAAACATAAATTTACCAAGCAAATGGAAAACAGTGGATAGCTTTAAATTTTTTTTCACTAATGAGAACAAATAAGGATTTCAAGTTAGGAAGCCCAGCTACTTACTTTAGTTGATAAAGATTCAATTCTAACACAGCTAAAATTGAAACTGCTTAAAACTGTGAAGTTGAGCAAAAATCAAAAGGGCTGCACTAATGTTTCAGCAACGCTGGATTTTAAAGTAAACTTTTTCCTTTCTTCTGCAAATTTACCCTCTTCCCTTCTTAGCCTTTAGTTTCAGGAACCAGGAACCACCCTGAACACATGACAAGTGAACCTGGCAGTATACACAATTCCTGTCGAAACCAGTTAGATTATGTACTCTCCTATAAAATTCCCCGGAACCTTCCTTCAGAGGGGGTTTGCAGTTTTTTGAAGGCCATCACTTGCTATAGCCTGCTTTGCCCTACAAAACAAATAAAACTCTCATTCATCTTTATCCCAAACTCTGTCTTTGCATTCTGTTTTGGCTTCAAAGCACAGAAGTTGGTTTCTGACAACAAAATCACATGCCTAAGACCAAAATATAAGCTATTAACCAGATGGAAAAAGAAAAAAAAATATGATTAATTGAATTTTTAGGTAGAAAATCTGTTTATTTAAAAATATTATTATATTTATAAAAATGCTAATAATAGTCTTTCTCATTGTATTATATATATATCTTTTCCTAACATCTTAACTATATATGTGAAATATAATCGAACTTCTGTAATGAAGATCTAGATGGTTCAGCTAAATATATACATTATAAAAGAAGCTGAGATATTTTGTGTATTATCAGATGTCTGTCTCATAGCAACATTACAACTGTAGGGCATAAATGTTCCTTTAATAAAGATTTTGGTTAGTGGATGCTAGTCAATTAAGGTCTCACTCAGTGATGTCAACCATATTATCAAGGGCTATGTAGTAAATGAAAAGACTTGAACCCAGAAAAAGTAACCCAAATATGCTGTTTTTAAAAGGTAAATTCATGTAATTTTCAAGTCATCTGTGGTGTTCTTCTAGAAGGAAAGACTCAATTTCTTTATAATGTACAGGAGATATTATTTATTTAGATGACTAAACTGTTTTTCCAACTGGGCAAAGGTGAGTAACCTAGCATATTCATTTAACAGAAGAGCAAGGGCTACAAGATGCATTAGATTGTTTTGGAAATATGTGAGGTGGAAAAAAGGAGTTTATGAGCACTTATTATTATAATGCTCACCACTGTTGAAAGTAGTCTGAAAGAGTTGTTTTTGGAATTCTAAGTCTTCCATTTCAGAAGCATTGATTAAATTAAATTTATTTAAATGAATCATTGTAAAGGTTGACTTTTTTAATTACAAAGATTTATAATTAAGGAGGTAAAGACAACAGGTTAGCAGTGCATATTGGATGTGCTGCAAATCAGAATGCATATGGAAATGAAAAAAAAATCTGACTAAACTGTGCATGCCAATAAGTGGCATACTATTAGCACTTGTAAAACTTCCCCTTTGTAAATCCAACTAAGCTATATTTAGACTTCTAAACAAGGAAATCTCTTCCTAAGGCATTGCTGTTTTGGTTGTTTAGTTTTACTTTTTATTCTCTTTTTTACTGGATGATTCTTCTTTAAAAAGCAAAGCCATGTTGTTAACTAATTTTTAAATTGTTAAATATTTCACGAAATACTTAAATGTTTTACCAAGGCATGTTTTCATGTGGTGATTGGACATCATTCCTAAATATGTGATGCAGTAAGTAACGAATGGCAGGAAAGAACATGTCCAAAGGAGTAATTAATATAAAATCAACATTTTTACTTTTAGTGCAGATAGTTTAGTAACTGCAATATAAAAATGGAACAGACACCTCAGCATTTGGTTTTTAGATCATCCCATTACTTAGAGTATACGTACAGCCTGGATACCATGGGGTGTGAGTTATGCAAAATATATGAACTCTTACTGTTGAATATTTTATACACACACACACATGTTTTGGATTGGCACAGTTCTTGCAGAACATTCCTGTTATTACTCAATTATATGTTTCTTGAAATACAGAAAAACACAATCTAAGAAAAATGATAATATAATAATAATGCACTTTGTAACACAGTGAAAGACCATAGTGATCTATTATTTTTTTCAAAATAATTAGAAAAGTAAAAGACTAAAATATTTATGTAATTTAAGTCAAAAATTCTATCTCTTCAAAAGGAGGTCAGTGAAATTAATTGGTGATTTAAATAATTAATTATTATCTCTTCCTTTATGGTATTTTGCTAGTGATATATATATTATATATACATTATATATAATGTATATATAATGCATTATAAAACAAGATATTTTGTGATATTTATACTTAATAAGATATTTATTATTATATAGAATAATCATATACATTAGAATGTCTGATAAATAAAAATTTTAGAATTTGACCCAATTTATTAATTACATTGGATTTAATAGTTCATGTGTTTCATAATGATTTAACAGGTAATATGATAATATCTTAGGTAACATTATCACAAATATATGAAAAGAAATATAAAGACAGGTCATATGATTTCACCTGTTTCCTGAACCAGGTCAAAGTCAAAACTCAGCAGAGGCTTAAAGATCTTACTGGAAGGCCCTGCTGTTCTTAGAGGTGAGAAGGGTATTATGCAGTCTTGTGATGTTTGGCATTACAAAAGATTTGACTTTGTGAAACACTGCCAAGTATTATTTGCTAAATATTTCCCACATTTTCTCATTGTCTTTCCACTGTTCTTTCAGTTCCTGATTTCTGACTGGCAAAAGTTAGCAGAAAATGAAATGTTACTTCTTTACCATCATACCAATTGTCCAGTTTTTACTAATGTTTAGGAGGTCTCAGTGTAATGAATCAGAATACATAGGTTATGTGGAAAGTGACTAAGGGATTAAAACAGTGATTGATAATATATGGGTATTCCTTCGTGTAGGAAGTTGAAAGATAGGGTGGTGGCTTTTGGACCTATGCATTTCAGTGTATTTGCTAATGATGAAGAGGACAACATAAACAGGGAGATGGTGAAATATTCTGACAACACTAAACTATTTTGGTTAGTTAAAAACTAATGAGGTTTGGGAGATGCTCCAGATGGCTCTAATCATACTGGAGAATTGGGCAGCCCAGTGGCAGATGAAATTTGTTTTTGATAAATGTACAGGAAGGAATATTGAAAAATTATAATCTAAACTCTCCATGTATACCATGAGATTTTGAACTTGCAAATTCTCTGAGGAACAAGACATTTACTGCTACCATTGCTGGTTCAATGAAGGTGTCCCCAGCGCACATCTTTTTGGAAACAGCTGAGTAGATGCAGGATGTGTTTAGAAAAAGGTTTGAAAATGCAAATAATGGGGAAAGCTGTTTTGAGACAGATAAGGAATGTTTTACCCATTGCAGCAGGATGGATTTCTTCTGGGTAACAAGTGAGAAGTGACAGAAACAAGAAAGTCACAGAAGCTTGTGGAAAGAGTGACTTATTCCTGGAGTAAGATTGAAAGACAGGCTGACAACTGGAGAACACATTTACATATGCCCAAACCTGTTAGTACTATAAAGCTTTTCAATTTTGAGCAAGATTTGAACCATGGAGAATTTGATCTCATTAACGGGGCAGCAACTGTGGGGCCCTGACAATTAATACGTGAGTTTGAAGATTTGGCACATGAAAGTTAAAACTTCAAGGCTTAGCTCTATTTGGTACTTGTTGTAGGTGATAAATCTGGACTATTTATAGTCACAGCCTCTTTGTAATGTTTATACTCTAAGAAAAGAGTAATTATATTAGCATATCAAAAGACCATCCTTCCAATTCACCACTGTTTGAGTAAGTAATAGGTAAATATAGTAAGGAAAGTATTAGATGCATACACAAAGATTGCCTTCAACTACAGATAGTAACAAATCACTCACACTATATTTTTTGAGTTTGTTCCAAATGGGTAATCAGAAAACTGTCTCAAACGGTTATGGACTCACACCTGTTAAAGAAAAAAAGACAGGCCCCAAATAGAGTCACTTGTGTTAAGCCCCACATCAGTAAACCAAGACTTAAAATCTAACCTAATTGTAGTTTCAGCATTTCCCCAGAGTGTGATCTTTAACTAGTTGGTCTGGAATTACCTGCCCAGCCTGGTGAAGTAAACTATCTGATAGACCCCTGCTGTCCCCCAAAGAAAGATGAGGTAATTCTCTCTTTCCTTGTCCTACCCCCTTTTACCTATTTTATTTTTTCCTTTGAAGTACCTTTCTACTGCCTAGATAGGATGCTGCCTGATCCATGAATCACTGAATAAAGCAAATTTGATCTTTAAATTTGTTCAGTTGAATTTTTTTTAACATACCCAACTATAATGGGGAGAAAAATTTTATAAGTTAAAGGTTCATCAGTAAAGTGTGTTTTTTTTTTTAACTTAATGAAACCATTTACTTTGTTTAGTAAAGGAAATGTGAAAGTATGTATTATTTTCTCAAGGGATTGCAACAGAATCTTTTGATCTGTTGAAGATAAGTGAAACGTGCCAGGATAAATAATCCATAAATACAATTTAAGAATTCATGAGAAACTAGCCAGAAAGCCATGCTTTGCATGACATAGAAATAAAGTAGTCCTAAGAAATATACATCAGTAGGTGTTTAAAATTAAAATACATGTTTCATGAACACTGAATATGATTCAATAAGTTGAACTTAAATATGACAAATAAACCCAATAATTAAATACTACATAATTATATATTTTATATATGATAATATAGGTATGCATATTTCTTTATTATAATTGTATAAGTATAAAACTATAGAGTATGTGCAATATCACTGTATGTGTCACTAGTTTTTATTAATAATTAAAATTTGCTCTAAGTCCTCTTTCGACACATGATTCCTACATGAAGTATCCAATAAAGTCTTCTTTTTGCTTTCCACTGGAGCAACACTGGGAATATAATATCTTGTTGGTGAAATAGTTTTCTTCCACGAAGGAACTTTATTTGGGAAGCTCAATTCAAGAGGCATGCTTCCTAACATCGTTATATACCAGATGTGCACAAATCTATATAAGGTTCTTCATATTTTTAAATAATTTTTTCAATGAAACACAACCTGAGCATTCTGTTACGGACATGCTAAACGACTCTTTGGATTATTTTAGATATTTGCGTAAGATTTTAGGGAAACCGCTTAAGAAGTCATTTGGCTCTGCATTAGAACAAAACTACCTATACATGGGTTTAGAGATTTATGAATGTTTTCAAAATGCTGACATGTTGAAAATTGGCCATGGAGGCCAACTGAACCTGCTAGTTGCTGAAACAGTAGCAATGAGAAATGAACAAAACAGTAAGGAGGAAAGGGGCTGTTCAATAACACTTCATATCCTAAGCATGTCCCTCTGAATGCCACATGTTCTCTCAAGATGTTGAACAGACGGCTTCTATGGGGATGCCCCAGTCATCCAGAGCAGAGTGAGGGGAGGCACCTGAAACGGTGATGGAATCCTTCTGCATGCATCTGCATCGCCCTCTGGCCCTCAACATTCCTAGAACTCAACTCTTCTAGCAATAAATCTCTTCCAGCACACGACACTGAAAATTCACTATTCAAACATGCTGTTTTCCTTTTACTGAATCATGTGTATAAGTGAGAATGAATAATATTGGTCACAGGAGTTACAAACAAAAGTGGTTCCATGGGTGCTTCAAGAGGCAATTTACTTCTGCCAAGGGGCAGCAGCATCCTCCAACTCCACTGGCACTCTAAGAAAGTTATGCTGATCCTAATTCTCCAGACGAAGGGCCTGACTACAGATGGTGTTAGCTCGCAGTTGTAATTTGTTGATAAAACCTTTTACCAAGTTATTTTTTCTAAGGAAGAGAACAAAAGCCAATGAGTACAATAACCACAATAGTATCAGTTTGGGAAACTTTACGCATAATTTTCTTATGTTATAATATGTAAAGATTCATGGACACACTTTCAGAAGCAAGTCAAAGTGTTTTGCTCTTTTTCTTCTTCTTCTTCTTCTTCTTCTTCTTCTTCTTCTTCTTCTTCTTCTTCTAACTATTAATTCTTCCAGGAGCCCTGAGTTCAGGGAAATGAATAAGGAAATGTCCTCTTGATCTACTCAGTGGATTCTCTTATTAAAGGAATAATCTCATTCTCATATCTTGTTTTCCATAAAGTAAGCAGAATCTTAGTTTCAGGGCATGTAGTTTGAGGGCAAATTGTAGCATATTACATGTGAATGAATGAGTAAATAAAATTTCCACTATCTAAGAATGAAACCACAGCTAAAGAAATAGGCTTGGCAGAATCAGAGGAAAAAAAAAAAAAAACCCTGTTGAGCTTGAATGTAGTCTATAGTGAAAAGGAATGAGAAATATTGCAACATCTTCAAAATCATTGCTTCTTTGGATTGGGTCTCCTGCAGCATTTAGATGTCATTATTAGATTTTAAGATTTACTATCCTGCTTTCATATAAGCGTTCATGCCACACATAAGTGTTCATGTATCCTTCATGAGAACAGGGGTTTTCTCTCTTTGGTTTTTATGATTCTACACATTATCTAGCATATATTTAACTGGAAAGTATATGGCTAATTAATAAGCAAGTGTATGAGCAAGTGAATGAATAATGAATGATTTTAATGAAACAGATATAGAGAGAACACTAGATATATGTGAAATGGTGGAAGTCTGAGGGTGTGAAAATGGAAGCACCTCCAATTGCCCCTTTCAAAACTGCAGCATTTCAGGGTGCCTGGTTGGCTCAGTCAGTATAGCATGTGACTCTTGATCTCAGAGTTGTGAGTTTGAGCCTCATATTGGGTGTGGAGATTACTTAAAATCATTTTTTTTTTTAATGCAACTTTTCACAAGGTCTGTGTTACAATATTCTACCAAGTTGTATATTTTCTCACAGCCAACAACCTATGTGTTTTTGTTTTGTTTTGTTTCTGTTTTTGTTTTTTTAATGAGAGAGAATATAGAAGCCCTCTAGTAATTCCTGGTTCCTGGAGATAAGAATGCAGCATGGTATACATTAAGGGCTCTATCAATGCTTGTTTGAAATGAAACTTTCTCATCTCTTGATGTTCTTGATGTTGTCTTTCTTGATTCACCACCAAATCATGACCACTGATAGAACTCCTCTTCCTCACGTAAAAAGAGATAGTCCCCAAAGCTGAGTCTGCGTCTATCTTCCCCATTTCTTATCAGTAGCTTGAGCTCTCACATTTATACAAATGGCTCATCAGTCATTATTATATCAAGCTCTGGCCTCTCTTCCATTATGTAAGTCCTACATTGTCAATAAGGAGAATCAAATTCCTTATGCTCAATATTGATGTCTTCTATTTTATTCTCTCATTCCTACTATTTCTTAGTGCAGTATTTCCTCTCAATATCTTTTTACAAATGGTTGAAACATTCATAGCCATTAAATGGGTATCAGAAGTATCCAATCAATTCTACCTCCCTAGCAACCACCCCCCACCTCAGCTTTTACTGCTTTACTTCACGGTTTCTCTGGCCCTCAGAAGTTTTTACTTCATTATCCCATATCAGTACCCTCCACTTTTGTATCAACTTTTATGTTGCTTCCAAGTATATGTCTATAATTACCCTGATTCCTTATAGTGAGATATCAGTGGATACTATTATCCCACCTAAAAATCTTTGATCATTTTCTCAAGTCTAAATAACTCAATATAAATTTCACCTCCCTAAATCCAAATGGTAGATGCTCATATTTACCTCCCCCTTATGCCATTCCTATATGCTAATTCCAGAAGGAACTGGGGTTTGAGAATGAGACTTGAATTTGAAATTTAAGTCTCTCATATACTAGTAACTCTGGACAACAAAGATAACCTCTTTTAGCCTGATTTGTTACTATAAAATGAAGTTTGCAATGTTAACCTCTGAAACCTCAAGTTAACAAAATAAATAAGAGGAAGTATGCAAACACAGTTTTTAGGATCACACATTATTGGGCTTTCTCAAAAACAACTCCCCTTTTTGACTGTTAAGTTACTTGAATGTAGGAAGAATTAATTAATCACAGTGATGTAGATAAGAACCAGATATTGCTGTCAGAGGATAAGAAGTTTGAAGCTGTCACTCACTAGTGTTGAAAAATTCAGCTTATTTATCAGAATGGCAGTAGCTCCCTCTGTAAAACAATTCCTGCTTCTCAAAAGTATCCTCAGGACCTCCTGTATATAGAAGCACCTAATGTGAAGTATCTCCTATAAAGAACAAAATTAAGTGTTTTCCTCCTTTCTCGGTGTTCAGTGTAGTGCATAGTGAGTTCTCATAGAAAATTAAGAAAAAAAGAATTGATTAGTGATCATTGGTTTACTTAATTGTGTTATAGCATTATAAAATGCAGCTTTTAGATCTATCCATTGGTATACTTTAGGAATAGTAAAACAAAACAAAATAAAACAAAACAAACTACCCACTGAAATAATCTATTACTTATGATTTTTCTTTCTGGGTTATGGTATCAAAGATATCCAAAGCACCTTATCCTTTGTGACTCAGAAGTAGTCAATAAAGATTAATCCTTCAAACACTGGACACTGGTTTCCATTTCCTGGGCTTGATTGTGTTGCTGGATATGTTTTCATGAGTGAAATTACTAAAAAAAAAAAAAAAAAAAAAAAAAAAAAAAAAAAAAAAATCAGTTAACCTAAAAAAAGATCTCTTACAGCCAATTTCCAAAGTCATAATAACGTGTATCTGCCATTACTTGAAATATGCAAATGTTGCTTTTCATTTCAGTCACTGACATTATGTATAGTTAAAGTGAATGGGTTTAGTGAATTCTGACATGCAGTACTGTGGGAAACAGAAGGAAAGTTAATCATTATTCAGCATTTATTTCTCCACATATTTAATTTGTCATAGATTAGGGAAATGTCTTCATTATAGGTATTTAGACTAGATCAGTAAACTCATTTGTGCCGATTGAGTCCACACTGATCTGTGATATTTGGCGCTCCACATCGACATCCGCTTTGAGACTGAGGTGTTAGAGGCTTACTTAGCCGGAGCTGCCTTTGTGTTATAATTGCATGGGCTTACTCCATTGGGTTATGTATACGTTACTGCAATTGAACTAAAACGGGTCTGTTTTTCACCAAGCACAGTTTAGTCATGCATCAATACGTTTTTAATTAAAAGTGTGTGACAGGTACAATAGTGGAACACACCAAATAATTTTCTCAAACATTCCATTTCCTCAAAGATAGGTAATCAGAATCTTGTCTCTGGCAGCCAGTGAGTGTATCTTTTTTATATAGATGTTTGATTAAATATCTAAAAACTTTATGCTAATCCACTGCACTTTGGTTTTAAGTACTCTACTACAGATACTTTATGCTGTTACATCAAAATAAAACATTTGCTCCTGAAAGAACTAAAATAAGTGGCAAGCAATCTGATGACATTTTTATTTTTATTTTTAATGTTTGTAATGAAGAGATGAGGAGTCAGCAGTGATATAAATTGTGGAATCAATTAGAATGTGGTTGTTTCAGGAAGGAAATCACAATACAAAGCTTTGTCACAGAGAGAACAACTTCAGGATGCCTGTGCTAAGATCCGTGATTAATGTGACAGTATTGCTATGTTGATATAGAGATTTTATACAAAGACTAATATCTCTAAATGAATTGTAAACATGAAGTTTGGGTGACTAGCACACACTACAACTCCTTCAATTCTTTGCGTATATCACAGTGCAATTTCCCCCAAAACAGTAGCCTAAGTAAACTCAGTTTTGCTGAAAACAATAAATCTAGTGGTTTAATCACTGGTAGAACAAATTTAGGGCCTTTATAAAAAGAGATTCAGTTTTTTATAATGTCATGTATTTTCAGATTTGAATTTTTTTAATCAGTGTTTTATGTTTAAATAGTCTGTTAATTATTATAAACTCAAAATAAATTACACTCTTACAACTGGTAGTGACATTTGATTTTGATGTTAATTCCACGTGAGTTGAGGCCATGTAGGAGTGGGTTTTCTCAATACTACTGCATGATTCTGTGGAAGACAACTCTCAAAACATATGAAGTGAACTCAAAATAGAAAGCTCTGGCTAATCCACTGAAATTTGATTTACTGATTTGCACTGGTTGTGTGTTTAAAATTTATCTGACTCCTAAAAATATGAAGTACATTTCTATAGAAGATTTTTAAGAAGCCATTTTTTATATATCCTGTATCACTTTGTTATTACAAAGTATCCTAATATGTTAGATTGTTATGGATGCACAATGTTTTTAAATAAAACAATAAAATATTAAGGAAAACTATGGAAATTAAAGAAAAGTTAAGGAAAAATGAAAAATATAAAGGAGATTTCTGAATTTTATTTTAATCTGTTACATAATGACATTGCTAAGATTGAAGCATTCAACAGAATGAATGGCATTAAATAAAGAGATGGCATGATGCATATTCTGAAAAAAAAAATGTAATTTTGTTTGGAAAACAAAATTTTACAAAGAATGCCTCTGTAGAATAATGTTACTTTTAAAAGCATGCAAAAGGAATCACAATTTAGTGGAATAAAATTAAGAATTTTAAATTGGAATACTTAGTGTTTATATGTTGTGCCATTACCTACTGTCAGTGATGTGGAACTTTATAAATTTATTCAATTTAAATTGCTCATATATACATTACAGTAAAATCGTAACCAAACATAGAATTACTGAGGAGAGGTAATTAAATTGTGCCCATTTCAAGAGTTTTACTATTTGAAAAACTATACATACATGATGGTTAATTATTTCAAAAAATTTTATTAAGCATTTGAGTTTATCACACTTAAACAGAGTTAAAGAGTGAGTGGAGATAGTTAAGTAAAGGGAGAAATATGCCTGGAAATATCATGCACAGAATATAACTTACGTCATGATCTTTACATACACAACTCCAGGGTTAGGGGGCAGGTATTGGCCAAGAAAGTTCTATTTACATGATACTCTTATCAGAGTTATGCAGTATACTAACTGGCAGGGTTATATATACAGTAGTTCTGCTGAAACCAGGAACAGCTTGGCAATTTCCAAAAGTGAAATAAATCCAGTGTAGGTTGACTTTAATAAGCTGGAGTGACAAAGAGCTGGTAATAAAGAGGAGGCTAGGTGAGATAATTTAGGGCTCTTATGAGATCATTTTGAACATCTTGAGAATGTTGTACTTTCATCCTAAGAAAAAAGGAAACATTATGGTTTGAAAGAAAAAGTCAGAGTTGTGTCAGAAAAATTTGGCTGTTGTCTGGTGAATGGTTCTGATGGGTAAAGTTTCTAGTCATGACAAATTACAGTATTTTAGTTCAAAATAGTGATGTCCTTTGTTAAGAATGTGAAGATTGAATAAAGTAAAAATTGTGAAGGAAAACTGGGGGCACTGTAAACAGGATTTGAAAGAAACAAAGTTAGCACTATTTAGACTATGTTGTATGAGTGCTGCCTCATAAATTATTAAAAATAAATAAAAAATATGAATTGATGGTTAGGTATGTACAGAGCTGCTATTCCTTCAGTTATAAACCCAACACAATATTTTCCCATCACTGTAACAGCTCAGAGAGTAAGTCTAACATTTATTTTTTACTTCTGTAGCATGGTTATCTGTGATATACTGCATAAGTTTGCTGCACCCTTATCTTCATACATGTACTAAACAGCAGAAAATTTTCCCACTACAAAGTAAATTGGCAAAACGTGTAGCTTTATTTAATTGGTAATCTCTATTGAAAGACATTGATATTATGCAGTGTCCAATATAGTAATCTGATTTTTAAAATTATGGTTGGTTTGCTTTCTCAGAGTGAATTTTCACATCTCATTGATAAGTGGTAGCTAATGTTAAATGACATCTTTCTAGTTGTGTGATTTTTCCTGTCTTGGGAAGTAAATTTAATCAATTCTATGAATTTTTTTCACTTGTCGCCTATTTTCTAAAATGAATTTAACTTACCAAAGAGGTCCCTATACTTTATTCAGAACATTGCAAAATGTTCTGTGACTTTCTTTCACTCTTGTGTAAATTTGCAATTGGTGATATATTGGCTTTAAAGTCAATGAGAGTAGAGAGCCTGGATATGGACCCCCAAATCTATGGTCAAATAATCTTCAACAAAGCAGGAAAAAACATACAGTGGAAAACAGATAGTCTCTTCAGTAAATGGTGCTGGGAAAATTGGACAGCCAAGTGAAGAATGAAACTTGACCATTCTCTTACACCACACACAAAGATAAACTTGAAATGTATAAAAGAGAATAATATGAGGCAGGAATCTATCTAAATCCTAGAAGAGAACATAGGCAGTAACCTTTTCAACATCAACCACATCAACTTCTTTCAAGATATGTCTCCAAAGCCAAAGGAAACAAAAGCAAAAATGAGCTTTTGGGACTTTATCAAGATCAAAAGCTTCTGCACAGCAGTCAACAAAACAAACAACAGTCAACAAAACAAAGAGGCAACCTACGGAATGGGAGAAGATATTTGCAAATGACACTGCAGACAAAGGGCTGATATCCAAGATCTATAAAGAACTCCTCAAACTCAAACACACAAAACAGATAATCACATTAAAAAATGGGCAGAAGACATTAACAGACACTTCTCCAAAGAAGACATACAAATGTCTAACAGGCACATGAAAAAATGTTCATCATCATTAGCCATCAGGGAGATTTAAATCAAAACCTCATTGAGATATCATCTTATACCAGTTAGAATGGCCAAAATTAACAAGTCAGTAAACAACAAGTGTGGAGAGAATGTAGAGAAAGGGAAACCCTTTTGTTGGTGGGAATGCAAGTTTGGAAAACAGTGTGGAGATTTCTTAAGAAATTAAATAATAGAGCTACCCTATGACCCTACAATTGCACTACTGGGTATTTACCCCAAAGATACAGATGTAGTGAAAAGAAGGACCATCTGTACTCCAATGTTTATAGCAGCAATGGCCACAGTCACCAAACTGTGGAAAGAATCAAGATACCCTTCAACAGATGAATAGATAAGAATACGTCCATATATACAATGGAGTATTATGCCTCCATCAAAGGATGAATACCCAACTTCTATATCAACATGGACTGGATGGGACTGGAAGAGATTATGCTGAGTGAAATAAGTCAAGCAGAGAGGGTCAAGTAACATATGGTTTCACTCACTTATGGAATATACGGAATAACAAGAGGACATTCGGAGATGGGGAGGAGAAGTGAAATGGGGATAATTGGAAGGGGAGACAAACCATGAGAAACTGTGGACTCTGAGAAACAAACTGAGGGTGTTGCAGGGGAGGGGATGGGAGGTTGGGTGAGCCTGGTGGTGGGTATTATGGAGGGCACGTATTGCATGGAGCACTGGGTGTGGTGCATAAACAATGAATTTTGGAACACTGAAAAGAAATAAAATGGAAAAAAAAGTCAATGAGAAACAAATTGATCAGCTTTCTAATAAAATTCAATTTTTAGGTATTTATCATTTTAATTACTATTTGCCTTAATGAACTGCTTTTGAATTGTTGATTTATTTTAATGAATTGCTGATACAATGAAGCGTGATTAGAATAACCAAACGTGCAAATTCAAAACTACAACATACAATTGAAATGTTAAATAAGATTTTTTTCCTATTATTTGAATGTTAGTTGAAACACACTAATTCAGGAGACATACTTATGAAAAAAGTATTTGTTGGAAAATATGGAAGTTTTTATGAAAATGAAAACCAATCTTACCTTTCAAATATATGAAATGTATATAAAGAAAAACAATTATTGATATATATTTTTTCTGAACATCGTAAGCCTGAGAACCTCACAATATGTCTTCTAAGGTTGTCAGTGACTTATAAGCCATATTTTGAAAATTATTTTCCTAAATGACCTATGTGTTCTATAGAAAGTATAGGCAGATTTTACTATTGCTATCATATTTTGGGTTCCTCTAGTTCCTTATATGCTACAATTACAGATACCATGGATTTTCTACTACACATGAGTGATTACCTTCTGATTCTGAGTAATTTTGTTTCTTGTTGTTTTTAATAAAGCTCTTTTGCAAGAGAGAGCAGATTTCAGAAATACTTACTCTGGAAAATTTTGGGTTTCGTGCATACTTTGCAAGATTCCCAGTGGCCTGTACGTCAAATATATACTGGGATGTTTGATTAAAGAGAATCTTCATTTGACTTTTTCTATAGTCTAGAACACTAGGTCATATTTACCAAGCAAGGATAAATTGTTGCAGCAAAACCATCCCATTTAGTGACTGAATAGAACTTTTAGGTAAATTGACCCCCACAAAGTCAGTGGCATTGCATATGCATTCTATAAATATTTTTTTGTATTTACCATGTGATGTGCCTTGTTATAAACATTCAGAATAACAAGAGTGAAACTTATCAAATGCTAATATGATTTTTCAAAATCCCTAGACTAAATTGAATTACGCTGTCACTTGCAAACTCTCTTCTATTTCTTCTGATTTAATAACCATCTAAGTTTATAGTAGTTACATGTTTATGTCTACAACTATAAATGAAGTCTGGGAGTCAGGCATGACACTACCTCACCCACAGTTAAATCCCCAATATCCAACAGAGTACTGATTCACATAATATAGATGCTCAAGAACTCACTTTTGAATAAAAAACAGACTCAAAGAATAAAATTGAATCAAATGTGACTTTTGTTCCATTTTGGGGTTGAAGGAGAAAGATGAGTCTAGATAATAAAATAAATTATTTAATATAGAATCAAGATTTTTCATTTTAATCCTTTATATCTAATCAACTTCTTGCCTTAATATCCCTGTGATTTGTTGTTAATTTTTTTTAAAGATTTTATTTATTTATTTGACAGACAAAGATCACAAGTAGGCAGAAAAGCAGGCAGAGAGAGAGGAGGAAGCAGGCTCCCTGCTGCTCAGAGAGCTCAATGTGGAGCTCGATCCCAGAACCCTGGGATCATGACCTGAGTGGAAGGCAGAGGCTTTAACCCACTGAGCCACTCAGGCGCCCCTGTTGTTAATTTTCTATGATAAATTCAGTATGTGTCTGCATGTGGTTCTATGTGTCTCTATCTAAGTATATATAATGTTCTCATTAAGTCAAGTGATGTCCTCATAGTTATGTTCTGTCTTAAAATATTTCAAATCCATTATTAAATTAGCTGTCCAGAGGATGTTTATACTATATGTGCTTGAATTTAGTTACAGCAAGTGAGTGAATCATAGTAGTGTTAAAGCAATTGAAAACCCTGAGGCACACAAAAGTCAAATGGAACTATATATATATATATAGTAATTTTAATTTTATATTGAAACATGCACTCATGTTTCTAAAATATAGTAAATTATTTAGCTACTAATCTTATACTAAACTTTTAGTGTTATTTCTGATGTTCTTCCTAATAAGAAAATAAAGAGTTAAAAAATTATTTAGATTATTTTCAACTCAATCGTTTTCCTGTTCTAAGTTAAGATATGGAGCTAACCTCCCATTTCACTAGTTTGTATTTCAGTTATAATCTAATAATGCAATATTGTATGTCTTCTATCAGGGAAATAATTAGAATTAGGCTGAGAAGACAAACAAAAATATAATTTCTAGATTATCTCTATCTCAAGTTTATTTTTGGATGAGATTAGTTATGAAAGGTCAAGACTCCGAAGAGGGGAGAAAATAACACTGAATATTGAATGAATCAGAATGATGAAGCTGGAAAATGATGTTTCTGCTTACCCTTGATTACCTGCTAACCCCGAGGATATATTTGAGTCTGAAGTGCAAATCAACTACAATTTGGATAATTTTCAGTTTATACTGTTTTAGAACAGAAAAAAGAAGGGGGCTCTATATCTAAGTAGAGTGTAGAAAGCTGCAAGAGAGTATTACCCATTATCTGCCAAGGAGAAAGGCCAAATAACCTACAAAATTATTCTACTTTTTGAGGTTGTAAGGTAACCAAAAGTACTGAACTCCAAAAGGTGACAATCCCTTCTGAAGAGACTTGGAACAGATGAACTCTTTAATCTTTGGCAGAGATGGGAAAAGAAGGTGACTGCTTTATTAAGTAGTTGGAACAAAATATCTGAAATTATTAATTAATTCTTAAATATCAAATACGGTCTAGGGTGACAGAAAAGGAGCCATAGAAGTTTGCAACACGAAGTTGAATTAACACTCATTTCCAAGCTTCTTTACACTGGCCTCTAGATATGAATTTGCACACATCTTCTAGATCCTTCTGTCATACAAAGAAAAGAATTAAGCTGCTGTAGGAGAGCCAGGAAATCTGTCAATCCTCATGCCCCAGATGAAGATGCTTGGCTTCTAGTTGGTAGGAATAAAAGCAAAGGTGTCTGCCTTGGGGGAGGTACAAAAATCTGCTTGGGCTGAGAATCTGCATTAATACGAGGCAGGGAACTGCTTCCATGGACAAGGAGCAGGATCTGTGCTATTATAAGGCAAGGACTTCTCTAAAGTCCCTAGAAAAGTACTAGTAAAACAAATCCAGAAACATATAAAAAAAAGTTCGGTATGTCTAAACTGTAGTTTTTCCAGGAATGCTAAGGTTACTCAATACATAAAAATTAATCAATATAATTTCTCATATCAAGAAGCTAAAATAACAGATTCATATATGCATCTCAATAGCTTTAGAAAATAATTTGGCAATATTTAAAATCTATTCATGACTTACGGGATGCTGAAGTGGCTCAGTTGGTTCAGCATCCAACTATTGCTTTTGGCTCAGATCATGATCTGAGTGTTGTGAAATTGAACCTCATGTCGGGGTCCTTGCTGGGCATGAAGCCTGAATAAGATTCTCTCTCTCCCTCTCCATCTGTCCCTCCCTACCAGCCCCAACTCTCTCTCATAAATAAGTAAGTGAGTAAGTAAGTAAATAAATAAATAAATAAAATGTATTCATGATTTAAAAGACAGAGTAGAAATAGAAAAGTATAGGGATGCCCGGATGGCTCTGTAGATTAAGCATCTGCCTTCGGCTCAGGTTGTGATCCCACTCAGAGTCCTAGGTTTGAATCTTGCATCAGGCTCCCTGCTTTTCAGGGAGTCTGTTTCTCCCTCTCATTCTGTCTGTGCTCTTTCTCTCTCCCTCTCTCTCTCTCTGTCACATAAATAAATAAAATCTTTAAAAAATTGTGTCATTATGGGGAAAGGATTTCCTTTCCTTCAAATGATCCAAATATTAGACATTCATTATGTGTGGAAAAAAATATACCTCTACTTTTATCTCATACCACATACAAAAATTAACTTGAACAGGCTCATAAACCTACATGTAAGAACAAAACTAACTTCAAGAAAAAATTCCGGGAAAATATCTTTGTGACATCTGACTAGATAAAGTTTTTTCATCTAGGCACTAAAAATCATAAATTATAAAAGAAAAAAAATTGAACTTTATCAAAATTAAAAATTTCTGCACTTTAAAATGCCTTGCTTAGTGTTAACAAGTTGGATAACCTCAGATGAAATGGGCAGATTCCTAGGAAAAACAATCTACCAAGATTGAATCATGAAAAAATAGAAATTCTGAGGAGACCAGTAACTAATAAGGAGACTTGAATTAGTAATCAAAAATCTCCAAAAAAAAAAAAAAGCTCAAGACCAGATGGCTTCGCTGGAGAATTCTACAAAACATTTAAAAAAGACCTGACACCATTCTTCTTGAAATTCTTTCAAAAAATTGAAGGAGAGGAAACATAAACTCATTCTATATGGACATTATGTGATACCAAAGTCAAATAAAGACACTACAAGGAAACTATAGACAAATAAATACTCCCGATGGATATTAACTTAAAAAAAAAAAAAGAAAAAAACAACAAAATACTAGCAGCAAACAGGTATTCAACAACATATTAAAAGAATTAACTGCCATGACGAAATGGGATTTATTTCTGGAACACAAAGCTGGTTCAACAAATGAAAATCAATCAATGTAATATATGATGAAGAGAAAAACACTCAAACACATGATCATCTAAGCAGATTAAGAAAAGCATTAACAAGATTCTACAACTTTTCATTATAAAACAATATACTAGAAATAGAAGGAAACTACCTCAACATAGTAAAGACCATATATGCAAAATTCACAACTAATATCATACTCAATTATGAAAGACTGAAAACTTTCTAAGATCAGGAACAAGAAAACCATGCTCATTTTCACCATTTCTATTTAACATAGAAATAGAGAAATTGGGGAAGAAAAAAAATGAAAGGCATCCAAAATAGAAAAGAAGTAAAAATATCTCCCTTCACAGATGATATGATCATTTATATCTATCTATCTATTTATAGATAGATAGATATCCCAAAGAATACACACATACACATATACTGTTAGAACTAATAAAAAATTTGCAAAGTTGCAGGATCCAAAGCAGCACACAGAAATCAGTTAATCAACACACAGAAATCAGTTGCACTTCTATAAACTAACGAAGAATAATACAAGAGGGATTAAGAAAACATTTTCATTTACACACACACACACACACAAAAACCACTTAGGAACAAACTTAACCAAAGAGGCAAAAATAAAAATAGTACTGAAAGAAATTAAAGAAGACATCAGTAAAAGAAAATGCGTTCTGTGTTTTCAGATCAGATGACACAGATGTCAATACTACCCAGAGCAATCTACCCATTCAGTGCACTCCCTTTCAAAATCCCCATGATGTTTTTTGCAGAGGTAGAAATGTCTATTATAGTATTCATGTGGAATCTCAAGAAACCCGAAACAACCAAAACAATCTTGAAAGAGAACAAAGTTGTAAGTCTCATACTTCCTGATTTCAAGCTTACTATAAAACTGTAGTAACCAACACAAAGTGATACTGGCATAAAGATAGACCTATAGGCCAATGAAATAGAACAGAGGGACCAGAAATAATCCTTGCATATATGATTAAAACATTTTTGACAAGGGTGGCAATAGCACTTACTGGGGAAAGGAAACTCTTAATCCAATGATTTAGGGAATACTGAATATTCACATACAAAAGAATGGACTTGGACCCTTACTTTATATAATATACAAGAATTAAATCAAGATGGATCAAAGATCTAAATAACAAACCTGGAACCATAAAAATTTTAGGAAAAAAACACAAAAACTTTGTGACATTGGATTTCTTTCACATGACTCCAAAATTACAGGAAACAAAAGAAAAAGTAGAAATTGGGCTATATCAAATTGAACTTCTGTGCATCAAAGGACACAATCAATAGAGTCAAAATGCAACCATTGGAATAGGAGAAGTATTTACGAATTATATTTCTTATAAGGAGTTAATATCTAGAATATATAGAACTCTTCCAACTCAACAATAAAAAACAACTCAATCCAAAAGTGATCAGAACTTGAATAGATATTTCTTCAAAAAAGATATGTAAATATTCAATAAGCACATTAAAGGATGTTCAAAATCACTCATAATTAGGAAAATGCAACTCAAACTACAATGAGATACCTCCTCACACCTCTTAGGATGACTACAATCAAAATAACATAAAATAACTGGAGTTGGCAAGATTGTAGAGAATCCAGAATGCTTATGCACTATTGGTTAGATTATAAAATGGTGTAGCTGCCATTAAAAATAGTATGGCAGTTCCACAAAATATTAGAAATATGATCTAGCAATTCCACTGTGGGTACATATCCAAAAGAATTGAAAACAGAGACATGAATGGGTATTTGTATATATATTCATGGCAGCATTACTCCTAATAGCCAAAGGTGGAATATTTATCTGTGGATGTCTATCAGATAGCTAACTGAATGAATGAGTAAATAAAATGTAGCATATAGATACAATGGAGGGAAATTCTGACACATAACACAACATAGATGAACCTTGAGGACATTATGCTAAGTGAATAAAGGGAAAAAAATCACAAAGGAACAAATACTGTATGATTCCTCTTATATGAGGTACCTAGAGTTGTCAAATTCTTAGAGACAGAAAGTAGAATGATAGCTACTAGAGTTTGGGAAGGAACAGGAAATGGTGAGTTATATTTGATGGGTATAGAATTTTAATTTTTCAAGGTATAAAAAGTTCTGGAGATAAAGAGTGGTGATAGTCATACAACAATGTGAATGTACTTAATGCCACTGAAATGTGCACTTAAAAATGATCATGATAGAAAATTATACAACTATTTTTTCCCAATTAAAAATAATAACGAGTACAAAGATATCTCTAAGAAAATTAAAGGGCATGTTAGAAAAATATATTTATAAAACATCTGATAAAGGATTTGCCACCAGGCTACATAAGAATTCCTGCAGTCTAATTTTATGAAAATAAACAATCCAATTTCTTTTTTTTTTAAAGATTTTATTTATTTATTTGACAGAGAGAGATCACAAGTAGGCAGAGAGGCAGGCAGAGAGAGAGAGAGAGAGGGAAGCGGGCTCCCTGCTGAGCAGAGAGCCCGATGTGGGACTCGATCCCAGGACCCTGAGATCATGACCTGAGCCGAAGGCAATGGCTTAACCCACTGAGCCACCCAGGCGCCCAACAATCCAATTTCTAAAATGGAGAGAAAGTTTGAGTAGATACTTCACCAAAGAAGATATACAGATGGTAATTAAAAGAAAAGCTATTTAAAGCATTAGTCATTTGGAAATTGCAAGTTAAAATCACAATGGAGTATTATTACATGCATACAAAAATGTCTGTTAAGTAAATAAAACAAAAAACCCACCCTGGCAATAACAAGTGTTGCCAAGGATGCAAAGCAATTAGAAATCATATATCCTTGGTGAGAATTTAAATAGTCACATGGGAAGGTAGTTTGGCTGATTCTTACACAGTTAAAAATTTACTTGTCATATGACCCCACTATCTTATGCCTAGAGATATAAAAATATATGTCCACATATGTGGCTATGTTTGTAAATGTTTATAGAAACTTTATTGAAAATTGTCCATTCTGGAATTGACAATATAGTGTCCTTCAATTGATGAATGGTTAAAGAGACTGTGGGACATCCATAAAATGGAATACCAATCAGCAATAAAAAGGAACAAATTACTGGTCCATGCAACAACATGGATGAATCTCAAAAGCATTACATTTTCTGTAATACATTTGTAATATATTATGTAATACATTTTATGAAGATCCAGATACAAAAGACTAGTATTACATGTTTCTGTTAATACAATAATTTAGAAAAGGTAATCTATAAGGACAAATATCAGATCAGTGGCTTCTAAGGACTGAGAATGGTGTTGGGGGTTTGACTGAAAAGGAGCTTGAGGAAACTTTTGGAAATGATGGAAATATTCAATTTCTTGATCATGGCAGTGCTTATATAACTGTGTCCTTTTGTTAAAACTCATTGAAATAAACACTGAGAGTCAAGTGTATTTTACTAATTGTAAATTATACATCAATGAACCATATTTTTAAAGTGTCCCAAAAACATGGGGAAAGGGGAGCTACTGTGGAGAAAGTATTGTCTCTATTACAAGTGAGCTATCAGACCCCATGAAACAGTGAGATGAAAGTGTGACCCTTAAGAACACAGCTCTCAAGTCCAGATTCAGGCGTTTAGATGCTAATACCTCCACTCCAAGCAATGTGACCTTGGACAAGTTGCTGACTTGTTCTTCTGTGAAATAGGGATAATAGTAGTGCCTTTTTTTAAAAGATTTTATTTTAGAAAGAGAGAGAGTACACAAGTGGGGGGAAGGGCAGAAGGAGAGGGAGAAACAGACTCCTTGCTGAAAGGGGATCTGCCCTAGGGACTCTCTGAGATCATGACCAGAACTGAAGGCAACTGCTTAACCAACTGAGTCAATGGTGCCTTCTTCATATGATTGTTATGAAGAACAAACTAACATGACACTTAAAGCTGTACCTGACATATGGGAAGCACTATATAAGTTGTTTAATAAAAATATTATGTACTATAATGAATCATCATTTCATAAATACATCCATTAATTTATTGAATAAGAGAATACAAATCAAAGGCCATCCAAAATATTGGGACTTTTAAAAGTAATGGTTTGTTTTGAGAGTAGAAGGAAACCTATTCAATTTTTTTCTTTTGACAACCATATGTTTATAAGGACTCTGATGCATATTTGAGTTACCCAGTACATTTTGATAACCATTATTACTTACAGATGATGTGGTTTTGATTAAAACAATAAACGGAGATGTGGTCAGCTAGTCATTAAGCCAATATTTACTCTTCTTTCCTAGGAGTTTGGCATATTGCTATATTGTGGGGATACAAAGATGTGTGAGGTTCCAACACTGATTGTAATATGTTATACTCTAGTGGAAGAAAGATAGGTACACAAAAGTTCTGGAGGATAAAACACAGCATACACCATGAAATGGGAGCTCTGGCAGGTCCTGAGATTAAGACAGAAGAGGAAAAGTAACAGTAGGCTATATGTTAAAGGGTTTAGGCTTGCTGGTCACACTAGGCGTTGGGTTAACTCTGACTTCTGCCTGAGTGAGCTTGAGGCATTAATTTAATTCTTTAAGCCATGCATTTTTTATCTTAAAATGTGGAATGTAATGGTAAGTATATCAGAGGGTTGTCGTGAGGATGAAATAAAAATAATACATGTGAGGTGCTTAGTAAGTGAATAAAACTAGCTTTCAATAAATGCTAACTGTATCATTGGTATTAGTGTTAATCCTTACTTCTACCTACTTTACACATCATGCCATCACTATGCCAGAGGTCCTTACTATTTAAAAGTATTTTGTACGTGTGTGTGTGTGTGTTTGCTTGTTTGTTTTCTTACTGCATCCTTAGTAGTTATCCACGTTAGAATGGTAAAGTTTACTGTCCTCAATTTGTAGATAAGAAAAACAGGATGTTAGTCTATACTGAGATAAAGATTTTTCTCATGAAAACCTATATTCATTTCACTATATCAGACTGAAAAGATTTTCTTAATTTTTACTATGATGTTGTACTCATAAATTTTCCTTGATCCACTCTTCAGTATTGCCTAAAACATTCATGTATTCTTTCATTCTCTCTGTTACACACACACAGGCGTGTGCCCACGCACACGCGCACACACACACACACACACACACAAAACTCATGTTTATAAGACCCCCGTTTATTTTCAATCTTACATAGCCTGTGGTTCTTTAATATAGCTTTTGATTAATTTGAACTCCTTTTATTCTGGCAAAGTCCATTTTTCCAATTCTTTATACTTTTAATTGGGTATGTTTCATTACATTAAAAATATTTCTGTCAGAAATAACAAGAACAAAAATAGCAAAATAACTTTGAGCTGTAAACTTGAGGCTTTATACCCAAGTCTATTTCTAAGGGCATAAAGATAAAAGAAATACTTCATAATAACAAGAAACGTTCTGTTACTGATTTATCATGCTTATTTGCTTTTCAAAAAGAATCTTTTATTTTTTTAAATAAAATATCCATACTCCTCGACTAATGAGAAAAGGAAAACAAATATTATGCAATATTATTTCTTAGATACCTGGCAGAGAAGAATACTGTACACATGAAAAATCAGCAGAAAGGAAAGTAGGTGAAATATGACATGAGATTAAGCTGTATAAGTTTATAAGTTTATAAAACACAGACTTGAAGATACTGTTCATAAAAATTCCCTGAGTCAGTCAGTCTAGTTAATTTAATCAACTCTTTACACATACAGAGACTTCAGCTACCAGCTGTTAAAGTTGAATTTAGGATTTTGATTTCTTGCAAATAATTTTGGAAAAAAAAAAAAGAAGAAAGTCAAAGTAGCAAATAGTAAAAAATAAGCATAAAAATAGTAAAATAATTGGTCACTTTGATAATAAATTTCTGTTATCAAAACTGTAGGTAAGGTATACAGTTAAGTAATTATCACATCGGAAATCCAGATATTCTGCCAGTAGGAAAAATATTTGTTGGGAGTGAAAAAATGACTCCATGTGTTGTTCATCAATCATCTAGTTAGCTTCCTGCTGGTAGTTGTGTAGAGTTATTACTGTTGTGAATATTTTACCTGTGAAATCAGGGAGAAAAGATAATTAAACACATATTAACCAGACCTAGGGGTTTGCATGTAGCAATCTATTAATCAATATTGATTGAATATTATAATAAGCATCATGAAGGAGATGGGTTTTAGCTATGTCTTGAAATATGAATAATGTGGGGATGGCAAGAAAGCAATAGGGTGACAAAAGGATACAAGAGAAGAAATTTCAGCTAGAGGAAATAACATTTCCATAGTTTTCTTTTCCACTGTAAAAAACTGTACATTTATTCATTTTTTCAAAATCAAAGAACTGAATTCATAGGTCTTCTTTTCTCTATCAAATGTCATAAATATGAGATATCTTAATATATAATTTTGAAGAGTTATTTCTTAAATGTGACTTAATCTTAAAGTAGCATTCAACAATATTCACTTAATCATACATTCTCTCGGTTCAAAATTCCCATCTACTTCTCACTTCCCACTTCCATTCCCTTAGTCCAAGCTTTCCTTGATTCAGCCAGTATTTCTATGTACCTATTATGTGCCTGGCACTGTGCTGGAAATATAAGGAGGAGTAAAACATGACAAGAATTCCTGATTTCAGGAAGCTTCCAGTCTAATGGTGGAGGCAGAAATTGATCAAATGGTTCTATAAATGAATGTAAATCCGTACCTGAGTTTAGTGCTAGAATAAAAGGTACATGGTGTGTTAGAGCATATGGAAGGTGATCTTGGCCAGGTCAGGGATGTCAGGGCTTCTCTGAGGAACTGACAATTGAATTTCAGTCTGAAGAATGAGTAGAGTTTAACTAGAAAGAGAAATGCATTACATACGGAAGGCAAATCCTATGCAAATGACTGTGCTGAGAAGACATTTGGCAAGAAGGAGTACCTTAAGGATGCTGGCATGGTTTGATTAGATAGAGCAAGGAGAAGTTTGGTGCTAGGTGAGGTTGGTTATTTCCCTGCAGAATTATTGCTGGACATCCTTTAGTTCAGCATAATATCAGCTTCTGTCCAATCCAGTCCTGCCGTCTTTTACCAATAAATATGATCATATCACTCCCATAGTAGGCGCCTTCCGTCATCCCCCATGGAGATGCTTTGTACTTAGGCACAATGTGGATCTTCCCACTACCAGAACATGTTCTGCCTTTAAATGGCCTCTAAATTTGAAACCCGTTCTTGATCCTGGAATTCCATTTTCCTGGCCTGTCCTACTACCACCCTGGTGATCTAGTTCTCTCCCCAGTAGATGTCAAATGTCACTCTAGAGAACTGAGTCCTTGGGAAAACCCCAGCGGGAAGTATTTCCTCTCTATGCTTGTATCACTTCACCCGCCTGCCCTGTCCACACCTCTGTTTTCAGAGCATTCTTGGAGACAGTGAGCTCTCAGAGTAAGGGATTTCCTATCAGGCTTTTGTATACAATAGGAAGTGTAGGGGACCGCCTCCGGCGGGAAAGTCCCTGCCATTACAAGATGGCGCTTGGCTCACTGCCAGCAAAATACGCTGCAAGTAAACAACGAACGTTCTGGTGAAGCCCGCCTAAAGGAGGACATAGTCATTGGCTGTTTCAAATTTAATCAGCATAGTAACAGGACTCTCATTGGCTCTCCTCATTGCTTGGCCCCTTATTGGTCACCTTGCTCGCTGATTGGTCATGTAAATGTATATAAGTGTATAGACTTGCAGAAATAAAGAGAGAGAAGATACATCTGAACTGGGGCTTCTTGTCCTCCTTGCCGGTCGAAGGTGACAAGTAAGTTTCTGAAAAGTCCCAGTACTGAGTAAATGCTTTTTGTGTTTTTATTTTTGGTGGGGGATTTGTTTGTTAGTTTGTTTGTTTTTTGGTCAAATTTAAAAATCATGTCAGTCCTTCAGGCCTCATTCTGGTCATTTAGAAAGAATGATTTTGCCTGATTTGTTGATTCAAATCAGTTAATTTTAAACTGACTAATTTTAAAGGTACCTTGCTTTTTTATTATTATTATAATGACTGAATGGTTAACACTTTCTGTGTACACTCAGATGGAATGTTAACTTGTCATATCTACTTTTTGTCATTAAATTTGAGATGAAGAAATATTTTTATTACCATTAAAACATAACCTTGAACAATTTACTTAATCTCTCCCTGCCTCAGTTTTCTTATTTTTACAATGAGACAGCAACAGTTTCTACTTCCTTGCGTTGTATTGAAAATTAACTGGTTAACATTTTCCAAGTGCTTTAACATATCTGGGACAAAGTAATTCCCTCTGGCTGTGTTTGTCAAATGAACAAACAAACACACATGCAAATAAATCATTCACTGGCAGTATTTCTGAGCAATTTTTGTGAGTTGTAAGGAGGACAAAGGTGAATCCATTCTAAATGTGCTGATTATGTTTTGATATATCACTTTTATAACTACCCATACTTAATTCAATGTAATTACAGAAACACTACCCCTTTCCCCAGGAAGACTGTGTGATTTAAAAACAGAGAGAAACTCCGTGTCTTTATATTCCTCTATGAATCCATTGTACTGTTGGACCTGGTGATGAGTTAGGTATTTTCCTTGATACTTACTACCACTTTGCACCATTGTTTCTCACTTTTGCTGGGGGAAAAAAAAAAAAAGTTTTAAAACTCATGCCATCAAAGTACACCATACACCCTTTCTTTTATTATCATTATTTGTAGCACCCTGACCATTCTTTCCTAACGATTTAATATTGTAACCTTTGGTTTATTATCACTATCGCTAAAGCTATTGCTGTTGTAATTCTTCAGATTTACCCATATAGGTGATTCTCTCAATTCCCTGGCTTCAAGATTCCTTGATTCTCATGACTTCACAAATGCATCATTCACCCTACTTCAGCCCCATGGTCTGATCCTGTTTGTTTGTTTGTTTGTTTTTTTAATTTTATATATTTTTTAAACATATAATATATTTTTACCCCCAGGGGTACAGGTCTGTGAATCGCCAGGTTTACACACTTCACAGCACTCACCATAGTACATACCCTCCCCAATGTCCATAACCTCACCCCCCTCTCCCAAACCCCTTCCCCCCAGCAACCCTCAGTTTGTTTTGTGAGATTAAGAGTCACTTATGGTTATGGTTAGTCTCCCTCCCAATTCCATCTTGTTTCATTTATTCTTCTCCTACCCACTTAAGCCCCCATGTTGCATCTCCACTTCCTCATATCAGGGAGATCATATGATAGTTGTCTTGCTCCAATTGACTTATTTTGATAAGCATGATACCCTCTAGTTCCATCCACGTCGTCGCAAATGGCAAGATTTCATCTTTTGATGGCTGCATAGTATTCCATTGTGTATATATACCACTTCTTCTTTATGCAATCATCTGTGGATGGACATCTAGGTTCTTTCCATAGTTTGGCTATTTTGGACATTGCTGCTATAAACATTCGGGTGCATGTGCCCCTTCAGATCACTACGTTTGTATCTCTAGGGTAAATACCCAGAAGTGCAATTGCTGGGTCATAGGGTAGCTCTATTTTCAACATTTTAAGGAACCTCCATGCTGTTTTCCAGAATGGCTGCACCAGCTTGCATTCCCACCAAAAGTGTAGGAGGGCTCCCCTTTCTCCGCATCCTCGCCAGCATCTGTCATCTCCTGACTTGTTAATTTTAGCCATTCTGACTGGTGTGAGGTGATATCTCATTGTGGTTTTGATTTGTATTTCCCTGATGCCGAGTGATATGGAGCACTTTTTCATGTGTCGGTTGGCCATCTGGAGGTCTTCTTTGCAGAAATATCTGTTCATGTCTTCTGCTCGTTTCTTGATTGGATTATTTGTTCTTTGGGTGTTGAGTTTGCTAAGTTCTTTATAGATTTTGGACACTAGCCCTTTATCTGATATGTCATTTGCAAATATCTTCTCCCATTCTGTCAGTTCTCTTTTGATTTTTTTAAGTGTTTCCTTTGCTGTGCAAAAGATTTTGATCTTGATGAAATCCCAATAGTTCATTTTTGCCCTTGCTTCCCTTGCCTTTGGCGATGTTCCTAGGAAGATGTTGCTGCGGCTGAGGTCGAAGAGGTTGCTGCCTGTGTTCTCCTCAGGGATTTTGATGGATTCCTTTCTCACATTGAGGTCCTTCATCCATTTTGAGTCAATTTTCATATGTGGTGTAAGGAAATGGTCCAATTTCATTTTTCTGCATGTGGCTGTCCAATTTTCCCAGCACCATTTATTGAAGAGGCTGTCTTTTTTCCATTGGACATTCTTTCCTGCTTTGTCGAAGATTAGTTGACCATAGAGTCGAGGGTCTATTTCTGGGATCTCTATTCTGTTTCATTGATCTATGTGTCTGTTTTTGTGCCAGTACCATGCTGTCTTGATGATGACAGCTTTGTAATAGAGCTTGAAGTCTGGAATTATGATGCCACCAACTTTGGCTTTCTTTTTCAGTATTCCTTTGGCTATTCAAGGTCTTTTCTGGTTCCATATAAATTTTAAGATTATTTGTTCCATTTCTTTGAAAAAAATGGATGGTATTTTGATAGGGATTGCATTAAATGTGTAGATTGCTTTATGTAGCATAGACATTTTCACAATATTTGTTCTTCCAATCCAGGAGCATGGAACATTTTTCCATTTCTTTGTGTCTTCCTCAATTTCTTTCATGAGTACTTTATAGTTTTCTGAGTGTAGATTCTGTGCTTCTTTGTTTAGGTTTATTCCTAGGTACTTTATGGTTTTGGGTGCAATTGTAAATGGGATTGACTCTTTGATTTCTCTTTCTTCTGTCTTGTTGTTGGTGTAGAGAATTGCAACTAATTTGTGTGCATTGATTTTATATCCTGACACTTTACTGAATTCCTATACAAGTTGGAACAGTTTTGAAGTGGAGTCTTTTGGGTTTTCCACATATAGTATTATTTCATCTGTGAAGAGTGATTGTTTGACTTCTTCTTTGTCAATTTGGATGCCTTTAATTTCTTTTTGTTGTCTGATTGCTGAGGCTAGGACTTCTAGTACTATGTTGAATAGCAGTGATGATAATGGACATCCCTGCAATTTCCTGACCTTAACAGAAAAGCTTTCAGTTTTTCTCCATTGAGAATGATATTTGCGTTGGGTTTTTCATAGATGGCTTTGATAATATTGAGGTATGTGCCCTCTATCCCTACACTTTGAAGAGTTTTAATCAGGAAGAGATGCTGTACTTTGTCAAATGCATTTTCAGCATCTATTGAGAGTATCATATGGTTCTTGTTCTTTCTTTTGTTAATGTGTTGTATCACATTGGCTGATTTGTGGATGTTGAACCAACCTTGCAGTCCTGGAATAAATCCCACGTGGTCGTGGTGAATAATCCTTTTAATGTACTGTTGGATCCTATTGGCTAGTATGTTGGTGAGAATTTCTGCATCTGTGTTCATCAAGGATATTGGTCTGTAGTTGGGATCCTTGTCTGGATCCTTAATGGAATCCTTGTCTGGTTTTGGGATCAAGGTGATGCTGGCCTCATAAAATGAGTTTGGAAGTTTTCCTTCCATTTCTGTTTTTTGGAACAGTTTCAGGAGAATAGGAATTCTTTAAATGTTTGGTAGAATTCCTTTGGGGAAGCCGTCTGGCCCTGGGTTTTTGTTTGTTTGGAGATTTTTAATGACTGTTTCAATCTCCTTACTGGTTATGGATCTGTTCAGGTTTTCTATTTCTTCCTGGTTCAATTGTGGTAGTTTATATTATAAACAAGTCTTAGTGACATCCATTTCTTCCAGATTGTCAAATTTGTTGGCATAGAGTTGCTGATAGTATGTTCTTATAATTGTTAGTATTTTTTTGGTGTTCGTTGTGATCTCTCTTCTTTCATTCAGGATTTTATTTATTTGGGTCCTTTCTCTATTCTTTTTGGTAAGTCTGGCCAGGGGTTTATCAATCTTATTAATTCTTTCAAAGAACCAGCTCCTAGTTTTGTTGATTTGTTCTTTTTTTTTTTTGGTTTCTATTTCATTGATTTCTGCTCTGATCTTTATGATTGCTCTTCTCCTGCTGGGATTAGGGTTTCTTTCTTGTTCTTTCTCCAGCTCCTTTAGGTGTAGGGTTAGGTTGTGTACTTGAGACCTTTCTTATTTCTTGAGAAAGGCTGTACCACTATATATTTTCCTCTCAGGACTGCTTTTGCTGTGTCCCACAGATTTTGAACCTTTGTGTTTTCATTATCATTTGTTTCCATGATTTTTTTCAATTCTTCTTTAATTTCCCGGTTGACCCATTCATTCTTTAGAAGGATGCTGTTTAGTCTCCATGTATTTGGGTTCTTTCCAAACTTCCTCTTGTGATTGAGTTCTAGCTTCAGAGAATTGTGGTCTGAAAAATATTCAGGGAATGATCCCAATCTTTTGATACTGATTGAGACCTGATTTAGGACCGAGGATGTGATCTATTCCAGAGAATGTTCTATGTGCACTAGAGAAGAATGTGTAATCTGTTGCTTTGGGATGGAATGTTCTGAATATATCTGTGATGTCCATCTGGTCCAGTGTGTCATTTAAGGCCTTTACTTCCTTGTTGATCTTTTGCTTGGATTGTATGTCCTTTTCAGTGAGGGGAATGTTAAAGTCCCCTACTATTATTGTATTATTGTTGATGTGTTTCTTTGATTTTGTTATTAATTGGTTTATATAGTTGGCTGCTCTCACGTTAGGGGCATAGATATTTAAAATTGTTAGATCTTCTTGTTGGACAGATCCTTTGAGTATGATATAGTGTCCTTCCTCATCTCTTATTATAGTCTTTGGCTTAAAATCTAATTGATCTGATATAAGGATTGCCACTCCTGCTTTATTCTGATGACCATTAGCATGGTAAATTCTTTTCCACCCCCTCACTTTAAATCTGGAGTTGTCTTCAGGTCTAAAATGTGTTTCTTGTAGGCAACATATAGATTGGTTTTGTTTTTTTATCCATTCTGTTACCCTGATTCTTTTGATTGGGGCGTTTAGCCCATTTACATTCAGAGTAACTATTGAGAGATATGAATTTAGTGCCATGGTATTGCCTGTAAGGTGACTGTTACTGTATATTGTCTCTGTTCCTTTCTGATCTACCACTTTTAGGCTCTCTCTTTGCTTAGAGGACCCCTTTCAATATTTCCTGTAGAGCTGGTTTTGTGTTTACAAATTCTTTTAGTTTTTGTTTGTCCTGGAAGCTTTTAATCTCTCCTTCTGTTTTCAGTGATAGCCTAGCTGGATATAGTATTCTTGGCTGCATGTTTTTCTCGTTTAGTGCTCTGAAAATATCATGCCAGCTCTTTCTGGCCTGTCAGGTCTCTGTGGATAAGTCTGCTTCCAATCTAATATTTTTACCATTGTATGTTACAGACTTCTTTTCCCGGGCGGCTTTCAGGATTTTCCCTTTGTCACTAAGACTTGTAAATTTTACTATTAGGTGACGGGTTGTGAACCTATTCTTATTGATTTTGAGGGGGTTTCTCTGCACCTCCTTGATTTTGATGCTTGTTCCCTTTGCCATATTAGGGAAATTCTCTCCAATAATTCTCTCTAATATACCTTCTGCTCCCCTCTCTCTATCTTCTTCTTCTGGAATCCCTATAACTCTAATGTTGTTTCATCTTATGGTGTCAATTATCTCTCGAATTCTGCCCTTGTGATCCAGTAGCTGTTTGTCCCTCTTTTGCTCAGCTTCTTTATTCTCTGTCATTTGGTCTTTTATATCGCTAATTCTTTCTTCTGCCTTACTTATCCTAGCAGTGAGAGCCTCCATTTTTGATTGCACCTCATTAATAGCATTTTTATTTCAACTTGGTTAAATTTTAGTTCTTTTATTTCTTCAGAAAGGGCTTTTATATCTCCCAAGAGGGTTTCTCTAATATCTTCCATGCCTTTTTCGAGCCTGGCTAGAAGCTTGAGAATCGTCATTCTGAACTCTAGATCTGACATATTACCAATGTCTGTATTGATTAGGTCCCTAGCCTTCGGTACTGCCTCTTGTACTTTTTTATTGTGGTGAATTTTTCTGCCTTGTCATTTTGTCCAGATAAGATTACATGAAGGAGCAAGTGAAATACTAAAAGGGTGGCAAAGACCCGAGGAAAATACACTTTCACCAAATCAGAAGAGATCCCAAATCATGGGGAGGAGAAAGGGGATTAAAAAAGGTTCAGAAAAAAAAAATAAACAATTAAAAAAGAAAACAAATAATGAAAAATATTAAAAAGAATACATATATATATTAGATAAACTAGTTAAGAAACGTTAAAAAAGAAAAGGGTAAAAGTTAAAAAATAATTTAGCAGAAGGAGAAAAAAAATTGAAAAAGAAAAAAAAATTAACTGCAAGACTAAAGAATCATGAGGAGAAAGCCATGAGTTCCGTGCTTTGCTTTCTCCTCCTCTGGAATTCCGCGGCTTTCCTTAGTATTGAACCTGTACTCCTGTTCTTGGTAGGTGAACTTGGTCCTGGCTAGATTTCTTGTTGTTTTTCTGGGGGAGGGGCCTGTTGTAGTGATTCTCAAGTGTCTTTGCCCCAGGCGGAATTATACTGCCCTTACCAGGGGCCGGGTTGAGTAATCAGCTCGGGTTTGCTTTCAGGAGCTTTTGTTCCCTGAGTGCTTTCCGTAGAGTTCCAGAGGATGGGAATGAAAATGGCGGCCTCCCAATCTCTGGCCTGGGGGAGCCGAGAGCTCGGGGCCCCACTCCTTAGTGAGCCCTCAGAGAATAGTGCCCAATTATGCCCCTCTCCCTGACCTCCAGCTGTGCTAGGAGCTCATCAAGCATCTGGCCGGTTCAAGATAACCCTAAGCTGAGAACTCACTCCTCGGCTCTGTCTCTGTAGCTGGCTTTCCCATTCTAATACCTGCAAGCTCTGCAACACTCAGACACACCCCATCCTTCTGTGACCCTGCGGGACCTGAGGCCACGCTGACCCCGCATGGGCTTCACTCTGGTTTAGCCTCTGGAGCGATGTCCCTCAGTGGAACAGACTTTTAAAAGTCCTGAATTTGTGTTCCGTTGCTCGGCCACAGTCTATCTTCCCATCGCTTTGGATTCACTTCTCTGCCTGTCCTTCCTTTCAGAAAGTGGTTGATTTTCTGTTTCTAGAATTGCTGTCCTTCTTCTCTTTGATCTCCCATTGGATTTGTAGGTGTTTGCAATCTTTAGATAAGCTATCTAGCTGATCTCCTGCTACCTAATGTAGTCTCAGCCTGCTACTTCTCCGCCATCTTGACTCCTCCCCCGTCCAATCCTGGTTTTAACTGAGACATCAAACTGGCCGCAACTGTCACCTTTCCAAATTTCAGTCTCTAGCACGGTGCTCCTGTCCTTCCTGGGCTCCCTCTGGCCACCCATCTCCAGGACTTTGTCTACACATGTCTGACTTGTACCTTACTGATTCTGCTACCTTTTCACTCTCTCCCTCTCTAGCCTTATTTATTACTTTCCTCTTTTACCAGCTAGGGCTACTGGTCTATCATTTATTAAAATGACTCAAATGACTTGATTACTCTCCATTCATTTTACTTACCTGGCAAAATACAAACCTTGATTCAATCAAAGTCAACACCAATCTCATGCTCATTCTTTTACAACTAAACAAATTTAGAGGAAAACATTGACTGGTTTTACTTCAAATTTATGACCACAATATTTAAGAAGAGAGCCAGAAACCATATTATATTTCTTACCTTTCATTCTACCATTTTCCTAAATAGCGATACTGTGTCTTTATTTCTCAAATTTCCCACATCTTTTTCCTTCTTTTTTTTCTTTTAAGATTTTATTTATTTATTTGACACAGAGAGAGAAATCACAAGTAGGCAGAGAGGCAGACAGAGAGAGAGGGGAAGCAGGCTCTTTCCTGAGCAGAAAGCCCGATACAGGGTTGATCCCAGGACTCTGAGATCATAACCTGAGCCAAGGGCAGAGGCTTAACCCACTGAGCCACCCAGGTGCCCCTCTTTTTCCTTTCATTCTCAGCAAGATTATTAGTTGCTCCTTCTAATTTCATTGAGAAAATATGAATAATGAAGAAACATTTCACATTTCCTGATCAGAGCCAGTTTCCTATCAACATGTACATCTTATTCTGTTTCTTTTTAATTTGTCTGTGTTGTCATAAGTCCAGTCTGTCTGCCTGTGCAGTAAATTTCATCCCCTTCACATATACAGAAACACCACTTGTTATGCTTGAACTGCCCCCCCCCCCAATTCATACATTGAAGTCCTAATCCCCAGTACCTCAGAATATAACTATATTTGGAGATAAGATTTTTTTTTAAGTGGTTAAATTAAAATAGATTATTTGGGTTGGGTCCTAATCCAATATGACTGTGTTCCCAAGAAGAATCGCCTGTCTTGTGCACTCAAAGACTGAGAAGCAACCTTGTAAGGATACACAGCAAGAAGGCAGCCATCTGCAAGCCAACACCTTGACAGCCAATCTGTCTACACCTTGATCTAGTCTCCAAGGCTACAGAAAAATTAATAATAATAATTTCTGTTGCTTAAATCACCTAGTCTGTGATGTTTCTTATGACAGCACTAGCAACTAACTTACCACTTAACACAGTCTCATCATCTTTTCTTCAAGACCAGTTGTTTCTTTCTCAATAGAAATTTCCCAGCAGTACACAAATATATGTTTATTTCTTCCATCTCAAAGAGAAAATCTTATTTGTACTGCACATTTTCCTCCACTTTTTGCCACATTTGTTTCCCTTGTACTGTAAAATCCTGTCTTAATTTTTATTCTTTCTTTCTTGAACATAATTCAACCAGGCTCCATGTTGCTGTAATATTCAATAATTATTTGTTATACCCTTTGACCTGCAGATAGCATTTAATAGGAAGTCACCACCTCCCCCTTTCTGTGACATTTTCTGCATTTTGTTTAGGACTTTGCTTCCTCTTGATTTTCCCCCATCTAGCAGATTCTTCCTCACGTTTTCAACTTCAAAAAACATTAGCATATTCTAGAACCTCCTTCTCGAGACTCTTTCTCTACTCTACCTGACCCATTTGATCCAGTCACATGCTTTTAGATAACACTTGAAGATCGTCAAATGTTTTTTTAAAGATTATTTGAGAGAGAGAGAGAGAGAGAGAAAGAGAGCGAGAGCACAGGGAGGTGCAGAGGGCGATGGAGTGTGGAACCTCAGGAGACTCTGCACTGAGAACGAAGCCTGAGGCATGGCTCAATCCTACAACCCTGAGATCATGACCTGAGCTGAGACCAAGAGTCAGATGTTTGACTGTGCCCCTCAGGGGCCCCTGAAGATACTCAAATTTTTATCTCCAGACCAGTTATTCCCACTTAACTCCAGAATCATATATGTTAAAATACCTACACTTGGCTAACTAATATGTTTCTCAAATTCAGCATGTCCAAATAGAACTCTCTTTTAACTTGTTATTTTTGGTCTTCTCATAATACTACATGACAACTCTATTCTTCCACCAAAAACAAACAAAAATCCTTATTGTTATACATGAGTCCTAAGAATTCTTAATCCCTTTATCAAATTCATCAGCAATTCTTATCATCTATACTTCCCCAAACTCCAAAATCCATCAGTTTTATCTCTGTCTCCCTCTTCCAATTCAGTATCTTGGTTGGATTGCCCCAATATCATCTTGCATCCTCCTCTACTTCAATCTCAACACCACAGGCAAGGACGTCTTCTTTCCTTCTTTCCTTTTATTTTTTTGTTATTATCAAATATTTTATTTAACTCATTAATTAATGAAGAAATCAGTCAGGTGTTAAAACTGGTTCAAAGAAAAATTTCAAGCACAGACATATATATAGGCATGTAAAACTGCTAAAATTAATTTGCTAATAGATGGAAATTGGTTAATCACTTAAAATATAATGTTTGAAACTATCTTTTCTACAGAATAGAAGTGAATTATATCTCTACAGGATGCAATTAACTTGTATTGCTATGAATGAGAATCTTTTGAGAAATCTCAGTTTTCTTTTTTTTTTTTTCAGATTTTATTTATTTATTTGGCAATGAGAAAAAGAGAATACAAGCAGGGGGAACAGCAGGGAGAGGAAGAAACAGGCTTTTGCTGAGCAGAGAGCCCAACATGGGACTAAATCCCAGGACCCTGGGATCATGACCTGAGCTAAAGGCAAGACACTTAACCGACTTAGCCACCCAGGTTCCCTAAGAAATGTTAGTTTTCTACAACATAATTTCTACCCTTACAGAGTTATAAGATGGTCATAGAAAGACAGTCAAATCTGTATAACACTGTAATATCAGATAATTCCTGAAGGGAACCCCTAACACTCTTTAAAAAGACAGTCATCTCTTTTGTTTACTTACAAATATTTGAATTTTTTCTTGACAACTATAACATTGATTATATGACTATTATATTTTCCTATATAATGTCCCTGGAGAAAATTACTTTGTTTTTTAATTTGAGTACAGTTGATAAACAATGTTACATTAGTTTCAGGTTTGCAGCTTAGTGATTTGGCAAATATTTACTTTATGCTATATTCACCACAAATGTAGTTACCTTCTGTCTCCTTACTTTACTATTACAATATCATTGACTGTATTCCTTATGTTCTGTTTTTTATTTCTATGGCTTACTCATTCCATAACCGAAAGGCTGTATCTCCCTCTCCCTGCACCCATTTTGCCCAATTCTGCCACTCCCTGCCCTCTGGCAACCATCAGTTTGTTCTCTGTATTTTTAGGTCTGATTCTGCTTTTTTTATTGATTCATTTTTTTTATATTCCACTTAAAAGTGGAATCACATGGTATTTGTCTTTCTCAGTCTGACTTACTCCATTTGTCATAACACCCTCTAGTTCCATCCATATTGTCTCAAATAGCATAATCTCATTCTTTTTTATGGTTGCATAATATTCCTCTGTGTCTGTTAGGTGGGGGTATGTACCGCATTTTCCTTATCCATTCATTTGTTGCTGGACACTTAATTTGCTTCTATGTCTTAGCAAATTTAAGTAATGCTGCAATAAACATAGGGGTACATGTATCTTTTAGAATTTTGTCTGCATTTTTTTTGAGTAAATACACAATGGTGGAGTTTTTGAATCATACATCTTTCTATAATGTAAGACAGATTACCTACAGAACTGCTCTAAACTCTTCAGTGGCTTCTCATCTAATCCAGGGAAAAACCCAAAAGTCCTGCAAGATATCCCAGAATATTCCTTTCTCCTTTGGTCTCTGTCCTTTGAACACTCCAAACACCTTTCACATCAGAACTTTTGAGCTTATTATGTCAGGATCTATTTCCTCCTAATATCTGCGGGGTTTCTTATCCCACCCTACTTTTACCATCAGATAAACCACAAATTTCTTTTCCCCTTTTCTCTTCCACTATATTTAACTCCATGAAAGTAGAGACTGTAGGCTTGTTTTGCCTACTGCTGTATCTTTACGACTAAAACAGTGCCAACATGTAATAATTACCAGGTACAGTAAACATCTTGAAAAAATAAGTTAAAAACTCTGTTAATATGAATATGATAAACTCCCTTTTTTTGGTAATATGTTTATGTTAGTAATAAATAGCTTGTAAGTCTCTCTTTTACTGACAACACTTCCTCAACAGCACTGGTTGAATCATGCTTCCTGTGCTAGGCTTCAAGACAAAGAGATGTGAAAACCCACTTGGGTATTCTGACCCATGGGCAAACCCCAGTTCTCTCAGAGAGTTAACACCTGATAGAGCAGTAGTTGACCAGTAGAGGATGGTCTGGTGGATAAATACTCCTGCCTCCATTCCATACACTCCTGAATCATATTCCTCACTGTGCTTCAGACTGTTCACCGCATGATCAAACCACAGTTGCCCATGATGGTAACTTACTGGTAATGCAATCATGTATTCACTTTAGGATCTTGTTCTAAAATAAACTGCCTGCACTGAAACCCTTGTCTCAGGTTCTGCTTTCTGGACAGAACCAAGGCTAATTCAATTTTCCTGTAAAACAACGTTCCAAAATATTCCTTGGTATATAATAAGGCACTTTATAAATATTTGCAGAATAAATGAATTGGAGAATCTATTATAAAGACATGAACCGCTGTTATACATTTTGAGATAAGTCTTATGAGATCAAGTTAGTCTTATTTATATAATCTTCTAAAGCTTCATTTTTATCTGTATATCAAATACCAGAAACACAATGTCCCAGGAGTCAATAAACTTTTTAATCCTTTTTTAAAAAAATTAACTAAAAGGATCATGGAATATTTATAATCAAAGCTTTAGAATACCTTCTATTTTAATGGGAAAAATTACAGTATGAAAAATTTCATTAGTGTTTTTTAGTAAAACCTACTCCATTGGAAGATGAATGACATTCTGCAGTTAAACTCTAAAATTTAAAAAAAAAAAAAAAACCTCTTAATGTGCACTTCAAGTAAATTCTCTTCCTTCAGAATGATGTTTATAGTCATTGAATTTCTATAAGCTTCTCAATGGGTAAAATTTAAACCAAATAGAAGGAATGAGAAATAAATGACTTCATATATCTTGGCAAAAGTAAGGTAAAGGACCACAGTTAGAGTGTTTTATAGTGATTCTTATTCCACATTTATTTACTTTTCCCAGCAGTAAAAAGTTAATATCTTTATTCCCCAGAGTACTTCTGGATGGTGGAAGCTGACATGAGGATCACTTCCTGGTTCTAGTTTGGTTAAGCTAGGCTTATAGTATAGACATAGAAATTTAGTCAGAGTGATTCAGTGCACAGAGCAGACAGCGAATGACACTTCATACAACTGACTTCTTGCTAGGCTTGCAACTTCATGAGTGTCTCATAGACATCCTATTCCTACTATAAGTTTGTAAGATGTATGTGTAATAAGAGATGCACTTGGATTTGCCTTTCTGGTATTCAAATGAATTTTTGCATTAGCAGGTGTCTTCTTTTAGCTTATTGAGAGTGTTTGGGAATTAAAGACAGAAAAAATTTATTCCTTTGGATCCACAGTGGTAATGACTAAAGCCTCAGTTCAAATTCCCACTGCAAATGTTACTGAATTTTTTCTGAACTTTTTTTGGTTTTTGTTTTGATCATAGTTCTATGATAAACTCTTTTAATATCTATGAAAATTTTAGCTCTTAGCATCTTATAGACTGAGTCTAAATAGGCAAAATAGGTAAGTACAAAAAATGGGCTAGTACATATTTTCAGTCATTTATTATTCCAAGTCTACGCATTGTATCTTGTCAGTCATTAAGATAAAATTAGGTGTTACAAGGGAACCAGACAACTTACAGACTCAGGTCATTTTATTTTGTGAGTGATTAAATAAATATTCAGTTGTAATGAAAAATGAAATAGCACATTTTTAAGTGTTTAGAAATATTTTATAACATATTGATAAAACAATAAGCTGCATTGTAGAACTCTTTCACTTCCAATACACTTTCCCATATATTAAAGCTTTTGAACTGTCTAGTAATCCCTTCGTAAAGATGAGACAAATGGATTTATGCCCATCACAGACACTATAGAAGCAAGGCAGTTCAGACCTGTTAATCAAGTTGCTCAAGGCACACTGTTAATAAGTGATTGACTCTAAGCTTAGACTCAGATTATTTTTAAAATTTTTAAGTAAACCAAATACTGAAATAATGAAAGGATAGCTGTTTTCTTAATGGAACACAGGCTTTGTTTTCCACGAAAATTTTAAAATAAAAATATAGCATATCTTTATTCTCTCCTATCTGCTTCTTCCCTTTTCCCCCAGAAGGTATCTTTCCCCTGTATTGAGCAAAAGGTCCTGGCTCACATGACTCTTTCTGGCCACACTGGATTTGGTTTCATTGTGGCTGGGGTCTCTCCTGATCTTGGCTATCATTATGTTCTGACAATCATCAATAATATCTTCAGTTCTTTTATAGTCTCTGCTTTCTCATTTTGCACTTGCAATATCATTCAAATCCCAGCTCTTGGCTTCTCATTTGCCAGCACTTTCAAGTTCCACTTGAGAATCAAACTGAAGTTATTTCAGTTTGCAATATACCTCTAAACTTAGTTGTAGTAGTTTTTGAATCTCCCTCTGTTCATGTGATGACTCCTCAGATATTCACAAGTGCTTAAATTATAGTCATGTTTCCTATAATGCTTTGCTCCCTTCAGGTTGGTCAAAATCTTCCTCTTTGGGAAAGAAATTTTATTTTCAAATTTTCCACATTTACTCCAAAACATAGGATTTTGTAATGCTTGTCCTCAGTCTTATACTTTCAGTTCTGATCATCCATCAGAAAGTTTAAGAAAAGATTTTTCTCTATCGTGTGCAATTAAAAAAAACCATGAGTTTTAAGATAATTCTTCATTCAAGTGTACATCTACCCACCTCTAAGGAAAGTGTATAGAAAAATTTACTATATGTAAGGTAGAAGAAAGAGCAGTGGACCAAGATACTCCAAGAGAAGAGTGAATAGAGAGCAAGGAAGAGACCACAGTTAAACCCCCAATATATTATCTCCCTTCATATATTATTTTTCCCACTATTGTTTAGAAATGTATTTCATGTTGATTAGTAGTTTAATAACTCTTACCTTCCTCTGTAAAGAAGTGTTTACTGAATGCTTGAAAGAGCCGATGCTATGCTAGATATTTTTGGTTCCATCCTGAAGACCACATAATCTCTGTCATCAAGATCTTCTCAATTTTCTTAGAGGTAGCCACATAAAAACATAACTAGAGTATAATACATAGAAAGCTATAAAAATAAATAGAATACTATGAACAGAGTGTTCAACTTAATCTAGAGAATTTCATAAAAGCTTCATAGTGTTGGTCATTTGATATTGCATAAGAGAGATGAATAGGAATTTCAAAGGTGTATCATTGTAAAGTAAGAGAAATAATTACAGAGATTCCTGAACAAAGTCACTTGTATGATCAGATTTCTGTGTACCCATAGGAATTGGTGCACTTCGTCAGGGACCTAACAGCTTTATTCCAGGTTTAGAAATCTAAGAATCAGTGGTAAATCATTGAATAAATTACTTGAGGTAATCCAAACACATATTTTGACACTTTGCATTTCTCTCTCAGCATGAATTGATCATCTGGCTCTGTTACAGAAGGAACTGTTTCATTAGGTCAAACTGGCCATTGGATTAATTGGCTGGCCAAATCAATTTTTTATTATATTGAATAATGAATAGAAAATATCAAATTGCATGTTTTATCATAAAGGCAGGAATTGATTCTCAAGTGTTATGTTTCTTATTTAAGATAGGCCTGTAGATGCTGAAAAACATGAAACATTTACATTTCTACATTGTATTTTCGATTGAGTTTTTATAAAGCTGCAATGTTAGTGAGGGATAGTCTTTGACTCCACTTTGCCAATGGAAAGATCAAGATATAACAGGGTTAAGTGACTGTTGATTGTAATAAATGCTAATAAATGTCATGTCTAGGACTTGAACCCAGGGACTTCTGACTCCAAATCAAGTGTCCTTTTTCTCTAATTAATGCAGAGAAATAGAAGTTTGTATGGAGAAAATTTTAGATCCATCAATAATTAAAAGATATTCCAATTTTTATTTCACCACAGAAACATATTCTTGCCTTAATGAGTAGAGCAGTGATAGTATTTATAGCTTTACGGTTGAGAGATAGTTGAGGCAGATGGATGACCTTACACAACATTATTGGAAATTAAGTATTAAGAAAAATATGTGTCATCAATCATTATCATAAAGTTTCTCTAAAATTAGTTAAATACTTATAAGACCTTATGTGAGCTTTGCTATAATATTAGGGTGATATAAAATAATAAGGTCTATATTATTTCTTATTTAACCTGTTGAATGAGAGTATTTATTAAAGTACCTAAAAAACGACTGGTACTATTAGAAACAGAAAAAAGTGAAATATAAATTATCTCTCTTTTTTTTTTAATAATTTTTTTATTTTTTATAAACATATATTTTTATCCCCAGGGGTACAGGTCTGTGAATCGCCAGGTTTACACACTTCACAGCACTCACCAAAGCACATACCCTCCCCAATGTCCATAACCCCACCCCCCTTCTCCCAACCCCCCTCCCCCTCAGCAACCCTCAGTTTGTTTTGTGAGATTAAGAGTCACTTATGGTTATGGTTAGTCTCCCTCCCAATTCCATCTTGTTTCATTTATTCTTCTCCTACCCACTTAAGCCCTCATGTTGCATCACCACTTCCTCATATCAGGGAGATCATATGATAGTTGTCTTGCTCTGCTTGACTTATTTTGCTAAGCATGATACACTCTAGTTCCATCCACGTTGTCGCAAATGGCAAGATTTCATTTCTTTTGATGGCTGCATAGTATTCCATTGTGTATATATACCACATCTTCTTGATCCATTCATCTGTTGATGGACATCTAGGTTCTTTCCATAGTTTGGCTATTGTGGACATGGCTGCTATAAACATTTGGGTGCACGTGCCCCTTTGGATCACTACGTTTGTATCTCTAGGGTAAATACCCAGTAGTGCAATTACTGTGTGATAGGGCAGTTCTATTTTCAACATTTTGAGGAACCTCCATGCTGTTTTCCAGAGTGGTCGCACCAGCTTGCATTCCCACCAACAGTGTAGGAGGGTTCCCCTTTCTCCGCATCCTCGCCAGCATCTGTCCTTTCCTGACTTGTTGATTTTAGCCATTCTGACTGGTGTGAGGTGATATGTCATTGTGGTTTTGATTTGTATTTCCCTGATGCCGAGTGATATGGAGCACTTTTTCATGAGTTTGTTGGCCACCTGGATGTTTTCTTTGCAGAAATGTCTGTTCATGTCCTCTGCCCATTTCTTGATTGGATTATTTGTTCTTTGGGTGTTGAGTTTGCTAAGTTCTTTATAGATTTTGGATACTAGGCCTTTAACTGATATGTCGTTTGCAAATATCTTCTCCCATTCTGTCAGTTGTCTTTTGGTTTTGTTAACTGTTTCCTTTGCTGTGCAAAAGCTTTTGATCTTGATGAAGTCCCAATAGTTCATTTTTGCCCTTGTGTCCCTTGCCTTTGGCGATGTTTCTAGGAAGATGTTGCTGCTGCTGAGGTTGAAGAGGTTGCTGCCTGTGTTCTCCTCAAGGATTTTGATGGATTCCTTTCTCACATTGAGGTCCTTCATCCATTTTGAGTCAATTTTCATATGTGGTGTAAGGAAATGGTCCAATTTCATTTTTCTACATGTGGCTGTCCAATTTTCCCAACACCATTTATTGAAGAGGCTGTCTTTTTTCATTGGACATTCTTTCCTGCTTTGTCGAAGATTAGTTGACCATAGAGTTGAGGGTCTATTTCTGGGCTCTCTATTCTGTTTCATTGATCTATGTGTCTGTTTTTGTGCCAGTACCATGCTGTCTTGATGATGACAGCTTTGTAATAGAGCTTGAAGTCCAGAATTGTGATGCCACCAACTTTGGCTTTCTTTTTCAATATCCCTTTGGTTATTCAAAGTCTTTTCTGGTTCCATAGCAATTTTAGAATTATTTGTTCCATTTCTTTGAAAAAGATTGATGGTACTTTGATAGGAATTGCATTAAATGTGTAGTTTGCTTTAGGTAGCATAGACATTTTCACAATATTTATTCTTCCAATCCAGAAGCATGGATCATTTTTCCATTTCTTTGTATCTTCCTCAATTTCTTTCATGAGTACTTTATAATTTTCTGAGTATAGATTCGTAACCTCTTTGGTTTGGTTTATTCCTAGGTATCTTATGGTTTTGGGTGCAATTGTAAATGGGATTGACTCTTTGATTTCTCTTTCTTCTGTCTTGTTGTTGGTGTAGAGAAATGCAACTGATTTCTGTGCATTGATTTTATATCCTGACACTTTACCGAATTCCTGTACAAGTTCTAGCAGTTTTGGAGTGGAGTCTTTTGGGTTTTCCACATATAGTATCATATCATCTGCGAAGAGTGATAGTTTGACTTCTTTTTTGCCGATTTGGATGCCTTTAATTTCCTTTTGTTGTCTGATTGCTGAGGCTAGGACTTCTAATACTATGTTGAATAGCAATAGTGATAATGGACATCCCTGCCGTGTTCCTGACCTTAGTGGAAAAGCTTTCAGTTTTTCTCCATTGAGAATGATATTTGCAGTGGGTTTTGAAATAATGGCTTTGATAATATTGAGGTATGTGCCCTGTATCCCTACACTTTGAAGAGTTTTGATCAGGAAGGGATGCTGTACTTTGTCAAATGCATTTTCAGCATCTATTGAGAGTATCATATGGTTCTTGTTCTTTCTTTTGTTAATGTGTTGTATCACATTGGCTGATTTGTGGATGGGGAACCAACCTTGCAGCCCTGGAATAAATCCCACTTGGTCGTGGTGAATAATCCTTTTAATGTACTGTTGAATCCTATTGGCTAGTATTTTGGTGAGAATTTCTGCATCTGTGTTCATCAAGGATATTGGTCTGTAGTTCTTTTTTTTGATGGGATCCTTGTCTGGTTTTGGGATCAAGGTGATGCTGGCCTCATAAAATGAGTTTGGAAGTTTTCCTTCCATTTCTATTTTTTGGAACAGTTTCAGGAGAATAGGAATTAGTTCTTCTTTAAATGTTTGGTAGAATTCCCCTGGGAGGCCGTCTGCCCCTGGGCTTTTGTTTGTTTGGAGATTTTTAATGACTGTTTCAATCTCCTTACTGGTTATGGGTCTGTTCAGGCTTTCTATTTCTTCCTGGTTCAGTTGTGGTAGTTTATATGTCTCTAGAAATGCATCCATTTCTTCCAGATTGTCAAATTTGTTGGTGTAGAGTTGCTCATAGTATGTTCTTATAGTAGTTTGTATATCGTTGGTGTTAGTTGTGATCTCTCCTCATTCATTCATGATTTTATTTATTTGGGTCCTTTCTCTTTTCTTTTTGATAAGTCTGGCCAGGGGTTTATCAATCTTATTAATTTTTTCAAAGAACCAGCTCCTAGTTTCGTTGATTTGTTCTATTGTTTTTTTGGTTTCTATTTCATTGATTTCTGCTTTGATCTTTATGATTTCTCTTCTCCTTCTGTGCTTAGGGTTTCTTTCTTGCTCTTTCTCCAGCTCCTTTAGGTGTAGGGTTAGGTTGTGTACCTGAGACCTTTCTTGTTCCTTGAGAAAGGCGTGTACCGCTATATAGTTTCCTCTCAGGACTGCCTTTGTTGTGTCCCACAGATTTTGAACCTTTGTGTTTTCATTATCATTTGTTTCCATGATTTTTTTCAATTCTTCTTTAATTTCCCGGTTGACCCATTCATTCTTTAGAAGGATGCTGTTTAGTCTCCATGTATTTGGGTTCTTTCCAAACTTCCTCTTGTGGTTGAGTTCTAGCTTCAGAGCATTGTGGTCTGAAAATATGTAAGGAATGATCCCAATCTTTTGATACTGGTTGAGTCCTGATTTAGGACCGAGGATGTGATCTATTCTGGAGAATGTTCCATGTGCACTAGAGAAGAATGTGTATTCTGTTGCTTTGGGATGAAATGTTCTGAATATATCTTTGATGTCCATCTGGTCCAGTGTGTTGTTTAAGGCCTTTATTTCCTTGTTGATCTTTTGCTTGGATGATCTGTCCACTTCAGTGAGGGGAGTGTTAAAGTCCCCTACTATTACTGTATTATTGTTGATGTGTTTCTTTGATTTTGTTATTAATTGGTTTATATAGTTGGCTGCTCCCACGTTGGGGGCATAGATATTTAAAATTGTTAGATCTTCTTGTTGGACAGACCCTTTGAGTATGATATAGTGTCCTTCCTCATCTCTTATTATAGTCTTTGGCTTAAAATCTAATTGATCTGATATAAGGATTGCCACTCCTGCTTTATTCTGATGTCCATTAGCATGGTAAATTCTTTTCCACCCCCTCACTTTAAATCTAGAGGTGTCTTCGAGCTTAAAATGAGTTTCTTGTAGGCAACATACAGATGGATTTTGTTTTTTTATCCATTCTGATACCATGTGTCTTTTGATTGGGGCATTTAGCCCATTAACATTCAGAGTAACTATTGAGAGATATGAATTTAGTGCCATTGTATTGCCTGTAAGGTGACTGTTACTGTATATAGGAACTTCTGTTCCTTTCTGATCTACCACTTGTAGGCTCTCTCTTTGCTTAGAGGACCCCTTTCAATATTTCCTGTAGAGCTGGTTTGGTGTTTGCAAATTCTTTCAGTTTTTGTTTGTCCTGGAAGCTTTTAATCTCTCCTTCTATTTTCAATGATAGCCTAGCTGGATATAGTATTCTTGGCTGCATGTTTTTCTCGTTTAGTGCTCTGAATATATCATGCCAGCTCTTTCTGGCCTGCCAGGTCTCTGTGGATAAGTCTGCTGCCAATCTAATATTTTTACCATTGTATGTTACAGACTTCTTTTCCCGGGCTGCTTTCAGGATTTTCTCTTTGTAACTAAGGCTTGTAAATTTTACTATTAGGTGATGGGGTATGGGCCTATTCTTATTGATTTTGAGGGGCATTCTCTGAACCTCCTGAATTTTGATGCTTGCTCCCTTTGCCATATTGGGGAAATTCTCCCCAATAATTCTCTCCAGTATATCTTCTGCTCCCCTCTCTCTTTCTTCTTCTTCTGGAATCCCAATTATTCTAATGTTGTTTTGTCTTATGGTGTCACTTATCTCTCGAATTCTCTCCTCGTGGTCCAGTAGCTGTTTGTCCCTCTTTTGCTCAGCTTCTTTATTCTCTGTCATTTGGTCTTCTATATCACTAATTCTTTCTTCTGCCTCATTTATCCTAGCAGTGAGAGCCTCCATTTTTGATTGCACCTCATTAATAGCTTTTTTGATTTCAACTTGGTTAGATTTTAGTTCTTTTATTTCTCCAGAAAGGGCTTTTATGTCCCCAAGAAGGTTTCTCTAATATCTTCCATGCCTTTTTTGAGCCTAGCTAGAACCTTGAGAATTGTCATACTGAACTCTAGATCTGACATATTACCAATGTCTATATTGATTAGGTCCCTAGCCTTCGGTACCGCCTCTTGTTCTTTTTTATTGTGGTGAATTTTTCCACCTTGTCATTTTGTCCTGATAATAGTATATGAAGGAGCAATTAAAATACTAAAAGGGTGGCAACAACCCCAGGAAAATATGCTTTAACCAAATCAGAAGAGATCCCAAATCGTGAGGGGGGAGAAAGGTGATAAGAAGAGGTTCAGTAAGATAGAAAGAAAAAGGAAAGAAAAGAATTAAAAAATGAAAACGAGTAAAGAAAAGTATAAAAAAGAAAAAATATGTATATTAGATAAACTAGTAAAAAACGTTAAAATAGAAAAGGGTAAAGTTAAAAAAAATTTAGCAGAAGAAGAGAAAAATAAATGAAAAAGAAAAAAAATTAAATTAACTGCAAGACTAAAAAATCACAGGGAGAAAGCCATGAGTTCCGTGCTTTGTTTTCCCCTCCTCTGAGTTCTGCTGCTCTCCTTGGTATTGAAACTGCACTCCTTGGTAGGTGAACTTGGTCTTGGCTGGATTTCTTGTTGATCTTCTGGGGGAGGAGCCTGTTGTAGTGATTCTCCTGTGTCTTTGCCCCAGGCAGAATTGCACCGCCCTTACCAGGGGCCTGGCTGAGTAATCTGCTCGGGTTTGCTTTCAGGAGCTTTTGTTCCTTGAGCACTTTCCGTAGAGTTCTGGAGGACGGGAATACAAATGGCGGCCTCCTGGTCTCTGGCCAGGAGGAGCCGAGAGCCCGGTGCCCCACTCCTCAGTGCGCCCTCAGAGAATAGCACCCAGTAACTCCCGTTTGCCTGACCTCCGGCCGCGCTCCGAGCTCACCGAGCCTGCGACCGGTTCAAGGTACTCCCGAGCTGTGAGCTTACTGTCGGCTCTGTCTCTGTAGCCGGCTTCCCCGTTCCAATACCCGCAAGCTCTGCGACACTCAGACACCCCCGATCCTTCTGTGACCCTGCGGGACCTGAGACCACGCTGACCCCGTGTGGGCTTCGCCCCGGGTTAGCCTCTGGAACGATGTCCCTCAGTGGAACAGACTTTTAAAAGTCCCAATTTTGCACTTTGTTGCTCCGCCGCTTGCCGGGAGCTGGCCTCTCCCCCCCGGGGTCTATCTTCCCGTTGCTTTGGATTCACTTCTCCGCCAGTCCTACCTTTCAGAAAGTGGTTGTTTTTCTGTTTCTAGAATTGCTGTTCGTCTCTTTGATCTGCTGATGGATTTGCAGGTGTTTGCCATCTTTAGATAAGCTATCTAGCTGATCTCCTGCTAGCTGAAGTAGTCTCAGCATGCTACTTCTCTGCCATCTTGACTCCCTCTCCCTAAATTTTCTCTTTTTGAAATATTTTCTTTTCTTCCCTCTTCCCCCCTTCATGCCCCTCCCTTCCTCCTTTCCTCACTCTCTCTCCTCTCTCTCTCTCTCTCTTCCTTCTTTGCTTGCTTGTTTCCTTCCTTTCTCCCATTTGTCTTTCTCTTTCTGCCACAAGTATTCATTGAATACTAGATTGGGTACTATTACATGAACATGAATAACAAACGATGTCTAAAATATGGTCTATCTCCTGGCAAAGCTAACCATCAAGTGGTAGAGACAGGATTTTCCCTTGTTCAACATTTAGAGAATTATATTCTGACCTCCGAGTCATGTAGAATATAGAAATTAGCTGATCCATTTAATTCATTAAGTGAATTTGAGCAGAACTCAAATCTCTGCAGATAAGTGATAGAAATAAACCTAGTAGAACTATAATACCTGGAGATCACAGGCTATCTAGCCATGTTCCTGACTCATGCATTGTGGAAGAATATTTCCATGCAGAAATTCAAGCTAAGCACCACCAAATTACTGCCACCCCCTGGTTTTCTAGAAATGTGGAAATTAAAATTAATGTGTGAAATCCCCCAATCTTTAAAAATGGTAAATAAATAAGACTTTAAGAAAAGATCATATAGACAAAACAAAATAATTTTGCAAACTGTATTTTTTTTAAAAGATTTACATAAGATAGGAATTACAACATGTGATAACACTTTAACAAGAGCACAAATTTGATCAAAAGTGAATTTGTTTCTGGACTTAGGAAAATTGTGAGACTACAAATTGAGAAGTAAAACAATCAAGAGCAAAGAGAAAGGGAGGAAAAGGAGTTGAGGAGGGAAGGAAAGACAAAGCTAAGGTAGGGAGGAAAGGGAAATTCTCTCTGTTCACATTCTTTGTGGGGGCTACATATTCACTTTCAAATTTATGAAAAGAGGAAAAAAAGTTGGTGTTAATTATTTTAAGGAATCAATTAAAGAAATACTCTCAACTTGAAATTTTCTTAGGAGTGGTTACCAGATGTTTCCCCAAGTTAGTGAGTTTACTTAAGTGTCAGAGGCTGGACATTTGTATATAAAATCTCTCCTTAGTCAAAAAGAAGCAAATTAGAGGAATCTCTTACCAGTGTAAATATTTCAGACTATAATAAGCTCCATAATGCTGTGGCATAAAATACTTGGCCAGAACACATTAACTCGTTCTCTCTAATTTCAGTAAAAGTAGTTTTTTCCCTTTTGAGTTTGAAATAACAAATCACACTTAGCACAAAAATTCTCTAAATATAAGAATCTTTTTAAACTCAGCCTCTGTAGCATGTGAGCTTCATTCTTAAGTAGTAAAATGACAGACTATTAACTTTGTTTTCCACTTCCTTTGAGTCATGACTTGACTTTCAAAACATTTTGGTCAAGTAGACTCAAAGTCTCCTTGCAGAAGAAACATTGAGGAATCCTGTACTTCTCTCGTTTTACAATTCCCCTTCAGGGCAGGGCACATACGAGTGACCCTGGCTTTTGACAAACCTTAGCTGAACAAAATGTAACAAGCCCTGTCTGTTTTGAGCAGAATTTTCTATTCTGACAGATACAGCTCAAGAGCATTTGATGTGTGCTTGCTGGTCATAGATAATGGTGCATCTTGGGACCATTGTCATTCCTGTCAATAAGAAGGCCTGGGGGGACATGCAACAAAGCTACCTTTTGATTCACCGTTTTTCTTTCCTTCCCAGGACATTTGTAAGCCTGTGGTCAGCTAGGTCATTTTATTTTATCCTGATATGCCTTGATAATAGCATGATGTCTGCAAAAAATTTGACAGGCCATCGATGTCTGTTTCTCTGACTCCTATGTTGTTTTTCAGTCCTTCTCAATGTCAAGCATACTTTGAAAGCTACTGATTATGTTGGTTGGGACTGTACTTGACAAGACATCTATTCTTTGATAAAATTAAACTCATGGGGGTTGATCTTGGAATTTAAGGTAATTTTTCAAACAACACAAGAGACTGTTGCTTTACTTCTGACACTCAGGAAATGTTTGAAAAACTGTGAATTATTTTTTCTTTAGATAAACTGTGTTTTTTGGTATGAATTTTGAGGACTGAAACTAGAAGAAACTAGTAAGTGAAAAAAAGGACAAATTATTACTGTGTCCCATAAAGTGAGATCTAATCTCCTATTTATTGAATTAGAAAACTCTTGTAAAATTATGGATAATAAAATGTGCAGTGATATCTACACATAAAAACAGGATTTTGCATATAGGTTAGTCTTAGACTGGCCATTGTTTTCTATTTTTAAAAACTAGTTGGGAGTATGTACATGAATATGCATTTGTGTGTATACATATATACACACACATATATGTACATATATACATATATATCATCACACACAAATATGTATGTATACATATTGTTATATATATACATATACAAAATATATGTCATGAACTAAAACTATTGCATATGATGTGAATATCAAAGGGAATATGAAAATGTCATGATGGCAAGTCTTCAAAGATAATACTGTATCAGTGTTTTAGAAGGGTTTTCACATCTTGTTTCTTGTCAGATTCTTTGGGTGTCACTTTCCCCATTTTATAGATAAGTAAACAAAGTCTTGGAAAATGTGTGGGTTTTCCCATTGACACATAAAAATTGACAGAGCTGAGAAATAAAACCAAGTACTTTGCATCAATTCCAAGATACTTTCCATCACAACACAATAATGTGTAAAGTTCTTGGCATATAGTGAGAGCTCAATAAATGTCGGTTTGTGTTATCAGAATTATTTAGCATATGTTGAGAAATTCCTGTAATTCACTGTATTATTTCACATCTCCTATTAGGCAAGAAGACAATTTTTTCTTGAATATTATGAAAAACTATTCGTATACAAAAAGCAATTTTTAGAACAATTCCATCAAGATATTTAAATATAATTATTTACTGTTTTAAAAAAATCAAATCTAAATAATTATTGGGTCAGAAATAAATATTGTTGGGGCGCCTGGTTGGCTCAGTTGTTAAGTGTCTGCCTTCAGCTCAGGTCATGATCCCAGGGTCCTGGGACCAAGCCCTGCATTGGGCTCCCTGCTCCACAGGAAGCCTGCTTCTCTCTCTCCCACTCCCCCTACTTGTATTTCCTCTCTCACTGTGTCTTTCTCTGTCAAATAAATAAATAAAATCTTAAAAAAAAAAGAAATATTGTTTAAATTCCTAATGGAGGAACAATGTATTACTGATAATGACTACAGATGCCAGTTGATTCTCAGTCTGCATATGGTATCGTAGCCTTTGGATAAGTACCAGGAAATTACACCTGGAGATGAAATATATTTTTTTAAATATTTTATTTATTTGTTTATTTGAGAGAGAATGAGAGTGAGAGAGAGAGAGCATGAGAAGGGAGAGGGTCAGAGGGAGAAGCAGACTCCCTGCTGAGCAGGCAGCGTGATGCAAGACTCAATCCAAGGACTCCAGGATCATGACCTAAGTTGCAGGCAGTTGCTTAACCAACTGGGCCACCCAGATGCACCTGAAATATATTTTTAAATTCCATCAAAAGGAATTTTATGTATCTCTTATCCAAATATGAGACACTTAGATTTCTTATGCTATTTTGTTTTGATCAAATCATCATGTTCTACAGAAGGGTCCCCTTATGTCTTTGGCTGCGTATACCTGAATGAGAGGAATCCATAGAAGAAGAACTACAAGAATGGAGTCGACAGACTCTTGTTGAAAAATAGGTCATGATCCCACAAATCACTTTAAGTGCAACAAGTAGAATCCTCAGAATATCACTTTAGTAGTAGGGCAAAATTAGCCATGGACCAAAGGCTTCTCTGGTTTACCCAAAAAACTTAAAATGAAATCTCAGAAGGATCCAATATACTCCAAGAACTTATCTGTGAACTTTGGTTCAAAAAAATTAATAGTATTTTTGAAAATACAGTGAAGCTCAGTGACCAACAAGGTAAAATTTAAAATGTGTGGGTTTATTTCATGAATGCAAGATAGATTTAAAATTCAAAATCAAATAAATTACATTTTAACAGATTAAAATAAAAGTATGTGGTTGTCTTAATAGCTGTGGAAAAGGCATTTGACAAAATTCAGCCCCTGTTCAAGTTCAACTTAAAAATTTGTTATATTTTTAAAGGTTTTTTTTTTAAGATTTAATTTATTTATTTGAGGGAGAGCATGCACAAGCAGTGGGGAGGGACAGAGAGGAAGCAGAGCCTCTCTTGAGCAGGAAGCCTCTGAGTAAAGAGCCTTAATCCCAAGACCTGACCCAAAGGTAGATCCTTAACTGCCACCCAGGTGCCCCTAAAAATGTATTATATTTTATATACTAATAACATATTTGATATTGAAAAGTACTGACTTCAGTAGTGTGAAAAATATTCAATACTTAGGGATAAACTTAACAAAATACATGAAAGATTTTAGGACATATTATAAGCTTACAATAGTTAAGAGAGTGTGGTATTGACATGGATAGACATATAGGTCAATGAAACAATATAGATTCTATACATAGATGCTCAGTTGATTTTCAATATTGGTGCAAAGATAATTCACTGAGAGAAATTTAATCTAATTGATGCTTATCCTGAACTTAATCTGTTTCAGTTTTCAGATCCAAACTAATCCCTTCATCAATCCCAAGACTTTCTGGAAAACTGCAAACTGAGAAAACTATTCTATGAGTACCGTCTTTTGCAACTCTTAAATTTGACTTTCTCCTACTCTGCTAAGGCATTTACTATTTTTCACTCTCTCTGTCATGAGCTATTTTGGGTTAAATGGTTAAAAGAGATCTCTTAGCTTAGACAAATTTAAGTTTTCAGTCCTCTTTCTTGTTCTCCTGGTAGTTTGGAGATGAGTTTTGAAAGAAGGAGAGGGAAGAAAAAGACATTTTAATATATTGAGATTTATTTTTATTCCTGGTCCTACTTTGTCTCTGAATTCCACACAGTAATTCAATTTAGAAGTTAAATATTTTTATCTGTATATTGGAAGAAGATATCAGGGTATTTTTACACTCTTCAGAGCTGAACTGCTTTGGATTTCTCCAAATCATCACATATTCTATTTCTACTTTTTTTTTCTTTGAAATAATCACTACAATAGGCAGGACTTATTGAGCACTTATAGTGTCCCAGGCAATGGTCTATGGACTTTTAACACACATTTAACTCTTATGTTATTTGAAGGTGTATAATATTATCCCAGCTTAACTGATAAAGAAAACTGAGCTTAAGTTAAATTAAAAAAAAAAAAAAAAGCTTAAGTAGCTTGAGCAAGGTAAAACAGTTTGTAAACAATGGTACTATAATTTGAACCCATGTAATTTATCTTTAGACTCTGCATCTTTTATCTACTATTTTATACAATATGGTGGAAATGAAGTAAGATATATTCACCAATATACACACATACACACACACAGAATCCAATTTTAAATGTGTTTTTTTCTTTTTTCTTCTCTGACATCCTACTTAGAAATCCAAGTTAGAATTTATAGGAAACTGGGGGAAAAACAAGACTTACAACATTTGAGTGAATTATATTCACATAACATGAATATTAATCTTGTTTCATTAGAATGTACAAATATCATGAGGACCATGAACTCTGATGGAACACTGAATAGACAAGCTATAGGGTATCAGATAAATTTGCTGATGACAAGAGGACAACCTGCATTTCCCCAGATAATCTTGGTTGATTAGGCTAGAATATAGTCCTGATGTTTCCAGCAGAGGCTTCTTTCCTTCCTTCCTCTCTCTTTGCCTTCCTCTTTCCTTTCCTTTTCCTTTTTTCCTTCCTTCCTTCCTTCCTCCCTTCCTTCCTTCCTTCCTTTCTTCCCTCCTTCCTTCATGCATGATTGGTTTCCAGAAAATGCTACAAATAAATTTATAAAATAACCATAGTCTTTGACCTCATGAACTTGTGTGGTGTGAGAAGGTAAGCAGTATACACTTGATTATGTAATTAATTAAGTGGTATACCTATCTTACAAAGGGAAAGTATAGGTACTATGAGAGTATATCTTGTCAGCTAGCCCAGTCTTGACCAGGGAAGGTCTGCCTGAGAAAGTGACACATAAACCAAAAATGAAGGGTGAGATTGTGGGTTTGTGAAAAATTCCCAGTCTATACAACCTAAGTCAAGTGACGTCTTTAAAAGAGACTTTATGTCCTTTCACAGAGTTTCAGGGGGAAAAGAAAATGAATTAGCATTATAGCATCATTTGTGAAAGCTTTCATATACTTTAGGAAAACTGTTTAACCTTTCTGAGACTCGGTTGCCTCGTCTGTAATTGCTCTTAACAAAATTTTCAGCACATGTTTGCTGAGAGGATGAAATAAGATAGCTTTTCAAAGAGAAGAGGACAGTGCCAACCACATAGCAGGAATGTATAATTGTTTATTTCTTGTTCTGATTTAGAAATTCAATCATTTTTTAATCTAACATAAGGACTTATCATCTCAGTCAACAGTCATGCAAATTCAGTGTTAACTACACCCAAACTACCAGAATAGCAGCCCTGTTAAATAACCAATCCCCACACAGACCCACAATAGTGGGCCTATTTCTTTATAATCAGTTTGCTCATTTTTGTGCTAGCAGGGTTGTTCTTTTCCCTCCTCTTTAAAGAACAGAAAGAAGAGAGTAGTGAACTTAGGAAAGAATAATAAATTGAGATTGGGAAAATCCGGAAGTCAGGGAATGTAAACCAACCCTGTTTCTTCTCGTTGTGTGGTGCCATAAGTCTCACGACAGCCTTCCTCACCAATTTAGGCTTTTACTCTGGAGCCTTAAGCCCCCATATGTCTTTCAAATAAGCCTGGTCTTCTTGGAACAGAGGTTCAGGTTGCCCTATATTTTTCTAAGCTTCTCACATCTTTTATTTATCAGGCACGTTCTAGGGTTATCTCATTTGTCTCCCAGTTCTTTCTTCCATGTAATTCTTGTGACCTCACACCATGTTTACCTCTACTCCCATGATCTACCCTGTGTGCTAGTGCTTTACAAAGGCTGTGTTTGTCTTTTACAAGGTAATAGTTGTCTGAAGAATGAATCCATGTTGAGAGGTTAATAGGAGTAGGCTCAGGATTAGGTCAACTGTATCTTCTAGCAGTAGAGTTCTGCTTCCTTTGTTCCCATAAAATATTGTCAGATTCTGAGTTCAATAAAAATGAAATGATTTTATCAATATCTACATCTATGTTGGTATTGATATCTTTCTTTTCACATGTATATAGTCTTTTATTGCTAATATTTCCATTTTGTCTCTTAGAGTTTATCCATGTTAACTTTGGATAATCCTGGATTATGAATAAGACTGAGGAAAAAGAAGCCCAAAATTCACATATTTATTCAGAATTTTATAGAATGACATCTCAATGTCCAAATAGACTGGTGTTTGGGAAATATCTGTAACTCTTTTCCCTTTTCGATTATCTTGTTGCTGTTATCTCTGATACTAATGGTTCTCATTAGTTCTTCCTGATTGTTTGAAAGCACTTTTGGGTCTAAACTTCTGTTCTCAAACATCGTCTTTTAGGGCTTTTTCTTATATACAATATGTTAAGATTTCTCAACAATTTAGCATATGTGAACCATGTAATAGACATTTGGAAAAAAACCTGCCAATTTTATTCAAATTAAAGAAGAGTTTATCGTGATGTAAACTTATCAAAATAAAGCATGATGTTGTATCATGAACTTGTTATAAATAGTATGAATTATTAAATATCAGGATATCAGGAGCCAGATTATTTGGTTTTTACTCCTTCACGAAAGTATCTACATCTGGCCTGTTGACAGCTTAAGCTATTTGTCAGTGTCTACATCCAGTTGGTTTCTTTGATCACTCAGTTTGTTTATTCAACAAGGCAATTTTAACTCATAGTTATAACTCTTTGATAACTAATCAGTTAAGTCAACAAAAATATTTACTAACATCTATTATTTGCTTAGAAGCATTCTAGATACTTGAAAACATAAGGTCTGTAGACTATAGCAGACAAAATTTCCAGCCCTTGAGGAACCTAGGTTAAAGGGGGAAGACATATGTAACTAATAAATAGATTATTTGGTACATTAGAAAGTGATAAGTGCTATAAAACAGAACAGGGTAAGAATAATGCAATGAGGGTTTCATGGCAGCCCTTGCTGAGAAGGTAAGATATAAGGAAACCTTGAAGGCAGTAAGAGGTTTAGGCAAGTGGGTATCTGGAGAAAGTGTCCCAGGCAAAGTGAACAGCTAGAATGAATGCTTAGGAGTGGCAGGTCTAAAAAATGTTAATGAGGCCAGTGAGTCCGGATCAAAGTGAGAGTGGGGTAAATATAAGAGAACAGACATTTGGATGAAACATGGAGTTTTCACCAGAAACTACTTTCAATGCATAATAAATACTAAATCAAGCAGCGTATTGTTCACATTTTCAGGATTAGGTGGTGAAAGACAACATTGATAAAAATCACAATTGACACATAATTGACATGAAAATAAATGCCTGTATTGAGAGACTTGTATTTTCTTAGGTAAATTTTCTTAAAGTTAAACTGATTAGTAAAATACTTTTATTAAATGGAAGCCTTTGAGAGCAGTAAAGCCCAGAAGATAGCAAAGAATGAACACAATATAGTTCCAATTAGTACTAGATGACATCTCTTCATATTCTGTGGTTACATTTTCAATAGTACATAATTTACTTTTCCCAGTGGACAAAGAATATCACTAAGTGATGGTAAAGTTTAACAAAGAAATAGTGATTGTCACTTGTACCATAATGTCCCAAGTAATAGTGATAGTTCATCCTCAAGTTAAAAAAAAATCATACTATGTTCAGAAAACAATAGCTTAATGCTATTTAAGATGTTCTATATAACTATTTGAACTTTCTTCCTGAAATCATAGTAGATATTTTTTTCTGCCATTTTCAATGCCTTGAAAGGACTTATTTCTGTCTCATCCCTGAGGCACAACTTTCCATTCAAAATAGCATACTTTGAAAAATAAAGATACTCCCTACCCACAGTACATGTAATTGTACATAATTATGCCATTATGTGTAATAACAAGATTGTATGTGGTCTGTTTTCAAAATTCTATTCAACATGGAATCAAAATTCTATGTATATTGTTGAATGCCAATTGATTGCTGCAAAAAACCTAATGGAGGAGTGGAGATTCAGGTGTAAACTTTTTTATTGATTTAACTGGTCCTTTCTTGTCATACTTTTCAATGGTCCATGGGTCCTAAACTCAAAAGTACTTTTTGAAGTCATGAGACAGGTAAGGAAATCACTTTATTATAAGTGAAATATCCGTTTCTCATAGCATGATTTTAGTGATCAATAAAACAGAGACCTTCTTCCTCAAGCTTATACATTTGCTTGCACATTTTCATACACTGAGCCTCAGTGTTTTTCTTTGCTGTAAAGCAGGGAATTTGATGCTATACATTTGTGATGGTAATTATTCTTCATACTATATTCCATTGGAATGATACATTATCTAGCAAAAGGGGCATGTGAGGGAGAAAATTTTGCCAATGTCTTTTTGTATTTTCTCTCCTGGAATAGTTTAGCTTTTATTTTTTTTTTGCTAGTATATGAAAGCTCCTTATGCTCTGTTAAAAAAAAAAAGAAAAGAAAAGAAAAGAAAAAAGAAAAGAAAAGAAAAGAAAACTTTGAAGACTTTCTGCCTGTGTTTTATAGCAGTGACAAGGCAGTGACTCTTAGAGACTGGCAGGCTGATGGTCCCATGAAGTCTGGTTTTTCAAGATATGTCATCATAATTCCTATCTTTAGTTTTCCATTTCAGGTTCTCAAAAAATTAATCATACTTGCAGAGCTAGTTGTTTTAGTACCTAAAAGATTTCTATTGTTTGCTGATACCAGTGTCTACGCATGATAATGCTTTATTTTATTTACTATTTTCTTCCCAACTTTTAGATCTCAGTTCATCATTTGAAATTATTGTTCCATTTTTTTTAATTGGTGATGCATAATAACACAATGATAACAAAAAAGTTAATAAATCTAACAATAACATGAAGGTGACATAAAAACCTCAGGTAAAAGAAATTGAACCCTATTCACTAAATGCTGGTTGAGAATATAAACCTTGCAGAATACAACAGCCCTTAAAAATATAAATATTTTTGGGCACCTGGGTGGCTCAGTGAGTCAAATCCTCTGCCTTCAGCTCAGGTCATGATCCCAGGGTCCTGGGATCGAGGCCTGCATCGGGCTCTCTGTTCGGTGGGGAGCCTGCTTTGCCCTCTCTCTCTCTCTCTCTGCCTACTCTGTCAAATAAATAAACGGAATCTTTAAAAAAATAAAAAAATAAAAAAATAAATATTTTTAAGAACTACCAATATTTCTGCAGAAATATACTTAATTTCATATTTGTGACATATGTATTTCACTCAATTTTTAAGTTGCCAAGAAAACTTAGCATCACTTGAGAAACTACTGGGAATTACCATAGAAAATACAGTAAATACTACAGATTTTGAGAACATTCTATGCTTTGTTGAACTAGATTCTTCTGATTGCTTAATCAATAGCCTGGATTTTCCTTTGCTGATCTCATATACTCGATTTGAGATACCTCTATTTCTGTCTTCTTCTCTGACTTTTCTGATTATTAAAATTCATCATTGCCCTCAAGGCCCAGTTCAAATGCCATGAATTCTTCCCCATTCCAGAAGCAAGAATAAAACATTGTCTTGCATGTATTCTTAAAGCAAATAGTTGGTGTTTCTCATATAGCACTTACCACATTTTGTATTGATTTCTATCATTCAACTTAAGGTAAGAAAAGTCAAATTCTCAGTGTTCTTGTTAATTACATATAGAACAAGGAGTAGACCCGAGATTTGTTAACTCTCAATCCAGTGCTCTGTCTACTATTATATAAAGCTCCTTCCTAACTCTCCATCAAATGCAGCAGATATTCCATTTTCTATTATCCTTATTTCTTATTATTTGGCTTAGATTTTTATGCTTTTTCTATTCCAGAGTAGATTGTAGTTTACAATATACATAATGGACAGAAGAGATAGTCCTTATTATTATATTTTGTGGAGACCTTAAAAATACCCCCACAAGCAATAAAAGTGCCTAAATGATGATAAAGAAATGGAAGATGAATAAGAAAGCAGAAGGAAGAGAAAGAGACAGTAGGGATGGGGGGAATGAATAAAGTAACAACCATTAGAGTGGGTCTTGATGTTATTTCAAATGAAGAAAATACATTTCAAGGATAAACAGAGGTTCCATAGTCCTACTTCGTGCTGGAGGTAAGGAGGGGAGGATTATTAATGAATCCATAAGAGCAAGTAGTACTTGTCACCAAGTGGGAATCATCATTAGATGGAATTAGCTTCCTAATTGCTTGGGTGGGAATGAGGGACAAATATTTGGCAGGGCGGGTGATGTTAGAAAATAATTCTCAAGTGACTGAGACAAACAGTTGCTTCCATCAATATCTTCTGAACATCACTCAAAACAGTGTCTTGCAGAACAGTAGCTTGTGTTTCCCTTTCTGGGCTTTTACTGTTCTCTCAAATTCCAGTTGTTTGCATTTTCCTGTTTATTCCAAATATGAAACTCAGAATTTGTTCCCGTCACAACTGTGATTGCATTTGTTCTGTTTAGGTTTATTTTCTTCATTTGTAAGTCTTCATTCAATTTTTAAGCTCTTTAATGGAAGTTTCTAATTAGTTTCAAAGCAGCCAGAGGGCAAGACAGTTGCTTGATTCTTCACACATGGCACTATTAACCCCAGAGAACTGGCTGAAAACCTAGCACTATGCCATGTGTTTTGAACGATGCAAAACCTTAAAGGACTACCATTTTTGAAAATTATATCTACGCTGGAGTTTACTTTGAACTGACACTGTTTATCCTCTGCAGTTGCAGAAATAAACAGAAAAACCTTAAAATACTAACAGTTGCATTTGATTCTTGATATTCCTTGGCAACTAATCACAACTCCTCTCCATGACATGTAAATATTTGACAAGAAGGTAAAATACAGCTATCCGATCCTCATATATATTTAATGATCCCCACATACAGAGCCAAAAAGCAGAGAGTAAAATGTCTGTGCAGAGAAAGGGCAGTGGCTAATGAGGTCTAATAACCAACATGATGGCGCTCTCTTCATGGCCTACTGTGCATGCTGCTAACAGGGAGATTCCATATTGATGGTTTCTGCTCAAGACATTATTTACTAAGAAGTTTGGAAGGACAATTTTTATTCAGACTATGCAGCCAAAAGAAAACAACTTTTCTGATCTCTGTTACCTTTCTTCTGTAAGTCATGTCTGCTTTGGGTTCACAGCACTAAATTAGTTTGAAGATCAATGTAGAGAATTTTTGTAAAATCAAAGGAGCTTGCATTGAGAAAGGCTTACAAAGTGTCACTTGCAAACTAAGATCTCCCAAGCTCAATCCAAATCAAAATGTGTGTTGTTCAGCTAATCGACCTATTTTTTAAAAAAATGAATTTGGACAGTCTTTAGCTGGACTTGAGCCCAACACTTACCAAAAATCCCCCCCCCTTTGTCATGCATCTCCCTTGAGTCCCTTAAATGCATTATCTGCATGTCTTCTTCATTTTATGGGGAAGAAAACAGACTTAGTGTGGGTAATTAGCATGCTCCACACCATATAGCTAGTCAGAGTAGAGCTGTAACTTTATAACCTGAAGTTCTTGGCTTCCAGATTTTACTGGATCCTAAAAGTTTGAATGTGATGGAGTAAGTGTCACATAGGATGGTGAGATTATTGCATGTAATTGTATTTCCTTCTCAAAATATTGGAGCTCATAGAGTATGTGTCTGTGTATATTGGTAGAGAGAGCTCATCTTACAGAATGGTGAAGCTGACGTTCCTGAGTGTCTACAGGGGCACAGTTTGTCCCTCAGTTAAACAGGATTGATAAGCTATGACTACACCTTCTAGCTATATCTCTCTTCCTACCAAAAATGTCAGTAAAGCACAGAGAGAGTGAACATTTCCAGCTGCATCCACCCACCCATCATCTGGAGAAACGTGTAAGAGGCTGTGATAGACACCGATAATGTGTAAATATATTTACTTCCTTGATGGGAGGGACTGACAAGTGAATTTGCCAGCACTCAAAGAAAACCTAGGAAGGCAAAAGAAATACACACAGGGTATCATTTCATGAATATGAGGGACAATGTAAATGATAAAGTGATTGTGAGACTTATTTCCGAGAAACAGAATTGGTGAAAACCAAAACTTTCTTTGTTCTGTTGGTTTGGTTTTGACAGAAACCAAACCTTTAAACTGACAGAATCAGCTTTAAGAAGGGTGCTTCCTTTAGCATAACATGTAGGTTAACCAGAGAAATCCCTTAACCGTCACACTTTCTGACACAGTGGAAGGGCTTTTGGAAACAGAAGCACCCTATTAAAATGGTCTGTTCATCTAAATTTATTTTCTGTTGTTAAAAATTCCTCCTCTGGATTGCAGTTTCGCTCGACTCCTTTGGCATCAAAGAAGTGTTTAGAAGCATAAAATTGAAAATGAAAGACAAGATGCTTAGTCATCTGCTCTGTGTGCCGGGGTAACAGTGACTGTCAAAGCCAAGTGATTCTTTGCCTGGGATTCAATGACAAGAGGGGCCAGCACAGACATAGAAGAACCAGAATTTGAAGTCCTTAGACCCCAACTTTTTACCAGTGAAAAAGGGAATTTATGTTTTTAGGTGTCTTTTCCATCCCCCTTATCGTCTGCAATTAATGTTTATTTTCCTTCCTCCTAGATGTTTCTGCCACTGTTTGTTTAATGGTGTGTATATGCTTTTATAATAAGTGTGTTATCACTTTGTATAATTATTATGTGTGATTAATCCTGCATGCTCTGGAAAACTGTTAGGTTTTCTTATTTAACCAGAGGGAATGTCTTTAAATCTTTGTGTTATTCACATATAATGCAAGTTGACAAGACCTCCTGTGAATGGAGCAGAATATGAAAAGTCTGTATTTAAAAGTCTGTGCTGAAATAGCTGAGAAGACAGCATTATTTTCCCTTCTTATGCCCATCCCTGTAGTAGCTGGTAAGTAAGAAAGAATTTTACATGTGACACGAGAATATTTTGAGTATCAGAGTAACAGGCACATTGTATTTTACAACAGGATAAATCACAAAACATGATCTTTCTTCTGATGATAAAATATGGCTGCTATTATAATCAAAGTATTTATGACATAACTCTTGATGCATGGATACCAGTCCACAGACTGATATTGGATGGATGGATGGTTGGATGGATGATAGACAGATGCGAGAGATAGATGAGAGAGAGAGGAAGAGAGAGAGGGGACTATAATACATCCATACAACGCAAGTAATAAATTACTATTTTGACGGAAATAGTGAGGTATCCCTCTCAGATTTGAGATAACCTCCTCAGATTTTCGTCTTGTAATTTGAACAATTATCTCGCTTAGTAGGTATTAGGACTTGAAAATGAGAATCGCTTCTTGCTAGACTTCTGTTCAAAATTACATTGAACGAAGGGTGTCTGGATGGTTCAGTCTGGTAAGTGTCTGCCTTCCATTCAGGTCATGATCCTAGGGTCCTGGGATTGAGCCCCGCTCAATCGGGCTCCCTGCTCAGCGGGGAGTCTGCTTCTCCTTCTCCCCCTGCCCCTCTCCACTGGTTGTGCTTTCTCTCTCTCAAGGAAAAAAAAAATCTTAAAAAAATAAAAATAAATTACAGTGGACAACAACAAAAAAAACGAAAACAGAAACAAAACAAACAAAATAAAACCAAGCACATGGACAGCAAGATATCAACTTTGTTCTAACGAAGGCAGAAGTTTATACTTTATGAATGACAACGATAGGCTCTACTGTAAAACTGACACCTCACTCCACAAAGACAGGGTCTTTGGCTCCTGTTTATGGGATGGCTAGGAGCAAACAGGGCTACTCATCTCAGATCCAAAGTGAGAAAGGGAGGGAACGGAGTTTATGCTTGAACTCCCTTACGTCAGATTCACCAGTCAGATATCTCACTGTCTCTTGGTAGGAAATCATGACTTAAATTCTCCTTCAGAATCATTTTCCAATTTCTGACTTCAAGGCCCTGCTTCCTTGCACTTGAAGTCATTATCACACACTGTCTTTATTTTTGTCTAAATTTTATTTCATCACATTGATCATTTATGCTGACACCTTTAACTTTTTAAATTTATTTTGATTCAAATGCTTCACTTTTACAAATCTCCAAACTCTACTAATTACTGTAGCTTCTTAGAACAGCATTTTTAGGGATGCCTGGGTGGCTCAGTTGGAGAAGCATCTGCCTTCGGCTCAGGTCAGGATCCCAGGGTCCTGGGATCTAGTCCCATCTGGGGCTCTCTGTTCAGCAGGTAGACTGCTGCTCCCCCTGCTGTGCTCTCTCTTGTCAAATAAATAAGTAAAATATTTTTTAAAAGAATAACATTTTTAGAGACACTTTGTTTAAACTCTTCTCTATAAAGCTTTTTGGTTTAACAGCACTAAAATGAATTTTAATAAATATAATCAGAACAGAAATACTATAGGAAAGAAATGACAATAATGCACATTGTTAATCAACTGTACATAGGTAATGATATTGTGAATTATAATTTTGCAACAGCTAGTCTCCCTCTTAATGAGAAACCTCTTAGGTAACCCTGGGTGAACATTGTTTCATCTATATTGAAAGGATTTTGTTTTGTTTTGTTTTTTGGGGGTGGTGTTAATCCCAAAGCAAGCTCTTTTAATGATAATCATATTCTAACCCCACTTACTTTGAAGCACATCTTAATGTTAAGCAAGTCAAAATTTCTAATATTAAAAAAATAGCTCTGTAATTTTGCATATGTGGAAATACTTCGTCAATCTTCATTCACACAAGAATCATGAATATCGAAGGAAACTTAAGCATATCAAGTATTGATACTGAATACTTGAATATTGAAAGTTTTAATGTGACAAATAAGTTTGCTTTTGTTTATTAACTTCTCCAAAATAGGTTGGATTGATGGCAGTGCTACTCGTAGGGGATAATAATGCATAACTAAAATGTTTCTATGTTTTATTTTAATAACACTTAGAGTATGGAAACCAGTCTTACTGAGCTTCTTCTCCCAGAAGCTCTGTTACAGGACAGAGAGATTTTAAAACAATTTCAGTGATCTAAGGATATTCATTTTCATGATTATTAAAAATGAAGCTAGTTATGCTCAATCCTTCATTAGTAGCAATTCTAATAATTTATGTTATAGAGTTACGGTTTAGGTTATATTAGTGTTTAATGAAATATATGGGTTCTGGATCCATGAATTTCCTATGAACAGGTATTCTGGGTGAAAAAAATTCAAGATATTCTACAAAATTTATATGATGTTCCATGTTAAATTTGACAGATACATAATAACAGAATATTCATCTACCTCTTAAAGCAGTTAAATGCTGGAATGTGTCATTACAATCTGTTGAAGGCCTCCAACTTCTCACTTTCCTCCTTTTTCTCTGACTTTTTCTTCCATTGGAAAAAAATTTGCATTTCATTCTTGCAAAAGCTGTAAGATTATTTAAAATAACCAATATTTCAAATAAATAAACAAATATGGCTACTTTGTTCACATCTGGTTCACAGTTGGAATCAAACTTGTCCCTTACCTGACAAAAACATCATTAGATCTTTTCTTAGTGCATATGTTCCTGATCGACCCTCTAACTTCAATAAACTTACTAGCTTGGGCTGCTCTTCCAATTATTTATAATCATTCTGTGTTTTATCACTTAATGACACTTAAATATAAAATATCAAATTTAACCCATTAGCCTTTATGTAATTTATTATATCACTAAACACACTATTTAATTAAAATGACTACTTTTTTTAACGTAAGGTTTTTGATGAAGGAAGCACTGTGTTGCTTTACATTCTGGTACAAGCTCCTTAATTAGGATAACTATTTCAAAATGTTTTTCTGCCATTGCAGCTGCACCACTAGAATATCCTTGTACCCAGCATTTCACTTCCAAACTACATTTGTCAGCAATGCAAGGAGTCAGTTTCATATAGTGCAGGAGTAGTTGTTTTTTAAAATAATAGTAATAGAAATAATAATAATTAAGCAAGAGAGAAAGAGAGAGATCTTCCATCATAAAATCATCAAACTTAGATTGTCTATACAATAAAAGAAATGCTTTTTCGGGGCACCTGGGTGGCTCAGTGGGTTAAAGCCTCTGCCTTTGGCTCAGGTTGTGATCCCAGGGTCCTGGGATCGAGCCCCACATCAGGCTCTCTGCTCGCGAGGGAGCCTGCTTCCCTTCTTCTCTCTCTCTGCCTGCCTCTCTGCCTACTTGTGATCTCTGTCAAATTAAAAAAACAAAAAAACAAAAAAACAAAAAAAAGAAAGAAAGAAAGAAAAAGAAATGCCTTTTCACAATATTTGTGGAACCAATCAAGCTACAGTGAAAAATACTTTGCTAACATTAGTCCTCACTAGCTGCATAGGTTCAAACATGGTGTGTCATTGAAAAATGTTACTTGAATTACCTTCTTTACAGCAGTCATCGAACACTTCCAGGCAAACACATTTTCTGCAGTATTTCACTAATGCTTTTGCAATTGTTTATGTTTTTCTCAGTCTTAACAACCCGAAGTGCTACTTTATAAGAAGCCTGCAATGCACTCATGTTTATATGTAAAATTATTGAACATCTGCTTCTGTTGACTTTTTAAGTTAATAATCTGTCTTTCAAATAGTTCTTTGGTTTTGAACTTAATTCTTTATGCTTTTTATGTTAATGCCATGTAAGTTTTGAAAATTTAATTGCCTCATTAGCTATTACATTTCCACAAATAATACAGTGTTGTTTCAGCAACTTATCATCAATTATGGTAAATCTATGAGAGGTCATACTTTTAAGTAAAACTAATATGAACTCATTTGATCCCCATTTCTTTAGAATATTTCTATTGTCATCATTGGGTTTATTTCTGCTGTTGCATTCACAGAGTTGACCCTTTTTCATCAAATGCAAATTAGGGTTAAAAATGAATAATAGAATGTTTACTTCCTTAATGCAGCTAATAATATTAAACTGAAAAATTTTTAAAAGCTTGATGAAAATTTTAAATGATTGCATAAACTAAAAGTTACAAAACTTCGGGTGCCTAAACTTAATTATCATATGCTGCATCATGTTTCTACTGTGCTTGAAAGCACATGCAATTGGTCGCACAAGTTTGGTAGCGCCCATGGTCCGGTCCGTTATGGTATCGACCACCAGCACTACACTGGTCACTCACTTGAATTATCCAAACACTGTAGAATTTTCTAAATATTTATTCTGATTCTTGCATTTATCTCCCTGTAGACTGATAGCAAAATGTGGCCTCACATGGCTCCTGGGCCATTGCTCTCTGCAAGGCATCATGGTCAGAGGAATTTCAGATGGAGGTAAATGCTCTGGCAGGTTTCATCTCGCCTCCCTCTGCTCACCCAGCATGTCTTCCCTCTGCTCACCCAGAATGCCCCTCTTCTTTCTGCTGACCTAGGATCACTAGATACCCATCACCAGATGCCGATCAGATTCAAAATAACTCTAGATCCCTGGCTGTTGCTTTCTTCCCATTCCACCACTCTTTTGAACAGGTGTGGCTACCGTAGTCATTCTGGCCCCATCTCACGTGATACGGAGCAAGTAGGGGGACAGAGGCTTCTCCTTTCACTTAACAAGTCTCTAGATGTCTAAGAGCCGTTGCCGGGAAGCCCCAGTGTTAATCAGAGCTGAGGCAGGTCCTGAGACGCTGACATATTTGGGCTGGACACTAGGATTTTGTAGGTAGTGATTTATGCATTTTTTTAAAGATTTTATTTATTTACTTATTAAAGACATCACAAGTAGGCAGAGAGGCAGGTGGGGGCCGTGAGGGAAGCAGGCTCTCTGCTGAGCAGAGAGTCTGATGCGGGGTTCCATGCCAGGACCTTGGGATCATGACTTGAGCCAAAACCAGAAGCTTTAACTTTAACCCACCGAGCCACCCAGGCACCCCGATTTATCCATTTAATCACTAGTTCTACTCATTACATTCTATTCTCACCCTGGTCTTTTTTTTTTTTTTTTTTAACTCTGTGATCTTCAGTCCATTTTCAATGTACTTGCTTTCCTGAAGTAGTTGTTGTTTTGTTTTTTGTCTTTTCTTTTTAACTTGGACAGAGTTCTTTATTATTATTCATTATTTTTTTCTCCTTCTCTCCCTTCTTTCCTTCCTTTCTTCTACACTTCTTCTTCCCTTTCTTTCTTTCTTTCTTTTTTTTTTTTTTTTTTTGGTATCACTTGTAGTTACGTAGTTAAGATATTTCTCCCATGGCCCTAAAGACTGGCCAACATACCCATGTTTTCGTTCCTTCAAGTGTCTTCCTTCCTCCTATGGCTGTTTAGTTCAGGGAAGTGTGATTTTCTTGGGCAAAGGACAAATCTTTCCCTTTTCATTTATATACCCCTTTTGTAAGCTTTTACTTTTGTCTAAAATACTTTTTTTTTGTTTAGACATTACATATGGAAAATTTTTTTAGTCTTATTTTTTCTTATAGGAGATTAACACACATTTAACATTGCATAAAACATGCATTTTAGAATGTTAAAGATAATTATGAATGTACATCCATGTAACCATGAACCAAATCAATCAACAGAATACTTCCAGTAGAGATTCCCAGTTAGTTCTTTCGTGATCATACACACAATACACCGTCTTGTAAAGAACTAACATATTCTGACTTTGGTGATAACTATTTCCTCATTTTCTTCTTTGTAGTTTTTTTTTTTTTTTTTTTAAGATTTTTTATTTATTTGACAGAGAGAGAGAGAGAGATCACAAGTAGGCAGAGAGGCAGGCAGAGAGAGAGAGGGGAGGAAGCAGGCTCCCTGCGGAGCAGAGAGCCCGACTCGGGGCTTGATTCCAGGACCCCAGGATCATGACCTGAGCCGAAGGCAGAGGCTTTAACCCACTGAGCCACCCAGGCACCCCTCTTCTTTATAGTTTTAATACACTTATTAATATAGATTAGTTTTTCCTATTTATATCTTTAGGTACCAGAAAACATATTGTGTGAATTTCCAGTGTTTTGTTTCTTTGTTAAACATATGTTTGTAGGGTGCCTGAGTGGCTCAGTGGTTTAAGCCTCTGCCTTTGGCTCAGGTCATGATCTCAGGGTCCTGGAATCAAGCCCCACATCGGGCTCTCTGCTCAGCAGGGAGTCTGCTTCCCCCCCTTCTCTCTGCCTGTCTCTGTGCCTACTTGTGATCTCCCTCTGTCAAATGAATAAATAAAATCTTTAAAAAAAAATTTCTAGGATTATATTACAATATGTAGATCTAGTTCATTCATTTTCCTTGCTGTATATCAAAGCTACTCAAAGTAGTTGGTTCTCAAATGAGAATTCCACAATGAATGTAAATGAACACACAAGAGTGCAAATCAATGTACTGCATCTTCATTGAGAAAATCTTGCTAAAACAAACAAAATCTAGCGTGCTTAGTGAAGTAGTTAATTGTTTTATTCTGAAACAAATTCCTGATCTGTTCAGCATATATTATATACCTATATCAAGCATTTCTTGGACTACTGTCAATGAGTGGATCACATTTTAAGTAGAGCTGCTATATAATATTTTATTGATTAACAGGCCACATTCTGTTTTTCCATCCTACTGTTGACTGAGAATTATGTTGTTTCTAGTTTGGGGTTATTAGAAAAAAGTTCTAGCTATTCTCTAGTGCACATTCTAAAGTAGATTTGCATTTTTGGATGGCGGCACATGGGTGGCACAGTTGGTTGAACATCTGACTCTTCATTTCAGCTCAGGTCGTGATTTCAGGGTCCTTAGATGGAGCCCCTCTTGGGGCATGGAGTCCGCTTGGAATTCTTTCTCTCCCTCTGCCCTTACATCTCAGTACCTGTACATTCTCTCTCTCTCTCTCAAATAAACAAATAAATAAATCATTTTTTAAAAAGTAGATTTGCAGTTTTCTCAATTATACTGGATATGATACTTTCAAAAAGCAGTTGGATGAGTTTTATGGCCAGCAACAGTGTATGGAGAGTCCAATTGCTTTCTATCATCAACAAATATTTGTTAATGTCAAATTTGAAAATGTTTGCCAATCCGGTTGGTATAGCGTAGACTTTCATTATGGCTTTAACTGGAGTTCTATATTATTACATATGGTAACTTTGAAGAGCAAAAATTCTTTCTTTTAATGTGGTTTAATTTGTTAATCTTTTCTTTACTGTTTAGTGCTTTCTTTTCTTGATTAAAAGAAATTTTTCCAGGGTGCCTGGGTGCCTCAGTGGGTTAAGCCTCTGCCTTCAGCTCAGGTCATGATCCCAGGGTCCTGGGATCGAGCCCCACATTGGGCTCCCTGCTCAGCAGGGAGCCTGCTTCCCCCTCTCTCTCTCTGCCTGTCTGTATGCCTACTTGCGATCTCTCTCTTTCAAATAAATAAATAAAATCTTTTAAAAAATAAAATAAATTTTTCCTCTCCACAATAAAAAGATATTTTTTCTGTAGTATCTTCAAAAACTTAATAGTTTTGCATTTCACACTTAGGCCTACACCCACCTCAGAATGATTTATGTGCAAGGCAGGGGTTCACTTTTATTTTTTTCCTGTAACTTTCCCACCTTCTTTATACTCACACCTTTGTTATAAATTAAGAGTCTATACATAAAAGATATGTCTCTGGGTTCTTTTTTATGTTGCTTTTTTCTATCCTTGTGTCAATCAATACCGTCATGACTGTAGATTCAAAGTAATCCTTGCTATCTGATAATATTTTCCTGGGGATCTGTCCATTTGTCTAAATTTTCAAGTTTATTTGCATAAAATGGTTTAAAATACCTTGAATATAATGAAGGTTCTGTTGTGGAGACTCTGGATACTCATCGAGTCCTCTAAGAAGGATGATGTTTTTGTTTTAGAAGAAAATGAACCTGGTTAGATTCAGACTGAAAACTCAGCCTTGCCTAGGTAGGCAGCATATCAAATCTTCATTTTCTTTTCTGTATTTCAATCTTAGCCCAGAATGTTTTCAGTTTGCCTCATGAATGCATGTTTCAAAGGTGAGCCAGAAACATGAACAGAATTTATACACAGAAACTGAGTCTTTTCTCTATTTTTGGACCTCTTTCTCAGCCTTCTCAAATTCTCTCCAGGCTGGCACATTCATTCCCTGTCCTTCTGGCCAGAACAATAAAAGATACTCTATTGGGGTTTGTGTACCATTGTAGCCACTCTCAGTATAAAGCCCCCCAAACAGGAAACTCACCCAGGCCAATCTTCTTAGATTTTGGGTCCTCTTCAAAGTCAGCCTGCTTTTCTTGACTTTCCAGATCCCCATGTTTTGCTTAGACATTACAGTTGTTATCTGTGAGATGTTGGTTTATTAAGAAATCAGTTTCCTATCCTGAAAGTAGAATTTTTCCTTGCTCTTCCAGAAAAATTAGCAAATGTCTTTAAGTTCTCAATTTCCCCTATATTTTGACTATATTATTATTACTATATTATTTGACCATATATATATGTATATATATATATATATATAGTGGGAAGCAATATGTTTTTAAAAATTCCTCTGTGGGAAGGTTATTGGCCCAAGTAACTTGATCTACTTTCACTGAAAGGGTAAGTCCTCATGTGATTTCCAGAATATGTTGGCAGTCTACGTAGGTTCCCTCAATTAGCGAAAAACTCTTTGCCTCTCATAGATACAGACTACACAGGTTATAAAACTATGGAAGCCTAGACTTCATTCTCTTTGGTATATACGATTAGACTCCAAACTAAATCCACACTAAAATATACAAATGTCTAACCAGGGTGTTACGTTATGAAGAGTTTAATATAATTATTAGGATTATCCTTTGCAACAAGTGAGAGCCCCTTTGAGCGTGAGTGAGTTTGAAATCCAGTCAAGTCTCAACCACAGTGTGGTGCCACCTGGTGGTGTTTGTCAGATTCAATTTAAATATTAATCGAGACTTTTGGTTCTATGGGTTCTTGGAGATTGCACAGCAGTGTCAGTGATTCCATTGAATCTTCCTGTTAATTGGCCATATTTCCAAGCAGAAGCAGAAGAGAACTGCTTCAAATGCTGGAGCTCTAGGGCCCATTTCTGTCTCCTACATCTTCCTGAGTCTGGGTTGCCTGTTGTTTACCCACCTGTACTGGCCATCTCCTCCAACTATCCCTTTATTTCTGTCCATAGAAGTTAAAAGATACTTTAACTTCTCTAGATTGGGAACTGGATGTGGGCTCTCTAATCTTGTTATGTCAAAAACTTTATTATAATAACATTGATGATTTGGGGGTTTAATTTGCCATTCCTAAACCAAACTCCAAACCTGCTGTGATAGATTCATTAGAAATGATGCTATGATTGCAATGCTTCCTTAGACAAATATTCCTATTTAAAATACATAAACAAACATGACTCATCTAAAGTTTACTTTTGCAGAATGACTAAGCATTTTTATTTCCACTGAGTTTCCAAATATAAAACCAATTAACTCTAACCAATAGATGTTAGGTATGAGCTTCCATTTACCCCCAAGAAAGTTATATAACGTATTCCTTCTTTGGGGGCTCATTTGGAAGGTGAAACAAAACAAAGTCACCACAGCCGGTCTTTCAGATAACTACACGCAGCAAATCTCCTCTCTAAAAGCCCTCTCCCACCCTCCTAGCCAGTTAGAAGAGTCATAGACTTTTTTCTTTTTTGTTTGCTCCTTCTCCTCAACTTTTATTTTCAAGTAAGAGCAAAGGACACCACACAGTGGTGGCTTTAAAGGCAGTGAGAAAAATTCAGGTCACTGTAATTTTAACCACCTGTGCTGATCTTGCTGTTACTATCACTTGGTTAGACTAATGCACCTTCCTCTTGCTGTGCTTACCTTACATGTAGCAGGCTGTCCAAATCCCATCTCAGCTTTCTTTGTCACATTACCATCAGTTATTTCAACTACTAGAATATCCTCTGTATCTGCTCACTCCTCTGAAGCCTAGTAACTTGATTAGTATTATTATTTTTTTTTTACCAACACACATGCTTGCTGCTGTTAAGACAATTATATATTCATGTTTATGTTTAAGGCAGTGTTCAGTGGTCAACATGTGGGAAAGAACTGACTAATGCAACAAACATGCAACTTACTTTCATCTATGAAACACCTGGTGTAATTAGAAGAGTATAAACATGAACATTATTAAAGGAGGCCATTTTATCTAAAATATTCATAAATATTTTCTAGATGTAGAAATAATTCTATACTTTACATGTTTAAGAAATAATACTTAATATTGCCATTTTCGAATTTAAAGTAATATCAAAATCTCAGTGTTAATTAAGTGATTATTTTTATAATACAAGCAGATTTCACAAAGGAACACTATATTCTGACAATTTACTCTACTGGGATGGAATAATAAGTATGTGTAAAAATCTCTCCCAAGCACCAAGGTGCGTTACCTGAATAGAAGCTGAATTGCAGTAGTAGTGTGATAATTATACTATGTAAGAAGCAGATTCATGTAGTGTTATAAAGCAAGTCTGGGAGTTAGACTTACTGAGTTTAAATCCAAGCTCTGAAACACATTGTAGATTTTAGCAATGAGATCTAGACGAGTTATTAATTTCTTTGTACCTCATTTTGTTTTTTCTCTGTCCAATATGCCAAATAAGGGTTATTGTGAGGATTAAATGACTTAATGAGTAAAGCATTAGGTGACCTTGCCTGACATTTAATATGTATAATATATATGTGCATTTACTACTATTATTATAAAAGATAAAATATAATGTATGTGTTGTTCCTAGTTTTGTTATTATAACAATATTATAGCTTTATGTAAATATATTGTATATATAGTAACAATACTATAATATATATAACTATAGGCCAAAGTACAGAATGCCTCTAACTTATTTATTTTTTTTAGTTCTAATGGTACTTGAATAGCACTTCTTTAGGCAAGAGTACACTGCACTTTCTCATTCATTTGTTCAGGACAAGATGCCATTGCCTTGCATTGGGACCCAGAAGAGCATGGGATACACATATCCCTCCACATGTAAATGTGTGCATTCTCACAAGTCCATTTGCAGCATTTGATAGCAGGTATTTTACTTTTCTGCCTTTTTGATAGAGGACAATATTTGGGTATCTGAAGTGGTTGTCTCAGGTCACTCAGGTAATTGGAGTAAAGGCCCCTCTGTCTTGTCATAAAATACAGTTTGTCAGCAATAATCCCTGCTAACTTAGTGACCAAAAAGACTTTCTATGGAGGAAAACACCATCAGAACTCCAAAATGTATTACCATGGAAATAATACATCAAAACTGTTCTGTTCAACTGTATTTGAGCAACAGAGCTATAATTTTAGGAGCCATGAATGGCTTTTGGGAAAACATCCTGATAAATTTCAGAATTTCATCAATCATCATATTCATTTTAATATTTAGTATATTAAATATACCAAAAAAAAAGATAATGGATGGTTTTCGTCATAGTAGATATAAAAACAACAAGGAAATGCATGCAATGCTTACCAAATTTTGCAGTGAAAATCAAAAGGGTGTGAAGAGCATTATCTAATGTGGAATACCTGTAATATGTTGATTTGCATTTATTTACCACTTCTTTTGGGGATAATCTGAAAAGTGAGGATTTTCAAGTGAGGAAAAGTAAACTGTAGTATCTTCAGAGTGAAAATTAATTTTGAATATTTATGGAATAGGATGAGGCAATTCTGTCACTTGAATTAATTTTGTACAAAGTTCAAGTAAAAATTTAAATATAAAATAAAGAGGAATTATCATGCATATAATCTGTATACTTTGTAAACAGATATTTAAATTAGTCTGAATACACTCAGCTTTACCTACTTAGAGCAATCTCTCATGGAACTTAGCAAAAAGGCCCAGTACTGTGAGAGAACACTGTCTTGGAAATTACCCTGGGATTTATATAGCTTGTAAGTAAACCACAATTAGGTAAAAATATCAAAGGATGGAATATTTCTGTTACAGTGACATTTATTAATAGGATGGCAATTTTTCTGCTTATGTGATCATTATTAAAGTTGATAAGTATTTTGCTTACTGAGATATTGTAAGGATTATAATTGGATTATTTGGAATAATAGTACTATGTAAATTTCAAGAATCTTAATCATAAATTTAAAAAAGCTATCATGTAAACCATTTCAGAAATTAACTTAGTAAACCTGTAAGATTAACAGTAATTCTAAGTAAATAGAATAATACAGATAACAGTTTGTTGCTCTCTTGCCAGAGACATTCCCAAAATTTCTCAAGCTTATTTTTTGTTGTTGTTGAGAATATTTCTAAAAAAATTAATAGTGTATCTTTTTTACAAAATAATATGAACAAGATTATTTCAGTTTTTGGATTTAGTAACAGTACAAAGTCACTATTACTACCAATTCTTTAAGTAATAGATATAGAACTAATGGTAAAAAATTACATATTATATAAATAATATATATAATTTTTATGTATAATTTACATATATAAATTTTTCTTATATATGTATATAAATAAATCCTTTTTCAACCTTTCTGTGCACCTGTGTGTGTAATTTTCCCTTTTCTTTCTATTTGCATATGTAATTTCTATAAACACTTAACACATACAGGTTAGAAATTTAGATTGTTTTCTCTTTCTTTTTTTTTAGATTTTATTTTTACGTAATCTCTGCACCCAGTTTGGGGCTTGAATTCACAACCCCAAGATCAAGAATCACATGTTCTTCCACTTGAGCCAGCCAGGCACCCCTAGACTGACTACATTCTTTACATGAGTAAAGATCCTGATACTCAGACCTTACACAGTTTAATTGAATCAGAGTCTCTAGAGTGGAAATCAGGGCAATGAATTTAAAATTCCTCATATTTGAGACCAACTATTCTTAAACATAATTCCAAATTACTTGCAAAGTCAAACAAATCCTTAATATTAGCTTACTTTGTTGTCATTTTTCTCCTTACAGTTTCTTTGGAAGTTCCAGTTAATCAGGTTTTACTCCAACCCATATAACAGCTTACATTTTTAGACACTTTTTATTTGTTTCTCTGGCCCCCATTGCTAGCAAAAGATAGATTCCAAATTGTTACGAGTGCCTGAATTGTGAGTACTATACTTCCCGTATCAATAACATAAACAGAACACCTGTGGAAGTTTGATGTAATATCTAATGATCTTTAAATTTTCACCTTAATTTTGATATTGTTTAGTTCATTTATAAATGCACCTAAAATTCAGTGGCTTAAACAACAGAGATTAAAAAATAATAAACACAGATTTATGATTTCTTATATCATAAAAATTGTCCAGGTGACTCTTCAGCTCCTCTCTCCTGGGCTCATGCATACTCAACCATTTAGATGAAGACTAAAAAATCCACATTCTATCTACCAAAGCAGGTTACATGTCCAGCCTATGCACAGGGAGGTAGATAAAGAGACTCCACCTAATGATGGTGGGAACAGCAAATAGTAACGTCATATTGCAAGGGATGAAATTGGTTAGGAAATATTATTATAATGATCTCCCACAGATATATATGTTCAAATACTCATACACTCAGTTTGACTACACTTTCAAATTTGCCTGTGTATACATTAACTAACCTTGAAAGCAAACTTTCACTCAATCCACCAATAACATGCTAACCCAACGGAGGCAGTAGTGGCCAAGTTCTTCTTCCATTCTTCTTTTAGAATCATAGTTATCTGTTTTGTTCTCAAAATATGCACATGGTGGCAATTTCATCTGTGAAAACTTGGGGGACTTAGTATTAATCATTATAACTGAGTACAGATCCTTTCTCAGCATGACTCATAAATATCTTTGAGTTTTAAAGCTCTTTATAATAACATTAATTTAATCTGTAAAATGACATTGCTTGCAATAAATTCCATTTACAAATCTGAATAGGCAATGAATAGAAAGTGGTAGTGTCATTGCAAATTTTTGATGGAGACTGAAAAACAATAGAGCATTTGAAAACATGAAAATATCTTCTTGCTTCTAAAAGACCCTGCAAAGCTGTGACACTAATGAAGATGGAGTTTGCTGAGATGGATTTGCCTATATGCCATTTACTGCCAAAGCAATGGTTATCTGACTAAAAATCTGTTATTGATTATTCAATTTAGTGTTCATATATTTAAATTTTATTCAGGTTACATTGATGTTGAAATTTGGTTTCCCATCTTAGCATGCTGCTCTTTGGTTGACAACAAAAATGTTAAAATAAAATCCTCTTCCGAGGATAAAATGACCATCGAAGAGATGATTTCCATTTTGTGGTTTATGGTTTCTTCTTAATATCTGATCATGCAATTATGTTTCAGCAAAGAATGAATCTTCTCCATAAAGTAAGCCATGCCCAGAATATTGATGATTTGAATAAAGCAATATCACAGCCTTAGAAAGGGTCTTCATTTAGAGATGGTTTTTGCATTGTAAAATACCATTCAAAGTTAGAGATCTTACCTTTTTCGCCAGGAAGTATTTTGTAAGAGTAAGGATTTGGTTTCAAATTGTTTAGTGACAATATTGTTGAAATTGAACTTGCTCTTTTTTGTTTCCTTGCTACATTTTACATTGTAACATTTAAACAAAGGAGTTATTTTTTAGAAACAAAGAAGTATCTTAAAACTACTCAACAGAATTTGAATCTTTCCAAAAAAAAAAAAAAAAAGAATTTGAATCTTTCCTGAAATTTGATCTACACATTTTCTGGCAATGTATTGTTACCACCTTCATACTAAACATCTCTGCTAGATGTATAACTTGATGGCAATGTCGGATATGAAACTACTGTAAGTACTTTCCCTTTTAAATTTGGGTTGTCAAGTCACGTTATCTAGTTTATAGTACTCTGAATTATATTCAGTGCTTTCCCATTCTTTGCTAACACAACATCTCATAAAATCACATAGGGTAACATAATCTGACAGTTAAATTTAAGAGACCTCTTATTTTATTTTAAATTCAACCAATGTTCCAATTTAATGGCAATAGATGATTAGAGAAGAAATGACATCCTCATTTCAGAGATATTTTTACTCCAATGTATTTTTAATGCTCTCATGTCTTTTATTATTTTGACAGGTTTTCAGAAACAGTCTCAGAAACCGTTGTTTTGGGCCTGATTTTTATGAAGACAGATAGGGGCATATTTAAAAGTTTTAAGAGCACCCTATTATAGTATATGATACTATTGGATGAAAAAAATTCTTAAAAAGGTAATGTCAATATTTGCCTTTTGATTAAATTTCCTAGTGAAAAATAAAATAAAAATAAAATAAAATAACTGTAAAATAATAGGAGGCAAATGATTTCCTCTCAGTAATCTCTCTTTCTTTCTTTCTTTCCTTTTTTTTTTTTTTTTCTTCAGAGAGAGAGAGCACACAGGCAGTGGGGGCTGGGGTGGGTAGAGGGTCAGAGGGAAAAAGAGAGAGAATCTTGAGCTGACTCTACACTGAGCACAGAGCCCTACAGGGGCTCGATTCCTTAATCTTTAGATCATGGCCCTGAGAGCACAACCTGAACAGAAAATAAGAGTCAGTTGTTGAACAGACTGTGCCACCCAGGCTCTCTTCTCTCAGTAATCTTTTAGATGTTCTACTTAGTAGCATGCAACCTGAACCAGCTCAGAACTGAAGCAATAATTATTTTGAAAAAGTTCTGATGATGTGGTACTGGCACCTACTGAGAAGGATTCTGGTATGTAAGCATATGATAATATCTTTGATAATTAGAATCAGAAGAGAGAAATCAAGAAACAAAAGATGCATAACCAAGATTGAACGTTGATTAAAAAGAAAAAAATATTCTTCTTCCTGAACATTTTAAGTGTCTTAGAAGATATGATCTCTAAATAAACAATGCTTTTATGGAAAACAAACACACCTTGGTACTTTTTATGTAATAGTATTTTTGTACTGGGTAAAATCTAGAAACAAAGTGGATTCACATGTATTGCACCATGTGATCCTCACAAACATCTACAACAGTTATTTCTTCTGTTAACCAATGAAAAACATGAAGACCTATGCCACACAATTATGTGGCAAAGTCAGCTGGCGCAGACCCAATGACGATTTCAACTTGCTACTTTACCATAGGTGGCGGTAGTGACACATGTTGGTCTGACCCTCTTATAGTGCATTATCCTGGACTCACGATTAACCAAAATTCCAGGACATTTTAGATTTTTATTGGTTTGCCTGTTTTAAATATCTATCCTTTTATAGCATTTGTGCTTACGTTTTGTGTGTGGGTTTCTTTCTTTCTTTCTTTTTTTTTTTAAAGATTTTATTTATTTATTTGACAGAGACCACAAGTAGGTGGAGAGGCAGGCAGAGAAGAGAGGAAGGGAAGAAGTCTCCCTGCTAAGCAGAGAGCCCAAGGTGGCCCGATCCAAGGACCCTGAGATCATGACCTGAGCCGCAGACAGAGGCTTAACCCATTGAGCCATCCAGGTGCCCCTGTGTGTGGGTTTCTGAGTCTTCTAAGGCAGTAACAATTTAAGTACTGAAAATTTATAAAGATAACTGAACATCTTTTAGCAGATGAAGTTGGGAAAGGACAGATCCTACAGGGCAAATGAGCCAGCAGAACAATACAGGACTGAAATATCACCTGCCATTTACATAACAGCCTCTGAGGAGTTTAAAGGACATCGCAAACCTGATTTGACTAATCCCAATGAAGAGTGAGGTGCTGTGCATGGAACTGCAAAGGATCACTGTTCTCATTAACAATTGCCACTACACTGAAGAGGGACTGCGCCTTCTACTCAGGTATCGTAAATCTGTGACACAGCTAAGGCTGGTGGGACACAATTGAAAACTGAGGAACGAGGCAGAGAAAAGCAATGGGAAAAGGGAAGAACCTAAAATTACTTAAAGAAAAAAGAAGGAACAAAACACTCTCTCCTAGCCTCAGCAGGGCTTTCCAAGGACCAGGTCTGCCATGCCCACATGTCTGAGACTCCTTCTTCTCTCTCTCCATGTCTGCCTTTAATACACGTCTGAATGTATCACATAATTATGGATTACTACTTTCAAGTTTTGCTCACTTTATCAGAGGATTAACAACTCAATAATGTTTGTAGTTTGAGCAGGACAAGATGCCAACTCCATCAAAGTTTATCTTTTGTAATTTTTCTCTTCAAACTTAATTCCTTAAGCAATTAGTAAATACAGGAACTGTCTTTTCAGGAGCACCTCCACAGTGACAGCGACTCCTAAGGTGTATTTTACTCTTTATACCCTTTACCCCTCATTACAAATTTCCAAACATTATTATATACACATGATGGAATATTACTCACCCTCAAAAAATAAGGGAATCCTCCCATATGCGACAATGTTTGAACTTGGAAGACTTCATGCTAAGGGCAGTAAGCCAGATACAGAAGGACAAATACTTCATGATTCTACATGAATGTGGTATCTAAACTAGTCAAATTTATGGAAGCAAAGAATAGAATTGTGGTTTTTAGGGGTCAGGGGAGAGGGAAAATGATTTCCTAACCATCAGGTATAAAATTTCAGTTATGCAAGAGATCTTGTTCTCATGAGCTGCTGTACAACCTTATGCCTACAGATACCACTTAAAAATGTGTTGAGGGTAAAGCTCATGTTAAGTGTTATTACCATGGAGAAATAAACATAAAAATAGACTATATACTCATTTTAAAGATGAGGAAGGAGAGTTTCGGAGATGTCACAGAAATGTCCCAGGATTATAGAGATGTAAGTGGTAAGCCAGAACACACTGTATCATAAAAGGTTCTCAAGAAAAATGTGAATAGAAAGCGTAGATGGGTATTATAATATTATCTAATATCTCTATGATATATATTATTATATATACAAAATATATGTGGAGAGAGAGAGATATTTTAGGGAGCTGTCTTGTGTGATTGCAGTGTAGGGCAACTGGCTGGAAACTCAGATAAGATTTGACCTTGCATTCTTTAATCCTAAATCTATAAGTCAGGACATTTGGTGAAAATTCAGGAAAGATGTCTACCTTACAGTTTTGATATAGAATTCCTGCTGTGAAAAACCTCAGTTTTTGCTTTTAAGATCTTGGTCTGATTAGATGAGTGAGGTCCACCCACATTTTTGCAAGTAATCTCCTATATTAAAGTTAAATGTGAATTATATTTACAAAATGCCTTCACAGCATCATCTAGATAGCATTTGATCAAGCATCATTAAGCACCATTTCCTAGCCACGTTGACCATAATATCAACCATCACAACATCTAAAATCCAAAGCCACATGCTAAATAGTCACATGACAATACCTTCATTATCAGAAGTTTCTGGAGTTCAGTATCTTACCTGTAATTATGGAATATAGGTTACTGACATTCCAGTTACCTATTTACTTCAATGCCTTTTTTATTATGTAGTAAGATATGCATGTGTACATAGGTACACACATATATATAAATATATACATATGTATATGTGCATGTGCTGGTATATATACATACTAGCTGATTCAGACTGAGAGAGTAGCTGGCCAATCAAAATTAATAAAATGTAGCGGCACCAGGTGACTCAGTTGGTTAAGCGTCTGCCTTCTGCTCAGGTCACGATCTCTGGGTCCTGGGATCGAGCTCCATGTCAGGTTCCCAGCTCAACAGGGAGTCTGTTTCTTCCTCTCCCTCTGCCTTTCCCCCTGCTTGTGCTTTCTCTCTTTCCCTGTCTCCGTCTCTGTAAATAAATAAATAAATAAAATCTTTTAAAAAAAGGTAAAAAAAATCATAAGAATTTTTTTAAAAAAATATTAACACCTTTTAAAGCAAACAATGTGGTTTATATAAATTTTGTTACTTAGAAATTAATACTATTTTAGTGATAAATGCTATATAAACTGTTTTTATATCAAAAAAATTCTGTAAATTAAACACTTCTACCTATATAGTTTCTTGATCTTTATTCTTTTTAAACTAGGTGCCATGTAAAAGTTTTATTGACCAGTATTTGCCCTCCACAGGTTGATGTATAGAATCACAAATTAAACTTGATATTCATCATGTCTGGTATTACATCATCTCAGACACATGCCCACTTTGAAAACCATAACAGAGCAAAGATGTACAAAACAGTAGTCTAGCTTGTTACATATATCAGTACTATTTGTTTATGCATACTGATCCAAAATTTGCTCTACCTAGTGTCTTTAACTTTTATATTGAGAAAAACTTCACTCTGGTAATCTCCTGAAATGGGACCAATTCTAAATCTATAGTAGATGATAAGATCACTACAACTTGTGTTTGTGACCCAAGGAATAAAATACTCTAATATGTTTGCAAAATCACTGCTTGTGGAGACTTAACCATAAAGTTATATTTCTAGGAGCACCTGGGTGACTCAGTTTGTTAAGCATCTGACTCTTGGTTTTGGCTCAGATCATGATCTCCCTGGGCTTCACACTCAGTGGGGAGGCTGCTGGAGATTCTCTCTCCTTTTCCATTTTTCTCTACCCCTACCCCTTCTCGTGCTTGCCCTTCTTCTCCCTATCTCTCTCTAAAAATAAATAAATCTTTTTAAAAATTATATTTATATGTAATTTTAATTCAACAAAAATGTGTTTTCCCCTAAACAATGTTTTGTTGAAAGGTATGATTTTCAGATCACATTTTGTTTAGCTATTTTAGTAATGAATGTTCCTATGTAATCTGTAAAGATTATTTTTGGATCAGATTAATGTTTCAGTAATGAATTTGATGGTATCCGAATTATAATTAATACTCTGTTTAATATATTATAATAACTACTTTAGTTCCTTTAAAAACTTGTTAATATTTTTATTAAAACTGAGAGAAAAGTCTTAGAAGCTGTCAATAGTCAGAAAGACTTTTACTACCACAAATGATATCTATGATAATTACAAAAATGTGGACCTTAAAATATTATGTAAATTTTATTAAGTGACAAAGTCACACAGGTTTTGAGAAATTACACCACAGTTGCTCATTAACAGGTCTACATTAATGTAAATCTCTTTAAAGATTTATTTTCTCATTGTTTTGAAGAACAGTAACTTTACTGATGTATTAATGACCTAATTGTGACTAGCTGATCCCATTTTCATTTGAAGGATCGTTCCCTTGATCCATTCAATAAATACTGAATATGGAAAAAAGGAATTTGGATTGATGGGCAAGAATTGTAATCACCACACACAGATTTATGAGTGGAGGGAATAATGTGATTATGCAAAGAAAAATGAAATGATGCTTATGGGCCATTGATGAACAACACAGAGTGTTTTTGTATTTAGTATATTATGGATGTGGAAGGTGGCAGGAATAATTTTATGAAATGTTCATTGTCTTGTAAGTGTACGAGAGTCAGAGTACTGCAACTCCGTGTGTTGTGTCTTTAAGGGGAATATTTTCTTTTGTCAGTGACAGAATGAGATGTACTGTTGAAGCAGCAGAATCTTTCTTTGGAAATTCTCCAGATTCATATTTCTAAACAATTTTAGTACCCAGTGGTACAATTTTTGTAGGATTATATTGTTCTATAAATCACTGTCCAGGGAGATTCAGGAGCCAAAGATTAGTATTATCTGACAATTCCTGAAACAGATAATCATCAAAATAATTTGAGTTGAATATCCTGACATCAAACAAATTATTTAAAACTTAATGGATGAGGTTGGAATTAAAATTGTTTCAATTATTTGAGATTTAGTCATCATATAAAAGAAGACAAAAATTAAGCATAACTCAAAGATGAATAAACTTGAATACTATGACTATATTTAATATATTAACATATATAACATATTAACATGTGTAATTAATTATGTAAATTAACATTACATATTACGATATGTAAATATATTAAATATATGTGTAGTGAAAGATACATTTTGGATAAAAGACAGATAAAATGATCTCTGTGTAATCCTGTAGTAGGGCCTTTCCCCTTCTTTCAGCTGGATTTTATGTACCTTGTCTAAAAAGTACCCAACAGAGATGGATTGGCATACTAAGAGTCCTATAGATATGAAAAATGGGTTCAATTTTACATCAATTAGCTAATCAACAGCAATTAAGATGGCAATTAGTGAAGGGTCAACTTCAGAAACTCGAGAGCTTTGGAGTAAACTGAGAGAGAAGTAGGTTGCCTCTGTAGAATTTAGTGGACTTCATTAAATTTGTTGATGTAACCAAATTCCCCTGAATTAACTGTCAAAATCATCTTGTGAACAGCTCATCCCAAAATGTGGATTTGTGTGTGATTTTGAAAAGTAGGAATAGTTTGTTGGAAAGTTGAACTTTATCTTTGCTATTTGCTTCCTTTTATTTTTAACATTTTTATTTCCAAAAATGTAAAGTAAATGAAATTTGTTAACATTTGTTCTGATTTGCATGCAATCACAAAGGTGTTTTTTTTTTTTTTCTGCTAGATAGAGTATTTAACTAGTAACTATTAAAAATCAGCATTTTCCTAAGGCCTTGCTTAGATATCCTTATTTATGAAATCTCATCTGATTTTCCCAGCCTAATGCTGAAATGAAATGGCTCTCTATGAAATTATGTTGCTTCTTTTTACACATTTTGTATTTTTCCTGGGATTACATAAACTTGTGACTGTGCACTTTTAACTTCTTAGACAAGTAAACATATAAATGGAAAGCAAAAACAGACTATAATAATGTAGCTGAGTTTAATTATCTGCCTATATCTATCTGTCTTCATCAATTCATCCATCGATCCACATTAGTTCTAACTTTGCTTTCTATCATTCTTCTCTTAAACATTTTCTCTCTACAGATATGTTTCCTAGATGTCCATTAAATTTCTTCCACCCATTGTCTCTGCACTGGCTGTTTTCTCTGTCTGGATTATATTTCTCCCAGCTATTTAACAGACTAAGTTCTTCAGCTCTTTCAAGTCATTCTTTTAATGTCATCTCAATGAATCCTTTTCTAATCACCTTATTTTAAATTGCCAACAATTACTGACCTATGGATCCCTTTTACATCACTACACTGTCTTTTTTTCCCTCAGCACTAACTACTTCCCAGTTTATATCACTCATTTGTTGTGTTTATTGTTTATTGTTATCTAATCACACTATAACACAAACCTCTTGAATGTTCTTTAGTGCCTAGAAGAGAAGCTGAATTGTAGAGTTACATTTATTAGATTTATGCACATCTTGTTTTGCAATAGTTTCTTTATTTTCCTTACTGAGCAGTATTGCACTGAATGAATATAACACAATATCTTATCTTTCTTGTTCTATTGCTGAAGGTAGTTATTGCTAATTTGGGGTTATTTCTAATTGTTGACTTCTAATAAAGCCAAAAATCGGTTCTTAGAAAATATCAACAATTACTTAGCAGGACTAATTCTAAGAGAAAGAGTAAGAACACAAATTGTCATTATCAGAAATGGAAGAGGAGTTAACAAATCCTAACGACATTAAGAGAATGAAAAAAAGCAGACAGTTTGTAAACCAGCAAATTTGGCTACTTAGAAGACATGCAAAGATCCTTGCAATTGTGAGTTAGGCAAAGATTTTTTAGATATTGCAAAAAAATCCCAACACAAACAAAAAATGATAAATTTGATTCTATTGAATTAAAACCATTTGCTCTTTGAAATACAAAATGAAATAAAGGAAAAGGCAGGCAACAGAATGGGGGAAATTATTCACAATACATATATCTGACAGAGGACTTGTAACCAGAATATATAACCACTTCTTATACCTCAATAAGAGACAAAAACTCAATAATATGTTAGCAAAAGATTTGAGCAAGCATCTCATAAACAATGATAGAATAATGCTATTAGCACATGAAAAGATTTTCAAGATCATTCAATCATTAGGTAAATGTAATTTCAACCACAATGAGCTAAAAATGTAAAATATTTTTAGATAATAGTAAGTGTTAAATTAATGACACAAAGAGGCCATTAGACTGAGGCAGTTCTAATGCTGTGATAACCTATCTAAGCAAACCAAAATCTAATCCTGTAAATGCCTCAAAGTTATGAAATTAAAACACTCAGAACAATCACAAACAGACAACCAGGCTTTAAAGCCAATCAAATACTTTCCTTTCTTTGCTTCTGTACTATTTCTCTATAAGTTTTTCTTGTAGTTCCTGTCAGTGGAGCCCTCCTAATCACTTCCAGTTTGGCACTGCCCACTTGGAATATATTTTTGTTTAAATAAAGTCTTATAAATTTTAATAGGCCTCAGTTTATCTTATAACACAAGTATTGGTGGCAATGTAGAGGAAATGATACTCTGATATACTGCTTAAGAGAATATAAAAGTATATTGTCTCTTTAAAATGCACATCAGCGTGAATGGATCTCAAAATTGTTCTGTTAAATGCAGGAAAAAAGGTACAAAAGATTTAAGACATATTAAATGCTAGAAAATGCACACCAATATCTGTGACAAAAAGCAGATTGGTTGTGCCTAGGGCCAGATGTGGGTAAATGACAAACTGTGTATCACAGGGAATCTTCCGGAGGTTGTGGAAATGCTCTGTATCCTTATCGTGTTGGTGGTTAATGTATGTATATACCCATCAAAACTCATCAAATTGTAAAATTTGAATGGATGTTGTTTATTTTATGCATACTTTCACTTTTAATAAACTGGTTAAAAAAAATAGATTACTCAACCTGGGGAAGATGCTCAAAGGAAACTCCTCATGTAATTAAGGAGAAAAACAAGAGGGAAGGAAGGAGGGAGGGACAGAGAGAGTGAAGGAAGGAAGAAAGAAAAAAGGAAAGAAAGGAAAAAGGAAAGGAAAAATAAATGAAAAATGAAACAAAGGAAACTCAGACATGGGAACAGGCCATTTTGATTCTAATGTAATCTAATGCTCTGTCTCTCTTACATCTCTTGGACTTTTTATTAGAAATATTTAACTGAGGAGCTGGTTTTATAATTACCCTCTAGCCAAATGTCATGAGAAACGTATCGGTAATTGTTGTGTCTGTTAATTGTTGTATCAAGGGAAAATGCTCACCACAGGATATCTCTGTAAGAGGGTTTTTTTTTTTTTTTAAAAAAAAAAACCTTATCAAAGTATTTAAACTCATTTTAGGTGATTTTCATGGGGAAGAGGAGATTTAAGGAAGTGGGAATATAGATGCTGTCAGAAGTCAAAGAACAGACTTATCCTGTCTTGTTGTACTTCATGTTATTGTGCTTTGCAAATACTGTATTTTATAGCCACCTTACATTGAGCAAGTCTTTCCAACATTATTTACTCACTTGGTGTCTCTGTGATACATTTTGGTAACTCTCACAATATTTCAACATTTTCTGATATAGAAGCTGATATAGAAGTTTCAGCGAGTTAACCAAAAGCTTTATCTAAGATAATTCATAGGGGCGCCTGGGTGGCTCAGTGGATTAAGCCGCTGCCTTCGGCTCAGGTCATGATCTCAGGGTCCTGGGATCGAGTCCCACATCGGGCTCTCTGCTCAGCAGGGAGCCTGCTTCCCCTCTCTCTCTCTGCCTGCCTCTCCATCTACTTGTGATTTCTCTCTGTCAAATAAATAAATAAAATCTTTAAAAAAAAATAATAAGATAATTCATAAAGGTGGGCACAGTAAACAACAGATTTTTCAATGTAGACAAAACAATCTTATAATGGAAGAAGATGCCATCTAGGACTTCCATAGCTGAAGAGGAGAAGTCGGTGCTTGAATTCAAAGCCTCAAAGGGCAAGCTGACTCTCTTTTTAAAGGCAAATGCAGCTGGTAACTTTAAGTTGAAGATAATGCTTATTTATCATTCTGAAAATCCAAGGGCCCTTAAGAATTGTGCTGAGTCTACTTTGCCTGTACACTATGAGTGGAACAAAAAATCTAGATGACAGCACATCTGTTTACAACATGGTTTATTCAACAGTTTAAGCTTGTTACTAATACCTACTCAAGGGGGAAAAAATTCCTTTCAAAAATACTGTTGCTCACTGAAAACGCATCTGGTCATCTAAAAACTCTGATGGAGATGTCCAGGATTAAGGTTGTCCTCATGCTTGCTAACACAGTATCCATTCTTCAACCCATCAATCAAAGAGTAATTTTGACTTTCAAGTCTTATTATTTGAGAAGTAAACTTCATAAGGCTGTAGTTGCCATACATGATTTCTCTGATGGATCTGACTTGTTGCAATTTCATGATAAAATTTTAATGGATGATGACTGCTTCTTATGGTTGAGCTAAGATCATGGTTTCCCTGAGATGGAAACTTCTCATAGTAAAGATGCTATGAAGACGGTTGAAATGACAACAAAGGATTTAGAACATTATATTAACTTACTTGATAAACCAGTGGCAGGGTTTGGGAGGATTGAATGCAATACTGAAAGAAAAAAAAATGTGGGTAAAATGCTCAAATGGCGTCACATACTATAAATTATCATTTGTGAAAGGAAGAGCCAGTTGATGGAACAAACTTCGTTATTGTCTCATTTTAAGAAATTGCCACAGTCACCCGAACCTTCAGCAAACTTCACCCTGATCAGTCAACAACCATCGACACTGAGGAAAGATTTTCTATTAGCAAAATGATTATGATCGTTTTCCCTTTTTAGCAATAAAACATTTTTAAATTAAGAAATGTACATTTTTTAGACATAATGCTATTGCACACTTAGACTATGGTACAGTGTTAGCTTTTATATGCACCAAAGAATACATTTGTTGTGTACTAACTTTGTTGTGTAGTATCACTTTGTTGTGATACTAACTTGAAAGCAGTAGTCTGGAATTGAATCCATAACATCTCTAAGGTATACCTGTAATTCTGGACTTGCTTATTTTAGCAAATTTTATCTATTAAGAACTCAAGATTAAAGCTGTAATTAGTAAAGAGCCAACAGTCACTCACGTTCATCAAGATAAATATACACTTAATCGTTTTGTATCTTGGACACTGTTCTTTTTTTTTATGTTTAGACATGATTATCAAGTTGCTTTGTCTTTGTCTTGATCCATCATGGTCCCATAGTGGCCTTTTTAAATTTTTATGCTTTATGAAATTGTTTATACTTAACAAGAGAGCACCTAGACCCAACGGTGCATGTTATGATGGTTCATGATCATACCAAAGCCTAACTGATAACACTTGGCTAGCTCACAGATGTTGGGGGCTGCTTATTTCTTTCTTAGCTCAAAACAAAAACAAAAACAAACCAAAAAACCTTGGAAAACTGTCCTCACAAAGGAAGGGGGAAAGTTTGTTTTCAGAGATATTTCAGTAATAATGAAACAATATATAGGTATTAAATAATCTTATGATTATGTGTAATTACATACACATTCTTAGAAGTTAATGAATGTATAATTTTAATGGAAGTGAATTAAGAAAATTGTTCAAAATTTTAGTCTGAATTTGACTTCACTACAAGTAGACTAGAGTGGTCAAATTCTTTTCTTTGGAAATTTGGAGTTTATCTGACTAACATTTTTAGTTCTGCTATGTGCTTTGATCTTAAAAGTTAGAGTATTTTTTAATGTTCATATTCTGCCATGTAAATCAGGGGATAGTTTGAACTAAAATCCAATGAAAAAAATAAACACCTATTCAGAAGAAAAACAAGATGTTAATCCTTGATTGACTCCCTGATGTCTTTTTAGTTTGCATTCCCATTTCTCTTCATGATCCAGTGGCATTACTATTCTTGACCTTTATAAGAGAGTTAGTATCAATATCATATTCCCATTTTATTTGCCTAAAATAAAAGATAAAGCTTTTTGTTTCTGGCAACAAAACAATCCCAAGTAATTTAAGACTAATGATCACTTTATTGTGACTGTAAGTATTTAATACAAGATGAAAGGATGTTTTATATTGTGAAAATATATGTATCTAATAGATGACACTAAGAGGTTAAATAATAGTACCACATTGGTAATGTTAATTTATGTCTTTCACTGTTGATGCTTTATCATAGAAGATGTAAGACAGACATGCACTTCGGAAATACCCAACAAAGATTTTAAAATTTTGCATGATTGTGTCTAATACAAAACCTTGTGAGTTTGAGAATCTCAGACTGATGTCTAGGGAGGAGAAATAAAAGGAGAGGGAAAAAAGTGGATTTCTGTCATTAATATTAGACAAGTTTGAATTTAGTAACAAAAGTAGTAAAGGATTTTTAAGAGAATATTTATCAAATTTATAATCTATGATAAAGATATAACACTCTTGAATCCATGCACATCTAATTTATAGCGTTAATATGTAAAGTAAAGCCTGAGAAAATGTAGTAAAATTATGAAACAATTCTATATATTGGAAAACTTTAGCATATTACTCCAAATTCTTGAATGTCTATTTGGTTAAAATATATGAGCCTATATGGATTTGTATGTGAATGATACTGTCTATCCTGTTGATAAAAATGTATCTATCTATATTAGGTCTTACGTGGATAACAAACTCTCAGGCAACCCAAGACTTCTCAGTGTTCATGTACTGATGTATACCCTCCCTTTTAGTATATGAGAACTGTAACTTGTTTCTAACCAATAGAATATGGCTAAGTTGGTAGGATGTCATCCCCATGATTGTGTTACATCATATAAGGTTTTCTTTTCTAGAAGGCTCTCACTCTTTCTGTCCTTGAATAAGCAAGCTGCCAAGTTTGAACCCAGAAAGGACCACATACCACAATACTGTGCTGATATCTGAGATCTTAGGTGATGCCCTGTGACTGCCACAGCCTCAAACTGAAGCTCTCAGCCCTGTAACCTGAAAATGAATTCCGCCAACAGCTTAAGTAAGCTTTGAAATTGACTCCTCTTCAGTTGACCTTCCAGCTAAAAACACATCCTTGCTGACATTTTTATTGCAAACTGGTGAAACCCCAAAGCCAATAACCTGATTGAGCCACGCCTCCACTCCAGACCCACAGAAACTCTGGGAAAATAAATATGTATTGGCTTAAGCTGCTAAATGTGTGGTACCTCATTACATAGCCATAGGAAAGTAAAGCAGGCACAGGTACCTGAAGGTAGAATACTACTGTCCAAAATAACTACAAAGGACAAAGAATTTTGAGGAGCGTGATAGAGGAAGCCTAAATTGCCTTGAGCAGATACTTAGGGGAAATCTGCAGATTAAAGATGCAGTTGGGGCACCTGGGTGACTCAGTCAGTTAAGAAGCGAACTGTTGATTTCTGCTCAGGTTATGATCTCCAGGTGGCACCAGATGAGCCCCAGGTTGGGCTCTGCCCCCAGTATGGAGTTTGCTTGTCCCTCTCCCTCTCTTTCTCCCCCTGCACTCATGATCTCTCAGATAAGTAAATAAATAAAATCTTTTAAGAAAAGATGCAGTAGGCGAGGGTTCAGAAGGCAATGAGGAACATGTCATTGAAAACTGGAGTGAGAGGGACCTTGTAATGAAGTGACAGAATACTTAGTGCAGTTGGCTCTTGCAGTTACATAGAGGAGAACTTGTAGGTGGTAACTTGGTCATATGCCTGAGGATACTTCTTAGATAAGTACTGAAGATGGCCACTGTTCGTTCTTGCTGCTTATGGAAACATGTAAGAGGAGAGAGACCTACTGAGGTAAGAAATGTTAAATACATGTCAATGAGGACATGGGACCTCTGCAAAGCTTCAAGGCATTGTCTTTCAGGCATTTCGGCAGGACCAAAGATAGAAGATTCTCTGGAAAAGATATGGGACTGTGACTTTGCTCTAATGGAGTGGATTGAAATGAAATAACTGGGAGACATATAAAGCTCTTGATAAAATTCTTTTAGCAGAAGTAACGTCAGCTTGGACTAAATTGGAGAGAGAATAGAAAATGAAGAGTGGCTACTTGATGCCACTTCTCTCTCTCTTTCTTTCTCTGTGTATGTATTATGTTCTATCTTTAAATATATTTCAAAACAAGCCTTTGTGTTATTAGTTTCAAAAGTATATTTTGCTTTAAATGGAAAAATAGGGGCTCCTGGGTGAGTCAGTCATTTAATATCTGCCTTCAGCTCAGGTCAGGATCCCAGGGTCCTGGGATAGAACCCTGAGTCAGGTTCCCTGCTCAGCAGGAAGCCTGCTTCTCCCTCTCTCATTCTCCCTGTTTGTGATTACTCTCTCACGGTGTCTCTTTCTTTCTCTTTTGTTCAAATAAATAAATAAATAAAATCTGTTATAAATAAATAAATAAATGGAATAATAGATACATAAATTTATATATACAGATATAAATATATAAATATCTTGCCCATACTTTCAATTCTATTTTGCCTTTTCCAAAAATGTTATATTTATATTACTTGCTTTTTATTTTAAAATTAATGATAATTTTAAATTATATGCATATATTTATTCTACTACCTTTGGCTTGGGTTGCTAATTCTTTTCCTGGATTTTGAGAAGCCATGTATATGCAAAATTTGTTTTATAAATACATTTAATTAAGATCATAAATCTCTCTCTTATTTTGCTCCCATGCTTGTCTCTTTAATCTGTGATTTTGACAAATGTTTAAAGTTTCCAAATGAATTTAACATTTTGGTCTGATTTATTGCCTTTAATGTTACTGACATTGGGGAAGGTTTATATCGAATATTTAGAATTTTTGTAGCAGACATATATTATTTATGGATTAACAGTTAAATTTCTGCATTATATAATATATTTTCTATATATAAAAATGGATTTCCTGAAATTGTTTCATCTAGAGCTACTGATGTACATATATTAAAATCTCTTACTGTGATTGTGGATGTCTTCCAAAGTCACTGCATAATCTGTCTGTTTTTAACTTTAATTATTTAGAGAAGATTTCTGATGTCCTAATTGAGGTAATAGAGGGCAAAAAGCCAAAGGATTTTGTTTCTGATTTCCATCACTCCAATTTAAAATTTGTAAGTTAATATAATCAATTATTTTGAATGACCCTTCTTATAGGAAAAAAAAAGTTGTATGAAATGTTATAACTAGTCCAGGAGAGGAATCTAGGGGTAGATCATAGAAAAGACATTGTCTACATTTTATCTGATCACCCTCACCATCCCTAACCTTCCATTAAGAATGCATCATGTATCTGTTAGTCATAAATTTGTATACATTCTTTTAAGACCTATTTATATTTTAATCTACTACCTTTTCAGCATAATGAGTCCTTTATGCATTTTACTTACAGCATCCATTTATATTACTTTTAATTTGTTGTCCCATACACAATGATTTCTTTAAGGGTCAAGGGATGGAGAAATCCGAACTGTATATATAAAATGCACAGCCTTATTTTCAGTTTAAAATCTGCAAGCTTGGTTTAGATAATACTTATTATTGGTATGACAATGAAAACATTTTAAATGCATCAGGGATTTCCCAGAAAAAAGATACATTAAACCTTTGGGTACCAAATAATCTGATGTTATTCTTTCTTGCATGCATATAGTTGTACACTCCAGTGGCTACTTTATTTACATTACACAGGAGAGTACCATTCAAGCCATAAGTACAACTCTACATAATTCAACTTAGTTTAAACATCTTGCTAGAGGAATTGTAATCAAATTTAGCTTCAGGACATACTGTAGACTAATACAAAAGCTCTATATGCACAGTTAAGATTATGCTACAATGTGGTTCCTATTTTATTATTTGATGAATGGTATGTCACAAAGTATTATGTGATTCTGTAATAAAAGATGCTATTATAATGTCTCTGCCCAGGAGGACAAAGTTAATCTTGCCGAGAGGACGTGAACTCTCAAATTCTAGAGTTAAGTAAGTAGCCTCAGGGCTCATTCTTTTGAGTTCTTGGAGTAGAAGAAAATCTATGTGGGCATCCAAATCAGGTCTCCCACCTATATTAGGATTCCAAAAGCATGCTTCCTAGATGTTACATTGCTTATGTCAAATATTACTTTAAAGTATATATACACTTAGATGTCTTTAAACCTTCAAAACAGCTATTCATATCAAACTCAGCAAAAATTTCCACTTATGAACAAATAAGTGTAGTAGTAAAGATTTAAGCATCAGTGATGTGTACACAACCCAACCACAAATTACTTTCAAATAATGAACTTCCTCCTTTGCCCGTCTCAATTCCATTAAAGCTTTCTAAGAAAAAGCATTATCTCCACGAGGGCATACAGTTCAAAACAAAAAATCTGGAAGCCATAAAATAAATTAATTGATTGGGTTATATCATTGGCAACTTGTACTTCAACAGATGAGCTACCTAATAGATATGCTTCATTGGAAGAAAAATTTCAACAGCAATCCACGTGGATCCGAGAACATGATGTAGCTGGAATAATGATGACCACATGTGGTTAATAAGTAAAAAGTGTGGGTCTACAAGCTAGAGGAAACTTTGAATATAAACTTAATTTTTAATTTTATCTTAAACTAAAATTGCATTTTATTTTATTGATTTGTAAAGAGAGCCTCGACAAAACATATTTGTGAAGAAGATTAATATAGCTTCTCATTTTAAAGGGATTATCCCCTAATTCTGTGCAACAGAGTAGTAGTAGTATGGTTAGTAATGTTTTTCTAACCTATCAGGACAAAATGAAGTTTCACATTTTTTCGTTCATTATTTACACGATATACTTATGTATAAAATGTATAATATGAATATCAAAGCTTTCACATTTCTGAAAACTTGGAGACTCAAAACAAGAAACACAATCATCTGGAAGAATTGTTGGAATAGCAACTCTGAGATGAAAAATCATGATTGATTAAAAGAAGGCATTTAGAATGAAAGTATTTAACAATGGCACCACTATTGTGATGCTATTAATAATAGACAATTGGGACAGAGTTCATAATGACTTAATCCCTAGTCCATTAACTTTTATGAATTTAATAAAAATCTATTAAAATGAAAATATGCCACATTGAAATTACCAAGCTTGGATATGCTTATTTTTGATGAGTTTCTAGAATGCATTCTGGTATGAATTTCCACCATCTAAGTGAACTGTGAAACAAATTGCTTTATTTACCATTATCCTAGATTTTGTTTTAGCTTGTCTGTTTTAGTTATTCATAGAAACCAATATGCAGTATAACAAAACAAAGTATTACAGAAATTTTAAATTATTTTCACTGAATTTGTAGAAAGCCAGCTATTGTTTAATGAACCTTGATGCTGCAGTTACTGATGGTTAAAACAAGAAGTTAGAAATAAATAACTGTTTTTCTCTTCCTTGTTTGAAAGTAGTTGGCATTTTGCTACTGTAAAAACCATAAGTTCCAACATATATTTTCAAATGATTTTGTAATGTACTGAGACAGCTATCCAGACACATTAGAATGATGGGTTGTTGTTTAGAGAAAATTGTGATCAGAGCTATTGACTTCCAAGCTAAAATAAATAAATAAATAAATAAATAAACTGAGTTAGCAGCATCTATGCTGGGAGAACAACATCCCTAGCATGTTTTCTGGTCCTTTTACAATAGGCAGTTAACCTCAATTACACTGTACTTTTACCCAAACATGGTTCATTTTCTCTGAGCATGGTATAAAATGTCTTCCCGACTTTCTATGTATGTAGATTTAGTTTTTAACACCCCCAATTTGAAATTTTTCACTTGCTCCAGCACATTTATACTAGCTTTATAATTCCCATCTCTAAGAGTTTGCTTCATGGCCTTTGTATCATTACATCCAAAATACACATATTTACTGTGAATTATTTTTTACATAGAAGTTTAGCATTGATTTCTCCAGAATAACATGTTAAGAAAAGAAAGGTAGCATCTTAAATTCAGCATGATTTGGATGAGATGACACATTCTATTATCAACTTAGTTCATTGAAATGATCTCTTTTTTTTTTTTTAAGATTTTATTTATTTATTTGACAGAGAGAGATCACAAGTAGACAGAGAGGCAGGCAGAGAGAGAGAGGGAAGCAGGCTCCCTGCTGAGCAGAGAGCCCGATGTAGGACTCAATCCCAGGACCCTGAGATCATGACCTGAGCCGAAGGCAGCGGCTTAACCCACTGAGCCACCCAGGCGCCCCATTGAAATGATCTTATTTGCTTTCAGAATAGCCTCAGTACACATGAAGTTTCAGTATATAGTTTCTGAGGAATATAAATGCCTGTGTGATTAACTTGGAAAGGAACATGTACAATAAAGAAAAAAGTGTGGCTTATTTGGTTTAGAAAAAACATAAAACATTTTCTCATTTAGCTTGAAGGTTGTTCTTAAATTAAGGAAATTTGTTTCTAAAGAAATGGTACAGATGATGAGCTGGGGGGGAAAAAAAAAGTCTTTTCTTTCCCCACCTCCTTGGGTTGATGTTCTAGGATCTTTAGAAATGTAAATATTTAGGTGAGAATACATATCACCAGAGTATTTTAAATGTCACACTGAAGGATGATAGTAAACTTACCAAGTAAAGATGTAAGCGATAAAATGATAAAATGTCTTGACTGACCATAATCATCATCATCATCATCATCACCACCAATAATGAAGGAAGAAACAGCAACAACAAGGGCTGTAGTGACTAACACTGGTTTAAGACCTATTCTTTGGCAAATGAAAGAAAAGAATGTCTTCATCATTTTATTAAAACCTTATTAAAAATCTATGAAATGTGAATAATTTCAAAGATATACATGCTTAGTTTAGAAAGGTTAATTATCTAAGTGACTAGGTTCGTACATATTTCACAGAGAGTGAGAAACTTTCAGAAAAACTTATGAAGTTTGGTATATTAAGTACTAAAAGAGAAGAACAGATGACCAACAGGCCTTCAGTTGTTACTTTAGAATAAAAAACACATTATGGAGTATGCTTACAAGGCAATATTAAGATTCTGCAACATTTATGACAAGGACTCTGTGAGGTCTGTGATTTTTTTTTTTTTTTTTTTTTTTTTTACAGAAAGAGAGAGTGCGTGAGTAGTGGGGAGTGGAGAAGGAGAGCATCTCAAGTAGACTCCCCACTGAGTATGGAGCCTATGTGGACCCAGATCTCCTAATCCTGAGATCATGACCTGAGCCAAAATCAAAAGTCCACTCTTAACCAACTGAGCCACCTGCTCATCCAGGTCTGTGACCTTATATATAACATTTTATATGTTTACTTTTTCCAAAAAGTATATTATCAATTTTTATGGTCATTTTTATCTACAATAGAATCTCCCTCCCTTTTAAAAAATCATTTGGTCGTTTGTTCATTTTTTAGTAAAATCCTGTATGTTCAGAAAAGTAAGGAAGCTGGGAACTAGAAACATTGCATCTACATTTGCTCTACACTTGGGGTAAATCCCAAAGGCCAAAATGTAATGTCGTGCCCACTGAAGAAAAAGAACACAAGGCTTGAGAAAACCACTAGAGATGTTTGTAGAAGAAACTTGGGTAATGTTGCCTTCCCATAGGTACTAATATGCACATTTCTCAACTAGAAAATTAAATTGGTCTGAAAGAAACAGCTAGTAAGAAGGAAAACTGGAATTAGGATACCACCTTGTTTTCTGCCATACAATGCAACTATAAGAGAGAGTACAACCAGGTGAAATGTCTCTGATCCATGAGTAACGTGACAATGCAAAGGGCAAAGAGTACAAGAAGGAAATACTATAGGAAATGCTTAGCTAAAGACATTGGTAAGTAGTTTTAAATTGTTTTGGTTCGGTTCATGTTAAGTAATAGCATGCTGTGATTTTAAACTCTAACAAAATAATTTTAGAAATACAAATATACAGTTATAGTAAAATTATAAATATAATACAATCTCTGTTGTTACTAGAACTTATCCAAATTGGAAAGTAGATTTTAACTGCATTTTCAAAAAGATCCAAAGTGTGATGAACTCAATATGGGGACTAATTCCTATTGTATCAGTATATAGTCATATACTATTTTGAAATATAAAGCAGATTTTCATTTGGAAGATGATAGCTCCAATCTGTTGTTGAGTGTCCTCTTTTACTTATTTACTAATAAGTCATTTTTTTCACCCACAAAGGAAAATTCCTTTAGGAATTAGTTTTACTGCTTTATAAAGTTATCTTGAAAAATAACAGCATTACAAATCAGAGACCTGTGATTATGTTAGTTGTAATATTTATCCCTGAAATCATTTAAACACCTTTCATAATATAAATCTTTATACACTATAGCTCATTTAACAGCCATTAATACATCTTCCATCTCAAGTCAAGTGTACCTACTAATAATGACTTAATTTTATTACTTAGACAGGGTTTTACATTATTGACAATCTTATATGAAGTTCTATGCTGTCTAATACATAAAACTTCTGCAAAATATATTGGTAATCTCTTGATATACCATTTGGGGCTATAATTTAATAAACAATCACATTCAGAATATAATAATTATAAAATCTGCCTTTTGTAAAGCAAAATATAAATTAAAATGTTAATACATTTAATTTAAAAGATTGAATTAAAATAAATCTATAATATTTAAAAATCACTTAAAGCAGTAAACTCATTGAGTACATATAATAGAACTGAATATATGTATATCTCATTTACACAAACACACACACATTATTGCCAGAAATATTAATAAGAATAATTAAATCAAGAACAAGCTTCAGAAATTTAAAATTAGTGATCTTAAACTAGTACTGATTTATTCAGTCAAAGGAAATCCTACATTGAGCAAAAACTCAATGTGAAATATACCATAGGTTGCTCAAGGTTTATTTCATTTTTATGGATAGAATTTTAGAGTGGAATTTAAAAAGAAAGCTTATTTTATTTATTTATTTACTTTTTAAACGATTTTATTTATTTATTTGACAGACAGAGATCACAGTTAGGCAGAGAGGCAGGCAGAGAGAGAGGAAGGGAAGCAGGCTCCCTGCTCAGCAGAGAGCCCAATGTGGGGCTCGATTCCAGGACCCTGGGATTATGACCTGAGCCAGAGGCAAAGGCTTTAACCCTCTGAGCCTCCCTGGTGCCCCAGAAAGCTTATTTTAAACTTTAATTGATAACTCTTTAACTTGATTTCACTTCTGATTGCTTCATATATTATCATGTATTATCTTCATGAAATTGAATAAAACTCCTAATATGATGCAACATTGTATGAGGATTTCCTTTTTATGCCTCAGTTTTCTTCTCTTTGTCCAGTGATCAAAATACAATCATATAGGTCTATTGCAAAGACTTAATTTATTATTAAGTGTCTCAGTTTTAATGTTATTTTGATATAGTTTTAATAATGTAATTTCCAAAAGAATAATGTAATCTCCAATTGTTATTTGATAGTATATAGAAATGCAATACGTTATTCTTTTTCAATTTTTTATTTGGTTACTTTAAAAATTTTGTTTTTTTCTGGTAGCTATTTTATACATACTTTAGGAGGTTTTTGTAGATTTTTTGGGACTTTCTATTTTGCTTCTCATGTAGCCTGTAAATAAAGAAGGTCTTATTTCTTATTTTCCAAACTGCATGCCATTTATATGGTTTTCTTGGCAACTCGAAATCGGCAGGACATCACTACATTGCAGAATATAAGTGGTGAGCGTTGGTATCCTTGCCTTCCTTGTTCCAGATTTTAAGAAGAGTGTATTCAATGATATCAGCTCAGGTTTTTGTTTTCACTTTTTTTTCCCTAAGATTTTATTTGTTTATTTGACAGACATAGATTACAAATAGGTAGAAAGGCAGGCAGAGAGAAAAGAGGAAGCAGTCTCCCTGCTGAGCAGAGAGCAGGGTCCTCCATCTGAGCCTAAGGCAGAGGCTTTAACCCACTGAGTCACCCAGGCACCCCAACTTTTTGTTTTTTTATAGATAGCCTTTCTGAGATTGAGGGACTTTCTTGCATTTCTAGCTTCCTGGAAGTTTTTTATTATGAATGGATGTGGAATAGTTCAAATGTTTTTTTCTGCATCGAGATGATTGTATTATTTTCCCCTTTAGTCTATTCATTTGGTGAATTACACTGCTTGATTTTCAAACAGTACGATATCCTTGCATTTATTACATAAACCATTCTGATCTATGGTTTGTTAATTGTTTTGTGTATAGGTGAAATCATATGTAAGTGGATTTCATTAACGTATTTGGAGAATTTTAGCAAACTGAAATTTTTACCTTTCCTATGTTTTTTTATGAGGGACATTGGTCTGAGATTATTTTTCTTGTGATATCTTTGTCTAGTTTTGATATCAAGATTTTTATGATAAATTGAGTACATTTTAGCATGTCATATTGTCTTCAGTATTGATTTAAGTATCTAAACTTACATTTATCTGTTCATTTTTATAGTACAGACATAGGGAAACTGGAAATTTACAAGAGTGGGATGAGTATAGTCATAGAAACTCAGATTTTCTAGCACTGCAGCCCAAATATTTGCATATGTTAGTAGATCTAGACAAGACAGTACAAAACACAATTAGAATGAGCATTGGGTGGGGCACCTCAGTGGTGCAGTCAGTTAGGCATCCACTCTCTGTTTCTACTCAGGTTCTGATCTCCGGGTTGTGATCTCAGGGTTAGGAAATCAAGCCCCAGGTTGGTCTCTGTGCTGAGCCTGGAGTCTGCTTAGTGTTTCTCTCTCCTTCTCTCTCTGTGCCCCACCAAATAAGTAAATAAATCTTAGAAAAAAAAAAAAAAAAAGAATGAGCATCAGGAAAAAATAGGAGTAAAGCTTTAGTCTCACTTCCATTCTGAACTGCAAGAGAAACTATGAAATAGGGTGACCTACTTTCCATCCAAGATCTATCGGTAGGATGGCAATAGCTGTTATTTTGCATTCAGATTCTGCATACTCTGGCATGATAAATAAAACTCGATCACAAATTTGGTGGTCTACATTAGATGGTGGCAATGCTGACAAGACAAGGGGACAAGGAAAAACCAAGTTTGGGGGTGAGGGAGCTGTGGACTACATAACGTTTTCTCAGTAAACGAAAGCAAGATTCAAGATCATCAGTCATTGAAGCTGGAAGAGGCCTGTCACACCTTGTAGGAGAGAGCCAGTGATTTTGATAGCCAGAGTATACTCAGCAAAGATGGGGTCGGAGAGTCAATGGTCTTCAACAATGCGGCTTCTCTGACACTAGAACAATATATTATCCCCTATCTTCCATCTCAGGAGTTAACTCCTACCAGGAATAAACAAAAGAAGAAAGAAGACAAAGATTTTCAGAAAGACTATCTATGTACTCCAAAAGAAACAAAACTGATTCATGATAACTAAGAATAATAACTGAATTTGGATGAGAAGTTACATGTCAGGCTGAGAGTCGAACACATAAGATAAACGGTATTTTCTAGACAGATTATGGCCTCAAGTGTAAAGATGAACTCAACTTTACAAAATAACAATTCTTTCCACATCTGTGTAGCAGTTTGTAAATCATGACACTTTTACATGTAGAATCAAGATTATTATTAAATAATCTCATTCTATTATAAAGATATTTTTGTTAACCTATACCCCATACTCTCTTCAACTCTCAAGTTATGTTCTAAATATGTTTCATACTCCCTCCAAGGAAAATAATCATAACAGAGGAAGCAATTCACAGTAATCTAGATTATTCATTTATAAAATGGAACATCTGAAAAACTGACATGCTAAGCAATGATCATATGTATTTTTGCATGGCAGGCAGTCCTCTAACTTACAAACAGATTGAGTTCCAAAAGTTCATTTGCTAGAAGATTTGTAGAACTCAGAACATATTTTCCCTCTAGGAACAATGTCAGATGTGGTAGTTAGGTTATTGCACAAGACCTAAAGCTTATCAAATCCATAATAGTTAAATTTAGTTTAATAAATGTTTACTGAACATGTATGGTAGGCACTGCTTGTTTTAGGCTCTGAGGATGCAGTGGTTCACAGCCTTGCATTCAGAGATCCAAGATTTATCTGAATTATTTATATATGTTTGCAATAGATAAATGCTTATTGGACATCTACCTTAGACACTGGAGATATAAGCAAGATATGGATTGTCATTCAAAGAGCATGCTTTGAAGCAGAGGGAGAACACATACCCACTTGACAAAGTTATGTATTGCTAACGTGGTGTCATAAGGAAGACTCTGGGCGCTGTGAGTGTTAATAAGAGGGGACGCTGCTCTTGTTTGGTGGATGATTTCTCAGGAGAAAGCTGACATAAAGAATTATTGGGGTTTACCTAAATGAATCTGTGGGAAGAGTAGGAGGAGAAAGATTTCCTGGCAGGAACAGAAGTCCTTAGGGGAGATAATACATTTAGACGAGTTCCAGCAGTTATGCATTTTGGGTTGACTACACATAAGTAATGAACAAATTGATGAAATATACATAAGTCAGGGATTGCCTGATAATTAGGTTATGTTGCATAAGTACTTTAAAAAATCTAGCTGAATTGAAAAGTATTCCAATTAGGCATCCAATTATATTTCCAGTAAAAAATATGGTTCATAATGGTTTACTAAAAGTCCTGGTCCAATACATGAGAATAATTGGAAGGTTTTCACCTTGGGGTTTTTGGGGTTTTTTTGTTTTGTTTTGTTTTGTTGTTCTTTTATTCCTGAATAGAACCTATTGTGAATAAGCCATGATTTCACTGCCAGATATAGGCTAGGCTGTGCACTATGTTGTGTCTATGATGATCAATTTACCAATACATTGTACTTCATATATTAGATTGTACAGCAATGCTCCACCCCCACAGTGAATCACAATTTCTGGTGTTCATAGCCTTCCGACACTGACTCTGTACTTCACCCTAAGACTAACTTCGACCAATAGGATGTTAGCAAACCAGACACAAGTAGAAATTTGATAGACACCCACAGTGTGGGAGTGGTCCTCACTTGCTGCTGGAAATTCTTGCCCTCTCAGGTAAATAAGCCTAGTTTGGCCTACTATAAGCAGGTAGTCTAACCAATAGCCAGCCCCAACTGAAACATGTATGAAGACATCTTAGAACATGCCGCCTCATTTGGGCTGCTGAGTAACTGGGCTTCTTGAAGGGTTCAGAAGATAGTTACATTACAGGCCAATGGATTCCAGCACAAGATGCTGACCCACATGATTATGAAATGGCAGTTGCTTAGGGCAACCATGTCCTGGCATGATTAGTTATAGAGAAGCAAGAAATTGATGATATTCATGAAAATATTTGGGGAAATCAAAAAACCCATTTTTCAGAATGCAGGTGTTTATGGATTCACAAGAGATCTTGTGCACCTGTAATAAAAATCTCTATTTTCTGCTATAGCATGAAATTCCTGAAAACTTTATAAATATATTGTCATACCATTTACTTCTTCATCCACTCACCCTTCCATTCATTAACTTAACAACATTTTTATTGAAGAGCCACCACAAGTCAGACATTGTACTAGTTGTTTTGTATGCAAAGGTAGCTAAGACATAGCATCTTTGTCCTCAGATCTTTCCTTCCATCAAGGAAGAAATACAGACAAGTAGACATGCATTCATCACTATAAACTTAAAAGGGCTGGGGTAGGGGGATATAGGATCCCCTGGGAAAGGACTTCCAGAAATGACTTCCTAGAAAAACAAATATGTCTGCTAAGCCTGCCTCTACAGTCTAAACTTAGAAACATTTATATGTGTAGCTTAGATCATTATTAAATGACTGTGTTCTAAGTGGCAACTCTCTATTACTTTAGTTTCTATTGTCAATAGTGTGCAGGTGAAATTGAAGTTATCTCTATGTCTTTACTCATCAAGCTTAGATCTGGGGCTTGTAAAAATTCTCAGGATTTATCGTTAAAACTCAGACTGTTCTAATATGTTCAGATTAGTATATGAAATGTTATATATGTCCTGATCCTTTTTACTTCCCAGATATAAAATCCTTTTACAGAAGCATGAATTCATGATAACAAACCAAACTCAGCAAATCAATGGGAGAGGACAGACTTGAATTAGTTGTGCCAGACACAGTGAGACCAAAACCACCTCTTGAATTGAGGCTGCCAACGATAAGCTGTAATCAAGTTTTTACTGCAATCGCAGGAAAAGGGTAGATTCCATCCATGTTCTTGGTCTCCTTGGATTACTTTTATTTATTTTTTTTTGAAAAAAAAATTAAAGATTTTATTTATTTATTTTACAGAGAGAGAGAGAGATCACAAATAGGCCAAGAGGCAGGTGGGGTGTGGTGGGGGGGGGGAAGCAGGCTTCCTGTTGAGCAGAGAGCCCAAAGCAGAGCTCCATACCAGGACCCTTAGATCATGACCTGAGCCAAAGGCAGAGGCTTAACCCACAAGTTAACTTAACCACTTAACCCACCCAGGTGTCCCTCCTTGGATTACTTTCAACCCATAGGTTTCACTTTGTTCGTTCATGTTTTGCAATATCCATGTCTTTGCCAAAATGTACATAATGACCTTCCCAATGTTCAATAGCATGGAATCATTGTAGGCTTAAAGAACCTCTTATGCCACATTATCATGATGTTTATTTTGAAATGCTCCTTCAATAGAACTTTAAGATTTTGCATATGCATCTCCTTAAAGAAATCTCTTTTTGATAGGAACAGTTAGCCCTCAGGGAGATTCAAATTAAAACCACATTGAGATATCACCTTACACCAGTTAGAATGGCCAAAATTAACAAAACAGGAAACAACATGTGTTGGAGAGGATGTGGAGAAAGGGGAACCCTCTTACACTGTTGGTGGGAATGCAGGTTGGTGCAGCCTCTTTGGAGAACAGTGTGGAGATTCCTCAAGAAATTAAAAATAGAGCTTCCCTATGACCCTGCAATTGCACTCCTGGGTATTTACCCCAAAGACACAGATGTCGTGAAAAGAAGGGCCATCTGTACCCCAATGTTTATAGCAGCAATGGCCACGGTCACCAAACTATGGAAAGAACCAAGATGCCCTTCAACGGATGAATGGATAAGGAAGATGTGGTCCATATACACTATGGAGTATTATGCCTCCATCAGAAAGGATGAATACCCAACTTTTGTAGCAACATGGACGGGACTGGAAGAGATTATGCTGAGTGAAATAAGTCAAGCAGAGAGAGTCAATTATCATATGGTTTCACTTATTTGTGGAGCATAACAAATAGCATGGAAGACAAGGGGCGTTAGAGAGGAGAAGGGAATTTGGGTAAATTGGAAGGGGAGGTGAACTATGAGAGACTATGGACTCTGAAAAACAATCTGAGGGGTTTGAAGTGGCGGGGGGGTGGGAGGTTGGGGTACCAGGTGGTGGGTATTATAGAGGGCACGGTTTGCATGGAGCACTGGGTGTGGTGAAAAAATAATGAATAATGTTTTTCTGAAAATAAATAAATTGGAAAAAAAATAATGATTTTTCCCTTTATCAATTGTAAAATGCAAAACAGAAAATATGTAGGTATTGAGAATCATTCCTATTAATGTTAAAATAATTGAAACTACCATCTACCTGAATTTTAAAGTATGTTTCCAAATAAAAACTAAACTTTAATAGAATTTTAAAAAATCAAAGGACATTAAAGGCTAAGCCATCCAACAATGGTTTTTAATGAACTGAATTGAACATACAGTTAATGAAGTTTAATAAAGATTGCATGTGGTTAGAGACAATTTTGTTATTTTTAAACTAGAAATATATTAAATATATCCAAATAAAAAATACTACATGTACTTTATTAAATGCTTTTGTGCCTAATTTGGATGTCTAAACATATACTTTCTTTGCAAAATTGTTCCTTATTTAACCAAAATGTTTTGATTTCCATTATACCTCTTAAAGGACTTATAATACTGAGTTTTTTATTTGAATATTTAGATGATGGTTATAGTAATGACAACTACAGCATCTGCAAATACAGTTTCTGCCAGGCACTGAAAATAACTATTGCTCTAATCTTTATAACAACTCTCAAAGACACATGTTATCACCCTCATTTTTGAGAATGTCAAGGTGTTTAGATCGCCAAAACTCATACAGCAGATAAGTGGCAGAAGCAGAATGTCAGGCCAGTTTCCCTGATTCAAAATTCTCTGATACTTCAGCGGCACATGAACATCTTTTCAATAATGTTAGTGGTAATTTGGAAAGCTCAGCAAGATCCTTTCCTGTATATTTTAAGGGATACAAGCCCAGTGAAAATAAAACAGGTGATACTCTTTTTTGCTGTTTGCATAAAGTATCTGATGTGTCAGAGATTCAAATAAAGCTGTTTCTTATAATACCTTTGGAACAATTATGCCACCTGCAGTCATTAGCTTGAAAGACTTGAATTTATAAATGCAAAAGTAACACATGACATGGGGATGAGAAAAGGTGCAATGAAATACAACCTGATAACTCTCTATTTACTGCCTTGTATCATTATATCAACAACATTTGTTGCAACTTATCATCTGGTGTGATGAATATACCTGATAAATATGACCTTTGATATTTCCAACATTCTATAAGGTCTCAAGCCTCTCTGATGACCAATTTTTTCAAGCCAATGAATATTTTACAAACCAGTTTATAAAAGCAATTGTCACAGAACAAAACAAATTAAAGAGGTGAGTTGTTGTTGTTTTTTAAGAGCAAGCAGAGGGTAATTGTGGTGAAGTTGCTTTAAAATGTGCACATCTAAAATTATCTCGAGTCCTGAAGTGTCTCATCTGCTTTCTAATTTTCTACAAGATGCTTTTAATATTTTGAGATTTATATTAAACCACAGGGGTCTGAAAGATTTCAGGAAGTCTTGCATATGCATCAGAGATAAACAACGAATTAAATTAATAAAAGAAAATCACAATTTAGATGTTAGTGGCTATAAATTCCGCTGCTATTCCTTTAACTATAGCTCCTAGTTTTCTAATTCTGGCTCAGAAATGACGCTGATGTGCACACATGGAGGTAGCTAGCACATTCTAACTTCCTCTCTAGCTTCTAGTCATACGTGAACATTCTATATTTCGGTCACAAGCATCTAGCTGTTTTAAATAATAGCAATTTTTCAATTTGGGATCTGCTTATTTTTCCCTACAAAATGACATACTGACATACTGAAATCTCAATGATTTGGACAATTTCTCTTCCATTGCCAAGGGATGTGTAACGATAAATAAAGATCCCAAATACTGAATTAGGGTGTGTTGTTTCATTTACCATTTGTTTCAAATCAATTCTTCTTTCCAGAAAGAAAACTCTGAAAATCCACTACCAAATTATGCAAGCTATTCTTTATATCATTTTAAAAAATATACACAGCAGATATTATTTTTTTCCTACCCAAATTTACTTTCTCGGGAACAATCTTCATCAAGGCAAAATCTGACTAAAAACACAGTTAAAGAACAGAAGGAAAAAAATACAGCTAAGATAAACTAGAATCTCTGGAGGGTTTATTTTACATCTAAATCTGTAATGTTCCTTAGGTGGTAAGAATCCCCGTCATCCTACACCAAATATTTCCTGTGATTCAAAGTGATGAATGCAACGAAACAAACAAAATATTCTTATTGAAATGAGCTGCAGGGACCTTTTTCTATATTATTTCTTTTATGGGAGGTAAAATCATCACTAACTGTTACAAAAAACCGCTGGTATATAGGAGTATAGTACATAGTCCTTGTACTACAAGATTATTGAAACCAGGGATCTACCTGAAGGCCACTATGAAGAATAACATGGAGGAATCTTTTCAGATTTAATTTATAAGTGGCTCATATAAATTAAGATGTATACACTATTATTTTTAATCCATATTCAAAAGAATGTGAGTGATAACTACTACCGGGGAACATAGACTCTTTTGTATATACTTCAATATATTTTTCAGATATCTTAATTCATCAGTAACTGTGGTAAAAAAGATTTCCATGTATATTAGTTTCTTGGGTTATAAAAGCATGTAATATAAAATAGGAAGATATGTAGGCACAACTTTGCTGGGAATAGTTGTAAGATTCAATCTTCGTTACAGCAAATAAATGACGGTTTATACATGTGAATTGATCTATAAGTATAGAAAAGTACACACATTTAGTATATACTTGCTGAACCTTCACACACGAAAAACTCATATAATCAACCTCTGAAATTCTGATCATTGAGATCCTCTTAAAAATTCGATATTAGAGTTTTCTTTGAAGTCCTAAAAAACACAGTTCTGCAGACTTCAAAATAGTTGTCAGGTTATTTATGAAAAATAACTAACATAAATTAAGAACATTTTTCCCCTTCAATATTTTACTTGTTTTTTTTTTTTTTTGGGGGGGGGTGAGGAGTTGTTTGTTTATATAGAGAAACTATGTTAAGTGTAAAAATACCATTTGAAACATTTGTATTGTCAAAAGACAAGAAGTAGGGGGCATCACAGATTGAAAATGTTTCCAATATAGAAACTTAAGTGTTCGGATTCTTCCCATGTTTTTGAGGGATCACAATCGAAGTCTGTAAAATCATTTAACATCTAGAGAGAGTTTACGTTGAAAACTAAGGCATAAGAGACTGAAACAAATTCAAACACTCAGGTTGGACAAGTCACAGATTATTTGGAAATGGTAAATTCTGTTGTCAAGTTATACATATATGTAACTAAAATCTCCAGTAACTATTGAAATAAACTTAGGTGCTAATAATTTGAAAGTGTAAAGATTTTGAAGCCAGAAGAATGTAGTGTGGAATTCCAGCTCTGTCATTTACTGGCTTTGTATCCTTTGATTTTAGTTTTCTCAGTTGTGAAGAAGGGAAAATGAAATGGATTTGTATGAAAATTGCTTATCACAGTATAGGAGATCAATGAATTTTACACATACTTACACAAACTTTTATATCTTTCCCCTGTCTCCCTCAGTACACACATATATTACACACATCCTTAACCAGGTTTCACACTTGTATGCTTAAAGGAAATCTCTTAACTGAGAATAAGGAAATCATCTTAAGCAAGAAAATCTCCCTAAAATCTTAAGTACTGATCACTAGATCTAAACCTCACAGTATCGGCAATACCAAAAATTGCAACAAGAGGATTTAATTTAATCAAGAACTTAACTATATCTTGGGTCTTTTAGCTGGCTTATATTTTCAACACAGCTATCAATAACAGAATTCTTTCAATCATAGCACTCAGTATAAAATGACAGTTTTCACTGCTATTGCTTTCTTCAAGAGATTATTTGCTTTGAAAATGTATAGAAGAAATTCAGGTATCATAAGAGCATAAACTATGTCCTACCTCTTGCATTCAGGAGGTGGCTGAAAGTTCACGTAGCCAAGAATCCTATTAAAGTAACACATTTACAGAAGTAGATATCCAAATATGA